>NC_134531.1:156878128-157544239 GCF_050624435.1 Tenrec ecaudatus | reverse complement strand
CCCATCCACGGTGATCCCACGGGTGCAGAGTGGGAGGACTCCATAGAGTGGTTCCCAGCTGGGTCACCTTCAGAAACAGATCTCTACGCCTGTCTTTTTGGTCTCCTGGAGGTGGGTTCAGCTGCTGTGAAAGGCCCCCTGCAGGGAAGATGTCACTTTGAAGACTAGCATGTGCTCGGTCCCATGCAAGATGTGCATGTGGACGCTGGACAATGGACGAGGAAGAGCAGAGAAGAAGTGAGGTGTTTGAATTGCGGTCTCAAAGAATACCCAATCGAACATGGTCTGCCGGAATGGACAAATATGGCTTGTAAAAAGTACAGCCAGAATACTCCTTAGAAACAAGGATGGCAAGATTTGTGTGTGTGCGTGTCTCACATTCTTAAATATGCTATGAGGAGGGCCATGTCCCTGGAGAAGGACACCGTGCTTGGTGAAGTAGAGGGCCCATGAAAACCAGAGGCACCCTCGATGCGACAGGCGGGCACTGTGGCTATGCCAATAGGCCCAGCAGAGCAATACTGGCGAAGGTGACTTCCTTCTGTCATCTACCGGGTCCCCTGATCTGGATCTGACTTGACCGCACCTGAAAACAGCCAGGCAGGCTCCAGCCACCAACCTTTCTGAGGGCTTAAACATTTGTACCTGCCACTGGAGTTCAATTAAAGTATCATTTCAGAACCAAATTCTATAGGTCCTACAGAATCATAGAATATATGCTGTCAGGGCCCCAAGGCTTCTTTCCTTTGGCTCTCCTCTTTGGGTGGGAAAACAAAAGATACAATAAATGCAAGAGTTAACAAATCTGATACTAAGCCCGCGGCTGAATCCGTCAAGGGCAGGGTGGGGAGGAATGAGCAGCAGATCACACACAGCACAGGAGCCGAAGCAGAGATGGTCAGAACTTTCAGTAACCTCTTTGGAGAGGGGGAAGAGGAAGGATATGAAAAGAAACCAGGAAATGAAAATAAAGACAAAACTTGAACAAATGAGGAAGCTATTGTTAAAACAGAGACTGAGCTTGCTAAAGCAGCCGCTGGGCCTCTCTCTTTCCTGCCCGGAGTATCATGCGAACCTCTGCCGCCAGGGCCTTTTTGGATAGCCCAGTGGGTTAACAGGGCTATAAATCATTCTGTCTCCGAGCGGAGTGCCCTTAATCATTACCTAGCTCAATGGTTTGCACCTGCTTCCCTGGAGCCCTCTCACTGAGGCAGGCAGGGGCAGGAAGGGTGGGGGTGGGGTGAGAGCAGTCTGTCCCCACCCCAATCAGTGCTGCTCCACCACCAGCTGCTTTGGGGCCCCACTTCTGCATACAATTAATTATCTTTATGCACAATCTTTTCACTGTCAGAAAACACCCACTGAAATTAGATAGGAACACAGGTGTGCCATGAGGAAGGGATTTGAGAGGCTGGAAGGGCTCGGTCTCGAACCAGGTCCAGGCCTTTGGCTCTCAATCCCTTGCATGACTTTATATTCTGACACTGTAGTTGGGATGGGAGAGATGCGGGGACGATCTGGAGGCATGTTTAAATTTCAGTGGCTTAAGATGCAAATACCATGAACCACTGCAACAACAAACAAATCTGTCGTGGAAGAAGTACCTTTGGTATGCTCCTTAGAGACAAGGATGGAAGACTTCCTCTCAAGCGCTTTGGAGATGTCCTCAGGAGGGATCAGTCCCTGGAGAAGGACATCTGCTTGGTCGAGGGGAAGTGACAAAGAGGAAGAGATGGGCTGACCCAGTGGCTGCATCAATGAGCTCAAGCATAAAAACCACTGTGAGGATGGCACAGGACCTCCCGGTGTTCGTTCTGCTGTGCACAGGGCTGCTATGACCCAGACCTGACTCAATGCCGCCTAACAACAACAACACATTGAAAAGAGGCTATTACCAAGAAAACAGTGATAGACGTGAAACCGCCAACGAGCAGCAGGTGGGGGTGCAGGGAGGAACCAATCAGCAACTGCCTGGAAAAAACCAAAGAGGAAAGTTGCTCAAATAACCTCAAAGATGAACTAAATTATAAAATGGGAAAGTTAGACCAGAGACTCAGAATCCTAATCCACTGCTGTTCATTTGATCCTGACTCAGGCTAACCCGAGAGGGTACCGAGAGCTGCCCATAGCACTTCCAAAGCTGCACCCCTTTATGGAAACAGAGTAGGGGTAGAACCACCTATCTTGGTCAGCAGCTGAGTTCTGTAAACATGACACCACCAGGACTTCTCAAAGAACTCAAAGGCTAAGAAATAAAGATATTAGAGTTCACGCAAACACCAAGTATGTTTTGATTGTCTGCTACAGGCCAGGCACACGCTTTTTAGGTTCTGTACGTCCCCATGCTATGAATGTCAGATTTATGGAGAACTCATTATGGCCCATTAACCTTATGTAAATTTGGTCCCCACTTAGAAACCACTGAACCATCCTCTACCCACCGTAACTTCTCCATCACAGTCATCTTCTCTTGCTACAGGTGCAGCTTTAATATTATTGAAAAGATTTTGAGTCTTTGCTTACTCTAACCCACCCACTGCCATCGAATAGAGTAGATCTGCCTCCCTAGGGTTTCCTACATTGTTCAACTTGACAGTGGAAGCCAGCTTCATCTTCTTCCCCGGAGTGGCTAATCAGTTCAAACAACCAGCCAACCTCCAGTTAGCAGAATGATGCTTTGTCCACTGTGCTGCCAGGGCTCCGCTTGTACTGACAACCCAAACCCACGACCATTGAATCATTTCAGACTCTTGCACCGAGTCAGAATGAAAATCAAGAGTAACTGTGCTCAGTTACCTACACAGTTGATTCAGAGACACAGCTAGGAACTGGTCTCATCCATAACCTGGGGACTGTGGATACAGTGAAGTCAGACGCAATCCCTGCTTTCTAGCACCCAGGCTGACAGTTTGCATGAAACAAGACCACAGATAGATGTACGCGTGCCTCGTTCAACATATTCTTATGACATACCAATGATTCGCAACATGCAGCAAAGCCTGGGGTGCTCTGTCTGGCACACACACACAAACGTTGGCCTCAGCTGGGTGATGCTCAGAGGGCAGCCAGCCTGTTTTCCTGGCTTCCTGAAACCGGAGGCAGTTGAAGCAGAGCGACCTGATGCAGTGCTTGCTGGTTAGAGGAGAGGCGAGGGGAGAGCGGGTAAACAGAACAACCGGGGAGCCAAGCAAAGCGTTGCTAAGAGGAAAGGAAAGAGGAAGAACAGTAGCTCCTGCCCTGGGGGTGGGGCTGGCGTGCTGATGCACTAATGGGGTGAAGGGACCTGTCAAGCCCTCAGGAGCTAGGAAGGCTCAGCGCAGGCCTCAGACCCTCGGAACTCTGAGTAGGGCTGCAGCGACCCCTCACTGTGCAGGAGTCGCAGGGAGAATGTCCCTGTGGATGTCACACAGCAACCTGGAGGCAGTGGGAAGGTCAGAGTGCATTGCTCCATTCTGCCCTGGGAACAGTGCCGGGGTCCGGGGCAAGGGGTTCGGGAGTCCAATAGGCCCGGCATGCCAGGTCTGCCCTTTGTGCTGTTGTTTCTCCTGCATCCGCCAAGTTTTCATCGGCACCCTGGGAATAGTTCACTGCAATTGCTACCATGGCTCGACTCCCAAATGTCCACCACTGGTCCCTTCCCGCTGGCATGCCCCACCATTGTCTCATCAGAGGGTGGTGTTTATTCCATCACCCTCTTGACTCTGGTCTGAGAGTGAGTGCTTTATCCAGTGAAGCCGGTGGACGTGGCCCAGGGCCAGTTCTGGAGTTAGCCTTTCTGAGCATGGCAGCTTCTGCTTGTCTCTTGAAATGGTCGCTCTGGGAGAAAACCTTTAGCATGGATGAAGTACAACTGTAGCCCTGCTCCTCCCGCCCCTCCTCCCATGCCCTGCTCCAGCCACGCTGGCCTTTTTAGCTCTTCCTGAGTCAGGTGCTTGCATATGCTGCTTCCAATGTCTCAAAGCCTTTCTTTCCCCCCTGTTTACCTCATTCGTGCTTACTCACCTCCAGCCCGAGCTTAATCATCATTTCCTCTGAAGCGTATGGAGCCTCACCCTCTGGACCACGTGGGCACAGAGCGCTGGGACCACTAGTTCCCGCAGTTAGAATCGTTTTGTCACTTTATATTTCTGCCTGAGATTATTTGACAAGTATCTTTCTCGTCCCACAGGGACTCCCCCAGGGCAAGGGCCACATGCTTCCTGGGTGCTTTGGTTTATCTCTACAGACCCCACACCTAGCACTAGCTGGCACCTCTGCCACATGGTGGCATTAGTGGGTTACGGGTACCCAATTGGGGTACTAACTGCAAGATCAGCAGTTCAAACCCAGCAGCAGCTCTGAAGGAGAAAGAAGAGGCAAAGATTTACAGTCTCAGAATCCCACAGGGGAAGTTTGACTCACCGTAGGCAGGAGCTCTGGCGGAGGGTGCGCCAGCAAGCAAGTCTGTTTCCCTTGACTTTCCTTCTTCAGATTAGCGTCCCTGGTCCCTTCAAGGTATTGCATTCGGCCTTGAATCTGTTCCTCTTCCTTTCCTTGACCTCTAGTTGAAGCTATTAGCCCACGATCCCTTCTCTTCTGTAAGAGTCCTGCCCATAAGGCCCACATCAGTGGCTTGTTTAGTTCTTTTGCTATTTTGGGAAAAGGTGACTCTGGTACCAGGCAGTTCCTCCTCTCCAATCGTCTCTTAGCAAGCAAAGCACTTCCTTCCTCAAGCCTCACCAGTGGGTTACCAGCGCTCTGGGCCACACTGGCATGCCTCCTGGGTTGCTGGCATCTTCCTGCAATAACTCGATCAACCCCCACCCCACCCCCAACTCCTCTTCAGCCTCTCTGTCCACCACCCCATTTGAGACACCACCATCCATCTCTCACTTGGAATGTTATATTTGCACCATCTTCAGTCTCTCTCCACTCCAGAGTGCTTTCCACAGCAGCTGCCGGAGGACATTTCTCACTAAACATCTGTTCCCATTACTCCTCTGCCTAAAGCCTTCAATGACTCCTCCCCTGCCCATTTTGCTTTTAACAAAAGTTGCAAATTGGCAGCCTCTGGCCACATCTGGCTTGCAGATGCCCTTGGTTTGGTCTGCAGAAGTAAAATGCTATTAATAATAATGATAATAATGTCTAATTAATAAAAATTGGACATTTTAAACATGGGGACTCTCATATAAAATCCCAGATGCCCAGCTTCTCCTAAAAATAGCCGTGATCCAGTCACATTGGAAAGTGGAAATACAACGTTGGCGCTGACCAGGAGTTGCTTTCTTGGGGCACATGATCTTGAGTTTGCCATGGTCTCTGCCACTCCCTAGGGATATTCTGTTTTCAAGACAAGTGGCCAGCTGCTATGCACGTGGACTTGGCTCAGTCTGTCCGTTGTCCTTGTCTATGTACCTTGCAGACTCCCCTACACTCGCTCTCATGAAGTTGATTCCAACTCACTGGACAGCATAGAACTGCTCCTGGGGGTTTCCAAGACCGTGACTCCTGGCAAAGTAGAAAGTTCCTCTTTCTCCGATGGGACACCTGGTAATCCCTGAATTGTTACTTCTACCTGGTTGATAAGAATTCACAGTTTCGGAGAATTTTGACAAGAGTGGTTATGCATTGGGCTGCAAACAGCAAGGGCAGCAGTTAGAAACCACCAGCTGCTCCACAGGAGAAAGCTGAGGCTTTCTACTCCCCTAAAGAATTGCAGTCTCAGAAATAGGGAGGGCTGGGCATGCTCTGTAGGGTCAGTGGGAGTGGGCATGGGCTCGATGGCAGCAAGTTTGGTTTGGGTTTGAAGAAGAAAAGCAAAGAAAGAGGAGCTTTTCTACTTCCATAAAGATTTACAGCCTTGGGAATCCACAGGATGGTTCTACTCTGTCCTACACGGTCACTATGGGCCCAAATGGACTTGCTGGCAATGAGTTTGAGGTTTTCAGAGAAGCAAAAGAATTTAAAAACAATAACAATATTTTCACCAGTTCATCTTGTAGTCAAATTCCAGTGCAACTCACTAAGGAGCACGTTTTATATTTTGCATGTGGGCGGCTGATATTACAGTTAATTTGAAATTTCTTCTTTGTGCTTTTTGATTGCTCCCAAATTTTCTACAACAAACATGCTTTCCCTTCCTAAAGAGAGGACTGAAATCAGCAATACACACACGGAATTCCAACTGTGAGCAGAAAATCAGGAGTCCTTGACCTCCTCGTATCGATTTACTCACACGACTGGCTCTGTTTTCTAAGCAGGTCACTTCTTATCACGATACTACCATTCGTTGATAAACTAAAATGCACTTACTTGGCTTCGGGGTTTTTCTTGTAATTGTTTTATTGAAGCAATGTGCATACTGATGAAGCAATATATACACACTTGTGATAAAACTGGAGTGCTTATTGCATTTTTGTAAACACATCTGAATCCTTAGTGCACTTCAATAAAATGGATATATTTTTACAAATAGTACCGCATTGAGAACGCATTTTTTGTGTGAACCCAAGGTTACAAGAAGCCAAAACAATTGCCTTGTGTGATGTCTCTCGGATACAGTGTGACTGAGTGCAGCCCTAGTCTACTTGCTCTTCTCCCAGGACCAGGGCAGACAGGGAGGACATGGCAGAGCAAGGTGTCTGGGGACCAGTGTGATGTGAATCAGACAGAGCAAATGTAGCTGTGTGTGCAAAAAACCTCATGTTCTTTTCACTCCCCTCCTCCCAACTTGCTCCTCTGTCCCCTCACCTCCCACTCCCACCCCTACTTGGGATCTTTGTCCAGTGACTTCTTCAAGCGTGGGGTGTTCCTCTCCGTGGCTCGGTTTAGAGTTCGGTTGATCCAGAGAGTCACCGTGTTGGAGGATTACAGCCCTGATTTCCTTTCTCTCTCTCGGGGAGCATGCAAATAGCAGCTGTGCCACTGGAAAGAGGAAAGGCCGCATTCACTTGATGGTACGCGAATACGCGAACGCCGATGATGGGAGCCACTTAGAGGGACAGCATCATTCAGAAATCCCCACCAACTCCCATTGTTCTCCTGTCAAAACCCAGCTCACATTTGGAAAAGCCCTCAGAGATTGTCTAGTTCCTTGCACCTGCTACGGATGGTGAGCCTAAAGCTGCTTGCCCAAGGACTTTGTCAACCCGCACAGAGTGAGGGTTAGAAACCATTGGTAGGACTTTCTTAATTTTTGTGAGATATATGTATATGTTATCTAACAGGTTGTATCCACTTCTTTGCTTGTACTGGTTAGGTACTGTGGTAGTTACATAACCTGGTGTCAACTTGAGACTATTAAGAATGCAGGGGTGGCGTTTAGCCTGTCAATCAGGTCGCAGCTTGATGACCTCATTTGGAGGCATGATGGAGATAAATAGCTCACTGGAGGCCAGATATTCACTTGCTGTGAGACATTTCCTGATGACAACTCACATGGAGCTTCACTGATGGAGCCAGAGCTCTGGAGCTGTTGGAGCCAGGTGGAGACCCACACCAGCGCTGAGATGCTTCCACCACCATTGGATCCTCAAGACTTTCTACCCAATGGCCTATGATCTTCCTGCATTCAGTGTCATTGCATGTGTTGGGTGAGTCTGAAGAGGAATTTATAGACTGGTATCAGTTGTAGGGCTAATATAGAACTTATGGACTTCATCTGGACAGGGCTGGGATGTTTTTTTCAATGTACAAATCGTTCTTTTAGATAAAGTCTTTTCTTATACACATATGAGAGTCTATAGATTTGCTTCTCTAGTCTACCTGGACTAACCCAGGTACCGTTCACCTCTCAGTTCCAATGCTGCTTTTTTTGGGCTCTGTAATTCTGGACTGGGAGTTGCAGGAGAGGGGAAAGTCACTCGCTTTATGATTCCAGCTTCTCTTGGAGTTCCTTAAGCAGCAGAGGACAAGGCAGTTCGATCATCAGCTTCTTGCAGTGGTCCATACACCAGCAGTGTGTTCTTCAATGTAAAGGTGCAAACAGCAGCTATGAGGCTCCTTCCTTCTTTGTGTTATAATCATTAGTCAGGCATATGAGCTCTGAGTTTCTGGTACATTTTCCCTCCTTTAACACCTCGGTCTTTGGAGTGGTAGGTACTGTGTGTCAATTACTAGTATCTGTGTTTCTTCAGCAATCAATTTTTTGCTCATCTGTTTTTTCAACAACCATTTAATGAATTCTTTGTATTAAATATATTTTACTTGAAATATTTAGCATGTTTTCTGTGCTTCAAACTAAATTCCAACTGGTATGTTGCCTGGAAACTTTTGCTTTCTGTTTGTGTCTTTCTCCTTCTAAACCATTCCCACGTTTGGAAACTAGCTGATGTCCAGTCGAAGAAAGCAGAATCGCATTCATTTATCTGACCAACATTTTTGTTGTGATACCTCTTTGTTCTGGAACATAACATTAAATAGCCTATTTATAAACTAATAAATCAATTTCATCAATGGCACTGAATTATGTACATGTAGAAATAGTGGAATTGAAAAAACAAACAACAACTCATTGCCTTCGCATCCCTGCTGACTCGTAGTTACCCTCTAGGTATAGGACAAGGTAGAACTTTCCCCGTGAGTTTCTGAGACTGCAACTCTCTCTTTACAGGAGTGGACAGCCCATCTTTCTCCTGAGGAGCAGCTGGTGGTTTCACGATGCTGACCTTGCAGTGAACAGCCCAACTCATAACCACAATGGCACCAGGGCTCCTTAGTGCGTAGCTGTAAAAGGTGTAGTCTTATGGGAAGACAGATCAGTAAACGGCAAAATGTAGTGTAAATTGATAAGAATGGTTAGAGGTTCAAGTACAGGGGACAGTAGGAGAACATGAGAAAGGCTACTCAACTAGAATGAGGCATGATGATATCTCAGAGAGTCCTTTCCACCAAAGTAATAACTAGCCTGAACAATATCTAAACTGAACCCCAAGGGCAGAGAAGATTTTGCCAAAGCAATGGATGGGTTTGCTGGAAGAGATATGATGGGAGGGGTGATATCATGACATGCGAAGACCTGATTGTGAAGGGCATTGCAAGGTTTATTAACAAGAGGGTGCATTGGTCACATCTCAGTTTCTGTTTTAATTGCCTCATAGGTAGTAATCCATTTAATTTTCTTAGCAACCCTAGGAGGTGGGTGTTCACATCTAACTTTGAGAGCCACGGAGAACAAGTAGGAAGGGTCTAGATGGGTCAGTAGGGCTAACAATTGCATTAAGCCTGTGCTTCACAGGAATGCTGTGTTTCCTAGATTTTAATGGTTCCAACATCTCAGAAGCAGGTCACCGATCTTTCACCTCTGGGTGGGTTCAACGTCTGGGTAGTAATCAATCTTCACTGTGCCAGCTCGGGACTCACCCAATGACTGCTTTGCTTATTTATTTTTATCCAAGATGCTAAGTGGTGTTGTGAGCTTGTGCTTTGAGTCAAGACAGAGAATGAGCCCCTAGCTATTAAAGAAAACCATCATCTTATGAAATATTAGGCAAGGCTCTCATTGGAGATGTTTTAAAAGCTGGGTTCACCAAGGGGAAACTAAGCCCTAGACGACACCTAGTTAATATCCAGTTCTGGTTGACCTCGATCTCTAAAGTAAACTATCTATATGTCACAGATATGTGAATGGATTGGCGCTCTTAGTTAATTCTGAACGCAAATTAAGAACAATCAATCCCTATGACATGGTCCTGCTCAATGCTTTCCCTTATGAGCTGATCATTGGAGGTACGGTGCTGAAGAATGCAGATGGTGCCCAGCTATCGACAGCAACAGCATCTGGGGTCTAAGAGGCTTGTCTTCAAACAAGCACCTATCTGAGGAGCCAACTAAATCCACATGGAAGAAGCACAGCAGTCTATGAGATCCAAGAGCTATAAATAATAAAATCCAAATCCAAGCCTCCTGTTAATCCCCCCTGACTACATTTGAATGGCCTTGTTATCAGACAAAGAGGATTATAAACCCTATTAAGGCAGATGTAATTAGGTTAAAATGTAATACGTGATCATTCTATCTCCCTCTTGACCAATTTTATATTTGTTCTAGTTTTTAATATTTCTCTCTCTCTCTGGATTGAGGTTTTTCTCTGATTTATTTTGTTACGTTCTTGGCCTTTTTTTGGTGGGAGGCGGGGGACGTGGTGAAGACTTTTTTCCTTTGGTATGTTTTCCAGTGTATGGAATCCAGGAGAGGTAAATCTATAGAGACAGGAACTGGATTAATGGATTATTGGAGGTAGGGAAGGGAAAGTTGGAGGAAATTGGGGAGTTAATAAAGAAAATGTTCTGGAACTGATTGTAGGATGATAATACAATTCTTTGAGATGATTAAACTATTGAAGTATGTGATATGTGAATCATATGTTAGTAAAACTATTTTTAAAAGTTGAGTTTATTGAGGTACAATTTCAAACAACAAACTGTACTCCTTTTAGGCGAGCAGTTGTGTTAATTTTAACAGACCCATGCAATGCTGTGAGTTCCAACACTCAATCACTGTTGGAAGACTTGTAGTGAAATAGTGACATGATGCAATTTTTATTTTAGGATTATTATCTTGGCTGTAGTTTAGAGTGGATTGGAAAGGGGCCAGGATGAAGACAGGGATGAGTGATGGTGGTATAAAAGAGCAAAGAGGTGGAACTGATGAACCTTAGAAACCATTTCTTCTTGAGGCTTTGAGCATGTAACCTGAGGTCAAATCCCAAGGTCATCTGAGATATTTTAGTAAAGTCTCTCTTTTCTTTTGGGTCCAAATAAGCTGACACACCAAGGAATAAGGTATACGCCCCTATTGCTACTGCCTTTGCTTAACCTGTTCTGACGAAGAGTGATTTAGTAAGACTTCACAAAATTAGTAAACACAATGGAATTTGAGCAGGTGATATAATTTTGAACATACTAAATGAAACTAAAATAAGTAATGAAATTAGATTCACATTGAAAGATTTTTTTTAAACAATTTATTAGGGGCTCATACAACTCTTATCACAGTCCATACATATACATATATCAATTGTATAAAGCACATCTGTACATTCTTTGCCCTAATCATTTTCTTTTTTTTCTCCTCTTTTCTTTTTTTATGTTTTATTAGGGACTCATACAACTCTTATCACAATCCATACATATACATACATCAATTGTATAAAGCACATCCATACATTCCCTGCCCCAATCATTCTCAAAGCATTTGCTCCCCACTTAAGCCCTTTGCATCAGGTCCTCTTTTTTTTCACATTGAAAGATTTATTGACCAACAAACCCACCTGTCATTGATCCAGCTCCAATTTAGAGTGTCCTTGTAATGTCTTCCTAAGATTGTCAGTCTTCGTGGGGACAGACAGCTTTACCTTTCTCCCACGGAGCGGTTGGTGGGTTTGAACCGCCAAACTTGAAGTTAGCAGCTCAACACCTAACACACTGCACCACAAAAGAGGACTTTGAAAAATTGCCCTTATGTGTCTGACTTAAATTTGAGTAATTTTCAATAGTCACTTACCAGTTACGGACCCTGGTGAGATATTAGTGTGTATTTAGTAGTAATTCCACACATATGCTTGTTTTTGATGTCTTTATTCCCCTTATTCAGTTCATTGCTTAAAGGTTCCCTCCTCAGAGGAGTCCTTCCCTGACCATCCGATAGAAATTGTCAACATCCGATACCAGTCATGCTCCGTTTCAAACCCTGCTGGCTTTTCTCCAGGGGTCTTTTCTATTTCCAAAACAGTTCGTGTGCATTCTGTTTTCCCCAATCCACAAACCCTAAACTAAAGCTCCATGAAGGCAAGGGCTGTATCTTATTGTATTCTCAGCCTCTGCAGTTGGGCCTGCCACTCAACACATGTTGCTGGGTTGAACGAATGGCCTTCCAAGGCGTCCTGGTGGCGCAAGAACGAATGGCTAGGCTGCTAACCAAAAGGTCAGTGGTTTGAAAGCATCAGCCACTCCACGACAGTCTGCTTCCATAAAGATCACAGCCTAGACACTTCTACTTTGTCCTTCCGGGTTGCTGTGAGTCAGAATAGACGCAGTAGCATGCGGAAACAACAAGACAGTCCACTACTGAAATATTTCAGGATCTACAGTCTAGCCCAGCTTCTCTAATTTACAGATAAAGAAATTAACCTAGAAAAGCAAAAACAAAACAATGCTGACAAATTTAGTTAGCTGCTCAGGGGCTGTGACCCAATGGAACTCAATGTTCTTGATTCCCAACATGTGGCCTCCGAAGACTTTCAATTTCTACACAGCAGGGTGGAGTAAGGTCACGGACTTCAGAAACCACCAAAGCTGGGTTAAATCTGAACTTGACCATTTGAGTAGGTTGCATTCTTTCTCTGAACCCACTTCTCTGAGCTCTAACACACGGATAAAATGATTCATGCCTAGTAGCATTGTCATGTACCTTAAATGAGCTAAATCCATTCAAGTTCTCTATAGGGAGTGTGTCAAAGATAAATGCTTTGTACATATTAGACAGCGATATTCCTTCATGAGAACGACCAGCAGTCTTCACATCTTTTATGGTTGGTAAGTTTCAATAATCTGTCATTTAACTTTTACGCTATGGATGACAACAAAACAGTAGGGGTGTGCTGATAAAGGATGGGGAAAAAATAGAATTCCTCCATGTGAGAAGGAGACACACCTACGGAAAGAATCAGTCTGCTTCCTCAGACAGTCCTATTTTCCTCACCTGGAGGGGACAGTGTGAAGTCTGCAATGAGGAAAGGTGTTTGTCAGGATTGTGCACATTCACTTTACTTATTCAATCTGTATGCTGAGCAAATCATCCAAAGAAACCTGACTGTATGAAGAAGATTAGAGGAAGGCGTATTATCAGCCTGCAATATACAGATGGAACAACTTATTGCATGTTGAAAGTGAGGAAGATTTGAAGCTCTTTGACCAAGGTCAAAGACTGCAGTTATGGCTATGGATTATATGTCAGCATAAAGAGGGAGAACAAGAAAAACAAATCACAACATGATGATAAATGGGAAAAAGATTGGGGTTGTCAGGGATTTCATCTCTTTGGATCCACAGCCAACACACCTGGAAACAGCAGTCAAGAAATCAAATGACCTTTTTTTCAAATGTGTCGTAAAGGTTTTCCTTGAAGTATTAAAAAGCAATTGTAATAAGCTGCACCGGACCCAAACCACGATATTTTCAGTAAGTATATCATGCTTTGTAACGTAGAGAGCCAATGAAACAGAGGAAGCGCCTCAGTAATATGAATTGGCAGCGTAGCCCAACCACGGACCCCTGCAGGGTGGCGCAGGACCGGGCAACGTTTCCTCTGTTGTACAGAGGGCTACTATGAGTCAGCGCTGACTGGATGGCGGCACCGACAACAAATAGGAGGATCGAAATCCGTAGTGTTGAAGAATGCTGCTCAGGTCTGATAGCCTATGATTCATCTCCTGAAAATAGAATGAGGTTTCAATGGCTCATGTTTGGAAAGAGTGAGAAGTTGAAAGAGGTAACCTCGTACATCCTCTTCTTTTTGCCCCATGACAGTAGTGGATTGCTTTGGAATTAACTTTCTTAACTGAGCAGTCAGTGAATGCCTGTTATGTGCCAGGCCGTACGGCAAGCATGGCAAAGGTTTTGTCTGTGACCGTCTGAGGCACAAGGCATCCTTAGGCCAAATGTTCACTAACAACACTTCCAGCCACAAATAACCTTGAGCCCTCCCCCACAAAGAGGCCAGGATATGTTCTCTTGGCCCCTGGCTTCTTATGGAATTAAGCTCATGGCTCCCGACTAAGCTCATGAACACAGCCAAGATTCCACTTGTATTTCTGGCAGCCACCTCCCATTATGGGCTCATGTTAAGCTTGTGGTCAATTAAAAGGCCCAGATTTTTTTCATATTAGTTGACAAGCCAGTTCATCCCGTCCGGAACTTGAATAGCTGATTTTATGAGACCAGGCTCAGAACTTTACATGGGCTTCAGTGGCTAAGATCTGAATGGTTCCAGTTAAAATCCCAAGAATTTGAGTGATCAGCAACATTAGGTTCTTAAATAATTCCTTCAGTTCTAATTTCTCCATGACACCAGGACTTGACAGGAGGACTGTTCTGTTCAGTTGACCAATCCTATTCGTTGTAGGCATGGGTAAGCCTACAGGCTACTAAAGGATCAGAACATGTTATTGTATAAAATTTTGACATTGTGTCATTGGAGATATTCGGTATTAGCTTTGGTGGTTTAAAGTACTGTGTTAAAATATTATTTATCTTTTTGGTTGTCATTTTCTGTTGTGCTGTCTCAGAGTCATGGTGACCTTATATCTAACAGAAGGATGCATTGCTAAATCCAAACCATCTTCATGATAGTTGGTTTCTTTGGGTCCCTTATGTTGCCATGGAAGCGGGTGTCGCATTTGTCCCACTCTGATTCCAGGCCTCTGATATGGATTCTGGTGGGGGCAGAACGGAATAAGGACCAACTACATAGCTGGGAGTTGGGATATGTGGGCCCTATGATTAATTACCTTGGCATTGCTGGATAAATTACTTCCCATTTCTATACTCTAGTTTCTCCAAATGAAAAAATTACATAAACTCCATATTTTAAGATGCAAGATGGTGTAATGCCAACCAAACCATTGAAATGGGGGTCAGAAAACTTGCCCTGTGACCTGAAGTCTGCCAGGCCCTGCCTGTGTGACCTTGGGAAAGTCACATCCCCATCAGAAACAGGCATGCTTCATTTTCCACACTGGCTGGGATGGAATTGAGATGGTTCTCTTGAGCTCTCTCACCGTGTTTGTTTTCTTTTTCCTGCTTACTGACAAACAAGAATATCCAAGTACCATAAACAATACTGGCAGCCAGGTGCTCGTTACAAGCAACCGTATTTTAACAAAGCAAGAACAAAGTTCATAGTTTGGCAAGCTGTCAGATGTCAAGAAGCCGCCTTGACAAGGAAAGAGAATTCAATGTCAAATGGGCAATAGCTAGCCTTGTTTAATTTTGAAACACCCTCAGTTGAAACTTGAGCTCATATATTTTGCTGTTGAAGAGGAATGTGGGGAGCAGTGTCCTTGTATTTTTCATCGTGATGTGGAAAGAACACTCATGGTAGTTTGGTGATATGCTAGGTAACCCCGGGAAAGCTCAAAATGACTAGGAGTTGCTTTTTATTTTTAAAATAGGGTCAACTACGCTGGTTCATGGTGTGACTGTGAAAATCCAGTCATGTATGAACATAAGGGAAAGGACTGTTTAACTAGAATGCACATGTGGGATCTTATTCAAAATGCCTGGGGGGTCATTTGAACATGTATTATCAAAGGCCTTACAAATGCCTTGGGAATTCAACTGCCAGGTAGTAAACCTGGAGAACGAATGACGAATGCAGGTAAAAATGCAGTTGCCGGTATCTTTATTGCAGCATTCTTTAATGAAAACAAACAAGGGAAAAGGTAAAGATTGAATAATAGAGGATTGGTCGAGTACATTATAACACTTCCATATGATGGCGTCTTAGGCAGATGTTGAAGGTGAATTTATGGAAGTATATATCTCTGACATGAGTAGAACATATCACTGAATTAAAATGGTGAGTTGGCGGATATGGCAGAAACTTGCTTCGTGAATATTTGTATGCCTGCTAACCCGGGGAAGTAATAGGAAAGGCTCACTCCTCTTCCCCTCCTTCTCTGCATTCTCTTGGCTTTTCCTAAAACGAACATATATAATACTTAAAAAAAAATCATTTTATTGGGGGGCTCTTACAAGTCTTATGACAATCAATCATTCAATTGTAATAAGCACATTTGTACATATGTTGGCATCAACATTTCCAAAACATTTTATTTCTACTTGAGCCCTTGGTATCGGCTCCTCCTTTTCCCCTCCCTCCCTCCCCCTGCCACTCTTGTGAATCCTTGATCAATTATATATTATTGCGGTTTTTTCCACTCTCCATTGTCTCCCTTCACCCACAGTTCTGTTATTTGTCCCTCTTGGGGGTAAGCTATATATCCAACCTTGTGATGGGTTCCCCCTTTCTCCCCTCCCCCACTCACCCTTCCCCCACCCTTAGGATATTGATACTCCCACTACTCTTCCTCAGGGTTCTATCTGTCCTGAATTCCATGTGTCCAGAGCTCTTATCTGCACCAACGTGTGTTCCATGGTCTAGCCATATTTGTAAGGTAGAACTGGGCCATAGTAGTCAGGGGGAGGAAGCATTCAGGAACTGCAGGACTGATGTGTGTTTCCTCAGTGCTACACTGCACCCTGGTTGAATTGTCCCTTCCTTGTAATCCTTCTGTTAGGGGATGTCCAATTGTTTACAAATGGGCTGCGGTTCTCCACTCCAACCCCCCTCATTCACATCAATATAATTGTTTGTTTTGGATCTTTTGATACCTGATCTCATCGACACCTCATGATCACACAGGTTGAGGTGCTGCTTCCATGTGGGCTTATTTTCTTCCCTGATAGATGGCTGCTTGTTTAACTTTAAAACCTTTAAGACCCCAGATGCTATACCTTTTGATAACTTGGCACCATCCACTTTCTTCACCACATTTGCTTATTATGTACCCATTTTGTCCTCAGTGATCATGTCAGGAAGGTGAGTATCGAAGAGTGCCAGGCTGTTAAAACAAAGTGTTTGTGTGTTTAGGGAGACCTTGAGTAGAGATCCAAGTCTGACTGCTATCTTAATACTCTAACATATAAATATATGTACATTGGCCTCTATCCCTTTCATTATACATAATACTTTTAAAATCTATTAAAGCACATATAGACATATTCTACAAATTGTTCTTTTGAGTCTAATAATAATAGCATGCTGAAACCAAATAAAGATCAACAGTTGTTATGAATAAGAAATGACACTTTGTGAAATCTTGATTTGGAAGATCATTTTCATTTTGCCTAAATTTTCCTACCCTATATTCCTCTGTTGAGCCCCTTGCATTTATGCATTTATTGGTGCAAACATTTACTGCACCGTGGCTATGCACCAGACAATGGACTGAACCCTGAGGGAATGTGGATACACGATGATTGCTTCACCCCTTTGTTCTATCCCTTTTCAATTTCCTTAACATCATCAGTGGCAAACTGCAGCCCCGTCTCCAGAGTTCCCAGTCTGGGAGTCAGCAGCCACTCTTTTCCCTGCCCATGTTTTCAAGCGTGTTGCTGATGACTATCTCCCGCTGTCTGACACCCTTTCCCCCTCATTCCACCCAACCCCACCCACGCCAATTTTCTGATTTTATTTCTTCCTCTTCACTTTTACAACCACAGACTTGGTGAAAGCACGGTGTTTTTGTTGGATCCATTCCAACTCATCGGAACCCTAGCTGTGCTCAACAAAGAAAACACCGCACTACCCTGTGCGGTTCTCACAGTTGTTGTGATGTTTGAGATCATTGTTGTAGCCGATGCATGAGTCCATTTGGTTGAGGGTCTTCCTCATTTCAATGACCCTCCATTTTACCAAGCATGCGATGTTTTTCAAGGGACTGGTCTCTCCTGATAGCAGGTCCAAAGTATGTGAGACCAGCGCTCACCACTCTAGCTTCCGAGGAGCATCCTGGCAGGACTTCTTCCAACAGAGATTTGTGTATCCTTCTGGCAGTTTCGGTACTTTCAGTATTTTTCACCCACACTGCAATTCAAATGCATCAATTCTTCCCCAGTCCGCTTCCCCAGTCAAGCGCTACACACTCCTAACTTCAGATCCTCTGATTCAGCCATCTCCTAGTTTTTCTTGTCCATGTGTCCCTATCTATAACAGTTTTGAACAGAAAAGTCCAATGATTTATAAATCACACGTGTACTCCAATCAGTCCATGTATCAAATGCCAGTAACATTAATTTTGGTTGTTTTGAAAACAAAAAATTGAATGCTATGATATTTTCATTCCCGAATCCAATGGATTATCTTACAAATTCTCTAGAATATTTGGAAGCTTCTCCTTGTAAGTTCTACATGGCAAAAGTGACCTTCTGTTTTTTTTATTTGATATGAACTTTATCAAACTCTAGTAAGTTTACACTGGCCTCGTATTAACCAAAAATTCTCAATCCCTAGCTTCAAAGTCTATTACTCATTACATCTTTGTTTTCATCTCCGAATAGGTCTTAGCTGGCTTTAAGCTGAAGTCCTTCCACTGGGGTTTCCCAGTGACTGCTTGATGTGATGGGGGTCCTGAGGTCAAAGACCTTTGGGACACTGTAGCCATCTTGAAGAGTGTGGATGCAAAGCCACACCCTTAAATTCTCCTGTAATGAGGTCTGCTTACCTTTGTTAATCAGAGTATTTCCTATACTGACTGGACCATTTGTTGTGTAACATTGGCTAACACGCCTTGAAACTAGTGTTAGAAGATACTTTGGGGAATGCTAATTTACACAACTTACTACTGCCTACACCAGCGCATAGGTTTTTACCACTAACAAGAATGGCTTCCTCCTTCCTGTGAACCAAAGTCTTCATCCTGATTCATTCTCACTCCTTTAATAAAATCATCCCAGATGAACCATGACTAGGCACACAACTCCTATTTATTTTAGACATCACCTGGCTTCTCATAGGCAAGAGGCCTTAATAAACAGTGAGTTAAATTCAGTGGAAAATGAAAATGCGCTCAGCTGTGACATTTATTTCTGGTGTGGTAATAGGTAAGCCACTTCAAGTCTCTGCTTGCTCCCCTGCAAAATGGGAACGATAATGTACACACTGCATGGGCTGATTGTGCAGATAAAACACTTAGTGCATGGACAGTGCGTGGCTTTGTGGTGACTACAACTCTCTCATGACTTTTTCATCACTAAGTTCATTGCCTAGTACAGAGTCAGTAGAATAAATGCTAGATAGTAGATTTCTTACCTCAGACATTCTTTTCCCATTTATACTCTTAAAGCTTGCAATCCAACATGTGAAAGCATATTTTCTGAGGACCTTCTTTGAATTTGGTACTGATTAGCACTACAAGGAGAGTCAGAGACATGGGACCATGGACTTGAGATGCTTATAAATCTGATGCAATTTGAAATGGGATGGGCCATGAGAAGTGCACATTGATGGAGAGCGAAGGGAGATCCCTGCATAGGCTATGCTTTGAAGGATGGCGTTTACTTGTCATGCAGGGACAGGAAGAGGTTCTCCAGGCATGGGAAACACCGGGACCAAGAGGCCATGCTAGGAAAGGCAGAGGTGTGTGGTGAGGAAGGAAGGGCACCGCCTGGCAGCAAAGAGGACGGTGGTGAGTTCACAAGGGAAGTTAAAGCCATGGAGGCTGGATGGTCCTGGGTTTCGGGGAGTCCTGAATGCCAGGTGGAGACTTTTGGATTAGACAAAAGCAGGAGTGACCCTAGATATGAAATGGTGAATCTAGCACGTACTTTTCAGCAGTTTCCTGTGGTCTTTCTGACTCTTTGCTTGCTCCTCTCTGATCTATTCTCCCCGGGGAAGTCAGAGGATTTCTTCCAAGATATAAATTAGACCAATGACTTTTGCCTACAAGACTCATAAAGATCCACTCTATGTTGTGACCTAGGACAGACATATAGTATCTCCATGTAAATGGAATAAAAGTTTCATGAAATACCTCTCTTCTTTTACAAACGCTACATCTCCTTTTGTCGATTGTGACTCAAGAGCAACCCTTTGGGGCTAAGAAGAACTTGACTTTAGGACTTCCAAGGGCGTAATCTTTACGGAAGTAGATGGCTACCTCAACGGTTGAGTGGTGGACAGGTTTGAACCTATGACTTTCTGCTAGAGCAGCTGAGCGCTTAACCATTGCACCCCAGGGCTCCTTTCATGACCTACTGCAGACCTAATCCAGGAACACACTGCCACCGAGCCCATGCCATCGACTCAGAGCAGCGGCCCCACAGGACAGCATAGAACTGCCCCTGCGAGTTTCCAGGAGGGTAACTCTGGAAGGCAGTGGAAAGCCCCGTCTTGCTCCCACAGAGCAACTTGGTGGTTGGCAGCCAAACGAGAAGCCGAGCTCTTTCTCGGGACGCACTCTTGGTGCTTTGTTCTCTCCCGGAGAAAGAGAAAGTGAGCCCACTCTGTACTTACACACCCAGTGAGCTCTTGGTCACACTTAGGGTACGATGCAGACGCTCTACAGTGGTCGGTCTGCAGGACACTTGCCCTGCCGTCGTCTCTCTTGTCCTCCATCCTTGCACTCGCGTGCGTGGGCTTGCAGCTCCCTGAACACCGCATGCTCATTTTGGGGCAGAGCCTCTCCATTTGCTCTTTTGGCCTGGAAATTGCTTTCTCGAGGCCAGTTACTTGCTCTCATTCACATTTTAGGGGGAGCGTCACCCTTCAGAGAAAGAGCCCTCACATCTCCGCTGTTAATCATTATTTCAGCATCTTGTTTGGGGACGGGGGCCTCTGGGGAGTCTCGATAGCTTTCATTTGGGGGATCTGTCTGTATTTGTCACTCTCTCAAATAATTGTATTTACTTGCTAAGTGACTTGTTAATGTTCTGTTTCTCTCACGAGAATGGAAGTTCCATAAAAGTGGGGTCCTGGTGCTTTCACTGCTGGGTCCCGACTACTCAGAAGCAGGGCCAGGCGGGCAGTAGGCCCACATGCAGAGTTGTACACAGTAGGCATGTGGGAAAGGAGGCATGGAGGGCTGGGGAGAACTGGACAGTCCTGGTCAGTTCTGGGGATGAGCCAGGTGACAGGGCACAACAATCGGGCATCGGAGCGTGCTGAGAGCAAAGAGATGGTGAAGAGTCTCTTTTAATAAACATTTTAAGTACGAATTCGTGGGCCTTAGGGACTGTGAATGGGTAGCACAGACACAGGGAAACAGGACTGACAAGACAGGCTCTCAGGTTCCCAGACTCCTCTGGGGTGGGGCGGGAATCCTGCAGGAGGAGGGGGGGTGTTGGGGGCAGGGTGTGGAGTGGAAGGAAGTAGATGATGCAGGAAGAGGAAGTGTAGCTCTGGGACTAGGTCCCTGGGGGAAGGTGAAAACAATGAGTAAGTGGGAGATTTTGCTTAATACAGAGAGGTGTTCCCCAGAGATTGTAAGTGGCGGGGGTGGGGCTGGGGGTGGGGGGTGGAATTAGATGTTCATAAGAGCACATGGATGATAAGTATCTTGCCATAGGCCCCTGTTCAACATGCTGCCTCCGGGGCAGTTCCAGGAGACCCACGCTGTCTTCATCACCTTCGCTTGGTTAGGGAAGCATAAGGTGGGGAATTTGAAACTTACAGAGGCCATCTTTTTCTGGGTCACAGCGCCCTTGAAGGCAGCACCTGGACTGTAGCACCCAAGGTTGAGTTCCAGGGTCCCTGAACCTTTAGGGTGCTGCCTGGGGAATGCACCCACGAGGGAGGCTAGAACACCCTTTCCAGTGGACTCACGGACTAAGTCATAGGTTAGGAGAAACGCCGGGGAGAAAGGAGAGGGCAAGGTGCTTGGGGTGAGTTGAAGTCCAGCAAAAGCACTGTAGAGAGACAGACGGAAAAGAAAGTCCAGCTCACAGTGCCAGAGGGAGATGCTCATTGAGAGGGAAGGGGGTAGGGAGGTAGGGAAGGGAGGGCAGAGAATGGCCTGGGAGGGCAACCGTGGAAGGCTTAGGACCTCTTCTACCAGCCAGGACAGCCCTTCAGAGACCTAGGCAGTCTCCTTACCTCCTTCTCCACACTGGATAAAACTGTGCTCTGAAACCTGCTGAAGGCACAGGGAAGCATGGCTCTGGAGCAAAGGGGAGAATGTGTTTGAGTCAGCGAGTCAGACCAGATCTAGGTTCAAAGCTCGGCTCCGCTATTACTAGCAGTGACATCAAGGGCCACAGGATGCAGTGTACCTGTTTCCATAACTGCAGAGCACCTACTTCAGGAAGGTGCTTCTAGAATTGGATCAGCATGTCATTTATGTTAGATAGGCTGTTCTGCCTTACCTAACAAATCTATGACAGACCGAAAAACAGAAATTGCAGTATCAGAAAAAGGACAAATTGGCAGTGGCAGTTCAGTAGTGAAGTTCTCGCTTCACGAAGGAGACTCAAGTTCAAATCTTGGGTCCGCTAGTCAAGGCTTGCATACTGCAATGCTGTTACTATGATGCTGTCATGCTGAGCAGGTGTCTGCAGAGCTTCCAATGTAAGACCATTGGAGATCTACCCCGAAATATAAGCCAATGAGAAGCCTAGGGGCCAGTCACATAGTTAGTTGCCATGCGTTGGGGGCTGACTCGACATCACCCAACTGTCGGTTTCAGGAGTTCCTGTGCTGATTTTTCTGCCTGAAGGGACATTCTGCATAAGATCAAAGTTCTAAGCAATAAAATATATTAATAAAGTAAGGACAAAATATATCCTTTCTCACATCTGTAAGTCAGCTTTTTGGCTTGTCCTTTTAGCCATGGCTGGCATTCTCCGTGAGCATACCCACTTTTCTCTGAACGGCACGTAGCAGTTCCTGCGAGGTGTGTTTCTCCTGCCTGCGCTCATTTCATCTCGAAACCAAGCCCTGTCTTTTAGATCAACTGACCAGAGTTTGATATCCTCAAGGTCACAGGGTCTTCCACCTTCCCATTATCTCTTTTTTATGTGATAAGATGCTCCGCTAACCTCACACGGAGCTGTGTGTTGACAAAATAACAGAGGTGGACTACAAGGAAAAATGTGGCAGTGGTATGCAGGTTTGCGAGGCAAAAAGACACCACGGGCGGAGGAATTGGATTTGGGCTCAGACCCCTCCCTTGAGCCATTTACCTAGCCTCCCTGAACCCCACCTCCAGTTATTCATCTTCTCTGGCCCCGAGCTCCTGAAGACAGAGACTCACCACCTTCACCCACAGGGTTATTGTGAAGACTGAAAGGGCTAATGCGGCTCATTTTACTAGCTACTGAATGATTTATGCATTCCTTGGCTTTGTATTCCGTGCAATCTATTACTGACCCACAAACCACATCTTAATTGCAAGGAGGGCCCCTCACTGGCAGATTTGTTCAAAAAATTGGTCAAAATCTCCCAACCTCCTGCGTTTAGTCTGGTGGTTAGAGAGCAGCTATTGAGTCACAAGGTCTGCTTACAAAGTGAGTCACTTCTCAGCTAGCGTTTTGCATTAGTAAGAGTCAGAGGGGAAGACAAGGGAAACCCAGGGGCAGGAGGGATGGGGCAGTGGAGGGAGTGGAGAATGACTTCCGCTTTCTGTGGTGAGCTCCTCTGCATAGATCAGCGGTGCTTCCCGGATCTGTTCCAGTCTTTCAGCTCGTTGTTGATGTGCTTTGTAATCCTTGAGGAACCTGCTCTTGAAACATCAGTCAAACTTCCTGTGTGACCCTAGCCAGGTCGGGCCCTTCCCTACGCCTTGTTCTCCTTGCCTGTATAGTGATGGGATTGCATCTGGTCTCTCTGAAGTTCACTATACTTGGTCTTTCCCACATGCTGGGATGATGGCTGGAGACCCAGGTGTGTTCCGTCTGGGATGAGGGGAAGAAATGGCATGCTCTTCACACCCATCTTTTCCTGGATCCTGATGCATCACCCTGTAATTTCTGCTGCCGTGGGGCACACCTCGTGCCAATTCGTTCTTTTCCATCCTGCTCATTGCTCTGCCTTCCTGCTAGTGCTAGGGGGCGTGGTGCTGGTGCTGGAGAGACTTCAGTTTCAAAGAGACCAAATATCCCCTGGAGTCACTGGCTTCTTCAAGACCCCAGATGACAGTTGAGGAGCCAGAGGGCTGGTTTCAACTTCAAACAAAACCACTTGTCAGAAGTCGCTTCCCATTTATGGCTGGTTGTTGGGGTTACCAAATAAACTGATGTACATGGAATTGTATTTCTCTCTCTCATTTTTAATAGTGAGGTGGGGCTATTGTGGAATTAGCTGAGAGCTATGAGTCACTGGGTACAGGACATGTTTCCATTTGTCTTCACATTTTATTATTAGTCTGAAGTATCTAAGGCCCCATGGATACTGGAGCTCTGAACGGATCACTTCTCTTCCTTTGGATGGTCTCTGTGCCCCATATATATCTTAGAGAGCCTGAGAGTCACTGGGTAACCAAGCAGCAATGGAGGTCCAGGAGTCTGCACCCCGGCCAGTTTGCAGCTCTATGAGGCTGCAGTGACTGGAGTGGTTTGGAAGGGAGCAGATGGAGAGAGAGCATGGTGTCAGAAATTGGGGGCTGCAGTTCAATTGTTGCTGTTGGGTGGCATTGTGTAGCTTCTGCTCCATAGTGACCTCAGGACAGAGTAAAAGTGTCTATGGGGTTTTCTTCACCAGAATCTCTACGGAAGCAGGTTACCAGGTCTTTTTTTCATGGAGACACTGGATAGGCTCAAACCACTGAATTGGTGATTAGCTGTATACGGTGGCATGCTGAGAATCATGAGCCATTACTGGGCTCTAGGGAAAAGGCTTTCTGGGAAAGGAACAGCACTGGGCTCTGGGAGAAGGAGTATTAGGTTAGCAATGTGCCTCAGACTCTTGGGCAAGAAGGGGGTGTATTTACCATTCCAGCACTCGAAGATCTCCGCAGTTCCATTTGGTTCTAAGTATTTTGTGGTTAGAAATTAGAGTAAAAATAACCAACTTATTGAGGCAGGTCACCAATTTGTTTTTCTCAATGAGACTTAAGCTCTGATATCTAATTTTCAAACATAGCCACACCACTGGCAAAGTGACTATCTTTTGGGCTTTCTTTTCATGCAATACATATATTAGGTCTAGTCTAAAGTTCTGAGTAGGAACAATAGGAATCCTACATGATCATGAACAAGATGTACTCCATCATTTTCAAAATAACTAAGCATAGGATTTAACAAAAAACATATTCTAAAGCTTCTTTCTTATAGTTTCATAATATAAACTGTAAAAAACAATTCCTTCCACCCCTTGCAGTTATTTGCTCCTATTTGGGTGTGTGTCTAAAGGGGCTAAGACATACTCCTAGTCATAAATTTTAGCCAGTCTCTGAGAAAAATAAATTATGTTTGGAGATAGGGAGATAGAGCAGATTGCTCAGGAGTTGTGGGAATCTCCCATAAATCAACAGAAGTTTGGGGCTGTTAAAAATTGACCCAAATTATAAGAACAGTATGGTAGTTAAATAATCTGTTACCAGTTTGCGACAGGAGTGAATGGGGTGGAGTTTAGCCTGTCAATCAGGTCACTGCTTGTTGACCTCATTTGGAGGTGCTAAGGAGATAAATAGCTCTTTGGATGGAGGGAGGGCATACACGCTCACTCCCCGAGAGACAGTGCAGCTGACAAGACCCATGGAGCTATGCTAGTGCCCAGACCCGGAGGAACCACGTGGAGACCCTGCCAGTGCTGAGATGCTTCCACTGCCACTGGATCTACAAGACTTCCCACCCACTGGCCTGTGATCTTTCTGCATTTGGCGTCATTACATGTGAGTCTGAAGAGGACTTTATAGATTGCTATCGGATATATTGGCTAATATCAGATTTATGGACTTGAGTTGGTCTGCGCTGGGATGTTTTCTTAATATTCAATTGCTCTTGTATATAAGACTTTCTTATACACATAGGAGTGTCTATGAATTTGTTTCTCTAGGCCACCCAGACAAACACAAACTGAATGTAAAACTTCCCCACCATCTTTACCTGCAAGATTCATGGACAATTGTGTTTATTGTGAGTAGCACGTGATCAGGATTATGAGATGTTTGAAACCAGGTAGAATTGGCACAATGGGAAATTAAGGACATTCACCAGAGGGAAAAAGAGAATTGTGGAGTCGCAGGTGCGGTTAGGAAGCTCCTTGGTTGTCAATCACTTATCTTCTCGGTGATGACTTCTATTCCTCTGTTTGCAGATGGGATTCCCTATAAGAGTACAGGTTGAATTCCTGGGAAAACAGACTCTAAGCTGGGAATTTGCTTGAGTCCCCTAAGGAGCAACAACTGGGAGAAAGTGAAGGGGTAGGAGGGACAAGTTGGACTGCTATGTGCTCACAACAAAGGCATCAACTAATGCCAGAGGGAGCTCAGGAGCCTGGATTAACCTTCATGTTGCCCAGGATCAAGGCACAGGATCAGCACGCTGTTAGGAGAGAGAGAAGGACATGATTGCTTGGTATTTTCAATATGAAGAGATTTTACTCAGCTCAAATCTTTCCATTTATCTTCTATATTTTTCTCATATATCTATATAATTATATAACTTTATAATAATCTTTTTTAGGGCTACATGGTATTCCACTACTTTAATGTACCATGGTTGACTCTCTCTCCCTCTCATTTGGGACATTTGGGCAACTTCCTTTTTTTTTTAAAACATTTTATTAGGGCCTCATACAACTCTTATCACAATCCACACATATACATACATCAATTGTATAAAGCACATCCCTACATTCTTTGCCCTAATCACTCTCAAAGCATTTGCTCTCCACTTAAGCCCTCCGCATCAGGTCCTCTTATTTTCCCCCTCCCTCCCTCCCTTTTCCCCCCTCCCTCATGAGCCCTTGATAATCCACAGATTGTTATTTTGTCATATCTTGCCTTATCCGGAGTCTCCCCCCCGCCCCACCCTTCTCTGCCGTCCATCTCCCTGGAAGGAGGTCACATGTGGATCCTTGTAATGAGTTCCCCCTTTCCAACCCACTCACCCTCCACTCTCCCAGCATCGCCCCTCACACCCCTGGTCCTGAAGGTATCATCCACCCTGGGTTGCCTGTGCCTCCAGCTCCCATATGCACCAGTGTACAACCTCTGCCCTATCCAGTCCTGCAAGGTAGAATTCGGATCATGGTAGTTGGGGGGAGGAAGAATCCAGGATCTGGGGGAAAGCTGTGTTCTTCATCGGTACTACATCACACCCTGACTGACCCATCTCCTCTCCTAAACCCCTCTATGAGGGGATCTCCAGTGGTCGACATTTGGGCCTCAGGTCTCCACTCTGCAGTTCTCCCTTCATTCACTGGGAAACTTCCGTTTTGTCATGAAGAATTACATTACCATATGCTATTTGCCCCCTCCCCCACCCAGGCAGAGTCGACAGTTCCAAACTTCTTTTCCTGAACTGCAAACTTCTCTCTTACTTCCCTCACCATGATCCAAAGTCCTACCAATCTGCTTCATGTTCTTTATAACCAGCCTCCTAGTTTTTCTATTACAACTGAAAAACTACGCGTTCCTCTTGCTACATGTGGTTTTCAGTGATAGCACGGAGAGTGCTGAAGACATGTTAGCTGTTGTAATGGCGGTGATCATGAGTAATGAGCAACGTCATTCCTATCGCAAGCAAGTAAAAAGACTATCACTGTGGATCCCAGACAGATCTTCGTGGAAAACACAGGATGCCAGAAAGACGTTTACCTGTCTTTGGTTGTTGTTGTTGTTGTTAGGTGCCTTAGAGTGCTATTTACAACAGAAAAAGACAACACCCAGCCTTACGCCACCCTCACATTCTTCTTGCTTGATCCCATTTCCATAGCCACTGTGTCAGCCCGTTTTGTGGAAGACCTTTCTCTTTTTCATTGCCCCACCTTTTTACCTGTGGTTTTATGACTATGCAAAGATGTCCTACTGTGCGTATCATGACAAATTATGGATAACACTGACAAGTATGGGAATTCTAGAGCACTTAATTGTGCTCATGTGGAACCTATATTGCATGGTTGAAAATCAGGAAAGGTGTTCATCAGTGTTGCATTCATTACCATACTTATTTTACATATGCATGGAGCAAATCATCTGAGGTAAAATATTAAGCATTAGGATTGGAGGAAGACTGATTAACACAATTTTGCTGTCTGAGAGCAAAGAGAATTTGAAGATTTACTGATGAAGATTGCAACCTACAGTAGGGAATGCAACTCAGTGTAAAGAAAGCAAAAATCCTCACAACCTGACTGATAAACATTCCTCTATTATGATAAATGGACAGAATATTAAAGTTGTTAAGGGCTTCATTTTACTTGGGCCTCTAATCAACATCCATTGAACATCAATCAAGAATTCAAAGAACAAGTAACGTTGGGAAAATATGCCACAAAAGACAAACACCTTTAAAGTATTAAAGAGCGAATATGTGACTTTGATGACTAAAGTACACTTGATGCAAACCAAGCTGTTTTTCATTGTGTCATATGCCACTGAAAGCTGGACAATGAATAAAGAACACTGTGTTAAGCCGGGTTGACTAGAGAAACAAATCCAGGGACACTCATATGTCTAAGAGAGAGCTTTATATCAAAAAGTAATCATACATTAAGCAAAGATCCCAGCCCAGATCAAGTCCTTAAGTATATCTTAGCCAATAAATCCAATACTAGTCCCATAAATCCTTATCCAGACTTATGCAGTAGCATGAAATAAAGCAAAAATGATCACAGGATGGCAGATGCAAAGTCTTGTGGATCCAATAGTGATGGAAGCATCTCATTGCTGGCATGGGTCTCCACGTTGCTCCTCCAGCTCTCCAAGTGTGGCTCTCAACAAGAAGGTCAAGCAGAGCGAGAGGTTCCCAGAATCCTCATGAGAAGGCCTGGTCCACAAGGAGGCATCATCAGGTTGTGACCTAATTGACAGGCTAGACTCCACGCCTACACTTATTAATCAAATTGACATGAAATTATGTAACTACCACAAACACCAAAAAAGAATGGATGTATCAGAATTAGGGTGCGGGCAAATAATATTGAATATACCATGGACTACAAGAATAACATGTAAATCTGTGTGGGAAGTAAAGACAGAATGATCTTTAGAAGTGAGAATCGCAAGACTTCACCTCCCTGACTTTGGACATTTTATCAGGAGTAAATAATTCTTGGAAATGAACAGTATACTTGATAAATTGAAATTCAGCCAAAAAAGAAAAAGCTATTACGTGACGTGTGTGCACACAGTGGCTGCAGCCAAGGGCTCAAATATAGGAACAATTGTGAGGATGCTGCAAGGCTGAGCGGTATTTCCTTCTGCTGGACATAGAGTTACTGCAAGTCAGAAGCCCTGGAAGGTCACCTCACAACAATGACAACACTACTCAAGGGTATCTGACTCGTAGGCATCATTAGAAATGTATGTATTCAAAGCAGGGATAATTTTAGTACTCATTCATTTTTATCAGCATTCTTCTGAAAATTAAAGAAGAATTCATTTTACTTAAGTTTAAAACAAAACAAATCACACTGTGAGTTCCTAGAGGACATAAAAAAATTAAAAAAAAATTTTTTTTGCATTACTCATCCCAGTCTGGTTTCTGAAAAAAATTTGAAAGATTATTTTAAGTTATATTTTATGGATTTCACTTCATTTATTCTATTTGTGTTTTCCTTGTTTTGAAATTGCAAAAGCCACCTTACATTAGCATATATATGAATTGTATTTGTTTAGATATTATTTAGAGTAATCCCGTAATAAAATGAATTTATTATTTTTAACATAAAAACATGGAGTTTCTTTGGTGAAAACTGAAACGAATCTACCTATAACACAAATTATCTTTGTTCTGGTAGGAATTAGTTCCTTCAGAATTTTTGGCACACTTTTCCTTGGTTTATTAGTCCATCTACATGTATATTTCTTTTGGAGTCATTTTGGTTATATTTAGTCATTTGGACACATAAAAATGAAAAGCATGCAAACTCAAATGACCTATATCATCAGCTTGTTGTATGCTTTATCCGTTCCATGATAGAGTCATTGTAGTCATGACCCATCTATGTCCTTGAAATGTGAAGCATATTAGCATAACACTGAACAATCAGAACAGTAATTTAGTAGTCATTTCCAAAGTAATAATACAGGTTCTTGGTTTAAAAGTTCAAACTACAGTTAGATAAAAAAAAAATAGCAATTGCCTGCCACACTCTCCCCATGTTTTAGCTATATTCATTCACCAACCACTTTTAACACTACATTTTATGATATCTACTTCAATATTTGAAAATAACTTACTTATGCC
Organism: Tenrec ecaudatus; assembly: GCF_050624435.1. NCBI lineage: Eukaryota > Metazoa > Chordata > Mammalia > Afrosoricida > Tenrecidae > Tenrec > Tenrec ecaudatus. The sequence continues at coordinate 157,514,351 of NC_134531.1, read as the reverse complement.
ACACTTATTTATTGTTTTTTGACTCTTATGTATGCAATATTTTTATTGTTCAGAATTCAAAAGATGCAAAAACTTTTGGAGAAAAAAAATTACTTTTAACCCTGAACCTTAGCCAACTAGTTCTCTATAGTCAATTCCCACAATTTCTTTGCCAGTTTTCTAGAGCTATATTATGCATGTGTGTGCAAATGCATATATTTTTTACTTTTGCCCCCTATATGCAGAGTTGTGAAATTTAGTTTCCCCCAAGAATTAATATATCTTAACATATATTAAAGAGCATCCATTATCTTCATGTAAAGAGCCTTCTCATTTTAATTGCTATGTAACATACCATAATTTATTTACATAACCCTTATTAATGGTCACTGAGATGTTTTCTAGTATTTTGCTCTCTTGAGTAGTGCTTCAATAACTTGCCTTTTTCTTAGATCATTTTGCAAATCTGTTAATTGACCTGTAGGATGCAGTTGAGGAGTGAAATTTCCAAATCAAAGAGTATATGCACTTGCAATTTTGCTAGTCAAATTGCTCCCCACCAAATTTTTCTAAGGTTGCTTGTCTTGGAAAAAATTCATGGGTATTTTTCATGAATAAGTGATGGGATCATCTTTTCATACAATTAAGAACCATTTGAAATTCTTTTTGTTGAGGGGGACTTCTGGGAAGATGGCGATGGAGTGACACATACCAGAGGGACTCCGCAGAATTCAGCCCAGGAGAGTTCCTTAGAGGGAAATTCAACACATCTGGAATGCAGGAGGAGGAAACGAAAGATAACTAGGCACAGACCCACAAGGTTTTGAGGTGCTGGGGGCTTTTAGCTTACCACAGAGGAGGCTGGCTAAGACTCAACCTTAGCCCCTACACTGCCTCTGCCAGAGCCTGGATCATTTGGGGCCAGCAAGAGGGCTTAATGTCAACACAGCCACAATTTGACGCCACCTGCCTCGGTGCAGGGACTAAACCTTTGTAGCTCCATGGGCAGGGATTGGGACTCAGATACATTGTTTTTTTTGTTTCCCTCTCTTCTCTATATTCCCACACAGTCTCAGCGGGCTTACTTTTTAATTTTTTTCCTCCTCTTTGTTTCTTTCCTGTTCTCTCACACTCCACTGCTGACCTCCAGACCACTCTCCTTAGCCTAGGGCATTTACGCCTGTGCCACACTCAGAGAGGTGAGCTCTGCCCTGTGCTACTAACCAAAGCTGGGGAAAGCCCTGCCAACCTCCCCCAGGAGATACTCTGGGGCATAAGGCAGCTCAGCCAACACTCCCAACATTCCAAGCTGATGCAGGAACTTCTGTCCCACCTCTCCAACACCACAGAAGGCAACCCACTAGCCTACTGGGGCACTCCCCTGAGAGGGAAGCCACAGGAGGATAATGTCATAGGTTAATTCCATAGAGAAATTAGCTGTGAGCAGTTCAAAGAAGCATTCCTACAAGTCTCCAAGAGAGAGCAAGTACTCTTCGACTTCCTGGAAAATGGCACCTGGCTCTCCTAAAACAGCGCAATGCAAATAGCCATTAACCCCAATGACCTCAACGAAAAAAACAGGGGAAACAAAAGGCATTGGCAGAAGATGTCCTGAACATAGAGACATGCATAGAAGAAGCAGAAAATGAGCTGCCACAGAAAGAAATTTTCAGAATGCTGTTTGGAGTCATACAGGATATGAGGGAAACAATACAGAAAAAGGATGAAATGATAGAGGAGATAAAGGCCATACACCAAAGGGAAATACAGGAGGTTAGGGAGAGATAACAAAAACAAGTAGCAGAAACACGCACCTAGAGAATTGACTGGAGCGAGCAGAGAACTGCATCAGTGACTTGGAGGACAGCCAAGCAGACCTTAACAAATGCGAACAAAAATCTAATAAGATCATCAGAGGAGCTGAAGAAAACCCAAGAGCTATGTCTAATGCTATGAAGCAGAAGAGCATTAGAATTACTGGATTACAGGAGGAAGACACAACAAAGAAGTCATCTGCAACAATAGTGAGTGAATTCTTGGAGGAAAACTTTCCCAACTTAATCAATGAAAACTTAATAAAATGTAAAAAAAGAAAAGAGGAGAAAAAAATGATTAGGGCAAAGACTGTACAGATGTGCTTTATACAACTGATGTATGTATATGTATGAACTGTGATAAGAATTGTATGAGCCCCTAATAAATTGTTAAAAAAAAATGAATGAAAACTAGGTCACCATTCAGAAGGCAGAAAGAACACCAGCTAGAATGAATGCCAAGAAGAAGTCACCAAGGTTGGTTAAACTATCCAACTTTGAGGAAAGGGAGAAAATCAAGAGAGCAGCTAGGGAAAAACAAAAAAATCACATATAAAGTTCCCAAATAAGAATATGCTCAGACCTATCAGCAGAAACTATGAAGAAGAGAAGGTGAAGTAATATATTCCAAAAATTAAAGGAAAATAACACAATCCCAAGAATACTCTACCCAGCCAAATTATTGATCAAGATAGACGGAGAAGTAAGAGTCAAAGAATGCATTAGAAGAAACCCAACCCTACAAAAGATCCTTGCCAACCCAGTGTGGGCAGAAGTACAACACTCACCAAGCATAAATAAGAGACTTCCACATAGAACAACCTCACCCAGAGGGCAACAAAGAGAAAACAGACCCCAAGATAGCATTGACTTACAGGTGGAAAGAAGTCAAAAATAATACACACACACATGCAAAACACACTGAGAAAGGAAAATAGGAAAACACCCAACACAAAAGGTATGAGATGACATCACAGAGTCCGGAGATGGAGATAATAAGCCTGAATATCAATGGGCTGAATGCAGGCATTAAAAGACTGAGACTAGCAGACGGGCTTCGAAAACACAACCCATCAATCTGTTACCTACAGGAGATACATCTCTAGGCTACAGACAAAAATAGGCTGAGAATCAAAGACTGGAGAAAGGTATACCAAACAAACAACAGTTAAAAAACAGGGGTTGTAATCCTAATCTTGGATAAAATTGACCTCAAAGTGAAAACCATAAAGAGAAATAAGGAGGAACACTATATAATGCTCAAGGGAATGGTAGACGAAGAACCACTAAGCATTGTAAACATATATTCTCCGAATGAGTGACCCACTGAACATGTCAACCAAACACTCCAAACAACGAAAAAATAAATCACAGACTCAACAATTATAGTGGTTGACTTCAATACACCATTCTCTGAGAAAGATAGATCACAGGGAAAGAAACTCAACAAGGAGGTCAGAGACCTAAACACAGCAATTAGACAATTTGACCTGATATATATTTACAGAACTTTTCATCCAAATATAAAAACTTCACATTCTTCTCAAGCTCACATGGCACATATTCGAAGATAAATCGCATGCTGGGGCATAAAGCTAATCTACCTAAATTTAAGAACATTGATATCATACAGCCCTCCCTCTGTGACCACTGTGACACAAGTCTAGAAATCAATTAAAGGAAGATGAGGAAAACAAGAGCAAACAATTGGGGAATGTATAACTCTCTACTACAACAGGAATGCGTACTGGCATAGATCAGAGATGAAATTAGGATATTTCTAGAAACCAACGAGAATGAGCACACGACGTACCAAAACATATGGGGCACAGCAAAGGCAGTTATCAGAGGAAGTTTCATAGCAATACACGCACACCTGAGAAAGGAAGAGAGACTCATGATTGATATGCTGGCACAAAATTTACAACAATTAGAGCAGAGTCAGCAGGGCAATCTTACTAACAGCAAAAGAAAAGAAATAATAAATATCAGGGATGAGATTCAGGAGAGGAAAAATAAGAAAACTATTAAAAAATTAATGCTGCTAAAAGTTTGTTCTGTGAAAGGATAAACAGAATCTACAAACTGCTGGCAAACCTAACCAAAGAAAGGAGAGAACAAATTTCAATAGTAAGAATAAGGGATGAAGGAGGGGACATTACAACAGACCCTAATGAAATCAAAAGGATAATTACATAGTACTACGAAGGATTGTACTCCAATGAATTCAACAACTTGGAAGATATGGAAAAATTCTAGACTATCCTCGATGGACATCAAAATTTCAACAGACCCATAGCAATGGAAGAAATAGACAAGGTTATCAAGGGATTGCCAACAACAAAAAATCCCCTAGACCAGATGGCTTAACTGGAGAATTCTGCCAAGCATTTAGCGAAGAAGTAACACCAATCCTACACAAACTTCCAGAACATAGAAAACACGGCAAACTCCCTAACTCCTTCTATGAAGCTAGTATAACTCTGATACAAAAACCGGGTAAGGATCCCACAAGAATCGAGAACTACAGAACAATATCCCTAATGAACATCCATGAAAAAATCCTTAACAAAATACTAACCAGTAGAATACAAAAGGCTATAAAACAGATAATTCACCATGACCAAGTGGGATTCATACCGGGCAAGCAGGGATGGTTCAACATATGGAAGACCGTTAGTATTATTCATCACATTGACATGTAAAATTATAAAGACCACACGATAATATTGATAGATTCAGAAAAGCCGTTTGACAACATCCAACAATTCCTGTTTAAGACACTTGAGAAGATAGGAATGGAAGGAAAATTCCTCAACAATACAAGCTGTATATGAAAAACCAACAGCCAATGTGGTAGTCAATGGAGAGAAGACTAACACAAGCCCATTGAAAAAGGGGATCAGACAAGGATGCCCCTTATCCCCACTCTTATTTAATATTGTGCTGGAGGTTTTAGCTAACATCATAAAGCAAAGAAAAGACATCAAAGATATATGTCTGGGGAAGGAAGAGGTGAAACTCGTTATTTGCAGATGATATAATTTTATATATGGAAAATCCCAAAAGTTCCACAAGGGGAGTACTGGAAGCAATAGAGGAGTTTGGAAGAGTGTCAGGATACAAGATCAACAAACAGAAGTCCATTGGACTGCTATACACATCAGATAAGACCACAGAAGAGGAGATCAAAAAGGTGGTACCCTTCACAATTGCCAAACACATTGAAATATCTGGGATATACATAACTAAAAGAACAAAAGATCTATATGGGGAAAACTACAGAACACTATTACAAGAAACCAAGAGCGACTTCAACAAATGGAAAAATATCCCATGATAGTAGATTGGAAGACTCAATATAGTCAAGATGTGAGTTCTGCCAAAGTCATTATGCCAGTTTAATGCAATCCCGATACAATTACCCTCATCTTTCTTCAAAGAAATGGAAAAACTGATTATCAACTTCATATGGAGAGGAAGAAGCCCAGAATTAGCAGAGAACTCCTCAAGAAGAAGGACACAGTGGGAGGGCTTGCTTTTCCTGACTTTAGCACATACTATACAACCACAGTTGTCAAAACTGCATGGTATTGGTATAATGACAGATACTCAAACCAATGAAAAAGAACTGAAAACCCAGAAATAAAATCATCAGCCTACAGACAACAGATCTTTGATAAGGGGCCCAAAAAATATCCAAGGGGAAGCAGATGCCCACTTTAACAAGTGGTGCTGGGAAAAAATGGATATTAACTTGCAGAAAAATGATACAAGGCACTTATTTCACTCCAGGAACAAGAATAAACTCAAGGTGGATCACAGACCTTTAAGTTAAACCCCAAACTTTTAGGGCCATCAATGAGGGAATTTGTACCAAGTTGAGAACTTTGGCACAGGGAATACATAGGCTATCACAAATAAAATAGGGAAGAACACAAACACAGAGGAGGCACAAATCGACAAATGGGATATTCTGAAGATAAAACACCTGTGTACATCGAAAGAATTTGTGAAAAGAGTAATAAGAGAATCCACGGATTGGGAAAACACCTTTAGCAATGATACATCAGACCAAGGCTTAATTACTAAAATCTACAATACTCTGCTAGCTTCCAAAAAGAAAAAAACTAATTGTTCACTGAGGAGGTGGGCAAAGGACCTGGGCAGAAGCTTTTCAGAGGCAGAAATTTGAATGGCCAACAACCATATAAGAAAATGTTCCTGCTCTTTAGCCATTAGAGAAATGCAAATTAAAACAACAATGAGGTACCACCTAACACCCTCGAAGATAGCCCAATTCAAAAAATCAGAGAACAACAAGTGTTGGAGGGGTTGTGGGGAGACAGGAACTCTCATCCACTGCTGGTGGACCTGTAAGCATGTACAGCTACTATGGAAATTGATCTGGTGATATCTAAAATGGATGTAAATCAAGTTACCATATGACCCAGCAATCCCCCTACTGGGCATATACACAGAAGAGGCAAGAACCAAACCAAAGGCAGACATCTGTGCTCCAATATTCATCGTGGCACAGTTCACAATTGCAAGGAGTTGGAAACAACCCAAATTTCCATCAACTGATGAGTGGATTAAAAAGCTATGGTATATACATACAATGGAGTACTACGCATGGCTAAAAAGCAGTGATGAACATATAAAGCATATGGCTGCATGAGAAGAACTGGGGGAAATAATGCTAAGCAAAGTAAGCCAAGCACAAAAGGACAAATACAACATGAGTCCGCTGAGGTAAGCTTTAAAAAATATATATAGCAAAACGGGCATAGGGAAAAAAAACTACTGTATACAAACATTCCTGGGGTGAGGATCAGTTAATATGGCAGGGACCAGACCAAATACAGTGATATATATGGTAGACAACTAAAAAGGAGGTGGGGAAGGAAAAAAGTAATAATAAAAAAGAAATGGGTAGGAGGGGCTCAGGGCACTAACCCACCCAAGGGGAGGGTATTGTTTATATCTCCACAGGGAAAGAGGGACCGGACTTCAACCCAGTGCTCCAAGATGTGAATGCAACTTGCTGATGTGGAGTAGGGAACCAGTGGAGAGGTCTGAAGATCTGGCCCCAATCCCAACTACTATGTGGACACCTGCCCCTCCCCACAGGATAATTTATTTCAAAGGAAGGCGTTGAATCTGCAGCTCCAGGGGAAGGACATATCTGAGCAGAACACGTGGGAACAGAAGAAGGGGGAGGAGGAGAGAGTGGAGCACATCCTGACCCACCAGGCCTTGAGGATGATATTCCTGATTAGAGTAGCCAGTCCACAAGGGAGACCACATGGCCGGCCCCACTATGAGACATGACGTCCCTCACTGACCCATAGCCCTACAGGGGACAGCACCAGAGACAAAATGTGGGAATTGTGCCTGATCTGATCCTGCCACACCGAGGCAAAACACTAAGGGGTTGAAACAGAACAGCAAGCAAACGGAGCAGAGGTCCCCAGGGAATACTAAAGGTGGATTTCGGGACCAGGGTGTGGTGCCCCAACAGACTGGACTGGAAAACACTTCTAAAGGCCAACAGTCTTTGAATTAACTGCAAGCTTTTCTTTCTTTCTTTTTTTTTTTGTCATTGGTTTGTTGTTGTTGTTTTATTGTATATTGCTGCTTGGTTTTGCTCTGACTTGTGTTTGTGCATGTTATTATCTCTGCAGATCTGTCTAAATAAGGTAGGCTGGATGAACAATCTGGAGAAGAAAACAATGGGACCGACTGTTCTGGGGGGAAATGGGAGAGGGGGAGGTGGGGTTAAGGTAGTGGTGTTAATAAACCCAGGGACGAGGGAACAGCAAGTGATCCGAATCGGTGGTGAGGAGAGTGTAGGAGGCCTGGTAGGGCATGATTAAGGGTAATGTAACCAAAAGGAATTACTGAAACCCAAATGAAGACTGAGTATGATAGTGGGACAAGAGGAAAGTCAAAGGAAATAGAGGAAAGCGCTAGGAGGCAAAGGGCATTTAGAGGTCTAAATAAAAGCATGTATATATGCAAATATTTTATATATGAGGATGGGGAAATAGATCTATGTGCATATATTTATAGGTTGGCCTCCACTCAATGCAAGAATACTTTCTTCTATTAAATTGGCATTCTATGATGCTCACCTTCCCGACACAACCGCTGAAGACAAAGCAGGTGAATAAGCAAATGTGGTGAAGAAAACTGATGGTGTCTAGCTATCAAAAGAGATAGTGCCTGGGGTCTTAAAGGCTTGAAGGTAAACAAGCAGCCATCTAGCTCAGAAGCAACAAAGCCCACATGGAAGAAGCACACCAGCTTGTGCGATCACGAGGTGTCGAAGGGATCAAGTATCAGGCATCATCAGAACAAAAAATCTTATCATAGTGAATGAAAAGGGGAGTGGGGAGTAGAGACCCAAAGCCCATTTGTAGGTCACTGGACACCCCCTTACAGAAGGATCTTGGGGAGGGAACGAGCCAGTCAGAGTGCAGTGTAGCAACGATGAAAAATACAACTTTCCTCTAGTTCCTAAATGCTTTCTCCTCCCCCACTATTATGATCCCAATTCTACCTTACAAATCTGGCTAGAACTGAAGATGTACACTGGAGCAGATAGGAACTGGAAACACAGGGAATCCAGGGAGGATGATCCCTTCAGGACCATGGTGTGAGTGGTGATACTGGGAGGGCAGAGGGAGGGTGAGTTGGAAAGGGGGAACCGATTATAAGGATCTTCATGTGACCTCCTCCCTGGGGGACGAACAACAGAAAAGTGGGTGAAGGGAGACATCAGCCAGGGCAACATTTGACAAAATAATAATGTATAAATTATCAAGGGTTCATGAGGGAGGGGGAAGTGGGAAGGGAGGGGAAAAAGGGGGCTGATGCCAGGGGTTTAGGTGGAGAGCAAATGTTTTGAGAATGATAAGGGCAATGAATGTAAAAATGTGCTTTACACAATTGATGTATGTATGGATTGTGATAAGAGGTGTATGAGCCCTTAATAAAATGACTTTTTAAAAAAGAAATTCTTTTTGGTGAGTTCTATACTTTGTCCATTTTTCTAATGCTGTTGGTCTTATTTCTTCATTTTGATGGAACTCTTTCAGGCAAGCAGTATATAGTCTAGATGTGGGCAGCATGCGTCTTTTCCAGGGTGTCATTTAAATTTGCATGCTTTTCTTTCTATGTGTTAAATTTATCAAGCATTTTTTTTGAAGCTTTCAGATGTAACATCAAATATAGAAAAGCCTTTCCTACTACCAGATAATTTTAAAAGAAAATGACAAGGACCTTTTATTCCTTCCATTAGTCTTATATTTTAAAATGTTTAATTTTTCATGTGCTTGGAATTTATTCTGGACTTTGTTATTTCAGATGAATACCTGATAAAATCTTGGTCCAAGTACCATTTATTTATTATTCATTCTCCCATTCCTTGATTTCAAATGTCACCATTATATGTACTAAATATCCATATTTGAAGTAATTTGTATATTTTAAACTCTGTTCTCTTGATCTATCAATGCAAATGGAAGCTCTAAACTATTTGGATTATTATAATTTGCAGATATCTCTGAGGGAGAATTCTCATTTATTGTCATTTATTTCTAGACATTTTTCAGTTGGGCTTGGTCTTTTATTTCTGCCGATGACCTTTCTCATCAGCTTGTTGTATGCTCTACCCTTTTCTTGATTCTGCTGTCATTTTTAATGGGACTATCCAATATTTGTAGTGTAATTTCAGGATGATATACATATTTGTCATATTAAGTCTGTACATTTATTTAAATGCATCAAATACATTAGCATTTAAAAATAACTTCTTTGATATTTTACACATTTATTGCAAAGTTTATTCCTAAGATTAAAAAAACAAATAAAATGATGGCTTTCATAAACAGGTTTGATAACTCTGAACTCAATATAACCTAGATATATGAGCTATTATTTTTTCTATATAATCAATATGAAAACATTTTATTATTTTCTTATTATTTATAATGTTTTATAAGAATAGATCCACTTTGGTTTATCAGTTTGTATGTTCATTGAATCAACTGCAAATAAATGACATTAATTTTAACTTTTTCTTCCTAAATTTTGCATTTCTAATTTTTTCTCTGTGTGATTGCCTTGGCTGGCACCATCGTATACTGTCAAATTCCTAGTGACATTAAACAGTTGTTTTTGGATTAAAAAATGTGTCATGGTGTCTAATTTTAAGATGTCTATCTTCTTCAGAATAGAATTTGACAGCCGCTAACGCTTTTATGAGTTGTTCTTTCAGTCAAGGGTTTAGTCTTGATTACATGCGACTACTTTCTTGTTCTCAACATTCCTTTTCTTTTCTTTCATTTCGTTTCCCCCGAGTTGGATTCGTCCTCTCCAGAACATTCAGAACTTATTGTGTAAGACAGATGCTATTTACTTATTGTGCCATAAGCCATTCTAATTGTCTTAGGTGAGTTATGCATTCATTACTGATTAGTTATTTCATCTATAATCTCTGAGCCTCACCTCCTAAGCCCGTAGGGAATGCTTTCCTGGTATTATTACCTTTGAAAGAGGTGTCAGTGTCACAGATTTCCCTGCAGGTCCTGAAAAGGCTTTCAGGATGAGAAATTTATATTTACTAACACAGTCCCTTGCCTGGGGAATCTCCTGGCTCAATTAGCAGGTGACAGTTAGGGCTTTTTCTGTTTTGTTTGGCAAGCCACACAGAAATCCTTTACACCTCAGAGAGGGACTTTTCTCTCTGTGGAGCGTCACTGCATTGCTTCCAAGCCTGAGCCTTTCAGGAAATCCTTGTTTGTGTGCACAGACAGTGCATTTTTGCTTTTGTAATCTCCTCTACAAGCTGGGTTGAAAGCAGACCATCAAGAAGCAGGCTTGATTTTCCCATGCTAACAATTTTCCCATTAGTTCTTTGTTAATTATTAATGATTCAGTATGAGACCAGTCAAATATGTGACCAAGAGTAGGTCTGAAAAGCAAAGGTACATCTATTGACCATCACTGAAATGGAAGCCTAGACATCGTGTTTACTCCAAGAACTAGGAAGATAGACACCAGTGCATTATGTCCGTTGATTATCACAAAGGGGAATCTTGTGTTATCCACAGCATACAGAGCACAACACACACAACTTGAAAAGCTGACATTCAGTGATTGATCATCTGTTTTTTGTGGTATAGCAGAAAGCAAAGGAGCTTTGGGGTCAGTCTGATCCATGTATCAGTCAGGTTCATTACTTCTACTCAGATGACTTGAGAAAGCCGAATAATCTCGTCTGAGACTCAGCTTTGTCCTCTAGAAGATGCAAATGATATCTTTTGCAAAAGGATTGATACACAGATCAGAGGAGTGAAGACTGTGAAACACTTTGTTGTTAGATGCTGACTCATCATTACCCTGCATACAACACAACGAAAGACGACCCTGATCTATGCCATCCTCATAATTGTTGGTATGCATCAGTCCACTGTTGCAGACTCCACATCAGTTCATCTCCTTGACAGTCTTCCTCTTTCACCTTACCAGCACCATGTCCTTTTTCAGGTACCGGTCTCTCCTGATGGCATGCCCAAAATGTGTGAGATGAAATTTTGCGATTCTTGATTTTAAGGAGAATTCTGACTGTACTTCTTGCAAGACAGATGTGTTGTTTTTCTTGGCAGTCCATGGTACTTTCAATATTCCTCACCAGCACCGTAATTCAAAGGCATTGTTTCTTCTTTGTTCTTCCTTATTCAATATTCAACTTTCAATACACATATGAGTCTATTGACAATACTACACCTTAGATCAGTCTCACCTTAGTCCTCAAAGTGACATTTTTGCTCTTCAAAACATTAAAGAGGTCTTGTGCAGCATACTTGCCCATGAGATTCCTCATTTACTCTGTTGACTGGTGCTTCCATGAGCACTGATTGTGGGGATCCAATAAAGATGAAATCCTTGTCAATACTCATTTTTCCTTCATCTACCACAATGTTATCTTTGGGTCCCGTTGTGAGGATTTTTGTTCTTTTTAGTTTGAGTTGCAATCCATACTCAAGGCTATCATCCTTGATCTTCATCAGCAAGTCCTCCTTGCAGGTCACAGCTTGTTAGTAAACCTTCCTCAATCCTGATCCACTCTCTGCTTCATATAGTCCACCTTCTCAGATTGTTTGCCCAGGTGAACAAATGATAACAAAACACTTCACTCACGGCAAATGAGCTCCATGCGCAGTCACCCCTCCTTTGTCAGTTGAGGCTTGTGCGTTGCTATAATGTTGAACAGGTTTCAGCAGGGCTTCTAGAGATACTAGGAGTAAAATACCTAGTGAGCTACTTCCCCACTTTAGCCAATGGAAACCCTATGAGCCGTAGCAGTAAGCTCTTCCACAAGGGGATGTCAGAGGAGAGGGCCACATCTCCTTACACTGTACATTGGGCTGCCATGAGTTGGGGCTGACTCAATGATAACTAGCAGTAAGACTACCACTCCAGTACCTTAGCATGGATGACACTCAATGAATTTGAACTCAGCCATAGTTCCCACCTCCACGTTGTCTTTTAATTTTTATAAAATGGAGTGGCTGGGAGATGGGTGCATGGGCTCTGATCTTGGATGTGGGGAGCTACTTTGATAATTTATATTTTTTATGAAATAATACTTTAAAAATATTAATTCAGTTGTTTTCACTTCAAGTAACCAGCTGTAATTCCGAGGGTGTATATCCTATAATTAAACAAAGTTACTGCTTTGGAGCTGAGTCTGCTGTTTACTGAAGCAGACTACTACATTTTCCTCTTGTGGCGCAGCCTCTGGTTTTGAACTACAGTTTTTGGGGGGTTAGCAGCAAAGTGCTTAATCACTGCACAACCCGGGCTCCTTAATTAAGCAACTAAGTGTTTTCTGAAAGGAAACATTGTTGGCTTCCAAAAATATTATTATTGAGAGGTAACCCCCCCAAAATGAATAGTTTTTTCAAAATCATGGTGCTATACATAAAGGCCAAATTGGGAAAAGTGCAACAGAGTTTTTCTATAGGCCATGGATTAAGAAGGATAAGGAAAGACTTAGAGACTGGATGTGGGCGTTTGACAGTGTATCAAAAACTGAGGTGAGGGATATACGGAAACACACTGAAAATTATCCCAGAGCATGAATGGTTTCCTTCTTGCTTCCCAGGAACCGAATGTTTATATTTGGCTCGATGCAGGGCATCTCTGAAAATGTAGTCGGACAGGTGGAGAATTAATGCCCAAGAGACACTGTAAGAAGAGCACAGGTTTAGCATCTGACCTTCTCTGACTTCAAATGGAAAAGGAGAATCAAACTCAACCTCCACCCAGGCTTCCATCCTCCAGCTTTCTTTACCAATGCTGACACCAGTTGACCTTTCCACAACATTTTTATTTCTCTGGTGGTTCGACAATTCCTTGTACTGGCCACACAGAACTCACAACTATGGGGTATATTGGAGAAATTGTTGTTGCAGTTAGGTGCTGTCAAGTCAGTTCCAACTCATTGAGACGCGATATATAACAGAATGAAAGACTACGCAGTCCTGGACCATCTCCACAGTTCTTATGTCTGAGCCCCTTAGGGTAGCCATTTATCTTGTTGAGGGGGTTCCTCTTTTTTTGTTGCTCCCTCCCTACTTTATAAGTGTAGAATTGCCCTCGGGAAAATTTAAGCATCTCTATCGGTCTACAATTCATTAGGGTTTCATGATCTGACAAAGTTTTGACACTATCCATAAGGTTTCCTGTGGCTGATTCCTTTGAAGTGGACAGCCTCTACCTTCTTCACAGTCTGTCTTAGTCTGGAACCTGCTCGCTTTAGGTGACCCTGTTGGTATTTGAAAAACCAGTGACATTGTTTCCAGTATCACAATAACACAGAAGCCACCACAGTACAGCACACTGATCAATAGATAACTGTGATGATTAGGAATTTTATCAACTAGGCACTCTTAGGTAAGGGTAGGGATGGAGCCCAACCTATCAGTTGGGTCACAGCCTGATGACACCTCCTTGGGGTTATGGCCTTTTGTATAAGAGAGAGACCAAGAGAGTCGAATGCTTTTTGGGTTTTCACCTCCTGTTGGAGTAGGATCTTGTGTCCAGTTCCTCAATTTCATGTTGTATCACCTGCTGATTTCAAGAGCTGTCAGCAGACTACTGATGGTGGATCATTCATCCTGCTTCTGATTCATTTATTTCTGCATCTGCCAATCCATGCCTCTTGCCACCTTTGCTTCATCATCCTTCTCCCTGTTTGTCAGCTTCCATGAGTCAGGAGAAGCCTGATCTGAATCAGATTGGACTTAACCTACATGTACAACTATATGAGCCATTTCTTGATATAAATATTTTCTATCTACAAACATAAACATAATTGGTTTTACCTAATACAGTAACACAACTTGAGAAAAGATTAATGCTGGCAATCTGAAAAAAGCAGGATTTGCAATTCTAATCTCTGACAAAATTGATCTTAAGATGCAGGAGATAACAAGAGTTAAGTATGGTCACCATATAATGCTCAAGGGTTCAGTAAACAAAGAGTTAGAGAGCACAAAAATATATGTGTCAACGAGAGATCTGCAAAATTCATCAATCAAACCCTTCAAAAGATGAAAAAAAGAAATCACAGGTTCAACAATCATAGTAGGTGACTTCAACACACTACTCTCTGGGAAAGATAGATCAGTGGGAAAGAAACTCATAAGGAGGTTACATAACCGAGCTGAACAATTAAACAACTTGACCTGATAGACATATTTAGAGCTCTCCAACCAACTGCAAAAAATTGTCATTCTTTTCAAGTGCACATGGCACAAATTTTTAGAATAGACCACATGCTGTGACACAAATCAAACTTGAGTAAATTCAGGCATATAGAAGTTCACCAGACTTCCTTCTCTGACCACTATTCCATAAAGCTGGAAATCAGCAAAAGAAAGATAAAATAAGGGCGAATATTTGGAAGATGGACACCTTTCCTCTTTAAAAGGAATGGGTTTTGGCCCAGATCAGAGATGAAATCGGGAAGTTTATAGAAACTATCAAGGATGAGAACACAACATCCCAAAACCTAGGGGATGCAGCAAAGGCAGTTATTAGAGGATGTTTGATAGTGATAAATGCACATATGAAGAAGGAAGAGAGACTTATGGTTGATATTCTATCACAAACCTTCAGCATGTTGGAACAGAGTCAACAGAATAATCTGATAGCAAAAGAAAAGAAATAATAAAAATCAGGGCAGAGATAAATGAGTGGGAAAACAAGGAAACAATGCAAAGCATCAATGTAATAAAAAAAAGCTGGTTCTTCAAAAGGATTAACAGAATCAACAAGCCATTGGCTAATCTAACCAAAGATAGGAAGGAGCAGATTTTAATACCTAGAATAAGGGATGAGGCAGGGGGCATTACAATGGATGTTAATGAAATTAAAAGATTAATTACACAGTAATGTAAAGGCCTGCACTACAATGAATTAAAAAACTTGGACAACATGGACAAATACTTGGAAGAACAATCTGTCCCTAGACTATTTCATATAGATGTTAAGAAACTGAACAGACACAGAGCAAAAGAAGAAATAGATAAAGTTATCAAGGAACTATTAACCCAAAAAAGGTACAAGCCTACATGGCTTCACAGGAGAATTCTATCAAACATTCAGGGCGGAGCTGACATCAATTTTACACAAGCTCTTCCAGAGCATATAAAAGGATAGTAAGCTACCAAGCTGATTTTATAAAGTTAGTGTAGCACTAATACCAAAACCAGGCAAGGGTCTCACAAGAATAGAGAACTACAGGTTGATATCTCTCATGAACATAGATGCAAAAACCCTTAACAAAATTTTGGCCAATGGAATACAAAAGTACATAAAATGAGCAATTCATCATGACCAAATGGGATCCAGACCAGGGATGGTTCAACATCTGAAAATCCATCAACATTATCCACCACATTGAAAAGAAAAAGGACAAGAACCACATGATAATATCAATAGATGCATAAAAAGTATTTGACAACTTTGAGCACTCATTCCTAATTAAGACACTCAAGAAGATGGGCTTACCACATAAGGGAGGAACGTACCACAATATAATACAAGCTACATATGAGAAACCAACTGCCAGCATTACAATCAGTGGAGGAAAAGAAACATTCCCACTGAAAGAGGAGCCCAGACAAGGGAGCCGCTTGTCCCCACTTTTATTTAACATCGTCCTGGAGGTCCTAGCTAACAACACAAGCCAAATGAAGGACATTAAAAGTATTCATCTGGGAAAGAGGAAGTGAAACTATCATCATTTGTAGATGATATGATTCTATATAATACGACCCCACAACTCCACACTGGAGTACTGGAAGCAGTAAAGGGATATGGCAGTGTGGCAGGATACAAGACCAAAAAACAAAAGTCAGTTGATTATTTTACACATCAAATGGGATAACAGAACAATAGACCAAGAAAAGATTACCCTTCACAATAACCAAGCATAAATTTAGATATCTAGGGATCTACCTAACCAAAAATAATAAAAGATCTGTATGAGGGAAATTGCAGAACATTATTACAAGAAAACAAAAGGGACTTCGAAAATGGAAAAATATCCTATGCTCATGGATTGGTAGACTCAATATTGGTCAGATGTCAATCCAACCTAAGGCGCTATATAGGTTCAATTTAATCATGATATAAATTCCAGCAATATTTTTCAAAGAAATGGAAAAACTGGTTACCAACTTCATAGGGAAAGGGAAGAAATCCCAAATTACCAAAGAACTCCTCAAGAAAAAGAATTAAGTGGGCGGGCTTGCATTACCTGACTTTAAAACTTATTATACAGGCACAGGTGTCAAAACAGCATGGGACTAGTACAATAATAGATACTCAGACCAGAGTAAGAACAGAACATCCAGAAATAAAAGCAGCAGAATACAGACAACTGATCTTTGATAAGCAACCCCACCCCCTGACAAAAAGATCAAATGGGAAACAGATGTCCTCTAAACAAATGGTGCTGGAAAAACTAAAATCAACCTGCAGAAAGAAGTAGCAAGACCCTTACCTCACCCCTTATAAAAGGACACATTCAAGGTGGATCACCGACCTTGAAGTAAATCCCCAAACAATCAGGATCATCAATGAAGAAAAAAATAACCTTAATTGAGGGAATGCATGGGCTATCAGCCATAATGAAGGATACATACCCAGAGGAAGAGAGAATACACATGTGGGACATACTTATCATAAAACACTAGTGTACATCAAAAGACTTCATCAAGAGGGTAATAAGAGAGGCCACAGACTAGGAAAAGATATTCAGTAATGACATATCAGACCAAGGTCTTATTACTAAAATCTCTATAACCCTATGACCTCACAAGAAGAGAACAACCAACAGACCACAGAGAAGGTGGGCAACATACTGGAACAGAAGGTTCACGAGGGAGATATTCACAAGCAGTCCACACTGAAAGTCTAAAGGTGTAATGAGGGTGGATGGGTAAGGCACCCATCCTGACTGTAGGAAGAGCAATGGGGTCTTGTGGAAGTGTCCCCCTCAGACGTGAATGCTGAGGACTATACAGGTACTAAGTGCTGTTCCGTAAGCAGGTCCTGGAATATGGATCCCTGAAATAAAAGGGGATTGGACTAGTGGATTATATCAGAGTCTGCTCACTGTTTAACAGAAGGATACTCAACTACCCTGGGTCAGGACAGCAACTAGACTTGGAACTACTTGTATGGTCTCTTTTCTCTCTTTTTTTCCTTTTTTCCTTTTGATGTCTATCTATATGAGATGGACAAGATAATCAATGGCAAGAATACAGCAACTGGACTGACTGTTCTGGGGAGGCAAGGGTGAGAAGGAGGTGGGGGGAAGGGAGTGATGAGCCCATAACAATAGGGGAAATGTATCCAAGAGGAGTTAGTGAGAGGCGAATAATGGGTAAAAATTATAGTGGGGCAGGAAGAAAGAACAAGAAAGTAAAAATTAGATATAGGTATAAATATATATATATATAATAAATATATAAAGATAGGTGTGTGTGTATATAAATAAATATATAAATATAGGTGTATTTTTGTATATATAAAACAAAGCAGCAGCTGGACTTTGGACCTCTACTTAAATTTAACATCAGTACAAGAACAGGTTTGTTCTAATAATGTGGCACTATATGATACCTTCCTGACACAATCACTGAAGACAAAGGGGTGCATAAGCAAATGTGGTGAAGAAAGCTGATGGTGCCCAGCTATTAAAAGTGCCTGGTGTCTTAAAGGTTTGAAGTTAAACAGGACGCCATCTAGCAGGGAAGCAACAAAGCCCACATGGGAGAAGCACACCAGTCTGTGTGATCATGAGGTGTTGACGGGAATAGGTATCAGAAGTTAAAAAACAAGCAATCAAATTGATGTGAAGAAGCATAGGCAAAGTGGAGACCCCAAACTCACCTGTAAGGTAACAGGACAGTGCTTCACAGAAGGGTCACATAGAAGGGACGATTCATGCAGGGTGCAATATGGCACCAATGAAAAACACAATTATTCTCTAGTTCTTTAATATTTCCTTCCTTTACTGGTATGGTCTTAGTTTTATCTCATTAATTTTGTTAAACCAGCATATGTTCATTTGTATAATTTAAATAGTTCAATGCATGGAATCTAAGATAGATAAACCCTTCAGAAATAGTAATGGGAGTAATGATTCCCTTCCCTAAGGATATGGAAAGAGATGTGGTAGAAGGGAGAACTGATAACAACAATGACTGTGTAACCTCACTTGAGGGGAACGAGTAACAGGATGGTAGGCAAAGCGATACGTTGGTTGGTATAGGATATGAAAAATAATAATATTTATAATATAAGAATAAGGATTCCTGGGGAGTAGGTTGGGAGGGGGGAATAAAGGGAAGTGGAAATCAGAGTTCAAGAAGAAAGAAAATGTTTTGAAAATGATGGTGGCAGCAATTGCACAATCATGTTTGATCTAATTGAACTATGGATTGTTATAATATCTGTAAGAGCTCCCAATAAAATGAAAATAAATAAATAAATAACATAAACTTAAAAAGAAAAAAACCCCAGCTTTCTTAGAAAATAAATATCCACTATGCCCGTGTGATTTGTAGAGTGAAGTTTTTTGTACCTGATCCAGAAAAAGGCCCTCATTCCACTTTACTTGCATTAAACTGACCAACAAGAAGAGGTATTCCAAAGCCTTCCTTAGATGATCACAGTAAACCAACCTAAGCTAAATCAATTGCTTTTGAGGTGATTCCAATTCAAAGGCTGTAAATGTTTATGGAAGCAGATTGATACATCTTTCTCCTAAAGATTGGCTGGTAGATTTGAACCAGTGATCTTCTGTTTAGCTGCTAACCACTTTAACCATCGCCGGGCCACCAGAGACCCTTATTGACTACAGAGTTGTCACATTTCACCGTGTATAAATGCCTGCTTACTTGCCAGTCACCCCAGTAAACTGAAGCAATCAGAGGTCAGTCTCTGCTGTTCGCTTTCCTCTGCTAAGATAGGACTTGGCACGTGGTAGATGCTCAGTAAATATTTGTAGGATCGTTTCATTGCACTGGCTTTATTGCTGACATATGAGATGTGACCTTTCAAAAATAGCTGGAAGGAATCTTTTTTTGGACTGTACACAACTGCATCTCTAAACAAATACATAAAAGAGAAAAGGCAGCATTAGAAATGAACAAGAACCCTAGATCAAGAAGGATGAATTGAGTGCAACAAAGTGACCATCTTGTTTAGGCAAAGAAGTTCCTAGAAATCTGTGCTCTTCTCAGAATGGGATTGTATATTTCTAGGTTAAACTTAAAATTACATATCTTGCAAGGGGGGCTAAACAACATGTCATTTTACACTTTGTTCGAGGATAGGCCACAATCGTTGGTGCCAACAGTGTAAAATAACTGGTTCTTAAGATTCAGCAAGTTTCCTTTATGAACTGAGTGTTTGCCAAGATACAGTAGACTTCCTACAGGGGAGGTATGAGATGGTCTTAGAGGTGCGCAGATGTTGGTTATTGTTATTGTTGTGCACCATCAAGTCAATTCTGATTCACAGGGATCCCAATGATCGAGCAGGAGGGTTCCATAGGGTTTCTAAGGCTGACATCTTCATGGAGGCAATGTGGTCTGGTTTTTACCCTCTTCCATTTAGCTGCTGGGTAAGTTGATTTGAAGAACATGGTATTGTCCGCAACAGTACAGGTCATGGGAGAGAGCAAGAAGACAGTGTTTAAATAATTGAAGTATGGGATGCTCAGCTATAACTCAATTTTGGAAATAGCAGTCATTCCCTAGTTTGCATACTTCAGTAGTGGACCACCTGCATCAAGATCCAGTGGATGAGACTGAGGTGATGATTATGTTTCCCACCAAGGGTTGCTTTTTCCTACTTGCGTTAGTCTGGGTAGACTAGAGAAACAAATTCACAAACACGCATATGCATGTAAGGGAGAGGTTTATATACAAGAGGAATTGAACGTTGAGGAAACATCCCAACCCAGTCCAGTCCAAGGCCATAAGTCTGATATTAGCCAATATGTCTGATTTCAATCTATAAAGTCCTCTTCAGACTCACAAAACACATGTAATGAAGCCAAATGCTGTAAGCATCTCAGTGCTGGCAGGGGTCTCTCTGTGTCTTTTCCGGCTTCCACGGTCTGGTTGCATCCATGTGGCTTCTCTTTTGCAATGTCCCCCAGGGAGTAGGAGAGAGAGAGAGAGATGTCTTCTGCCTCCAAGGAGGAAATACTAGATTTCCCAGAATTCTCAGGAGAAGGCCATGCCCACACAGAAGTCTCATTGACTATCTCCAGATTGACAGCCTAGACTCCACCCCTGAACTCTTAATCCTTAAATTGACACCGGATGAGGCGACTACCACACTACTGAAGCTAGTTGAGGGGTGGTCTGGGGGTGCTAGTCCGCTCTCTGTCCAGCAGAATGATTAGCTGCTACTCTCTAACTCAGGAGCTGGTTGGCTTCTGGTCTACAAGGCTTCGGACAAGTTCCCCCTTTCGAGTCCTCATCTGTAAAACACAGATATTGGGCTTTTCCAGTACTTTTCTGTATTGATTCCTTACACCTAAGGTGTCCATATTCCTGGTTTCAGCATATGCTTATTGCCATAAGATAATTATAAATAAGTTCTTTTTAACTTTCAAATGTGTTCCAATTTTGACTTTAGCTTCTAAGTTCCCTTTACTTAGTGCCTTCTCCAAAGACTACAGAGTAAGTCCAGGAATGGGATCAAGCAACACGAGCAAGCACTCCTTGGGAGTCCTTCCTTTTGCACATGGATGCTTCCATTACGGTTCTGAATAAAATTCCATTTGGAAGAGGAAACTTGAGGGATTCTGTTCATTGTAAAGCTGTAACACAGCCGTTTCCTTTAAGACCTCTGAACTTCAGGTCCTTTCTTTAGTTTGGATGGTTGACATTAAATTTATTCAGTCCCTGTAGGGTTTGGCCTGAATGTCTTTGAATAAAAGTGCTTTGATTTGCATCACTGTTTGCAAAGTCCCGGGAGGCAGGGACTTAACTTTCCACATCCAGCATCAACAGGAGAACTAACAGGACATTGGTCTGTTGGCTGTCCTCTCCTAACCCCAGCCCCTACAGACTTATGCAGGGAGCCATTGTCCTTCTTTCAGAGAAAATCCAGAAAACACGGCTTTGTAGAAACTGAGATAATCCTATCATGATTTAGGGAATAGACCTTTTTATGGATTGATTTGTATCTTGTCAAGATATGTTGAAATTCTAACCCTTAAACCAATAAATGGGTTAAGCATTGGGCTGCTATCCTCAAGGTGGGTGATTCAAAGCCACTCGCAAGGAGCAAGCAACGACCTGGCCCAGTAAAGACACACAGTCTCAGATAGTCTACAGGGCCTCTATGAGGTTGACTTTCAGGCAGTGGCAGTGATAGAGATAGAGGTTCTTTTGTTATGTTAATGAAGCCATTGCAGCATAGGAAAAACTTAAATCTCATTGCTTGTGAGTTATAAAAAGAACAGAAACGATACACACGCTCACACAAGGAGCAGAGGAAGGCAGGTTATGGAGACAGATGAATGTACAAGTCAAATACTAAGGATTACTGGTAGCTACTAGAAGCTGAAATAGACCAGGGAGGATCTTCTCCTACAACCATGCTTTGAGTTTGAACTTGTATGCCCCTGAACTGTGAGCAAAGAAGGTTCTCTTCTCTAAAATGAACCCCTTATGATATTTCTGTTACACCAGCCATAGGTAACGAAGACAGAACCCTTATTTTAATATTTACCATTGCCTCGAAGAACCATTGTTGTATTTACCCTGTATTTCACAAGCCTCAAAGAGTAAAAATATAATCATACTAACAACCACAAAGCAGTATTTCTCTGGTTCTGCCCTTCTCTGCCCTATGGAAATCATGGTTTCTCTCATTTCCAGATAGCTTTGGATAGCTCCAAGGTGTTTTCCCATGAAATGCGAAGACGGGCTCTCACACCAAGGGCAGCCAGTTGGTGTCTGCCATTTTTCTTGCTCAATTGAAGGCTGATCACTGTCTGTCGACAGGAGGCAACTGTGCTACTAAACTGTGCTCAGGTAGAATCTGCCATCAGCTAACGGCCCACCCGTATGCTCGGCAAAGGGCGTGGGCTGTGGCTTTCCATCGCCTGGACCAAATATTGGCTTTGAACTTGCTGGTTATTCAGCTCTCAGAGCCTGTTTCCAGAGGGATAATAATCATGCCTGCTTGATATTTTTTTTTCTCACTTGGACTATTTACAGTAGGAAGTAGATACATAGAGTTTGTTGTACAGTGGGAGGGAGATGGCCACAGTTGGGACCTGGCTGAAGGCAGGGATGGGCAGATGTCTGCTGAAGGCCTGCTTGATTTTTTAATGAGATGATACATGTAAAGAATTTAGTACTCTTCCTCAAATGTATGTTAATTGTTTCTCTTATTACAGCCATTATTCCCATTTGCTCCTCCTGACTGGTCCAGGGCCCTTTCTCAGGAGTCTTTTTAGTGTCCTGTGCAGACGGGCCCCAAAACTCTTCCCATGGAACCCTAAGGAAAACACTACTTAGTTTGAGCTCTATATTCTTGATTTAAATTCAAATGCTTTCAAATTTGGCATGATTATGTAATATATATTTGCATTCATGAGCAAGCCTCTTTATTTATATTATTGTACAAATGACAAATGCACAAAATCTACCAACAGGTACAGGGTTCACAATGACTTGATCTACCCTGGTCCTATGCTTGGAGACAGGGATCCTTTCTGCTCCTACCAAGAACACATGGAGTGCAGAACTCTCTTTAATATAATTAAATATTGAATTTTATGATGCATGAATTATAGGTTAATAAAATATTAATTAAAAAAGAATGCATAGTTTTGGGTTCATAAGTCATACACACATAATAGTCAGTACTCCAGACAGTAAAACTTCTGGAATCCTCTTTGCTATGTAATCTCTGGAAAACGGTCTCTTTCGGGGAACAGTTTTCTCTGTTTAATGCAAAGTGCAAATTTCTATATATTTTTGGGGATACCCAGTAGACTCCCCTAGACTTAAAAGGCCTGAGTGAAGTTTATCATCTCCTTACTCAGTAACTTTTGGTTTGGGCCCTAAAACCAAGAACCATAGACGATCTTGTAGTGTGAGAGTTACCGAAAGTCCTTTCTGTAGGAAGGGAAAGATAGGCTAGGAGCAAATACTACAAACAGAAAGAGGCAGTGCTTGATTTCAAGTAGCTCACTGTCTACTTGGCAGTGAAAAATAAGATAAATGAAGGATTCTGAACAACTTAATCTAAGCACAGTCCCAATAGCATGCACGGGATACAATATCACATAGTGGGATCTCTAAGACCGATTTTGGGGGGGTGTCTTGCAAGGGTTCATGGAAGAAGCAACACATGCTTGTATATACAAAAATTTAAGACTTCATTAAAAAATTAGATAGTCATCTGGCTATCAGAAAAAATAGCATCTGGGATCTTAAAGGCTTGTCTTCAAACAAGTAGCCATCTATATGAGGTGTCAACTCAGTCCAAGTGGAAGAAATATACCAGTCTGCGTGTGTTCCAAAGTGTAAATAAGATCCAAATCCTAAGGAGCAGTAGCAGAGCTTGCATTGTGAACAACTGTTGGCAGGAGGCGATGGAGGATAGAAGCCCAGAATCCATTTGCAGGGTCCACACATACTTTAAGCCTCTGGAAAATCCCCTCTGGCCATAGTTGAGGGATGTGAATAATCTTATACCAGACAGAGAACATTATAGTGGCAATTGTAGTAGATAGAGTTAGGTTAAAATGTGATGTTTTATTTCATCTCTTTTTGACCCACTTAGAAATTGCTCCAGTTTTTTAAGAAAGTAAAGGGGAAATGCATTCAATTAGACCTCTGGTGAATTCCTTCTGATCAGGGCTGTGAAGAGCCTGGCTGTCAAGCGGAGTGCATTGGAAAGTGGATTTTGGCAGATGCAGTTAGGTTAAAGTTTAACACTTTATTTGATCTCCCTTTTGACCCAGTTTAAAGTTGATGTAATTTTTAATATTTTATGCTTTCTTTTTGTTGAGATTTTCCTTTATTAAATTTTGTTATTGTTCTTAGATTTTTGTTCTTTGTTTCTTTTCTTTTTTAATATTTTTCAGCATATGAAAACAAGGGTGAGCGAAGCTATAGGAACAGTAACTAGACACATGGTTTCTGTGGGCAGCGAGGCAGAGGCTGGGGGAGTGGGGCGCTGACAACAGTGAGTACAAGGAAGAACACGTGGTTCTAAAATTGATTGTGGTGATGATGGTAGAGGCTTCTTGCTATGATTGAAGTACTGATTATATGATATGTGGACTATGTACCAATAAAACTGTTTTAAACAAAGATATGGAATAGAACATGAATTCCTAAAAAAAGAGTCAGTATTTTATAATGTGAAGTACCCAGATGCTGGACTTAGCAAACGTGAGCTAGAGTCCTGGCTCTTGTCTCCTATCCGTTCTGAAACACTAGACAAATGACAGCCCTGTCAAAGTTTACCTTCATCATCATCACCTGTGGAACGAAACTAAAGAAAATCTGTTGCTGTGGAGTCAAGTGTGACTCATGGCCACCTCATGTGCATCATGCCATGTGCTCTGCAGCAGGGGGTTTCAATGGGTGGGTTTGCCGAAGTAAATGGACAGGCCGTCCTTTCGATGACACTTGTGGGCAGACTTGAACATACTCACTTTCAGTTCTTAGCTGAGTGTCTTCATTGTTGGCACTACCCAAGGACACACTCCGTCATCTAGAAAACGAAAACTAAAAGCCAAACTCACTGCATCTAGTCAATGCTGCCTCACAGTGACTCTACAGGACAGAATAGAACTTCCCCTGTGGGCAAATCTCCCCAAGAACAGAAAACCTCATCTTTTTCCTACAGAGTGGCTGGTGGTTTCAAACTGCTGACCTTGTGGTTAGCAGCCCAGTGCATAATCCATTAACCCATTACATCGTCAGGGCTCATTACCAACTGTAAAGGGATGATAGTGTGCTCTTTTGAGAATTAAATAAGACAGTACACACAGCTCCTAGCCCAATGTCTGGGACATATCTACTTCAAAACACATTGACCATTACTTTTACTGTCATCGTTTTTTTACATATCAGTCCGTGTATGACTCCGTATGAGCTCTTGCTCCTCTCCTACGTGTTCAGAACTAGCTCAGAAGGGCTTTATTCTTTGGGAGAAGCCCAGGTCGAGTAAGGGGTGACCTATCCGGTTGCGCACTGCAGCACTGGAAACTTGAACCCTGTAGCTGCTCCCAGGAAGAAAGATGAGACTTTCTGCTCCGGTCAAGATGTGCAACTCCAGCAACCCGACGTAGGATGGGTATGAGTTGGAAATGACTGGATGGCAAAGAACTTGGTTATTTATTACTTTGCCAGAGGAGATTTTGGAATAAACATCACAGCCACATTGGGGTGAGCCAGAAATACCTGGGAAGGTGCCAGAGAGAGGCAATGTAGGACCCAGCAGGAAAACTAGCTAGTCCAGAATTTTATGGGGAATCTTCCCTATAATTTGGAAATGAAGCCAGAATCCAAGGTGGGAAACGGGCTGCTCTGGCCTTTCAACATCCCTAATTGGATCACATGTCTTCCCAACACCCAGCCATGGCGGTTTCAACCAGGAGGCAGATTCTAATTCCACCTTCTCTGGACGACCTTCTCCATCTCCACAAACACACCAACGGACAGGAAGGAAAAAGTACCAGGGACGCGATGTTATGAGACATGCACCTTTTAGAATTCCTGGCAGCAAGCACGCTTTTCTCTTCTGTTTAGGGATTGGGATAGAAGCAATTATTTGGACATTTTAAAGATTTTAGGACGAACATTTTATGGAGGTCTGACAAGACCAGTCCACCTAACCCATTGTGAAGTGGAGTAGAAAAAGAAACTGCGAGGTAGTACCGATGAAGAACACAGCTTTCCCCCAGATCCTGGATGCTTCCTCCCCCCAACTACCATGATCCGAATTCTACCTTGCAGGCCTGGATAGGACAGAGGCTGTACACTGGTACATATGAGGGCTGGAGGTACAGGGAATCCAGGGTGGATGATACCTTCAGGACCAAGGGTGTGAGGGACGATGCTGGGAGAGTGGAGGGTGAGTGGGTTGGAAAGGGGGAACTGATTACAAGGATCCACATATGACCTCTTCCCTGGGAGAGGGACAGCAGAGAAGGGGGGAAGGGAGACTCCGGATAGGGCAAGATATGACAAAATAACGAGGTATAAGTTACCAAGGGCACATGAGGGAGGGGGGAAAGGGGAGGGAGGGGAAAAAAAAAGAGGACCTGATGCAAGGGGCTTAAGTGGAGAGCAAATGCCTTGAGAATGATTGGGGCAGGGAATGTATGGATGTGCTTTATACAATTGATGTATGTATATGTATGGATTGTGGTAAGAGTTGTATGAGTCCCTAATAAATGTAAAAAAAGCAAAGAGGAGAAAAAAATGATTAGGGCAAAGACTGTACATATGTGCTTTATACAATTGATGTATGTATATGTATGAACTGTGATAAGAATTGTATGAGCCCCTAATAAATTGTTAAAATTAAAAAAAAGAAACTGAACCCCAGGACCTGGGATGGTGAGAACTGGAATTGACCTGGCAGGTCGCTGAGAAAAGAGGTGGGAAGACTGAGCAAAGACAAACAGGTGGCAATGGCAAATTCCAGCTCCATGAGGTGATTAAAGTTCAAGGTTGCTCTGAGACAGAATGAACTTTTAGTCAAGCAGGCCTTTACCTAATGGGGATATCTCAAAAACTAGATCGAAGTAGGTGAAGAAAGAAGAGAAATCTCCCCTGAGCTCCTACTGTCATGAAATAACCATTCAAACCAAGTGAGGATCCTTACGAGTTGGTAATTCTCGTGAATGTGCCTGTGCTTAGGACATGTTCTAGAGATGGGCGCCAGTCAAAGAAATGCATCTGGGATTTAAGCACCCATGTCACACTGCTTTGTATTTGAATGCTCTTGGCTAAATCACCAGATAAGTCTCTATGTCCTCATCTGAAAACAGGCAGTTGTGGCAAATGAATTAAGATATATGTTTGAGAGGGCTTTGTTACCTGTTGATATGATTAATAATATTTAGAGATGGAAAAGAGCAGCAAAGCACTGAACCATCCACATAAGGCCTGCCTTTGTAGTCTGAGACTGTTTATAAAGTAATTACTTTTCATTCGTGCACATTTGGGTATAATGAGAATCAGAAATGATTCAGGTCTCACCTATATGTACAAACCTGAGAAAACCATGATGTTGTCCAGGTGAGAAGTTGTCCCAAACTAGGAGACAAACTTCGTGTATATGGTTGGTGTATAAGTCCCCTTATAAGGGAAGACACCTCTTTGAATAAGGTCTAGTCTGTCTAAGGCAGAAAATACCTAAAAGTGAAGTTGACTGCAACACTTTGAATTGCCTCACATGAATGGGAAGTTGGACAAGGAAAAGGCATGGCACAGGAATGGACATTTCTGTCCTTGAAGAATAGTGAGTATATCGCTGTGGACTGTGGAAGAAGGAGCAAATTTTCTTTGGAAGAAAGTATCCAAAGCTCACTGCCACAGAGCCCATTCTGTCTCCCAGTGACCCGACAAGAGCAGGGTAGGCCTGCCCTGGGGGTTATGAGATTGTAACTCTAGAAGAGTGGAAAGTTTTGCCTTTCTCCATCGAAGCAGCTGGTGGTAGCAGCCCAGTGCATAACTCCAACCCCAGGACTCCTGTCTCAGATGAAGTACAGCCCAAATGCATGTTAGAACCACAAATGACAAGACTCCATTTCCTTTGATCCGTCCTCTGGCGGGGTCCAGTCCTTGGGGAAGGACATCTGGGTTGGTAAAACAGAGGGTCAGTGAGAAAGAAGACATTCAATATATTAATTGGCACGGTGGCTGCGGCAATGGTCTCAAATACAATTGTGAGGAGGGCTTAGACCTGGAAAGTGTTTTATCCTATTATACACAGGTTGTGCATTGCAAGAGCAATCCAACACCTACGGGGAAGAATGCTACCTCCACCGCGAAAGCTGATGGAGGTCTGCGCCACCTCCGAGAAGATGCGTCAACTCTGAAAGGTCGCGTCTTCATTGGGAAAGCAAAGCGTTTTTAGAGTAGCTTGTGGCCTCCAGTAAACCAGTCCTTAAATATAAGTGGTTACTGGTATTTTTGATGCATTTGTTTGTTGGTGTAACCGGGTCCCCAACACTCAAACGAGTCCTCAGGAGTGACTTTGTGATTGTGGGAAATATTACAGACAGTAAGGCAGGCAGCAGGATGGAGAGATGAATGTATTTTCTAAAGGGTATATATAATGGGGCTTACAGATCCCTCATAAGGCATGCACGTCCTACAAAGTCAATGGCTCATATCATAAGTGAATAACATAATAAGCAAGCAATGAGGTGAGTCATGGCCTTGACCTAGTGCTAGCTGACCTAGTGCTGGTTGACCTCAACCCCACCCCCAGCCCTGCCCAGGGGTAGTAAATCTCTGATCAGCATCAGCAAGAAATGTCAAAACAGAGTTTGCTACATTTTATGGTGGTTTAGCTATGGGAACTGATTGCTCGTACCTACAAATAACCTTCAGGCATGGTGAAGTAGGCAGACACAGAAATGATTCATCTTGTACGGGAGCTCCTTTAAGACTGCTTTTACGTGGAGGGCTATTGCCCAGCGGGGCACATGATCCAGTCTGGAGAATGTATATTTGAAACATTTTAATCTTGGAACCATGGAGTTCTTTCTCAAAATAGGACTAGTTTTCTGTGCTCGTAGCTGCCCGTGTAGAAATAAGGGCAAATACTTTCTACCAAGTCCTCAGTTTACCACCATTGTTTATTTTAGTGTAAGAAGGTAAGTGGTGTCCAGAAAGAAGGCTTGTTCAAAACCAGGCAGTGAATTGTATGCTGCGCACTGGGCTCAGATGGCTTCCTTTGCAGGTGAGTGCTCCCGCCCCGCCCCCGTAACAATCCCTTTGCTAATCAGCCAGTAATCATCAAACTACTAGTCAAACGCCCCAATCACACCACCCAATTTCTACCAACCGCCACTTAGACAGGACCACCTGTAAGAGCCAGCATGCAATGAGCCACCTTGTTTTTCTGAGTCTCAAGAGCTCTCTGCTTTTGACTGTGCTAAAATTACCCCCTTTCTAGTACTAATTTTAGTGAGAAATATGTGAAGTTTCCTTTTCTGACAGGTTTACCCCTTACACAGGTCTGACTTTCAAATTTTACTGTGAACAGTCCAAACTCTTACTCAAACTTCTCAGCTCATCTCAAGTCTTGCCACTTCCATGAAACTCCCCAGGAGGTGACTCAGAGAAATACTGACCACATTTTACTTAGAACCTGTAATCTTAAAACAACTTCAAGCCCTTGACAAGACTTGTCACTTTCCCTATGTGGAGTCTTATTTCCCTGTTTGTAAAACAAGAAGGATGAAGGAGTCAGTGAACAATGATTACTTAGTCTGGAGGCTGGCGGTATGCTAGATGATGAAATTAAAGGATGAATTAGAACTTCTCTTTCCCCTTAGAGATTTGAGAGCTTACTACAAGAGGTGGGTAATAAATGTGGAATTGTGAGGTATTGTACATGAAGATCTCTCTGCCTCCAATAAATTCCTAATAGATATTCTAATGCACCAAGCGCATGAGGGATTGGGAAGGGGAAAAGTGGTTTTAGGTCTTCTTAACAGGAAAAGGAAAAAGGGAAAGAAGGCGGCATAGCATGTCCGTGAAACATCAAGGAATGGATTAAGAGGATTCCTGGTGCTGCTTTTGGATAAACCCTGGGCTGCTCACTACAAGGCGGGTGGTTCAAGCTCAGCAACCAGTCCTCGGGAGAAAGATGAGACTGCTCTTGTGAACACTCCCAGCCTCAGAAACCCAGGTAATGTCACTGTGAGTTGGAACCACCGCGATGGCAATGGGTTTGTCTTTCATTTCATTTTGGCTATGCAGCAAACATTCTGTGTGCTGGAGAAAAGTTAAGAATGATGGGTACGGAGGAGGTAGTAGAGGAGCGTTAACTTGAGGCGAGTCTTGTCTCTCCTAATAGACTTTTAGAAGTGTGAGGATACGGATTTCAGTCAAGGAAATCAGATAAAATGCTGATACTCCTTTCTGGGTAGATTACTTCAGCAGACTCCCAATGGTTTCCTTCACTTCCACTCCAAAGAGTCCTTTCTAAAACAAAAATAGGACCTTTCTTGAAATGTTTTAAGATCTTCTCACTACTTTTGGAATAAATACTAGACTATGCAACATGACTTACAGTCACCAAATGGTCTGGGCTCGCTTTTACTTTAGAGGATTTTGCATTCTGTTTTCAGTGTATGAAAAAACCCTCCTCCCTTTTACACCATGTATATATTCGTGCATAAGCTGAGTTTTTCTCCTTCCGCCCTCCTGGTATCGCCACTCTCACTACTGGTACTGAGGGTTTCATTTGTCCTGGATTCCCTGTGTTTCCAGTTCCTATCTGTACCAGTGTACATCCTCTGGTCCAGCCCGATTTATAAGGTAGAAATTGGAATCATGATAGTGGGGGGAGGGAGGCATTCAAGAACTAAAGGAAAAGTGTATGTTTCATCATTGCTACACTGCTTCCTGACTGGCTCATCTCCTCCCTGCAGCACTTCTGCAAGGGGATGTCCAATTTTCTATAGATAGGCCTTGGGTCCCTACTCTGCACTCCCGCTCATTCAACAATGCTGTGATTTATTTATTTATTTTTTGGTCTTTGATGCCTGATACCTGATCCCTTCGACGCCTTGTCATCTCACAAGCTGGTGGGCTTCTTTCGTGTGGGAGCTGTTGTTTCCCGGTTAGATGGCGCCCTTGTTTATCTTTCAACCTATAGGATCCCAGATTCTATATCTTTTGACAGCCTGGCACCGTCAGCTTTTTTTACCGCATTTGCTTATGCACCCCTTTGGCTTCAGCGATTGTGTTGGTGTTGGCTGGTGTGCTTCTTCCATGTTCCATGTGGGCTTTGTTGCTTGATATCTGGGCACCATCAGCTTTCTTCTCCACTTTTGCTTATGT
This sequence comes from Tenrec ecaudatus, assembly GCF_050624435.1. NCBI lineage: Eukaryota > Metazoa > Chordata > Mammalia > Afrosoricida > Tenrecidae > Tenrec > Tenrec ecaudatus. The sequence continues at coordinate 157,482,889 of NC_134531.1, read as the reverse complement.
ACCCGCTTTGTCCTCAGCAATCGAGTCGGGACAGGCTGGTGTGCTTCTTCCATGTGGGTTGTGTTGCTTCTCAGCTAGATGGCCTCTTGTTTATCTTCAGGCCTTTAAGACCCCAGATGCTATATCCTTTGGTAGCTGACTACCATCAACTTTCTTCACCACATTTGCTGTGCACCCATTGTCTTCAGTGATCGTGCCAGGAAGGTGAGCATCTCAGACTTCAGCACATTTTTAATGCAGCTCCTCTGTTAAAATTAGGTGCCTCAGCTGATATTTGGGCCGGCTTATTCTCAAGTATAGAGGTACCACCTCTTTTGGGATCCACACCCAGTCACGCCTTTCTTAGAAAAGCCTTCCCACATATTTCTCGTGAAAATAATAAAATATAAAAATATGATAGTTACCATTGATTGTTCCTCTAGTCCAGATATTTCTTCTAAGTTTTTTTTAACATGAACTTATTCATTTTATCATCCAAAAACTCAACAAAGAACTGATTCTAACTACATTCAAAACCAAAGAAACAAGCAAATTAAGAACCTAAAAATACAGACTCTTATAAATACCCCATACCTTTCTTTCATAGATTTTTCTCAAAATCATAGTTTCATCTTAAATGAGTAAGTATTTCATTTATGCCTGCCTTCCCTCACTAGAAGGAAGAATTTGTAGGTGTTGGATAATGGAAACCAATCCCTCCTGAGATAACAATTCCGGATTCTGAATGAAAAGTTTTAGGAATCTGGCTGACAGTACCAAAGAGTGATTGGAAGAGACAGAAACGGCACAGGAGTCCACTTTGGAAAGAAAGGAAGGGCACTTGGTGGTTTTCTCCATGTTTGGACGTTTTTCCCTCTGAGAGCAAGCATCAATTAGAAGAAAGTAGCTGGCTAAACCTCATAAAGAAAAACAAATATATATTTATGGTTTAAAAAGCCACAAGACAGAAACTGGAGTGATTGCAGACATTTAAATTTAAAGGGGAAACTTGGAAATATTCCAGAGAGAGGCAATCCTAAATTGTGCAAATAATCAATACCTTCATTTTTGTCTGGACTCTGTAACAGCCATGTGCAAAAACCAAACAAATGACATGAAATAAATTTAAACTGCTCCCAGTGATGGAATGTCAGAGTTTGAGATTTGAGTCTAGGCAAATTAATTGCCTTTCAAAATGAAAATATATTCAAATTCAAATTAATACTCAGCAAAATGTCATTAAGGAATTTCTAAAATGTAGAATTTGCAATATTCTCTATATAATTCAAAATTACTAGACATTCAAAGAATCCAGAAACTGAATCAGGGTTAAAAAGAAAAGTCAATCAGAAGAGATTTAAATTAATTCAGGGGTTGGAATCAGCAGCCACGAACTTTAAAGCTACTATTGATTTACACTTGGAGACTAAAAAGAGAATAAAAGCTGAACAAATAAGGAATCTCAGAATAAACTTAAAATGTTGAAATTCTGGATAAAAATATAATATAATAAATTCAAAAGGACTGCATGAACTTAACTAATAAGCTATAATTGAAGGAAGAGTCTGTGAACAGATAGAACAATAGGAGTAATCCATTCTGAAAAGCAGTCTAAAAATAACTAAAAGACAAAACTCATCAACATTGAGTCAATTTAGACTCATAGTAACCATAGAGTAGGGTTGTGCTTTTGTGAGTTTCTGAGATTAAATATGTACAGGAGAAGAAAACCTCTTTTATACAGGAGTGGCTGGTGGATTTTGACTTCTGATCTTGTAGCAGCAACTCAGCATAGAACCCAGTGTGCCACCAGGGCTTCTTAAAAAAAGCTAAAGACTAGCATAATTGAATACAGCTTCAATGGCTTGTGGGACCATAACAAAAATATCAACAAATACATAATTGGAATCAAAGAAGAAAAGGAGAGAGAGAATGGAAGAAAAGCAAATAAAAATCTTTGAAAAGACAAACACACAGATTAATTAAAAAACAAAAACTAGTAAACCCCAAGTAAGAGAAATATAATGAAAACCATACTCCAGAACATTGTCATCAAATTACTGAAAAATTAAAAAATAGCAAACATCTTGAAAGCAACCCGAAAATAAAAATGATGTTTTTCGTAAGAGAACAACCCTACGAATGATTTCTTACAAGACAACATGGGTGCAGGAAGAGAGTAAAACTCCATCTTCAAATTGCTGAGAGTACAAGAAGAAATGAAGGAATAAAGTGAAGAAGAGAGGGGTGGAGGAAAGAATAAATGAATTTGTTAATTCAGAATTCTATATCAAATAAAGATGCCCTTCAGGAATGCAGATGAAATAAAGATGTGTCCAGATAGATGAAAATTAGACATCAGTAGAAGAAATCAAAACTATAAGAAAGCTAAAATTAGTTTTTGAGCTATAGGAATATCAAGACAGATCGAAACATGACTCTTCAGTAGGAAAGGAGAACTATCAGAGAATTTGAATACATAGATATTTTAAAATCTTTTGTTTTCTTTTCGTTTTGTTGAAATGCATGTAACTCCTTCAAACAAAGACTGTAGTCTAGTATTGCTGGTTATAGAATGTTTGTATATTTCAGACAATATGGCAACTGCAGTCAGAAGGACCATCCCAGGGGGTAAGTGAACTCACAAGTTTACAATGTTTTTCCAATTAACATAAAATGATACAAGATTAACTGTAGAAGACTGCTAAGGATGCATGTTGCAATCCCCTATGATTATCATAACAACAATAATAAAATCAACCACAGCAACAGCAGTAATGTTGCAAAGACATAGAGCTAAAACACGAATTTGAAAATGGAATTGAATTATGAATACTATTAAGCTAAATAAAACAAGAAAAAGGAAAATGGAGGAACAACAGCAACAACCTAATGGAATCAAGAAAGTGATAGTCAAAGGGCAGGCCTCACTTGCCATCAGAATGTCGACTCTGCTGCTTGTTTATCTGAAGTACATTCCAGTGGAACAATGAATGTCTGCACTATGGTTCTATCAGGTCTTCTCAATGACTTCATGCAGTAAATAACACAATATATCTATTGTTGTGATACATGCTATAAAGTTTTCAAAATTTGAAGTTTATAATTATTTTTCTCTTTTTTATGGGGGAAGGGAACAACCCCCCCACCACTAATCATGGGTATGATAGGTACAATTGTAAGGTTAAGATATGTAAACATTATATCAAAGTCATAGAGAGCATGAGAGACAGAAGAGAGATTGAAATAATGGAGTCAGACACATTTCATAGTAGCATGCTCACCTCAGCCCTGCTTGGTGGTCCACGTGGAGAGAGGGGGAAGGGAAGGAGGACAAGGAGAAAGGGAACGGTGGGGGAGGGGGGAGTGTGGACGGGATGGGGGAGTGGGGGGGAACCAACAAGAGGCCAAGAGGGGAGCCCTAGAGAGAGAGAGCTCTTTATTGCTAACACATGCCTATATACCTTTGGGGGAGTGCAAGCCCCCTAATTACAGGTAAAGACATATGTCACAGGAAGGGGTTGCACTATAGGTTAAACAGCAATGAGAGGGGGACAATCTAGGGATATACATGCAATAGGAAGAGGAGGGATTTGGGGTACACATGTGACAAGAAGGGCGGATCCTAGATTCAGGATGGCAACCTAATTTTGGATGTCACTGAGCTGGTTTGATCTGTTCTCTGGATCTCCAAGGAAAACATTATCAGTTGGGTGTAAACCCCACCCACAGGAACTAAGCTAATGGTCAAAAGCCTTTAGGGAGAAGTAGCCCATTGTCCTTAATAGCAGGGAGAGGTTGCCTACCTGTGGTCTGACAACTGACTGCCTTCAGGGAGGTAGCTTGACAATCATTTACCATTAGCTGCAAGCAGGGTCCTAAATCTAACACATAGTGGGGGAGATGACTTGGAAGAAATCTTTCTGTTTCCCACACTTTTTGGTAATTTGCTGAGATACATGGAAAGATTTAGGTTCAAAGTTGAGTTAGATAATTCTTAGTGTTGAAATTCATGAATCCAGTTTGTTAAGAAAATCATCCTGTTTCTCTGTATAAAGCAGGGCTGGATTGTGCTGGATTAAACAAAGAGGCCACCCAGGGCTTGGCGGGCTACTTGGGATTTTGCTGTGAGTTATGCTGTATAAAAACAATTGATGATGACTTTAGTCACATGATCAATCTTAAATCCAAAGGATTCCAACTGTAGGGAAAAGTAGAAATTCAGCCAAATTTTAATTTTACATGGCATGAAAATGAGAGGCAAAAAGATCTATGAATTAACCTGGTTTGAGGTTTAAATACTAATGTTTACAAATATTTTTAGTCCTACATAACGAGTTATCACTGAAGATACAGTTTTTTTTCCATTAAAAAACTTGGGAGGGAGACTGAGTGACTAATTCATTTAGCACTTATTTTATTTATCATTGTATTTTCTCTAAGCTGACAAATTCTGTCTAAATAAAGATTTTATAAATAAACTCACTTTAATAGAAGAGAGAATTAGTAAAAGAATAGATTAGGAGATCCTCCTTTGTATTACTTAGAGGATGTCTGCTTTCTCAAAGGAATTTTTGGATTCAGGAGACTCCAGTTTAAAAAGTATATAATTTTAACCCTCAATTCTGTCACTTACCAGCAGAAAACCCTAAAAAAAAAAAAATAACCCACATGATTTATCCAAGACTTTTTGTTAATCATCCAGATGGAGAGATAGCAGCATATTTAATGCTAATCTAGGAGGAAATGAGAAAATAAATGAGAACCAGTCAAGTCACAGATAAGCACGCGAGCAATCTAAGAAGAAAAATGTAAAGAAAAAACAAATTGCATTTTAATTTGATTGTCATTTTGCTTTTGTGAAGCTTGAAGCAACATTCATCATTGGCATATTTCACTTAGCTACCTTCTGCACTGCATTCATTCATGATGGTGGTGTGAAATGCATCAACTCAGTTAATGATACATCCAGAGACGTGAAATTATGAATATAAAAAAGATAGCCTTTCAAATTAGTGGGGAAAATGAGAGTATGGAGAGAGATAGATTTTATTTTCTTCTGATCCATTTAAATTCCTTGAGAACCAAAAACTTCAATACAGCAATGAAATCATGAAAATACTAAATTAAAATACGGATAATTATTGTCTGATACAGTGCTTGAACATGGGCCCCTGAGATTTCAAAGCCCTCAGAATATGATGGAGAAAGCCCTCCCTCCCCAAAGTGGAACTGACCTTCAGGATTTGGACTGAATAAAGCTTTGGGGACTTTCATTTGTGGGTAGGGCCCAACTCTAGATCAGAAGAAACACCTGCTAGCGTCCATTTATGGCTGACATGAAATGAAATAACATTGAATATAGGAAAAAATTGGAAGACACCAAAAGTGAAATGGAATGTATAAACATGAATATCCTATGTATTAGTGAGCTGCAATAGACTGGTATTACTTATCTTGAATCAGACAATCATATGGTTTGTGATTCTGAAAATTAGGCATTGAAGAGGAATAATAATTTCCATCATTGAAAAGGACATTTCAAAATCTATCTTGCAGTACAATTGGTATGTGATGAGTTAATGTCTATATGACATCACTATCCAAATTTACACCATAACTACTAAGCCAGTGATGATGAAATTGAAGAATTTTGCCAACTTTATTCATCTAAAATTAATCAAATATGCTGTAATAGTTACAAATCATTATTAAGCATCAATGGAATTCGAATGGTGAAATCAAAGAGGAACAGTAGTTGGAAAATATCATCTTGATTACAGAAACAAAGTTGGAGATCCATGACAGAATTTTTCAAGACTGGTCCCTTCTGAATTACACATACCCTTTTCCAACAATTATGCATATCGATCTTTCCAGATGGAATACACAGGAATCAAATGGATTGCATCTGTAGGGGAGATTATGAAGAAGCTCAACTTTTAGCCAAAATAAGGCGAGACTAACGGTGGAATGGTCCATCAATAGCACGTTTGCAAATTTATGCTGAAGTGAAAGAAAATTAAAACTAGTCCACTAAGAGCCAAGATTTATCCCAGCTGAATTTTGAGAACATCTCAAGAACAAATTTGATGCATTGAACATCAATGAAGAGTTTTGCTGTAATATCAAGGGCATTATACATGCATTAAAAGAGAGGAAAGAAAAGTCCGAAGTGGGTGTCACAAGGGACTTGGAAACTTGCCCGTGACTATAGAGTAAGTAACCTGAATGACAAAGAAACCATGAAGTCAACGAGCTGAACAAACTATTTCAAGAGACAGCTCAGTTTCTTCCCTGGCTTTTTGAATGTTGATGGGGGTCTTGTCCCTTCCACTCATTGTTTCTATTTTTATCTTTACACTAATATGATCTTATCCTTACCACCTTAGTGCGATTTGTTCTTCATCAGTTCTTTTGGGTTTCCCAGCTTTGAAGCACAGGAGGAGTGCATGCATAATGATAATAACTGATATAAGGGGTTATAGGGATACAGGGGTGGGGGTTGGCTATAGGAGGGTAAAGGAGATCTTGGGAGTTGATAATGGGCTTGGAGGTTGGAGGGAGCACAAGAACTAATTGTGATTACACAACTCATCTTTAAGCATTCCCCCACCCCACCCCCTACGGTTAAATCGCCTTCTATATGAGTTGTGTAATCACAATTAGTTCTTGTGCTGCAATTCCCCTTGATATGATTGAACTGCTCAATTGTATGATATGTCATTTATGTGCAAATAAAACTGTTGGGTAGAAAAATAAGACAAAATAAAGCATCATAATGAAATATGCAAAGCATATGAGTTGGAAAATCCAAAGAGATAAATAGGTTTAACGTATCTCAAGCTGAAGGAACTGAAGGAAAAATTCAAGCCTTCAGTGGCAACTTGAAAGGGTCTATGGAAGAACTACTGCCAGAGTGCTTCTTGGAGACAAGGCTGGCAAGACTGTGTCTTACATACTTTGGACATGCTGTCAGGAGAGACTAGTTCCTGGAGAAGGGCATCATGATTGGTAAGTTGGAGGGGAAGCAGAAAACGAGGAAGGCCCTCAGGAGATGGATGGACACAGTGGCTGCAAGATGAATTCAAATACAGTAATGATTGTGAGGATGGTGTAGAATGGGGGCAGTGTTTTGTTCTGTTGTACGTTAGGTGACTCTGGATCAGAGCCAACTTGATGGCACCGGACAACAACAGCATGAGTCAAATATTAAGTGATGCAGGAATCATCAAAAGAAGATGTCTCTGAAATTAATCAGAAACATATATAAACCATAGATCTATGACCAATATAAGAATAATCAGTTCTTATGACTTGGCCCTACTTGTTGCTCACTCTTATGAAGAGACCACTGAAGATATGGGTGCTACAGCAGTGTGTGGTAAAGAAACCAGATGGTGCCTGGTTGTGCAAAAGGATCCTTTCACCATCTTTATGCTGAGCAAATATCCTGAAAAGCTCTACTGGATGAAGAATGTGGCATCAAGATGGGAAGAATGCTTATTTAACAATTGTGATATGCAGATGAGACATCTTTGCTTGGAGAGAGTGAGGAGTGCTTGAAGCACTTGCTGCTGAAGATGAAAGACTATGCCTTCAGTATGAGTAGACATCAACGGAAAGACATACTCCTGCACCAATAAGCAATGTCATGGCAAACAGATAGCAGATGGACATTGTTAAGGATTTCATTTTACTTGGATCTACAGACAAAGTTTATGGAAGCAACAAGTAAAAAAAAATCAAATGGTCTATTGCACTGGATAAATCTACTGCAAAAAATCTCTTTAAGGTTTTAAAGAACAAAAATGTCACTTTGAGAATTAAGATGGGTTGATCCCAAGCCATGGCAGTTTCAATCGACCCATATGCAGGTGGAAGCTGGACAGCGAATAAAGAAGACTGGAAGGGAATTGATGCCTTTTAATTATGGTGTTGGCAAATAATATTGAAGGTGCAGTGTATTTCTAGAACAAAATAATCTTTCTCCCCCCCATTTACTTTTATTTGTTATCATCCTATTTAAATATTTTACTGCCATTTGAAATGTTTTTTAAAAATTTATTTAAATCATTTTATTGGGGGCTCTTACACCTCTTATCACAATCCATACATCCATCCATTGTGTCAAGCACATTTGTACATATGTTGCCATCATCATTTTCAAAACATTTTCTTTCTACTTGAGCACTGGATATCAACTCATTTCCCCCCTCCCCCACCCTCCTTCATGAACCCTTGATAAATTTATATTTTTCCCTCCATGTCTTATACTGACTGCTATCTCTCTACCTACTTTTCTGTTATTCATCCCCTAGGAAGTACATATATTTAGATCATTGTGAACAGTTACCCCTTTCTCCACCTACTTTCCCCCCACTCTCTTGGTATGTCTGTTCTCATTGTTGGCCGTGAAGAGTTTATCTATCTGAATTCCCTGTGTTTTGAGCTCTATCTGTAGCAGTGTACATGCTCTGATCTAATCCCATTTGTATGGTAGAATTGAGGCCATGAAAGTGGGTGGAAGGAAGCATTAAAGAACTAGAGGAAAGTTGTATGTTTCATAGGTACTGTATTGCACCCTGACTGGCTCATCTCTTCCTTGTGACCCTTCTGTAAGGGGATGTCCAATTGTCTACAGGTGGGCTTTGGGTCTATACTCCGTGCTTCCCCTCATTCACATGGCTAAGGTTTGTTTCGGGGCGGGGTCTTTGATGCCTGATACCTCTCTCACCATTGGTCCTAAGGGGTTCAGCTGTCCTGGATTCCCTGTGTTTCCAAATCCCATCTGCACTGCTGTGCATTCTCTGGTCCAACCAGGTTTGGAAGGTAGAATTGGGATCATGCTAGTTGGGGGTAGGAAGTATTTAAGAACTAGAGGAAGATTGTGAGTTTTATCATTGCTACACTGAACCCTGAGTGACTTCTCTCCTCCCCACAACCCCTCTGCAAGGGATGTCCAGTTGTCTACAGATGGACATTGGGTCCCCATTATGTACTCCCCTCATTCACGATGACATGATTTTCCCCCTCCCCCCCGCCTTTGGTGCTTGAAACCTGGTCCCCTCGGCCCTTCATGATCACACATGTTGGTGTGCTGCTTCCATGTGGGCTTTGTTGCTTCTGGGCTAGATGGCTTGTTTCCTTTCAAGCCTTTAAGACCCCAGATGCCATATCTCTCAATAGCTGGGCACCATCAGCCTTCTTCACCACACTTACTTATGCACACATTCGTCTTCAGCGTTTATGTGGGGATGGTGTTCACACAATGATGGTTTTTGTTCTTTGGTGTCTGCTACCTTGATCCCTTCAACACCTTGTGTTCACATAGGCCTGTGTGCTTCCTCTCTGTCGGCTCTGTTGCTTCAGAGCTAGATGGCCGCTTGTTTGCCTTCAAGCCTTAAGACCCCAGACGCAATACTTTTGATAGCTGGGCACCATCGGCTTTCTTTATCACGTTTGCTTATGTATACATCTGTCTTCAGCGATCATGTCGGGAAAATGGGTATCATGAAATGACCGTTTAGCTGAGCAAGGTGTTTTTTTTTTCTTTTTAATCATTTTATTTGGGCCTTGTACAAATATTATCACACTCCATCTATCCATCCATTGTGTCAAGCACATTGGTACATTTGTTGCCCTCATAATTCTCAAAACATTTTCTTTCTACTTGAGCCCTTGGTATCAGCTCCTCATTTTCCCCCTCCCTTCTCTCCCCCTCCCTCTTGAATCCTTGATAATTTATAAATTATTATTATTTTTTTCATGTCTTACACTAAATGATGTCTCCTTTCACTAACTTTTCTGTTGTCCATCTCCAGGGAGGGGGTTATATGTAGATCCTTGTGATCGGTTCCCCCTTTCTCTCCCCACCTTTCCCTTACCTTGCTGGTATCGTGACTCTCATTATTGGTCCTGAGGGGTTTATCTGTCCTGGATTTCCTATTTCCAGCTCTTATCTGTACCAGTAAGGTAGAATTGGGATCATGCTAGTGGGTGGGGAGGAGGAAGCATAAAAGAACCAGAGGAAAGTTGGATGTTACCTGGGTGCTATTCTGCACCATGTCTGGCTCATCTTCTCCCCATGATCCTTCTGTAAGGGGATGTCCAATTGCCTACAAATGGGCTTTGCACCTCCACGCACTCCCTCTCATTCACAATGATATCGAGCAGAGAAGCAGCAAAGTCCACATGGAAGAAGTACACCAGCCCGTGCGATCACAAGGTGTCGATAGGATCAAGTGTCAGGCATCAAAGAACAAAATACAATATCATAGTGGGCTTTTTTAATTGTTCATTTTATTGGGGCTCTTACAGATATTATAACAATCCATTAATAAATTAGATCTAGCTAACTTGTACAAATGCTTTTATCATTTTCAAAACATTTTTTTCTTTCTGCATTAATTTAGTTTCACTAAATTGATGCTTTAAAGAAGGATGACCAAAAAATTTAATCTAGGGAGAATTTCACTGTCTAGACAATAGAGAAAATTATCACCAATCAATGAAAAACATGATTAGGATCTCTATAAAAATGTGTTTAGGTGAGGGGAGTGTTGGGGTGAGAGTGTATGTACACCACAAGTGTGGAAACAACAAATACATGGACCCATCCTCTGCCCCATGTCGAGTCTATCATGTCTCATAGCCTTCCTATTGGGCAGAGCAGAACAGCTCCCTGGTGTTTTCAGAGTATAAATTTACAAGAGCAGAAAGCCTCATTATTGTACATCAGCATGATTCGTGGGTTTGAACCACTAACCTTGTGAATGCAATGTTGAACCTATTGTTTCTCCAATTTAAAACCAAAGTTACTGCCATAGAGTCAACTGACTCATAGCAGAAACCCTAGGGGCAGAATAAAACTGCTCTTATGGGGTTTTGAGGCTATAAATCTTTAAGGAAGTCTCATTCCTCCCCTCCCTGCCCCCCCCCACCCCGCCAGAGTGGCTGTTCGGTTCAAAGCACTGACTTTCAGCTTAGGAGCCCAATCTGGATCCCATTACTAAGTCCATGTGCATGGACGCAGCAATAGCAGCTTTCAATCTGAATTCCCTATCTACCCAGAACCCTAAAATAAAGAGATCTGAAAAGTACTTTTCAACACCAAATTTAAAAGCAGAATCAAGGATTGAGAAAATATCTAGTTTACCTTAGTAAATGTTCAAGACACATCTTCAAAGACCTGCTTTCTTCCAAACCCCATAGCCAAAGATTTGATTGCTTTTTCAGCTTCTTTTTCTAAACATCTTCATTTAAAAAAATTTTTTTCTGGCTACTTATCAAATAACTCATTCCACTAATATTCATTCTACTATTACCCTCTTATCTCAGTTTACAACTTTATCTCTCCCAGCTAGAACTTCAGCCTTTCTTTATGCCTCTGAGAAGAACACTGACTGGGGCTGTAACCTCCATCCCTCCTGGCTCGGGTTCCCCTCTTCACACACAGGAAGGAACCTAGGCAAAAGAGAGGTTTAGAAAATATTGAATACACTCTTTTTTGCCGCCCTTGAGTAACCTTCACAGCACTACTGACAAATGTTTGTCTAGTTTTGAACTCCACTATGATAAAGAATAAATTTCTTCTTAAGACTTCTTTGTATTAAGTAGTTATCTATCTCTTTTAGATACTAGCACACCATCCAATTGTTGGGTTATACCCCTGATTTAGAAAGAAAAAACAAAATAAAACCAAAAACATCTTAGTCTTCCCTCAATAGGAGACTTACCTATGTCACATCTCTGTCCGTAAAACCATGACAGAGACATGAGGGTGAGCGCTGTTGAAACTGTAAGACTTGTTACCTGACGAGAACACAATTCTAAAGGCATAGACAGTATGCCCCCTTTTGTATAAGACAGGGAAAAAATGACAGGCTGATTCTAGCAGAACCACAGAATTGAAAGTGAACTGCCGATAAGTGTTCTTCTAGAGATTAAGCCTCCGATGAACCTTCTTGGTACCAGACCAAGACTAAAGTTGACTATGGTAGATGTAGTGAGGTTAAAATGGAGTAACATCTTACCATTTGATCTCTCTTTTGACCTATTTAAAATTGTTTCGGCTTTAAAAAGATAAAAATTGAAGGGGATATATGCATGGATTTAGCCTTCAATAAATCCCCCCTGTGTTAGTCCTGGTAGACTAGAGAAGTAAATTCATGGAGACACTCATATATGTATAAGAAAGAGACATATACAAGAGCAGTTGACTATTAAAAAACAGGCCAGCCCAGTCCAGATCAAGTCCATAAGTCAGACATTAGCCCATATGTCTGAAGTCTTGTGAATCCAGTGGCGTTGTAAGCAATTCAGCGCTGGCAGGGATCTCCACATGGCTCCCCAGGTTCAGGGTTCTAGCTGCATTAGGGTAGATCCAGGTGGCTTCTCTTCAGGGACACCTCTCAGGGAGTAAGCCTTGTCAGTAGAGTCTCCAAGGAAGTGAGGGGAGAGAGAGAAAGAGAGAGACCCCTACATCCAAGGAGGAAAATATGGGAATACCCAGAACCCTCAGGGCAAGGCCACGCCCACACAGAGGCCTCATTGGCTATGACCTGATTGACAGACTCGACTCCACCCCTTCACTCTTAATCCTCTCAAGTTCCAATTGACACCAGTTTATCTAACTCCCACACCCCCTGTTCATAAACCACGGATGTGGATAGCCTTGGTATCCTGCATAGTGCATTGAAAAATGTATTATTGCAGATGTAGTTATTGTCAATGTAGTTAGCACCTATGTACAGCTCTTCTTGCATGATATATGCATTATAAGCAAATGAAACGGTTGAAAATAATTTAAAATCTTAGCATTTCATCTCCCTTTTGAGCCATTTAAATTTTTTTCTAGTTTTTAACATTTTCTCCATTCCTTCCATTCAGATTCTTCTCTCTCTTACTTTGTTGTTGATAGTATTTGTTGTTGTTTTATATTTTGGTATGTTTTCCTATCTATGAAATCCAGGATAGGTAAATGTACAGAGACAGTAACTGGATTAATGGCTTGCGGGGGTAGAGCAGGGAAGGTTGGGGGGAATTGAGGAGCTAATAACTAAGTGTACAAGAGAGGAGAAAATGTTGTAAAATTGATTGTGTTATTGATTGTACAACTCTTCTTTATATGATTGAACTATTTGGATTATATTATATACAGATTGTGGGCCAATGAAACTATTTAGAAATGTGTTTTTCAAATGGATCGATTGATTCACTTGCTTCAGTCAATAACTAAACAGTCTTTAGTCCTCTAGGAAGGAAGCCGTACTTATCAAGGCCAAGTGTCCTCTCAGAACCACTCCTAGAGCAAATCATTCCAGAGCAAATCCAACACACACACACACACACACACACACACACACACATGCACACACACACACCAAAGTCAATTGAACAGAAACATCATCACCTGTCTTTTAGTTTGCCATACTGTCATAGCTGGCTTGTTGCTGTGATGTTGGCATCGATGCCAACCGTATTTCAAATTCCATTGGGGTCACCCGGGGCGGACAGGTTTCAGCAGAGCTTCCAGTCTAAGAGTAGGAAGATGACGGAGGAAAGTTTCACGGTTGTACATCGTGTTGCCATGAGCTGGCACTTCACAACAGCCTACTTAAAGGGTGAGCTTACAACCAGGAAGCATTAGCAGACAGTACTCAGTTTGAGTACAATGAGTTATAGAAACACAGAGCTCTCCTCATAAGTGATAAAGGAATTGTGATTGCTGTGGGCAGGAATTATTGAGGATTTAGCAATGAAAACAGGACTTAAAATATTGGGAAGAGTTGACAGAGAAAGAAAACAAAGGAGAGGCAGGACCAAGAACGTGAGTCAGGACAGAAGCACAGGAAGGCACAGCGTGTTCTCTGAGGCCACAAGAAGGTGTAGAATCCCGGGTGTTGTGATGGCAAGGGCTCAGCTACAAATGGAATGGTTAGAGGCTCAAGTCCATGCAGAAATACTTTGGACAAAACAATCCCTGCTGATCGGTTTCTGGGAAATCAGCTATTAAAAAGCCTGTGGAACACAGTTCTCCTCTCAGACACATGGAGTGGCTGCGAGTGGGATGGTGCTCTATCACAACTGGCTTGAAGGACTAGCTTACAGACTGTGTGCACAGAGAGCAAATCAGGTAAAACAGAGCAGGCTCATGACGTTTCTGCAAATATGCGGGGTACATAACTAAACCTTTGCTGTCAGGGGGGCTATTTGGATTTATACATGATAGTCGTGATGTGAGAGCGATTGAACATTCTTGAGTCTCAGAGTGCAGCCAGCAAGGATATGCGATCATTCAGGTTGTGTGTCAACTTAGACCATGATTCTCCTGGGTTTGACGGTTATGATGTCATTCCCCATGATGATGGCTGATCTAATGAGAGACCACCACTATCGTGAGCAGAACAATTTGATGAGTGGTCAATCAACTAAATGGGAGGTTCCTCAGGGGTGTATCCTGCCGGTGCGCAATGAAGAAGTGGTGGCCAAACTCCCTTGCTGTTTGCTGTATCTAGATCTTGCATCAGGTCTGTCATCTGACATCTGGTTCCGTGGCCTTGAGCTCGCAGCCTATGTGGTATTGCCTGCTGATGCTGAAGGGCCATTAGCTGCTGCAGACTGGGACTGTGACTGGGAGTCAACTTGTCAACATTGGATTTGCTTTCCTTCTGACCAGCAGTCTGTTATCCTGACCTGCTGATTTTGGGTTCCTCGGTCTCTGCAGTTAGAAGAGTCAAGAGAATCCCCCATTCTGTTATCTGACCCATGGACTTGGAGCTGCCCAGCCTCCACAACTGTACCAGCCACTTCCTTCCTTGAGATAAATCTCTATGAAGATAAGGGCCTTCAACAAATTAATAGAAACATTCCGTTATCGTTTAATTCTATTTTTCCACAAATGTTTTAAAGCCCCCTGATATACACATATATAAACCTCATTGGTTTTTCTTCTCTCGAGAAGCCAGTCTAAGACAGCATATAAGGAAGAAGAGTTTTGTTTTGAATTGATTGGAAGGAGGGAGGCCACAGGCCAAAAGGCCCTTGAGCAGGGCATTGTGGGCCTAAAGCAGCAAGGAAAATCCCAGGGGCAGTCAGGTAGTCCTGCGAGAGACACAGATGGTTTCAAGCCTGAGACATACACTGACAACCCCATTCAAGGAAAAAGGTTTCTCTGTCTTCCTGTGTTGATGTTCCCTTTGTTATATTGCTTTTGCAAAACGCCGACATAAAAGTAGGAATGCATTGCTCATTTCATAGCTTGCATACAACTAAAACAAGGCAAAACAGAGTTATAAATTCTAATACAATAACAAAACAAGCATAATTTAAATTGACCAACTTAATTATATGTGATGGATGAGTCTGTTTGCTTGGAAAGAATTCCATGCTCACATGTACTCTGATGAGCAATTTTGGTGTCTCACTTGCCCGTATTCCCCTGCAGAGACATGGTGACCCAACAGGCTTGGCTATTGATGGCAAGAGTGGCAATTCGACACCTACCTACGCACCCCACCCCACCCAGCCACACCAAGGAAAAAAATCTGTGATGCTTTCCCAAATAGAAGGTAATAGTGGTTTGCTGCTCTTATGGCTGCAAAGTCAATTCTCTGCAAAGCCAGGCCCTCTACATGGTGGTATGAAGTGCTGCCCCCTTCTAAGCCAGCCTGACAATCACTGTTACATTTGAGCTGATCGCTGTAGCCAGTAGGTCAATTCTTCTCATGATGAGTCTTCTTTATTTTTTGCTGACCTGATACTTTACCAAGTATGGCATCCTTCTTCAGAGATCAGTACCTCTTAGTAAGATGTCTAACGTAATTGAGATTAAGTCTTGTCATCCTTGCTTCCAAGGATCATTCTGGCTTATGTGTTTCAACACAGATTTGTGCATTTTTCTGGAAGTTCGTGATAATTTCAATACTCCTATTCTTCACAAATGCCATGATCCAAATGCATCAATTCTTCTTTGTTTGCTTGTTTGCTATTAATGCTCCACTTTTGCATGCCTATGAGGTGACAAAAAATACCCTCCGTTGGGTCAGGTGTACATTAGTGCTCACAATGATGTCTTTGGTCTCTACCACTGTGAGAAGTTTTGTGCAGCACATCTGCCCAATGCTACATGGTATTTGATTTCGTGATTGTTGCTTTCATGAGCATCGATTACGGATCCAAATAAAATTAAATCTGTGACAATTTCAATGCTTTCTCCATTTATCATGATGTTGCTTACTGGTCAATTTTTGTTTTTCTTGTGTTGATATGTAATGTGTCATGGAAGTTGTAGACCCAGATCTTCATCACTTCAGTGCTGCAAGCCCTCTCTGCTTGCAGCAAGGAAGATTGAGCCATCTGCTTATTGGAGATAATTAATTGTAGGTTACGACGGAATCTTCCTACAATCTTCACGCTGCATTCTTCTTTATGTAGTCCTGCTTCTCAGATGGTTTTCTCCACTTACATACTGGATCAGTATTGTGAGAGGATGCAGCACTGGTGCACATATTTCCTGATCTCAAACCATGAAGTTCTAGGACTATGTACAGGTTTGCATGAGCACAGTTACGCATACAGAATGTCCATAAATATTACCCAATGTAATTCGCCTCTCATGGGGTCATTGTGAGTCAGAAATAACATGATGAAACCCAACAACAGCAACAAAAATACTCCCCTGAGTGCCGTAATTCCACCATTGTATAGTTTCTGTTTGCACTGCTAAAAGGTTTTGTTACATCAGGTTCTGTGTTGCCATTTGTTTTTCACCTGATGTGAAACTTTCACTCATGTACTTAAAAAACAGAAAACAAAAATAAAAAATACGCTGGTATTGAGTCATTCTGGCTCTTAACCACGCTGTAGAGCAGAATGGCTCCCTGGGGTTTCAGAAGCTGCAAATCTTTCTGGGAACAGAAAGCCTTATCCTTCTCTGGAGCAGCTGGTGGGTCCAAACTGCTGACTTTGTGGCTAGTAACCCAACACAACAGAGTTCCGTATGTATGCTTTATACACCTTCTAGTCCTTTTTTTTTCTTGCCTTGCTTAGATCATGGCAACTCAGTAGCATCATGTGGGTCCAATTTGGTTGTACATAGATAAATAAATAAATACTTTCCATACCAGCTTATGTACAATCATGACAATATTTATGTACAAGATGAAACATTGCCCAATCTTGAATTGCCATCAAGATCTTTGGCATATTCGAGTTCACCATTGTGGCCTCTAAGCCAACCCATCTGCCCCACCTTGTTGGCCCTCTCCTTCACAATCCTGATGACTTCCTTCAGCAATGTAAGCAACCTGGTGGGGTGTCCACAGTGACCAAGTCAGACAGTGTTTTTGTTGCTGTGATTTTGTGATCCATAAAGTTTTCCTTGGATAATTGTTGGAGTTTGATCCCCAGGATCTTCTTCCTATTCTGTCCTCAAGACTATACTGAAGCCTGCCCACCATAGGTGTCCCTACGCATATTTGAAATACTGGTAGCATAATTTCCAGCATCACAACAACAACACCTGAGCTACCAGATGAGTAATTCAAACTTACAGATGAGTGGTGGAATTTGATTTGAACACAAGCAAACCTAGCCACCGCTTTATGTTCACACAGGTGACCCCGAGTACACTTTTAGCACAAATGGTTGGTAGATTATAAAATTGAAATGAAAAATTATAAAATGATAGAATGTTGAACAATTTGTGGGTGTCAATGCTCCTTGAGCAGCACAGGTGAGGCACAGGTTTATTGCACCTACCATCTCTTTCTAAGAAAACCGCCCTTGATAAGCCTCTGCTGCCTCAGGGCGGTGTTCTGTGGTGTGCTCTCTACCCCATCCTTTGGCCTTCCTTTCTGGCCAGTGGGCTGGATTTTGAAGGCAGGGAGCTCTTGATTGAATGATTTACACTTCACAGGCTGATCCAAATGTAAAACCACTGCCATTGGATCAATTCCATCTCAATGACTCAAGAACAGAGTAGAACTTCCCCACAAGGTTTCCGAGGCTGTTGATTTGTACAGAAACCAACTGTCAATCTTTCTCTCATGGAGGAGCTCCTGGGTGCAAACCAGCCACCTGCTGGCCAGCAACAGAGCACCGTCACCTCTGCAGCACCAGGACTGCTGCTGTGTCATCCAGCGAGAGTCTCGTGAGCTCGAACCAAGCACAAGTTACGAAGCAATTTGTGGGGCCCAAAGAAGTTGTAAGGATCCTTGGTGGTTAGTTTTTAAGTGCTGGACACAAAAGGCTGGCAGTTTGAACCCGTCAACCACTCTACAAGTGAAAGTTGTAGTTCTACTTCTGTAAAGATTACATTCTTAGAAGCCCTGTGGCTCAGTTCTTCTGTGTTCTATAGCGTTGCGATATGAGTCGAAACTGACTTGACAGCAGAGGTTTAAGAATGTGATGCTCTGATTCACTTGCCCCTCCTTATGAGCAGTGTTGTTAAGTTCTTCCAGAGCACACAGCTGAGAAAGGGGGTACGTGCTCCCCTGAGAACTGGGAGAAGAGTAGAGGGATGGTTGGCAGCAACACCATCATTTCTCTGCTACATGATACTTCTCTGGGCCCCAGTTTCTTTTTTAAATGTTTAAAATAATTCTGCACTGCTCATTTCTCAAGGTTCACTGAACCCACTGCCATCGAGGTGATTCAAACTCATAGAGACCCTGAAGTCTCGTCTTTCTTCTGAGAAGCCACTGGTGGCCATAAATTACTGACTTTGAGGTTAGCAACCTGATGCATGACCAGCCCCCAACCAGGGCACCTATTTCTTAAGATTACTCAGAATCAAATGAGCCAGTAGATACAAACAATAAAATACATACATTATGAAGTATGCTTGCTTAAAGGGCTCTCCCTTCTCAGCTATGAAAGCACATAATCAAAATCAAGTTGTTTGGGCAGTCCTTAGTCAACTCGCTAGCAACTCCACATTTCTTGAGATCAATTCCTCTTAGCACAGCAGTTCTCAACCTGTGGGTCTTGACCCCTTTGGGGATTGAATGACCCTTTCACAGGGGTTGCCCGATTCATAACAGCAGCAAAATATGAAGTAGTAATGAAAATAATTTTATGTTTGGGGGCATCACCACAACATGAGGAACTGTACTAAAGGGTCGTGTCATTAGAAAGGTTGAGAACCACTGAAGGGTGAGGACCTAGGAGATTCAAGAATACTCTCTTCATTTTCATTTTGGGCAGCACCTGTAGCTCATGAAATGCAAGCATTTGTCCTTTGAATGGCCGCGGCTACAACTTCAATGCAGTCAATCATTTTCACGGCACTAAGGCGTTTCCATTATCCAGAGTCATCTTGCACTCCATGGGTTGTGAGGGCATTCGAAACCAACTTGGATTTATTTCATTGGAATCCAGACTGGAAAAGTATGCTTGTGGCTCCAAAGAGGAGGGGGCAGAACAGCTCAATGAATTCTCCACCTTCGTGCTTTGCTTGCTTTCCTTGGTTTTGAAATGTATATGATTCAAACAATCAAAGAATACTGCATTCTTAGCATGTCAGCTGGGGGACACTGCACAGTTTGAAGCAAGCATTATAAGGGTAGATTGATGTTTGGATAAGCCAGCCATCAGGAGGGATGGCTGAGGGAGAGAGGGGCTTTGGATTTGGAGCCTAGAAAAATCTCTCATGTGGCAATAACAATAGTGGAACAGGGCCTGCTCGCTGGGTTGCTTTGATGTGAAACCTGAGCTCTGGTGTGCCTGAAGGAAAGAGAACTCAACAGAACACGTGGAGAAAGTCAGATAGGGCTTTGAGTTGGGAAAATAGAGCTGAACTCCCCCACTGTTGACATCAGTACAGAATAATAGTCCCATCCTCAGTTCCAAATAAATTCTACATATACTTTTGGAAGCATTTCCCATAGGACCAATCACAACATAAAGGTTGTGGACTTTTTGCAATTACGTCATGGTTAGAGAGGGATAGCTTGAAAATGTGATTCTCATCCAATCTGCAGGCCATTCTAGCAATGTTCCCGTGAACGAGTAACAAAACAGCATCTGCTTCAAATGGACCAAGTGTGTTAGTCTGGGCACTTTAGAGAAACAAATCCACAGAAACTCATGGATAAGAGAGAGTTTTATATAAAGGGTAAGTGCACATCAAGAAAACATCCCAACCCAGTGCTGCCCAAGCCCACAAGTCCAACATTAACCCATATGTCCGACACCAATCCACGAGGTCCTCCTCCATCTCACAAAACACACACAATGATGCTGACTGCAGGAGGAAAGCCGAATCAGTGAATGTGTAAGCATCTCAGCACTGGCAAGGGTCTCCACACGGCTGCTCCAGCACCCAGGGCTGCATCAGGGTAGGTCCATGTGGCTTCTCCTTAGGGATGTCTTGCAGGAAGTGAGCCTTGCCAGCTGACGCAGGGAACTGGCTAAGGCAGCTGCACTCTGGTCTGACCAACACAAAGCAAGAGACCTGAGAACTAGAAAGGCGAGGCTCACTGAGCCATTTATCCCCCCGCCCTTCAATGAACCCCACATGTATTTATCGGGCAGGTTGACACAATCAACTCACTACCTCACCAAGTATGAGGGGCCTTCAGAAAGTCAAGGAAAATAGAGTGACAAGATAATGGGATTGTTCCACAAAGGTTTTAAAGCCCCCTTGTTTAAGAAGGGGCCCTCCCCTCTAGCTGATATAAAAGCTCTGCCAAGGCCCATGGCTGGTCCTGCTACATCCTCTTTGTTGAGATTGTGTGTCCAGACTCAGACTACACACTCCAAGAGTGAGAGCTCAGCAGTATGTGAACCTTTGCTTGGCTCCGGGGGAATACGGAGGGCAGAAGACGGGTATGTGTCCGTTTGCTCAGCATTTTGAAGGCACTGCTTTAAACCCAAAGCTCTTAAGAAACATCCTAAATAAGGAGTAACTGAAGAGCAAGTCTGGTCCCTGTTCCCCTGTCTAAGATATTTCTGTTTAGGATACCAGAGGGAAGGCTAGACCTGTGCCTTTTGAAAATGCTGCCCCTCCCCAGGGATATGTTAATTCATGAGTTGTTTCCTCAGGCAGGCTATTGGCTCCTGGGATCCCTCCTTCTCCCTCCCTCTTTGGGCTCACTCAGTTCCTCGGTATGTTTGAGAACATCCATCGTTCTTCGGGTCTTACTGCACAACCCCCTCTCCTTCCTCTGTCTTGTTCACACACTTATCATTATGTCGTACTGCGTTGTGGTTGTTTATGAACATGCTTTCTCTCCCAACACACGAGCCCCTAAAAGGCTGAAACTCGGTGAAACCCAGAGGTCCCGCCCCTAAAAGCTGAAACTTGATGACACCCAGAGGTCACCTACTGGGGCCCTTGGATGGCGTCCCATCTGCAGACATGTTCAACTTGGCTCATGGCATGTTTAAAACATTTTCTAAAATCTACTCAGAAGATTCAAAAGTCGAGGAGGTAACCTGCTCACCCCCAGCTCTCGCTCCTCAAAGACAATGAGTCTTGCGCAGTGATGGTCTCAACACTGGGCCTTCTTCGCTGCGTTGCTGCCATTGCCCGCAGCTGAGGCACCGCTTCCCTGCAAAAGGCGTTTGGGTCTCCAGTTCACCCTCCCACTCCCTGTTGTCTTTCCCTGGGGGCTTCATTCATTCCTAATCCTGCCCGGCACTTGTTCAGTATGGTTCGGCAATCTCAGGTACTTTTCATTTGTACATAGTTCCTACCTGCTCATTGGTGCTCCGTCCATATTTGCCCAATGGCAAAATGAAGGCTAACCTGCTTCAGGAGGCAAGGGCTTAAGTGTACCTTTCAGCCCTAAGCTACCAGAGCTGAGTTCATAAGAAGAACAAAGGGTCTATTAGATATCGGAGTGAGCGTGGCTTCCCTCCAGCCAAGAATCCAAAGGTAGTTCCTCCTTTTCAGGAGCTTTACCCAAATCTCTTTACTCCGCAGCTGCCAAGTTAGCTAAGCAATCCCCCGAGCTGTAGGAAATGATACTGAAGTTGGGAATTTTCATGAGAAGGTTGACCTGGTGGCACCGCTGTCTGAATTGCTGCCCACAACTCTGCTTTTCTGCCCGACTTCCACAGTTGGCTTCATGTCGCTCTCCTGCAGAAAGCCCCTCGGGAGAGAAGTCTTTGTCCGGGAAGATACCTTCCTTTGGCCGCCAGGGTCACCATTCCTTCTGTGTCGGAGCTATAGACAGAGCAGTGTGCTCAGCGCTGGCTTCTGAAGGGCCAGTCTGATCTTCCCAGCGTGCTGATGAAAGTCCATGCCCCCTCCCTGCCCCGAGGCTCCAGGCGAGGACGTGGACTTCAAGAGATGATTCTTGGAGGCATGAGACACAGTTTAAATTGTGCAGGTCCTTTGGTCTTATATTTATTGTATTTACTTTTGTGATGGCTTCTCTTAGTGGCACTTATTATTGCTTTTCCACATATAGGAAAGCAATGGTGTTGTCTTTAAAAAACATTTTAATAGCACCGATGAAACATACAACTTTTCTCCAGTTCTTTAATGCTTCCTCTTCACCCCCACCCCCACTATCATGATCTCAGTTCTACCTTACAAACCAGACCAGAGCATGCACACTGCTACAGATAAGAGTCCACAACACAGGGAATCCAGGATAGATAAATCCCTCAGGACCAACAACGAGAATAAAGATACCAGGAGGATAAGGGGAAGGTGGGGGGAGAAAGGAGAAATCGATCACAAGGACCAACATATAACCCCCTCCTAGGGGGACGAACAACAGAAAAGTGGGTGAAGGGTGACAGAGGATGATGTAAGACATAAAAATAATGATCTGTAATTTGTCAAGGGTTCATGAGGGAGGGAGGGTTGGGAAGGAAGGTGGGAACTGAACTGATATCAAGGCTCAAATAGAAAGAAAATGCTTTGAAAATGATGGCAACATATATATAAATGTGCTTGACACGATGGATGAATGTATGAATTATGATAAGAGATGTAAGAGCCCCCAATAAAAGTATTTAATTAAAAAAAAGAATTTAAATAAACAAAAAGAAAAAGAAAATGATTGAAAGAATAATCAGGAAATAATGTTGCAGATGGAATGAGGCTACGGCCAAAGAAGGGAGACTGCTCCAGGCATGACTCACGCTGGGAAAACACTGGGAAAACACTGGGCTTCCAGATAAGTCACAGGCCGTCCCAAACAAGACGCTGCCTGCATCTCTGGTCTTAGTTCCAAACGTCTTCTCTTTCCTTTCTCACCAGTAGTGGTTCTCAACCTGGGGGTCGAACGACCCTTTCACAGGGGTCGCCCAATTCACCACAGTAGCAAAATGACAGCTACGAAGTAGCGATGAAAATAATCTTATGGTTGGGGGGTCACCACAACACGAGGAACTGTGTTATTGGGTCACGGCACCAGGAAGGTTGACAACCACTGTGCAACATGCCTCTCAGATGTGCCAGGACGTTTCCCAGCCTTTCACAAATGGCCCCTTCCTAGAGAGCCCTTGTATCCCTCTGCCGGCCCATCCCAGCTGGGCTTTCACCCAGCCCCTTCTCCTGCGTCATCCCTGTCTGGCTGCTCTCCCATTCTTCTCAGAGGAAGGGCCACTACTCTAAGGCGCCTCTTGGGCCACCCTGTATCATTCTGGCATCCTCACCTATCCGCCCTCACAGTAGCCTTCTTCTTCCCAGTTCTTCACACACTATGGGTATCCGAGTGGATAGCTAAACTGTTCTCTTGGTTAACACCTGCCTCTCATTACACGACAGGACTCACAGAGGTACACTCAGTGCATACTGCTTGAATGAGGGAGGTTCTTTCTGCCCTTGGACTTTCGTGGGTTCCTTCTCCTCCTTCCAGGACCTCCCAGCCCAAGAGCTTCTCCTTTGAGAAGACTTCCTGCCCCTTCCTCACCAACGCAGACTGGTCACTCGCTCGTTTGGGCCCATGAAGCCTTGTCTACACACAATCATAATAGTACCAAACATACCATGTTGTATTGGGTTCAAAGTGTATTTACCCAACACGACTGTATGCGTCTTAATGTCTGCCCCTCACCCCCCCCCACACACACACATCATCTTGTTTCTCCCTGTGATTCCACACACCAAGAGAAGCCAGCTGTTCCTCCCAACTTTATTTTTATCTAAAACTCTCTGGGGGTGGGAAGTGAGCGAGGAGAGACGACGCGAAGCCCATCTTGCTGCGTGGGGTGTTCTTGCTCAGTGCTGATGGCTGATAGTCCCATCCACAAATTCATCATCATAAATTTAACTTCCAGGAGTTCCCCTTGTCTCCAAAGTAAGTCCTCCCATTCAGAAGTGGGACCAGACACCATTGATATTGGGAGAGAAAATAAACTAATAAATAAACCTCTCCCCCTAGTGGTAAGAAACTTGAACTGTAGATGATTCATTCTTTCCCCTGCTCAACAATTCTGCACTTCTACTGGGACCTATCTATTGGGTTACTGTACATTGGAATTGACTTGGTGTAGTGGGTTTGTCTTTTCTTTCTTTTTTACTGATCAGGAGTTCTATCAAGTACCTCTTGTGGCACCGAGGGATAAGCACTGAACCACCTTGTGCCCGGTCAGCGGTTCAAACTTACTAGTTGCTCTGCAGGAGAAACGCGAGGCTGTCTGCTTCAGGCTCAGAGTCCTTCTATAGGGTTTTGCTCACTATGAGTAAGAATTGACTTGATGGGGGCTTTTCATGTATTAATATGCTCATAATTAATCCATACTGGTCTCTGTCCTCACCCAGTCATTCACATATGGAACTTATAAACGATTCTATGTGTATCTGTTATTTGGAGCTCTGGAGCTTGTACTGTATTGGCCACGGGCTTAGATAAACTGACCCCCGGAGGGTCAGCCTCCTTGGTGCAAAGGTCAAAACCCATCTTCTCTGGGCCTCGTCCAAATTGCTTTGTGGGTTCTGTATTTTTTTGGCTTGACTATATTACAAATGTATAAAGTGATATATGCAACCCTAGTGATATAGTATTTCATATAAACATGGTTAAGTTCCATGTGAGTAGTGCATTTAACATGTAATGTGTTTTATACATAACACTATAATCAAGATGAAGGGATTTAAGAATCAGACCTTTACATACACTCACCAACACAAATGCACACAGTGACCTTCTGGCTTCTGGGGAAGCATCAGACGATCCAGCAAGATGGCCTGCACTTCAACAATGGACTGCGATGGGAAAGCAGCTGCCCATTTAGATGGAGTTACTCTGCCCGACGCCCGTCAGTGCACTCCACTCATCCATTGGGATCTCTTTTCTGAGACAACCACCCATTTTGATTCTCCCCTTTTATTCTTATTTTTTCCATTTAAATCATTTTATTGGGGGCTCATACAACTCTTATTGAATTCCATAGATGCATCCATCGCATCAAGCACATTTGTACATTTGTTGCCCCAACAAAGGATATCTTCACAACGTTCTCGCGCTTCTTCCAGATGGCCCCTCTTTCAGGAAGACGCCGCCATCCTGACATAGTGTTCAAGGAGATGGCCCGGAGACCTGCTGTTGTTAGGGACCGTTGAGTTGGCTCTACCTCACCAGACTGAAACAGTTCCCATCCTGCACCATGGTCACAACTGTTGGTTGACCCCATCATTGTAGCCACTGAGCCAATCCGTCTTGCTGAGGGTCTGCTTCCTTTATGATAAGTTTCTGCTTTACCATCCGCTGCACAAGGCCTCTGCAGAGTATTGAAACCCAGGAATGCTATTTTCAGAACTAAGGTGTGCCTGACCCAAGCCATGCTATTTTCAATGGCCTCATATGCATGTGAACGTTGAACATTGAATAAGGAAGACTACACAGGAGATGCACTGGAATGGTGGTGCTGGAGAACATTGAAAGTACCACAAACTGCTAAAAGGACAGAAGACGTACATCCTGGCAGAAGTACATCCTGAGTGCTCTTTAAAGGTAAGGACGGTGAGACGGGCACATTATTAAGAGAGACTGGTCCATGGAGAAAGACATCCTCCTTAGAAAAAGAGGAAGCCCCTCGGTGAGTGAATTGACACAGTGGCTGCAAAGATAATTTGTTTGTTCTTTTGGCAGTTCGTGGGACTTTCAATATTCCTGAACAAAGATCATAATTCAAATACATTTATTCTCTTGTCACCCTTATTCAGTGTCCAGCTTTCATCTGCATACAAGGCGACTAAAAACACCAGGTGCACCTTAAAGAGCCATCTTACTCTTTAGAACCTTAAAGAGGTCTTGTGCAACTAATTTGCCAGTGCAGTGTGGCCTTTGCTTTCTTGACTATTACTCCCATGGGTGTTTATTGAAGACCCGGGTTAGATTCAATCCTCAATAGCTTCAATCTCTGCTCTGTTGATCATGGTGTTGATCAGAGAACTAAAGCCACCCCACCCCCACCCCCTACCCCCGGCTTCTATTGTTCTTCAAGATACAGTTTTTATTGTGTCTCTGTGTTTGTTTATTGTCCTTTCCTTCCTTTCAAGCTGAGAAAAGATATTGATTATCCTTCCTTCTTATTTATCTAGGACATGTCTCTGCTTCATGCGAGGAAAAGATCGAGATTGGACATAGAGTTTTCTAGTGAAGCTGGTGATCTGGCCTTATAAAAGTTCTACTTGGACACAGACCTAATGTGCTGGAGGAGGGGCCGGGGGCTAGGGGGTAGCATTTAAGCTCAGACCTCAAGTATAAGCAGGAGTTAACTAGAAGTTCACCAAGACGAAGCTCACTCACTGCCATCAAGACAATGTTTTGGTTTCCAAGGACGTAACTCCTTATGGGAGTAGAAAACCCAGTCT
Organism: Tenrec ecaudatus; assembly: GCF_050624435.1. Classification (NCBI taxonomy): domain Eukaryota; kingdom Metazoa; phylum Chordata; class Mammalia; order Afrosoricida; family Tenrecidae; genus Tenrec; species Tenrec ecaudatus. The sequence continues at coordinate 157,456,128 of NC_134531.1, read as the reverse complement.
TTCTCTTGTGGAACCACTGAACTGCAGGTGGTTTTGAACTGCTGACCCTGCAGATCACAGCCCAACACATAACCACTGCCCCATAGCCAAGAAGAAAGACCATGGCAGGTCTAAGGAGCCACCTGGCTGGATTTGGAAGCGTGGCCCTGGTACAGAGAGAAGCAGAAGTGCCTGTGTGCTCAGCTCCATGTTCGGGCTTCTCTAGGGCTGGAGGAAGCCACCGCAGCATATGGACAAGGAATGAATGTTCAGACTGATGTTCTTAGAAGATCACAACAATAAGAGATCTAGCTGCGAATTAGTGTTGCTGGTGCCTCAGACACCTCCTAGTTCAATTTCTAAAGGACATTTTGGTGTGTGTGTGTGTGTGTGTGTATGTGTGTGTGTGTGTGTGTGTGTGTAAGACACCAGAAATAGCAGCTTCAGCATTCTCAGGTGTGTGTGTGTGTGTGTGTGTGTGCGTGTGTGTGCATGTGTGAAGAACACCAGAAGTAGCAGCTTCAGCATCCTCAGGCACAGCAATGAAGGCTGCTATCAAGACCACACGGATTTATTTGGCCTTTTAAATTCTCTCTCCATTTTCCCCGTAGTGCTCTGTCTTTTCTATGTAGTTCCCTTGCTTCTTTCCCCGAAGTTCCAGCATCTTCCTGGAGCTGCTGCTGTCCTGGGGTTGCCTGGAGAAGCACAGCAACAGGGTCATGAACTCCCTACCCATTCCAGTGAGCTTCAAAGCCTAGTTGGAAGTAGTCAACGTGGAGCAAAAGGTCAACAAACATTTCCTTGGAGTCTTGGCACCGGAAGGTCTTTCTCTTTTTCCTTTTGCTCAATTCCCAGCTGGTTAGTAGCCTGAACTTCTGCCTACCCATCCACACTGCGGGGAGTTCCCGGTGGTCATCCCGTGGGTCTGTTGGGGGAGCTAGGACTAGATACTGAAGGATGAAAAGATGTGAGCACCAGATCCAGTCCCCAAGGCGCTCTTGCCCGTCCTCTGACACCGGGCCGGCCAGAATCCTCTCAGAATGGACTAGCTCAGGTGCCCGGCACGCCTCATCTCTGCTTTGAGCTGCCACAGTCCCTAGCCAGGTGACCGCAACAAGCATGCCCTGCAGCTTTGGGTTCCGGTTACTACTCTTCCTGCGGTGGTAAGTATATATGAAACCACCGTGCACCTTCTCAACATTCTTCACCTATACACCTCGGTGGCTTTAAGTCTCTTTAACGTGCTGCTCAGTCACTGCTGTGATCCATTCCTAAATGCCCCATCACCGCCCAGGGCTATTTTTAAAAGAAGAAAATGGCACTATAGGGTCTGTCAGTCATTGATAAAACATTTATTGATGACTCAGCCATGTGTCAGCACTGGTAGATAAGAGACCTTGTTAAACTGTAACGTGCTACACAAACATGGCGTTCTCTCATGCAGAAACCTCACTGCTAACTGAGTCAGAGTGGATGTGTTTGCTCTGATATCCTACCTGTATTGTGCCAGGTAACGGAGGCTGCTGGCCACCCGGGGGGCCGCCCACCTGTAAACCTTCAATAGGTTGTTAGGTGCCATCAAGGACCTTCAATATAAAGAAGCTTAATACATGGAAACTCTCAAGTCACACTGGAAAGATTCATGGTGACAAAATGTGTGTGTGTGTGTGTGTGTGTGAGAGAGAGAGAGAGAGTTTGGAAGCTTCATTACATCCTGCCAGTTTAATAGAAGCATCAAGACCCTACCCAGAGAGCCGGGGAAAAGGCTACTCTCACTAAGCATCTGCATTTTCATCATGGAAGACAAGCCAAAGGAAAAACGGGGTGCTGTCTGTCACCCAGGAAGAAAGGTTGGGAATCGCACATCTGACCAGATGTTCAGTTTTGCTTCTCCTTTTGTGCCAGCATTGACAAGTTGGTCCCGGACAGTGGACAAAGACGAGAGAATTCTATTTTCTAAAGAAAGTTGGGAATGACGGGGCCCAGAACATTCCTTTCTCCACAAAGCCCCAGGGCTTTTTTCTAAAGAGAAAAGTGACCTTGTCGCCGTGGAGTCCTTGCTGTCTCTTGCCCCCTCTCGCCAGGCTGTTTCTGCCAACGTCCTGGAGAGATGGAGAGAAGAGGGCAGGGAGAGACTCTGTAGGGTCAACCTTGTGGGGAGTGAGGTAGGTGTTGATGGAAAGAGGAGAACGAGTCAGAGTCCCAAGAGAAGCCAGAGGCGACCCTCCAATCAGACAATCAAGGAAGGTATATTTACAGAGGAGAAGGACAACGGATCTCCACATCACTCCAGAGCAGTAGAGCCAAGGTCACGTACTACTTCTAGACCCTCAGGGATGGGGGAAGGGAGCCGCAACAAGAATCCGTAAAGAAAAAGCCACCTGGAGACCAATTACAAATCATTCCCCAATGGTCGGGCAGATGACTGGTGGGTGCTACACACACACAGGCATCCTGCACTGTAGTGCTGCGACCCTTGGCTGCTGACAGAAGGGTTGGCAGGTCAAATCCATTGTCCGGATCACATAAAGGGGGCATTGCCGGCATGAGACTTCAAGTCCACTCGGTTGTGTCTTTCTACAATCGTTAGGTTTATTGAAAGGATCGACACACTACACTGACTACAATTTGCAATTGTCTCAATAAACCAAGGGATTTTGTTCACAATATTGAGTAGAAGGCACAAGCACTATTACAAAAATATATAACAAACACAAAATCAGGCAGAAAGCTACAAAAAGGAGGAAGGATGAGTCCTTAGTTGGTTGGAATTTGAGACTTGGTATGACACAAGATGGTCGGTGCGTTGGTGGCAGGCCGCAGGATACATCGTGGAGGCCAACGCCAGTACTTTTGGAGAAGGTAACTCAGAGGTAAGCCTGGGACCAGCCCTCTCCTTGCCACACACTTGACCCGAGAGCTGGTTGGTTGATGTGTCCTCTGGGCTTTTATAGGTGAGTTTCCATCCCATCAATTCAACCAGATGCTTCTTGTCATGCACCATCAGGTTGTGTGTCCTTGTGGAGACACCAGTAAAGGGAGCTCTTAGTACACCTTCAGGGGGTGTACTCAAGTGTCCGTATGCTTGCTAGTGGACAGCTTCATCTTCTGGCTGGAGTCCTGCGCTGTGCAGCCCTTGGTGAGAGAAATATGTGACAGTCTGCTTCCGTAAAGCTCTCAACCTTGGAAACACTACGGAGCCAGTGGTCCTCCCCACTCTGAGTCAGAATCAACACAGCTAAGAATACCCAACCGCATTACACACACAGTGGAGAGTTTGCTGAAGGGACAAGTGCACATTTGAGGGTTAGTTCCTAGGCAGACTTGGCGAGGTAGATAGAATGGATTGTGAGGAAAGAGGAAAAAGGACGGAAAAAAAACCCCAAAACCAATTTGTGGGTTTCCGCCTTGGACTGAGTGAATATTGGGGCCATTAATTTTGACTGAGTGCAGGAGGGGGGTGGCTGGGCAGGAGGATCCAGGTTCTGTTTGGAAGCTAACCGATTGACGTGACTGTAGAACACCTTCAGAGAGGTTAGGATGTGCCTGAGCTTTGGGATAGAGACTTCAGTCAGAAACATGTAAGCATATAATATATCATTATATTTCATATTTTATAACTATATCACATGAAACAATTATAATTACATTTTGAAGGCTGTCATATAGTCATATAGTGTGTACAAGACTGTGAAATCAAACAGTTACTGGTAAAAGAGGCTACTACCTCTTATCTTGAAAAATTATCTTTGTCACCATCCTGAAATTAAGGTCGTTCCTAGAAAAGAGAGCATCTCATTTTGCCTATTAGCTCTCCTATGCTGGCCGTGGTCCACAGAGCAGCCCTTTGTAGCAGCAAAGCTGAGGTCCGGAGAGGGGAGATGTCCAAGTTAGGATCATTACGTTGGCAGATGAGTAAACAGAACAATCTGGGGGTTCAGATCCAGTGGAGCTATTTGGCTTCAGGTGTAGCTTGATCCAGAAGCTCTGGCATTCTACTTTCCTCCCTACATTCATTGTTTCACTTTCAGGCCTGGTTAGCCTTATGGTAGCAAGATGGCTAAAGCCTCTTCAGTCCTCAAGTGCCCATACCTCCCAGTGCAGTGAACAGCTGCTGCTTCTCCCTCCTCAGCCCCGTCCCGGCCTCATGCTTCCTCATTGCCTTGCGCTGAGTGTCTTCTCTGCCCTGGTCTATCATCCAGCCAGAGGGGATGGGATGTGACAGTGGGTTAGAACAACAAGGTCCGACCCAGAAAGCCTAGAAGATGGTTACGCCCACCTAATTATTATGATCTCATAGCCGAGGGAGAGCGTTATCTCTAACTGGAAAACAGGGTGCTGGCACTGGAGAAGAGATGTGGGGGCGGAGCACACACCCTCCTCACTGGACTTTCACCCCTGCACGCGCCTCATTGCCATGTAAGTGCCTTGCTTCCAGTGTCCTGGAGACTTAGATGGCCAGAGACCAGGAATGAGATCATTTGAAGACTTGTGGTGACTCTGTGAGTGTCCCCAAGCTGGTGACCCTTTGTGTCCCATGGGGCTTTCTTGGCTGAATCTTTCTGGAAGCAGGTTACCCAGTCTTTCTCCTGTGCACGGCTTTCTGGGTGGGCTCCACTCAACCACTTTCTGATTAGCAGCTGACCTTTTAACCATTGGTGTCACCAGACCATCTTAATAGTAGTGACAAAGACCTCATAGAGGTTGCATGTCGTTCAGGATCTTTCTCTGGCTCAGCGGAACTAGTGGGCCAAAGTCTGGGTAGAAGGTTACCAGGGAAAGGTAATGCCAGGGAGAAGGCCCCAGGGCTAACCCCCCCGCTAGCGGAAGGAGCTGTTGATGGTACCTGCCCCACACTGCACTGCCTTGGCTTGGAAGAAGTCAGCTGTGTGTGGGCAGGGGATATGGAAGACGTAAATAAGTGGTTAGAACCATCCCACAGTGGCTTAGAAAAGTGGTTATATTTAATTATTTATAGTGAAAAATTTCACATGACATTGCCACTCCTTTTTTTTCAGCCTCCCCTGTCTCCTAAAGTTTTGCTGGTTTGGGATTATTTTTAGCAGAGCGAGGGACCTGTGGGAATTCTTGGGTGTTGAAAATAGTAACATGCTTTGGTGCCTAACCAAAAGGTTAGAGATTCCAGTTCACTCCTAGGTTCACCAGTCTCCTTCTAAAAACACCAACCAGTGAAAAGTCGATGGAGCCTCGTTCTCCTCTGACAGCATTGTGGACACCGTGAGTCCGGCCGACCCCGCAGCATCTGGCTTTGTTTGGTTTGGTTTTCAGGGCCCTTAGAGATCATCTAAGGTTACTGTCTGACTTAACATCTCAGTATTTAACAATGAGTTGACTAAGTGCATGCATGTTCTTACTATAAACGTTGGTTATCAGATCCTGGGCTCCAGGTTTCCATCTAAAGGTTTCCATTGCACGTTGGTGCTCAATCTACCTCTTCAGATCTCTATAAGTGACCTGGACAGGCTTTGTCTGGTTAAACAACCAAACAGTCTCCCAATATTTATAGGTGCATGTCATTTTTGACTTTAAGAGAAGATGAGTTTCAGAAGATTTGTAAGTTGGTCTTTGGGGAACTTAGTGACTCTTTTCCTGAGGACGTGGGTCTGTGTCCTTACAGGTTCTGTGTCATTCACTAGCTCATTGAACCCAAGGCACCGCACACGGTAGGACAACTTAGTGGTATGTGAACAGCAGTTCCTGGCTTTGCTCTGAAAGGCTGCATATTGAACCTGGCTTTGAAACTTCTCGCTAGCGAGGTCTTAGGGACCTCTGCATCTCTTCCGGTAGAGGCTCATGAGTCACCTTCTCAAATTCTGTTATTTCAACTGAATAACTCAAATACACTATTTTGTTCCTCCATAGGAGTTTAAAGATTTTTATTTCAAATGTTAAATTGTTGCTTCGGGCTGCTTACTGCAATGCCAGTAGTTTGAAACCACCAGAAGCTTTGAGGTAGAAAGATGAGGCTTTCTACTCCCGTAAAGAGTTACAGTCTCAGAAGCCCGCAGGGGCAGTTCTGCCCTGTCCTACTGGGTTGTTGTGAATGGGAAAGTAAATGGCACTGAGTCTGATTCTTGGGTTTGAGTCTTTAAAAGGGGTATCTCTAGCAGGACAGTGGCTAAGCATGGAGCTGCTGATGGAAAGGTTGGTAGTTCAAACCCACCCAGCAGGGCCATAGAAGGAAGGCCTGATGATCTGCTTTCAAAAGACCACAACCATAAGAACGCTATAGAATGCACCATGGGACTGCCACGAGTTAGAACAGACCAAACAGCAGCTAAACAACAACAACCAAACAAATCAAAAGCAACTTAGGAAGGGTTCACCTGCCTTGCGTGAACAGTCAGTATCCACAGTTTGCAGAGCCACGCATTCATTAATTCTACGTGCCAAGGACTGGACTAGATGCCAGAGACACAATTGGAGAAAAGGCCGACAGGTGACTGCCCTCTTGGGTTCTAGTAGGAGAGACAGCAACGAAATGGTAAAATAAACAAATAATTACACCTTGGGATTAAGTGTGAATAAGATAATAAACTGGATTTCCTGGTATGTGTTTTGCATACAGCATTGTACTTCAAGACAGATCTTGAAATGTTCTGTTTGACACGGGACACACTGCCATTCCTCTAGACTGTGGCATCCCTGGCATAGTAAACCTTAGGATCTTCTAATTCAAAATGGTCCAAACCAGTCCATTTCATCTCACTCATGTCCAGGATACTGATGCTTACATGTACCATTTAGTATCTTAGGACCTCCAATTTTCCTCCATCTGTGCTTTGTATGTTCCATGTTCCAATTAGTAACAGCTGTTTGCCGCTGTTGCTTCTCATATTGACACCACTTTGTTTGTTGAAAGCAATGAGCACTTGAAGCACTTACTGATGAAGGTCAAGGACTGCAGCCTTCAGTAGGGATTACAAGCCAATGCAAAGCCAACCCCAGTCCTCAAAACGAGACCAACAGATAGCATCATGGTAAACTGCTGGGAAAAGATGGAAATTTTCAAGGGTCTCATGCTGCTTGAATCCATAGCCGATTCTCATGGAAGCAGCAGTCAAGCAATCAAAGTGTGCATTGGGAAAACCTGCTGCAGAAGACTGCTTTAACCTGCTGAAGAGAAAGGATGTCACTTTGAGGACTAAGGTGTGTCTGGCCCAAGCATGGTATTTTCAATTACCTCATAAGCATGAGAAAGTTGGACATCGAATAAATAATACCAGAAAAAGAATTGACGCATTTGACCAAAGGTGCTGGAGACGAAACTTATGGTGTGGACTGCCAAAGGAACAAACACATCTGTCTTGGAAGAAGTACAACCCGAATTCTCCGGGAAAGAAGTGCAGACGAGTTAGTCTCAGGTAGGTTGGACATGGCATTAGGAGAGCCCAGTGCCTGGAAAAGGGTTCCATGCTTGGTAAAGTGGAGGGGCAATGAGGACACAAAGAAGACCCATAGTGAGATGAATTAGCACAGTGGCTACAGTGGGCTCGCGTATGAAAACAGCTATGGAAATGTGTGGGCCCGGGCAATGTTTCGATTGGAACTGACTGGACAGCGCCTAGCAACAAGATGCTAAACATCATCGTGTGGAAGACATTCAAGTGGGCGACATTCTTGATAGGACCATCGGGGTTCTCTGAAAAGGTGACAGTGACTCTGGCTTCAATGCTGAGAGGAGTCCATTAATGAGAAAACAAGCAAACACAAAACAGAGGAAGAGTGTCCTCAGCAAAGGAAACCACAAGTACAATAGTCCAGAGGTGGGAACAGCTCCATATGTCCTGAACCAGTGGCCAACAAGTCAATTCAGAGGGAAGGTGGGCAACTTGGTAGGTTTCAGAGAAGAACTACGCTCCACAGGGTTTATAGTGATGATTTTGTTGGAAGTAGATTTCCAGGACTTTCTTCCAAGACTGCAAAGACTCAGAACTCCAACCTTTCCATTAGCAGCTGGGCTCGTTAACCATTTGCACCATGCACGAGCTCTCGGTATGTTGTAGAAACAAGAGATTGTTGCATCTGGAACTGAGGCGATGATGGGCTTCGTGGAGACTGATGACAGAAGTGGGATTGTGCAGGGCCTTGCTGGCCTGAGAGGTTTACCGTGTGTTCTGAGTGCAATGGGCAGTCATGTAGGGCTGCTGGGAGGAAGTGGCATGCTCGTCTCTGCAATTTGCATTTTGGATGAGTTGCCAGAGGGAAGGGTGCAAGCTAGAGACACTGATGCCTCCATTCACACACCTCTGGAATTTAGGGATGGGCTGGGACAGGTTTTAAGACTGGGAGACTTCACCTCATATTTCCCCCAAACAAGGAGGAGGATGCCCTCTGCTGGTTCAAGTTCTTCTTAACCCTCCTTCCAGGGGGTAAGAGAAGGAACCTCCCAGCTCTTGACTATGACAGGCACTGGAAGTCCCCTACAGATTTCCCACATAGAAAATGCTGCTAGTTTGAAGTGAGGAAAGAGTCACCAGGCAGCTGCGAACCAGAAAGTGCAGTGTTCTCAGTAAAACTGGGGAGCAGATGGAATGGATTTGTCTTTCACTTTTTAAGAACAATGAATTACTTTATTGTGCCTAAATAAATGATACATGCTCATCTCAAAATACTTAGGGAATACAGACATATGAAAACAATCAATTACTCCCTAGATTATCACCCCGAAGAAGCAAGCATTAGCATCCAGTGAACATCTCTGTGGGTGGATGTGTTAGGCAGGGCTCTCTAGAGAAACAAAACCAGGACACTTATGAATATCTATCTATGTGTGTATGCATATATATAAATATACATATATGTGTACATATATACATATATATGGGCAGGTTTACATATCAAGAGGGAATACAACAGTGAATTAGTCCACGCCGCACTACGGAGGGCTCAGTTCAACTCATTTTCACGGGATAGCTAACACATGGAAGCAGACAGTGGAATCTGCCATCAGGGGAGATGAGCAGAGCCAACTACAGGTTGCAGACATGGCAGGGTGGGTCAACAGCAGGAAAATGAGAAGCTCAGGCATAGCAGAGGCCAGTATCGAAGCAGCGTGGGGAAGCAGATTCCGATGGAGCTGCAAGCTCCAGTGCTGCACAGCAAGGGGGCATGATCTGTGGGTTGGCTGCGCCCACAGGTAGCACAGCACATGACTGAGACAAAGGCCTAGCTCAGACAGCAGTGCACTGGCCCCATCACCAGGGAGAAAGCGAGAAGGAGGCCAGCCTCTGAAAACCATTTACCTTGGTAGCTCTCCAACCAAGCTGCTACCTGATTGACAGGCTAAACGTCACCCACATGTTCCTACAGGAGCCATGCTGACACACACATAAAAACCTATCACAGTGTATCTTCATGAACTGCTTGATAGAAATGGTCTCAACACGATCCTTCCATGGTGGAGAAAAACAACTACTAAAGCAATTGCTTCAGAGAGCAGCACCTGGAGGGGGAAATCAGGCTTGGTAAAGCGGAGGGGCAGTGAAAAGATGAAGAGCGTCAGGAAGATGGATGGACACAGGGGCTGCAACACCGGGCTCAGACGTAGGCGCAGGGCAGCGCAGTGCTTCTGCCTGTTGTACGCAGGGTCACTGCTCGCTGGAAAAGACTCGATGGCACCTCACAACAAAGCAATTGCAAAGGTGGAGCCATTCTTTAACCCAAATATGTTAGTTTTGTTAATTGTTGATTATCTCAGTGTAAAAATATCAAAGCAGAGGTCAGAAACTTTTTTCCCTTAAAGAACTAGTTAGCAAATAATTTGGACTTTGCGTCAATATGATCTCTATTGCAAAAAAAATCAATTCTGAATAGTGTGAGAACAGTCAAAGGTGTATGTGGTAGTTACATAATCTCATGTCAACTCGAGGGTGTTAGGGTGAAGGGGTGGAGTCTCGCCTGTCAGCCAGGGCACAGCCTGATGATGGCTCCTTGAAGGCATGGCCTTTTCATGAGGATTCTGGGAACATCCTCTCTCTCTCTTTGCCTTCCTCTTCCAGGTGACTTGCTGGTACCTGCGAGGAGCCCTTCTCTATGCTGAAGGAGCCACACTGAGACCCCTGCCAGCTCTGACATGCTTTCACCGCCACTGGATCCACAAGACTTTTCACCCGCTGGCCTGTGATCTCCCTGCATTTGGCATCATATGTGTGCTGTGTGAGTCTGAAGAGGAATATACGGACTAGTATCAGACTTTATAAGACTTCTTATGGACTTGATTTATCTGGACTGGGCTGGGATGTTCTCTTAATATAGTGTTAGTCTTCCATCTAAAGCTCTTTCCTGTACATATATGAATGCTCCTGGATGTTTCTCTAGTCAACGTGGACTAACATAACGTACACATGTGAATGAGTGTGACTGTGTTCCAATAAAACTTTATTTATAAAAACAGACCCCAGAGGCCACAGTTTGCTGATCCCTACCATTAAGGATAAAGGGCCGCACATGTCAACTTCTCCTTTTACCTCACTCCTCTTCAGATTTTTGCTTATATTGTTTTCAGTTTGCTAGGACTTGGTATGTTCTGCCCCATCTTCATGACCACCCCATAGCATACTAATCATCTCATACGCATGTGGAATCTAGACCGCGAAAAAGGAACTCTGAAGCATCAATGTCTTTGAATTATGGTGTCGACAAAGGGTAGCGATAGTCCCAGGGCTTGCCAGAAAGACAAGCAATTCTTTTTGGGGGAAGTAAAGACAGAATGCTCCTTAGGAGCAAGGGTGAACACGAGACTCGCATTCATTTAAGTTGTCAAGAGGGATCAGTCCCTGGAGGACAGCGTGCTGGTAAAATTAAAGGGTCATCAAAAACAAAACTAAGGCCCGCAACCTCAATGGGATGCATCGCCCAAGTGGCTGCAATAATGGCCTCACACAGAACAATGGTGGGCGCGCGCGGTGCAGGACCGGACAGCGTCTCACTCGGCTGCAGGCGGGCAGCGATGTGTCAGAGCTCGATCGCGCCCAGAAGCAGCAGCAGCAGCAGCAGCAGCACACTCCGCTGTAAGGAGCCGATGATCTTCAGGGTAGGGACATTTTTATTGTCTTCATATCTTCCATCTTTACTGTAATCACTCTGCTTTTCAGTCTACATATCCTATGATTATTTCTAGCCGTCTCTCTGTGCTATCCCCCTTTCTATTTATAGTTTATTAGGCCTACGACTTTTTTTGCTGGTTCCAAATTTATTTTTTAACTTCTTATAATTTTTCTTTCATCTTAGATGATTCTTTCTGTATTCTCTCTGTGAGGTAGTCTTTTTCATTGAATTCATACTTTTAATGATTTCTTCCCTATAAGGAAGTATCCAAAGTGAATCGACGTTGCTTCTTTGGATATTGTTTTCTTCCTGTGGATTTTTGTCTTTCTTTCTTGATATATTGATCTTTCTTCAGTAGTGCATGTGCATGATTTCTGTGGTTTTTCCCTTTTCCCTTTGCTCATATTTAGCTCTGAAAATCTTTAGAGATTCTTGGAAATGGATTTTCCTTGACACCCTTCCCATTTTTATTTACAATAAAGTTGTCTTTTGTCATTTCAGGAATCGTCCAAGAGCTGGGTGTACACTTTGTTCAGTTTTAAAAATAGAGAATAGGAGCTTGAATTCGTACTACAAGTAGTAGCCAGTTGACTGTGGGATTCCTTTCTGACAGCTCTGTTCCATATGGAATAACTCATTTAGAAAAATAACTCATTTAAAATGTAGGTTTCATTATTACTGCCTTTTATTTTCAGTATCTTTACTAATCTGACCTTTATTTGCCTTTGGGGTTTTGAAACATTATATATATATATACTGACATATATATTTTGATACATATGAGGGGTACCCACCCAAATGGGCTTGCTTTGGGAGGAGTGGAGCTTTCATAGTATGCATTTTTCCTGCTAGGAGAGCATCAAGCAATTCAATCTTAGTGCACTTAGTGGGGTTGCCTGGGAAGATTCTCTCTGGTCACAGTGAATTTTTTCATAAAAGTTGTTTCACTCAAAACTATCTTTTTGTGGTGGCCAATTTAATAGAGAAACACGCAGCTGTGAAATTTTGTTTTTTGCTCAGGAAAAATACTGCAGAAACTGTTACAGTGTCCAACACAGTTTACAAGAATGGCACTATGGGGAAAACGCAAATGTATGAGTGATTTTCTCATTTTTAAAAAGGTGAAATGTTGATTGATGACAAACCTCATTCTGGACATCCTTCAACTTCCCTTATGGATGAAAATGTTGACTTGGGGTGTATTTGGAGTTTGTTCCACCAGGTCAGACTGCTAACTAAGCTTTCTCTTTAGAGCTTCTGGAAAGATAGCATAACAGTGTGCCACAGAAAAGGACTGACTTGTGGCAGACAGCGACTACTTTTGCCACCATGACAGTGCACCTGCTCATGCAGCCATCTCAGCGTGCCAGTTTTGGGGCAAAAACAAATCTCCCCAAACAGCATGACTCTCTTGCCCTAGGAACTTTACTCACCTGACCCGGCTCCAGGCAGCTTCTTCTGGCACCCTAACCTGGAGAGGGACACGCGAGGACAGCGATGTGATAAAGCAGAAGGAGTCGAGGAAAGAATGGGGGGTGCTGTCAGGCGTCCAAACAGAGAGTTTAAAAACGCTTCCAAGGATGGAATCGCAGATCTGATCAATGCATGATGTGTAATGGAGAGGACTTTCAACGTGATAGGTTGTTTGGTGAACACATTTAAATACATAGCTTTAAACATTCTCTTTTATCTATTTATTTATTCATTTAAATTTTTTTCCTTTTTTATACCTCCTGTGCATACATAAAAATACCCAAATCATAAACATTTGCTCTGACAATGGCAAAGAGCTAGGCAGCATTTTGTCCTTTGCAGTAAAAACTCCACTCATGGAAGGTTCTGGCATATCAATAATAGCCCTGGGAATAGGGATGATATTCCTAATCCTAAAATTAGTGAGAATAGTCTATCTGATAGTTTTATTTTCTCTTCATATTTTCCATGGTAACATTTAACTGCATCCTGAATCTGTCTATCAAACCTAGCAATTTTGGAGAGTCCAAGTAAGGAAGCCACTGATTTAGCTTAGACAGAAACTTCAGCCAATCCTTTCACTGTAAAATTCTTTGACTACGAATTTTCCTCATTTTTTCTTTCTTTCTCCGTCAGCATTTCTTTCCTCTTTGAGACCCATGAATTCCTAATATCAACTCCTCATCTTCATGATCTCTGAGCTGTCCATGTCAGTGATATCAAGTTCCAAATTTGGTGTTCTTGGCACATGAACGGTCCGCCAGTCTGTCCCTTCCATCCTCTTGTCCAAGGCTTGGAGTGTGTTCACATAACTCAGTCATCGCTTCCTTATCCCCTGCAAGCATTTTCCTTAGCTCCTCCCAAAAACGTGCGACGTTCTTGACGTTGAGGATTATACCTTGATCCACAGGCTGGATCGCAGCTGTCTTCTAAGGAAGTTGAGAAGCCATTTTCACACTAGAGCACTAAAAAGTTATGAGTTCAACTGCTAACCTTAAGGTTCAGCAGTATGAAACCAGCTGCTCCATGGGGAAAGAGGAGACTTTCTACTCCCTGAGAGGCTTAGACTCAGAAACCCACAGGAACATTTCTACCCTGTCCTGTAGTGTCACCGTGATTCAGAGTATCTCATGGCAGTGCCCTTTGGTTTTACAGGGTGGCTATGCACTGGAATCCACTCACCGGCAGGATGCTTGGATTTGGTTTTGTGAGAATGGGGCTTGGCGGCATTATCAAATAGCAGCAGCATCAGACGGGAATGCTCTTTTCATGGCAATAAGCTCAGACTTTGTGGATGAAATCATTTTAGTAAACCAATTTTCAAATAATGTAATAATTACCCAAGACTTGACGTACCGTATGTAGCCGAGTGGCAGACTATTTCTGTCAGTGTTTTTGAATGCTCAGTCATCTTCAGAAACAGTAAACAAAACATTTTACTTTGAATGCAGCATCCTTTCCTCCACGCAGCAGCTTAATTCTGTCTTGGAATGTTTTGAAACCAGACATCAGCAGAAATGGTGGATTTTCCTTGGCACCCTTCCCATCCCGTCTGCAACAAGTGGAAGCAAATGGTCTGAAAACATGGTCAAAAGTGAGGTTTATCCTAACTCCAGTATACTGGAAATTGGAGGGTGCATGCGTTTTAGTGACTAATACTTTGGGGACACAGAGATAGGCAGACAGTTTGGATGAAATGTTGTCCTTCAAAAATATATGTTGTAAATCCCTCTACCGCTGGACGTAATCCCATTTGAGAATAGAGGTTCTCTGTTATGTTAGGTAGGTCCTGCCTATGTAGGATGGAGGATCTATCAAGGATCTGATTAGGCAAAGAAGAAAGCAGAGATGGGGGCAGATCGATGCCGAACCACATGGAGATGGCCAATGGGCTGAGGGATGGAAGCTCAAAAAAGGCAAAAGCCTTTCCCAGAACTGAAAGAAAGGCTTTCTCTAGAGCCAGTGCCCCAAATTCGGACCACAGCGTCCTAAATGGACAGAAATAAATTTCTGTTCATCAAGGTCACCCACTTGCGGCATCGCTGTTATCGCACACCAGTAGATACCTAAGAGACTGTAGAAGTTATTTTCAGCCTTATCAAAATCTCTCTCCCCTAAACCCTGCTCCTCCTCACCTCCTGCCAAACTTACAGGTGCATGCCAAGTTCGACCTCTTTTTGAATGAACCAGGCCAGTAACACTGTTTCCCCCCAAGTAAGACAGTGTCTTATATTAATTTTTTGCTCTCAAAGATGCACTAGGTCTTATTTTCAGGGGATATCTTATTTTTCCATGAAGAAGAATACGGTACACATTTATTGCTTATTATTTTATGGTTTTATTAAAAGAAACCTCACACTTCCTGTCTGCTCCGACTGCGCTGCGTCCAACAGTGAGCTGTGCAGTGGTGCCCGCCCCTATGGTCCAGAGTCCAGAGTTAAGGTAGCTTGGGGGGACCTTATTTTCAGGAAGGTCTTATTTTCGGGGGGTGCCTTATATTTCAGAGAGAGGCAAAACTGTAAGTAGGTCTTATTTTCAGGGGATGTCTTACTTTTGGGGAAACAGGGTATATATAGGAGTTTCAACGTTTTCATGGAAAAGTACCATTATCTTTGTGGTCGTGTGAAATTTCTTAATAAGACTCTTCTATCCATGTCTCGGTACCTCCCACCAAATGAGGGGGAGGGTGCAATAGAGGGGATTGGTCCATTAGGAACCACCTCTGGATAAAAGAATGAGTCTCAGAGGCAGGAGCACAAGGAGGGAAATCCCAGAACCATCGAAAGAAGAGCGCATTTGAGATCTCTCGCTGAAGTGGTGGCGGTCAAGACCTGAGGCAAAGAAGACTGCTGTCCAGAGCCCGTGGGACCGAGTAAGGGAGCAGAGCCAGCCTAGAGGCTGGGGCGAGGGAACCCTGCAATAGAACAGAGGAGTCGTGCTCATGGGACAGAGGGACAGCTGCACCTCCTGGCTGAGGATGGGGACCAGAGAGAAACCTGCCCGCAGTCTAAGAAAAGATGCTGTGGACCACTGATGGAATCCTTTGTGTTTGAGACCCAACTTGTTAATGTCCCCCATAAGCCTCCCTCATTGTGAGCATTGTCTGTGAGTTCCGTGTGGCCGCTAGAAGAAATGCTAGAACCCAGCACAGATGCAGAGCGGCCTCAGAGAAATGGCGGTTGTCAGCAGAACAGGTAATGAAGGACGGAGCGGGGAGGCTTCCCTGACCTCTCCTCGGGGCAATCGGGACACCAGAGGAGGTCAGACACGTTCCCCTCTCCATGGAACTGAATGCCATCATTTGAGTACATTTTCCTCCAACTATTTGAAGCCCCCTTATAGATAACCATTTGATCTGGTGTGGGGAGAAGTCTCTGCCCTTAACTACACCGTCTTTATACAGAAGTAAAGCATTGGGACAAGAATAGGTACATTTTGAGAGGACTGAGGTGTGAAAGGAGGCCGATTAATGACTGATATGACAGCAGAGGGGGCCCAACAATGGAAAATCATCAAGTTTAACAATTTAATAAGAGGCAACAATGTGATATCAGACCACCAGAGGGCAGGCCTTCACCATACTTTCAAGTGGTCCACCCAAAACTCCAATGAAGTTCCCTGCCATCTAGTTGACTGGGACTCACAGCCCCTGTAGGAGTCGAAGCACTCCTATGGCTTTATAAAGTTGTACATCTTTGTGGGAGCAGAAAGCCTCATCTGTCTCCCAAGGAGTAGGTGATGATTTCAAATCGTCCACCTTTCACTTAGCAGTGCAATGCCTAATCCACTATGCCACCTGGGCGCCTTTGTGGTTCATAGTCACTATTGTCACGTGAATCAAGTTGAGTTTACTTCAACCCTGGGGGCAGTGAGGGACATGGAGCTGGGTTATCTGGCAGCCAGGGACCATCATTTGTAAGAAGGCTCCTTTGATTCTTTTTCTTGTCTTCTCTAGTCACCCCAATTAGGAGTTCCCTCGGTCAGCTACTCCTATAAAACATATCGCAGTCCTTGGTCTAATGTGCTTTGGTTTTCAGCTCCTATTGAGAGAGATGGAGTCTCTGGGGGGTGCAGTGGCTCATGGACTCTGCTGATAACACAAAGGGCGAGGATTTCAGTTCACCAGAGATCCCTGGGAAGAAAAACCTGGCAATCGATGTTCCCCAAATCAGTCCCTGAATTGAAATCCTGAGACAAATAGCAGCATCATTTTTTCCAAAAAATGGAAAAACTGACTACCAACTGCATTAGTCTAGGTTGATTAGAGAAACAAATCCCGAGGCACTCAGATGTGTATAAGAAAGAGGTTTATATAAAGAGTAATTGGATATTGAAAAAACAACCCAGCCCAGTCCAGATCAAGTCCATAAGTCTGATATTAGCCCAAATGTTTGATACCAATCTATGAAGTCCTCTTCAGACTCATGAAACACAGGCAATGACGCCAAATGCAGGAAAATCACAGGCCAGCGGGTGGAAAGTCTTGTGGATCCACTGGGACTAGAAGCATCTCAGTGCTGGCAGGGGTCTCCATATGGCTTTTCCAGATCCAGGGCTCTAGCATGATTTCATGTGTCTTGTCAGTAGAGCATCTCTCAGGGAGTAAGCAAAGTGAGAGTGTGTCTCCCGCTTCCAAGGAGGAAATACAGGAATTCTCAGAATTCCCAGAAGGCCATGCCCACACAGAGGCCTCACCACTATGATCCGATTGACAGACTACACTCCACCCCGTCACTCTTAATCCTCTCAAGTCCCACACTGACATCAGATTATGCAACTACCACACCAACTTCATTTGGAAAAGGAAGAAGCCCAGAATTGGCAAAGAACTCTTCTGGAAAAAGAATAAACTGGGAGGGGGTTCACTAGCTGATTTTAAAACTTATTATATAGCCACAATTGTCAAAACAGCATGGCCCTGGTGCACTGATAGATACTTGGGCCAATGGATAAGAACAGAAAATCCAGAAATAAAACAGCAGAATACAGACAATTGCTCTTTGATAAGGGCCCCAAAGCATCAAATGGGAAGCAGATGCCTTTCTAATGAATGGTGCAAGAATAACTGGGTGTCAACCTGCAGCAGGATGAGCCCAGACCTTTACCTCACCCCACATACTAGGACAAAGTCAAGGTGAACCAAAGACCTCAAGGTAAAACCCCAAACTATTAGGATCATCAGTGAAAAAGTTGGGACAAACCTAAGACCCTCAGCACAAGGAATACATGCTGCTACTAGTAATAATAAAGGAGACACACCCAGAAGAAGATAAATTAGACATGTGCAACATACTAAAGATAAACCCTGTGTGTATGGGACTATTTCATCAAGAGAGCAATGACAGAGCCAACAGGCTGGGAAAAATATTTGGTAATGACATATCAGACAAAGGTCTTATTACTAAAATCTATAGAACCCTGTAACCTTGCAACAAGAAACAAAAAAGAATAGCCTACTGAGGAAGTGGGCAAAAGAACAGGAGATTCACAAAGGATGAAACCCCAATAACCAATAAACATATTAGAAAATGCTCCAGATCAGTAACCATCTGGGAAATGCAGATCAAAACAACCATGAGATACCACCTAACACCCACAAGGATAGCCAATTCAAAACAACAACAACAACAACAACAAAACAGAAAGCAACAAATGTTGGAGGAAGTGTGTTGAGATAGGAATTCCCATTCACTTCTGGTCGTCTTGTAGATAAGGACAGCCACATGGCAAGTGATTTGGCGATACCTAAAACAGAAGGAAATTGAGTTACCTTACCAGTAAATTCCATTACTGGCCATATACCCAGCAGAAATAAGTAACAGGCCACGACCAGACATCTGTGCTCCAATGTTCATTGCCGCACAGTTCACAACTGCAAAGAATTGGAAACTGCATAAATTTCCATCAATCAACAAATCGATTTTCAAGACTGTGGTATACACACACTATGGAGTATTACGCATCCCTGAAAACAGTGATGAAAAGAAGAAGCACCTTCTCTCATGGAAAGAGTCGGTGGATATTATGCTGAGTGAAGTTAGCCAATCACAAAAGGACAAGTACATGAGTCCACTGAGGTAAGTTCAAACAGCAGAACGAGAAAAGGTACACATTGCACAGTTCCCAGGCTGAGGACCAGCTACTCTGGCAAGAGTCAGACCAGACCCAGTGATGCACATGCCATCATAAGAAAAAGAAAAAGATGCAGATAGCACCCGGGCTGAAAGATATCTCTCTGCAGCCCATCCCCCACCTGCCCATCATAAGCCTTTTTTGGCCCACAGAAGGGTGGGGGAAGAAAAAAGACAGCAATGGGGAACCAGGGTACTTCTCCCCCCCCCCCCCAGGGAGGGTATTACTTCTGTCTCCACGGGATCGGGAGAGAGTAGGCCTCACTCCAGTGCAGCAAGCCTTGATGGCAACATTCCTGCTCAGAGCAGCTCGACCACAGAGAGGACTGAGGGCCAGCCCCAGCCCAACACATGGCGTCCCCTCCCTAGATGACAGTGCTACAGAGGACAGCACTGAAGAGGCAGTTCGGGGAGCTCCGTTGGTCTGTCCCACCTACATGGTGCAAGCCAAGAGGGGAGTGCAACAGACCAGCAATGGGAGCAAAGCCAGGAAGTGCCTGAGAACTCCTAATTGTAGACTTCTGACTCAGGGGGGCAGGGCTTTGCACCTCATCTGAACTGATTAGGGGACACTCACAAGGGGGCCACACTGAAAGTATAAAGGTATAGTGGGGTGGGGCCGGGGCAGTAGACTGCTCCATTTTGACTGCAGAAAGAACAATGGGGCGAACCCCTCAGTCACGAATACTGGGGCTATAGGGTATAAGTTCCCTTAGGGATATGGGTCCCCGAAAGCCAAGAGGAGTGCACTGTTGGATTATAACAGGGCCTGTGCACTATTAACAGAGGGATACACATCTACTGTGGGCCAAGACAACAGTTAGACTTGGAACAAATTGGTATGATATCTCTCTCTCTCTTTTTTTTCCTTTTTCTTTTGGTGTCTATTTATATAAGATAGGCAGGATAAGCAATCCCAAGGATACAGCAATGTGACCAATGGTTCAGGGGTGTCATGGGAGAGGAGACTTGGGAGGCGGCAAGGGGAGTGATGAGCTCATAACAGCAGGGACAGGGGAAGAGCAAGGGATCTAAAATTGACCATGAGGCGGCTGTAGCTTTCCCGGTTGTGTTTGATCAATTGAAATGTATCCAAGAGGAATTACTGAGAGGTGAATGATGGGTAAATATAATAGTGGGGCAGGAGGAAAGAAAAAGAAAGTAAACATTATATACAAGTGGAAATACAGATATGGATATATGTAAATATATACATATATCAAGATAGGTGTATTTGTCTACATAGACAAATCAAGGAAGCAGATGGACTTTGGGCCTCTACGTAAGTCTTACATCGGCATAAGAATGGTTTGTTCTAATAATATGACAATGCATGATACTCATCTTCCTGATATAATCACTGAAGACAAAATGGGTGCACAAGCATATTTCATGAAGAAAACTGATGGTGCCCAGCTATTCAAAATATAACATCTGGTATCTTAAAACCGTGAAGCTAGCAGGGAAGCCAACAAGCCCACATGGAAGAAGCACACCAGCCTGTGTGGTCATGAGTTGTCAATGGGAACAGGTATCAGATGTTCAAAAACAAACAATCAAATGGACAAGAAGGAGCACAGACAAATGGAGACCCCAAACCCACCTGTAAGAAAATTGGGCAGTTCCTCCCGGAAGGGAACATGCATCCAGGGCGCAGTATCGCACTGATAAACACAACTATCCTCTAGTTCAGTGGTTCTCAACCTTCCGAATGCCATGAATCTTTAATACAGTTCGTCATGTTGTGGTAACCCCCAACAATACAATTATTTTTGTTTCTACTTCATAACTGTAATTTTGCTACCATTATGAATTATAATGTAAATATCTGATATGCAGGATGTATTTTCATTGTTACAAATTGAACATAATTAAGGCATAGTGATTAATCACAAAACAATATGTAATTATATATTGTGAAATATTTATTTCTAATTACAAATAAATGAAATTTGTCTGGAATCATGGTGTATCATGCCAGGTACTTGTATGTGGGCTTACTTGCATGTGGGCAGACCCTCCTGGAAATGGATAGAGGAGCTTCCTCCCCTTACTAGTATGGTCTTAGTTTTACCTCATCAATCTTGTTAGACCTCTGTATGTTCATTTGTATAATTAAGATTGTTCATGCACAAAATCCAAGATAGATAAACCTTGCAAAAACAGTAATGGGAGTAATAATTCCCTGAGGTAAAGAGAGAGGGAAGTAGGGGGGCAGGGAAAGGGAACTAATAGAAATGATAACTGTATAACCCCACTTGAAGGGAATGAATAACAGTATTGTAGGTGAACAGATATACTGGATGGTGTAAGATATGGCAAAATAAATTATAATATAATAAAGGTTTCCTGTGGGGTAGGTTGGGAGAAGGAGGTGATAAATGGGAGCTGACATCCAAGAGTTCAAGAAGAAAATGTTTTGAAACTGATGGTGGCAGCAATTGTACAATTATACTTGATCTAACCGAATTATGGATTGTTATAATATCTGTAAGCACTCCCAATTAAATGATTACAGAAAAGATAAATGGAACACAGACAAAGAATGTCCTACTTCAGTATTAGCACAGTTATCTTTTGCCAGTCTTTTGATAAAAATAAATTTAATAAATATCAGGGGTGAAAAAAATCAGTCATTGAAAATCTATTGAGTAAATTCATCACTGACCCATGAGGGCTTGCCATGTGTCAGGATCAGAATGACCAGTGACAGCTGCTTGCTCTCAGACAGTCCCTGGCACATCGCGGTGGGGACAATTCCTATGATAACCACTTAATTGACACGAATAGGTTTGCAGTTAGTTCTACACTTGATTCCATAGTGACCTTGGGCCTCTCTGGCCCTTGGTTTCTTCTTCTGTCGAGTGAGGCACCAGGAGCAGGACAGGGACACATGGAGCTGCTCTGTATGATGCAGGGTGTAGGAGGCCGGATTCCATCACCGTCGTAGGCTTAGGCTGCCTTGCCTTGGAAATAGTGGTGACTTTCACCAGGAGTGATTTTTCAAGCTTTAGCTCCAGGAAAAGCCCAGGGTAGGGTTAAAACTCACATTTCCTGGGCTCTTCTGGAGCAGCTTTGACTAATGAGATGGATCATGGGTGTCGGAGACAAGCATCGAGACTAGTAACACAGCAAACAGGTAGGTTGGGATCGTAGGTTCAGACAGCACTCGTGTGAATCCCGTTAGCTCATAGAGCTAACTCATATCTTCCACATTGAAAGAGAAGCAGAAAATAACATATTTATGAGATGCATAGAGATTCGTTTCTGCCTATTGCTTTGAAGTAACAGTGGCAACTACAAAGGGGAACCTCGGATGGAGTCATGCGAATAAACATTGAATGTATTCTTAAGTAAAAGGATAGATGGCAGCAACATCATCGAATGTGACAGACAACCATCTAATATCTATAATAATCTATGACGAGCCCAAAGTTGGCTCTTTTATTTTTCTTAACGGGGGAAGACACAAACTTAAAACAAACACTTTTCAGATAATCCAGAAGATGAAAGCTAAGGCACTCTTACGGTATCACCATGCACTCGCTAAATCAGCGGTTCTCAACCTGTGGTTCGGGACTCCTTTGAGGGTCAAACCACCCTTTCACAGGGGTCGCCTAAGACCATCAGAAAACACATATTTCCGATGGTCCTAAGAACGAAGACATCACTCCTCTATCCACCTCCAAGCATGTCCGCCCACATGCAGATACACCCACATCTGAGTACCGTTACCCACAATTCAAGACATTTCACTTTTTTGTTATTAGAAATAATTATTTTACAATATATACTTGCATATTGTTTTTGCAACTCACCACTATGATTTCATGAGGTTCAATTTATTACAATGAAAATACATCCTGTATATCAGATATTCACATTATGATACATAACAATAGTAAAAGGACAGTCATGAAGTAGCAACGAAAATAATGTTATGTTTGGGGGGTCACCACCACATGAGGAACTGTATTGAAGGGTCGCGGCATCAGGAAGGTTGAGAACCACTGCGTGAAATTAACAACAAACATTTCAAAGACAGTGCAAACGGTGCTGCAGCTATCATGGCCAGCTTCTGCTGGGGCCCTTGCATTGAAATTGAGCAAACGCTTGCAAAACCGTATCCCTAGAAATGTAGCCCAGGTTCTCTTGGGCATTAGTCTCGAACTCAAGACTGAGGGAGACCTTTAGGATGTGTTCATGTAAGGGGAGTGGCTGTCCCTGGACCACAGGATTTAAATCCAAACACTTTTAGAAAACAGACAAACAAATTAAAGAACAAATAAATAAATAAAGGACACTCAGGAAAATCTTGCATGGGATGTGCTTATCCTAAAAAAAATTATTTGTTGTTTATGTGGAATTTCAATTCCACTTGGCATCTTGTGTTTTATGTGGCAACTTTACCCAGCCTTTCCCTCCCAGAAAACATACAAAAGGAGACTCATTAAAACTTGTGTCTTCAATCATTAGTCAAAGGAGTGTCCCTGAGCTCACTGACCTCATGATCTTAAGACTAAGTCCAGGACATGATGTGCTTCAAACCTTCCCATCTGCTCACTCCTTGGAGACCTGAATTCAGAGTCTAGGGAACTTTTCAGATGAGACCTCTCAATATTATGGGTGTGTGTACAGGGTGTGTGTACAGGGTGTGTGTACAGGGTGTGTGTACAGGAGAGAAGGGTGTGAGGGCTGAATTCTGTAGCCAACAAGGACCTAAGAGTAGGTGGTTCCTGTCAAGCCCTATTCCAGCCTCCTGAAGAATAAGTCCCTTTCTCAAAACTTCAAGGGAGCCCTTGTGACATAAGTTAGGCTGCTAACTGTGAGGTCGGCAGTTCAAACCCACCAGCTGTTCCTCGGGAAAGATGAACCTTTCTGCTTTATTAGAGATTGGCAGTTTTGGAGACCACAGGGACACTCTATGCTATAGAGTGGCTCCGAGTTGGAGCTGGCATGGTGGCAGTGAGTTTGTTTTATTTAAGGAAAACAGACCACCCTTCTGCCCTTGGGTAAGAACAATAATATGTTTTTAAATTAGCTTATCTTGGCCTGAAGGAAAACCAGAAAGATCAAGAAGAAAGAAATCCAAGTGGCTGCTAATAGTAGTCAAGGTGGAGACATAGTGGATCAGGAAAAACAGGAGGGGTAGGGCCCAGTGGGCTCTGTTGATGTCAATTCTGACCCGTAGTGACCTCACAGGGCAGAGCAGAAGGGTTCCCGGGGGTTCCAAGGCTGTGATCAGGCCCCCTGGCACATCTTTTTCCCACAGAGCAGCTGCTGGTACAAACCACCCACCTCTCAGTTAGCAGCGGGGGCTCAATCACTTCAGCACTAGGGACGCTTCTCAATGTAGATTGTGTTATTTTTGTCTGGGAAGCAGGTGACTGAAGCGTGCATGAGTACCTGCCCTTGCAGAGCTGTTATGAGGATGTACAGCCCCTGGCACCTTGTCAGATGAAAAGGGCATCTGAACAACGGTGCTGGCATGACTTGCACTGCAGCACCTCGATTAGCCCTCAGGGAGGCTGTCCTGTCCCTGGCGCCTGATGGCTTACCCATTAAGAAATGGCAAAAGCCAGGAACTGCTTCCTTAGGGACCTGCTCTAAGATGTACCCACTCTGCAGCCTGTGGTTTCTCTCATGTCCAGCGCCTGCTTCATTTTTTCCTGGCAGCTTCCTTCAGCTGTCCAATCTGGAAGGACAGGGCACGGCGATCTCAGCCGACTCACTGCCGTCCACTCCTTTTTCCTTCCACCGTTAAATGCCGCTGCTTCCTGTGCAGCCGACCAGCAACTCACGGAAGCAGAAGGGCGAGGAGATGTAGGAGGCATTTGATTACGACCAGTCATTTACACATTCATTGGCTATCGCTGATTTCAAGGGAAAAGGAAACACAAAAAAGACTCCTGGGCTGATTTCATCCAGTTTCTGGGAGAATCTTTTGAGTCGGGATTTATCTGCGAAGCAGTTCTCATTCCAGGAGGGAGGAGAGAAGACAGAGGAGTTACAGAAAGGGTGGACTTCAGACTTTGTGAGCGATAAGGAAGGAAGGAAGGAATAGCTGTAAACAAGGGGTGCCTCCTTGGAGTAGCGCATGAGGAAACTGCGTGGCACCCAAGCGCATCCTCTGCCCCGGCGACGGAAGGCCCACATCCTGGCCAGGGGCTGGGCTGAACCCAAAGGAGGGCCGTGCCCTGTCTGCGAAATGAGGACAGCCGAATTCACTGCGTGCTTTGGGGAATTGCTGAGCTCCAATGAGTGCATGTGACCCACTGTCCATTGGAAATAGTAGTTAAACACGATGATGGGTCCATTCTGGGGGCTCTGGGCACGGAAGGAATTTGCTGTGTGTTGTTGTCAAATCGGTTCTAACTCAAAGTGACATTGTAGAAATAGGCTTTTCTCGGTTATAAATATGGGAGCAGGTCTCCAGGGCTTTTAGCTCGCGGAGATGCTGGTGGGTGTGCAGCGTCAACCTTATGGTGAGCAGGCAAGCCCCGAGCCACTGTGGCACCAAGGCTCCTTCTGGGCCCAGAATGCCTGGGTTTAGTCCCAGCCCTGCCACTACCTAGAGTGATAGTGGGGCTCAGGATAGTGGGACCTCAGGATAGTGGGGCTCAGGATAGTGGGGCTCAGGATAGTGGGACCTCAGGATAGTGGGGCTCAGGATAGTGGGACCTGATAGCAAATTATAAAACCAAGAGATTCACGTAAGGAGAACAGAGCCCAAACGTGCGCATTGGATAACAGGCTTTATTGGGGGAACGCAGTCCCACTGGGCTTCACCAGAGGGTAGGAAGGAGAGAAATGGAGAAAATGGAGAGGCCGCCACGCAGCAGGGCCATTCACATCCCTCAATTATGGTCAGAGGGTATTCACTGGAGGCGTAATCTATGTTTGGGTTTTGCAAACAGATTTTAGGTTTCCACTGTCATCCATAACCTTCTGAGAACCTGATGTTTGCAATTATACTCTGATGCTATTTCCTTATTTGGATTATGCTATTTGCAATCACAGGCTGGGGTGCTTCTTCATGTGGACTTA
Source organism: Tenrec ecaudatus (assembly GCF_050624435.1). NCBI lineage: Eukaryota > Metazoa > Chordata > Mammalia > Afrosoricida > Tenrecidae > Tenrec > Tenrec ecaudatus. The sequence continues at coordinate 157,430,428 of NC_134531.1, read as the reverse complement.
GTTGATGCCTCATTTAGATGGCTGCTTTTACAAGCAACCTTTAAACAAGCCTTTAAGACCCCAGGGACTATTCTTTCCAATAGAGGGGCACCATCTAGTTTCTTCACCACACTGTGCTATAGGATCCAGATCTTCAATGATCTCTCATGAGGTTGAGCATCAAGCAGGTGCATGTCATAAGAAATCATTGTCCTTCAACTGAGGCTAGAATAAAGTGCAAGCTCAAAATCTATACCTGTATCTATGGTTTATATATGTCTCTGGTTCACCCAGAGATATGGTTGTCGTTTCATGTTAGAGAGCATTGTCAGTCGCCTCCCTGGGTCATCACTTCCACTGCCATCAAGTCAATGTTTACTTACATGTGATGTAAATGACATTTTACAATAATTTTCCTGTTTCTTCTGAGTCACCTTTTCTTGGAATGGGCACATATATGTATCTTTTACAGTATACTGGCCAGTTAGCCGTCTTCCAAATTTCTTGGCACAGAGTACTGCCAGTGCGACATCAATTTGTTGAACCTTTTCATACCTTAAGTTGCTAAGTTGAGGTGGAATTAGAAGAAAAATGTAAAAGTCTACTAGATGCCAAACAAAACATTCAGTATATGCCACCTGAATTTAGAGACCATCTCAAAAATAATGCCAATGCATTGAAGAGTAGTGACTGAAGGCCACACGAGTTGTGTGATGAAATTTAGGACTTCAAACATGAAGATTCCCAAAGGTAACTACAGAAAGGAAGTGAAGGACAAATGGATGTCAGAACAGACTCTAAAATGTGCTCTTAGACATAGAATTGATAAAGAAAAAGGAAGAGATGATGAAGAAAAACAACGGACCAGAAGGCTGCAAAGGGCATCTCCAGAAGACCGAGTACATAGAATAACGAAGGTGCAGAGAACCGAGTTTAGAAAACCCAAAGGAAAAATATGCCCAGCACTTCTCAAGCTGATTGAACTGATGAAAAATTAAAACCCGGACTTGCAACATTGAAGGAGTCTGTGGGCATTTAAATTACAGTATTGGCAAAGAATACTGAAAGTGCCACGGACAGCCACAGGAACACACAGATCTCTCTTAAAAGAAGTACAGCCAGAATACTGAGAAGCAAGGATGAGCAGACTTCATCTTAGCTAGGTTGGGAATGTTATCAGGGGAGACCAGTCCCAGGAACAGGATCTCACGCTTGGGAGAGCAGAAGGTCAGGGAGAAAGAGGAGGTCTCCAAGGAGGTGATCAACACAGTGACTGCAGCAGTAGCTCAAACATAACAACAGTTGGGAAGATAAAGCAGGACTCAGTCATGTTTTATTCTGTTGCACATACGGTCTTGTATGTTGGAACTCACTCAACAGCACTTAGCAGCAGCAACAATGAGCAAACTAGAGAAGGAGCCAAGAGGCATCAGAAGAAGTCACTCTACCAGAAATAATTGATGGACTCTTACACAGTCACTCAAAAATAATTGATTGACACAACAATTTCATGAGGTAGTATATGATCAAGAACCAAAGGTATTAAAGGAAGAAGACTAAATTTTCCTAAAGGCATTGGTACAAAACCAAAGGTCTAGGGCTTGATGGAATGCTGAATAAAATGCTTCAACAGACTAGTGCAGTGCTAGAGCTTCCAGCTCTTCTATATTGAGACATTGGGAAGATAGCCAACTGATGAGAAAAGATCCATATTTATGCCCATTCCAATGAAAGGTGACCCAATAGAATGTGGAAATTATTGATAATCTCACTAAGATTACACGCAAATAAAGACTTACTGAAATCAATTAAAAAATAACGGCAGCAGTACGCTGACAGGAACTGTCAGAAGTTCGAGCCAAATTCAGAAGAGGACTTGAACAAAGGGTCTCATTCCCAATAGCATATGGATTTGGGCTGAAAGCAGAATGGTGTTTGACTGTGTGCATCAGAATACATTATGGAAGCATTGTGAAGAATGGGGACTCCAGGACACAAAACATGTTCATGCAGAATGTGCCTGTAGGCCATAAGGCAGTTGTTGGGAGAATGGGGATGCTATGCAGTTTGAAGTAACAAAAGGTATACGTCATGATTGTATCCTTTCCTTGTGCCTTTTTATTCTGCACGATGAGCAAATGATCTGAGAAAGTGGAGCATATGAAGAAGAGCACATCGCCAAGATTGGGAGAAAACTCATGAGCAACTGACAAGATGCAGATGACACAGTCTGGCCTGCTGAAAGGGAAGAGGATTTGAAGCCTTCAGCGTAGATTACCCATAAGCATGAAGAAAACAAACGTCTTTACAATTGGGCCAACATTATGGAGAAATTCTTAAGAATTTAACAATGTGTATGGAAGCATAAGTAAAAAAAATCAAATGACTTCTTTCACAGGGCAAATAATTTTACTCTCAAAGAGGCCATTTTGAAGGATTAAGAGGCAAAGGTGTCAATTCTAGGGCTAAGGTTCAGCTGATGGAGGTAACGATATTTTTAATAGTTCATATGTATGAGAAAGATGGATAACACATACTAGAGACAGAAGAAAAATTGACGTGTATCAATTATAGCAAAGAATAGTGGGTATACCATGGACTGTGAGCAAAAACAAACAAATCTGAGTTGAAAGAAATACAGCCAGAATGTTCCTTAGAAGCTAGGCAGATAACGTTGCCTCACATACTTTGGACATGTTGTTAAGAAGGACCAGTCCCTAGAGAAGAATATCATGCTGGTAAAGTGAGGACCAGCCAAGAAGAAGGCCCTCCATAAGATGGGCTGACACAGTGGCTGCAAGGTGAACTCAAACACAGCAATGATAATGAGGATGACACAGGGATGGACAGGCAGTGTTTGCTCGTTACATCTAGAGAAACGGTTAGTCGAAACCAACTCGACAACCCCTGTCAAGTGATCACTTTCTTCCCAACCATCAATGATCACTTTCCCCCCAAACAATGATCACTTTCCCCCAACCATCCATCAGTTGTTAAACTGTGGTGTCTTATGTGTTGCTGTGATGCTGGAAGCAGTGTCATTAGGATGCCAAATACCAACCGATCAACCAATGGTGGACAAATTTTAGTGGAGTCTCCAATATAAGACAGGCCTGTAAATCTATTTCTTTGAAAAGTTACTGTATGAGTCACACCAAAATACTGTACAAGATAGTGATGGAAGGAGTTTCACAATCAATGCAATAATGGACTCGTAACATACACATCAAGGGTCATGAAAATGACACAGGACCAGGCAACATTTTATTCTACTGTACATCAAGTTGACATATGAGTATGACCTAACTTGATGACAACGGACAACAATGATTGCTTTGGTTTTCCCTGCCTTCCCTTGCTCTGTCGATTGCCTCTCCCACACCCAGTCCTGCTGCTTCACTGTAACAAGCATCGGTTCCAACCAGTGGTGGGTCTGAAAGTTCAGCTTGAGTGTTATTGTACTGCTAAAGGAAGGTGACATAAATGGGTATTCTTTGCTTGTCTTGTCCATGGTTTTAAAGGTCACAGGACTATACTCTTGCCCGTTTTACCCCACTCTGTCTCCTCTGGATCTGAAGCCCAACAGAACGTTTAAATCTCTTTGTGGCCCTGACATAATGAGATTTGTATTATTTTGTCCGATTGGTGTCTAGTTTCAAACTTAGTAGCTCTACCTGGGCTTGTGATGCTACCTATCACGTGACACAGACTAGTTCTTGGAAGTACGCTCTTCCTAGGGTGCCCTGCTCCTTGGATCAGCCACATTGCACAACCAGCTCTTCCCTGGCTAGGGTGAGTTATCTACAAGCCTGCTCACAGCTGGGGGACCACCTCCTCACCTGGCCTAAGATGTTCCTCTTCACTGACTATTCTGGGCTTATATTTCCTTTCTTCCTGGTCCCAGTTAAAATTGATTTAGATATTTTCAACTATGAGATGTTATTTCCCTGGCTTAACCCCAGGAGTATAAGACAATTTCCAAATTAATAGTGGTCTGAAGAATGAGCATACATAAAAAAATATCCCAGCAGTGGTCTTGAGCCTGAATTTCCTTTGTAGCGCAAGGACATAGAGGTACCTAGAGTCACAAGAATTATTCATTTTCATGTGGTCTTTTCTTTAACAAAACATTCTTAATAAGTATTTCCTGACATTCTTGGTGTTTCTCTTTGTCACATCGTTCATGTTCTCGCAAGCACAGCTATGGTAATGGAAAATCATTAGAATGTAGCATCTGTGAAACACACGCTGAAACGAGTGTATATTTCTATGTAGTATGGCTGAAACCATGGGCTTGGGCATAGGACCAGTTGTGAGGATGGTGCAGGACCGCGCAGCGTTTCATTCTGTTGTGTACCAGGTTGCTGTGGGTCAGAACCCAAGCACAACAACATGTATTGTGGGAGCCTGGCAATGCAGTGGTGTTATACTCAAACTGCTAACTGAAAGGCCTGTGTTCAGATCTACGAGCCGCTCCTTAAGGCGAAGATGGGAAGGTCTGTTAATTAATCCTCACAGCCTAGGAAAGCTTTTGGGTTCCGTCTTACCGGGTCGCTAAGGGTCAGAATTGACTTGACAGCTGTGGATGACGTTTTTTTGGTTTTGCTGTATTTAGCTGTAGCGAGAAAAGTTACTGACTAATTCTGTTCACCCAGTGATGTTTTGGAAGTCTCAAACTGATTAGGACCTGTACTTGAAACCACTGGAAAAATCTGCTTTTAAGTGAGGAATGTAACACTTAAGATACAAGCTTGGTATTGTACCCTGAGCTCACTCTATCCCTGGTTCACACACAAATAGATTTTTGAGTTGCTCAATGTTTTCATTGTTGGAAAAAGGAGTCAAAATAAAAATTGATATATCTGTGATGAAGTCCTAGAGATAAAAGTATAAATAAAATTAAGTATTTGTCTTTATAGAGGTTATATTTTTTCTCTCTTTTTAAAAAAAATTGGAATTCAAGATTCTGCATGGAATGCTGGGAGAAGATACTTTTGCGTCCCCACGTGGGCATTGGTAGTCAAAAAGGATTTTGACATATGATGCGGGAAGGTGTCAAGGCTGAACAAGCGTCTGCATATGATGTTCTAGATACGCCCAGGTACCATGTCTATAGTCAAGGGCATTCTTACTTATATTTGTTCATTGGGAGTTCCACCAGCCAGGCAAAGTCATGTGTGTTACCGACATGGGGCATTGTTTCTTAACGAAAGACAAAATGCCAACAGAAGGTGGTTGGGTCAGGATAGGATTGAGATGAGAGGAACCTGGTGTTTTCAGGCACACGATGGAGCATTTGGATGTCCTGTCTGGGTGAAAGTCGGCACGGCAAGGATGATTCCAATTAGAGCCCTTCTCCCAGTATTAGAGTCACACTGACCTTTCCCAATTGGAGTCTCTAGACCTGTGGCCCCTGGGACACCAAACACTGCATGCTACAGGTGGTATCGCTGGGCTACATTTCATCTTCCCCCATAGACTATGAGAAACGCCCTCATTAAGCAGCAGCACATATCTGAGAGTATATTACTTCTGCAGATGGTAATCTCATCTGCTTCACATGGCTCCTCTTGGCTTTCATTCTGGAAGATGATTCATTAAAAAATGGAGACTTTATTGTTTATTTTCCTAGCATTAAAGTTGTGCACATTTTGTGTAGGAAATATGATTATAAACATAAACAAAAAAGAACAAGTCTTCCATAATGCCATATATGTGAAAGGAAATTACCACGTGGGCCATTTAATAGCTTGCTTATTAAATAACCATTTAAAAGACTCTCTATGTAATTAAATAGCCCCACCCCCTTGAAGGTTATTTCAATAGTGATTGGTATGGATTGAATTATTCCTTCACACAAATATGTATTGTAAACCCCGACCCCTATGCTTGTGGTTGGCACAATGAATAAAGCCCATGGGTACTGATGGGAAAGTTGGCAGTTTGAACCCACCAGCCAGTCCGAGGGACAAAGACGTGGCAGTGTGCTTTTGTAATCACGACAGCCTCAGATTTTATAGGGCCGTTCGACTCTATCCTTAGCGACACCATGAGTAGGAATTCTGTTGAGGGAAATGGGTTTTCCATACTGTGGCACCGTGATGTCTGACGTAGTCGATAACTGAATGGTCCCTGCTTCCTGGGAGAAAAATGTGACAGGCAGTTTCTATAGACCACAGCCTTGGAAACCCTCTGGCAGTTCTCTGTCAAATGGGTCAGGATGAGTCAGAACCCACTGGGTAGTTCGGTTTTGTTTGGATCGTTGGTCACAACTGTAATCCCATTTGAGAATTAGGTTTCTTTTTAATGCTATCGATGTAGGATTAGTAGGGAGGGGATGTTTTAAGTTCCTCTTGTTTGAGATTTGCAAGAGGTCAAAGAAGCAAGTGGGCAAGAAGAGATGGGGCGAGACACACCACGCCCCAGGAAGATCAGCCAGGACTCAAGGAGCAGAAGCTGCAGAGACAGAATCCTCCTGCCCGCACTGCCTGAGCTAGAAAGCCCAGCCCCGGCATCCTGGCTTTGCAATCGTGTCTGACCTGTGAGAAAACAAGGACTTGCGTGTCAAAACATCCTTGTGGGATTGGCCTGGCGCTGTTGTGAGGTAAGCTAGGTTTGCACTGCAAACCCATCAGCCGTTTCATGGGAGAGAGGGGAGGTGGTCTGCTTCGGTAAAGTTATAGGGTTGGGAACCCTCAGTTAAGGTTGCTGTGAGTTGAAAGCCACGTGGTGGGTTTGGTTTTGGGTAAGTTGTATTTCTGTTATGGCAACATTTGGTTACTTAAACAGCTATATAGTATTTTGTTGAATTTGCATTCCTTGGTTGACTTAACAAATCCCAAGCTGCTGGATATTTAGATTGTTTAAATATTCTGCTTCATGGCCTGTCCTTACAGTTTGATTTTATTATTTTTAGTTTCCTGTTGAACCACATTATTTTTGTGAGGCAAGTGTCTAGATATGAATTACTGCGTTTCGGAATGAGCAGTTTTATGACTCTTGCTAGCTAGGTCACACTTGGTCATTGTGCAATGCACATTCCAGATTGCACTGTCTGGGAATACCCGGTTCCCTAGGTTACATGTAATCCTTTGGCTTTGTCTTCAGACAATGGGCTTTTGAGAGCTGGAGCCCATTAGTAGTTTCATGGAGGGCGAGTGTGTTAGGCTGGGTTGTCTAGAGAAAGAACTTTATATCAGGAAATCATTTTTATTGAGAAAGCATCCCAGCCCAATCCAACTCAAGCCCGTGGGTCTGATGTGAGCCAGAGCCCCTTCAGATGCCAATGACATGGGAAGGTGGAGCAGGATGCAGAGAGAGCACAGGCTAATGGGTGCCGAACCACATAGATTCAAGGTCAGTGGGCACATGGCAGGGTGCTGACAGATCAGAGGTGGCTCACAAGGTTACCGGCACACATGAGGCCACCACTCTGGAGGCAGACAGAGCCCAGCAAGGATGAAGGCAACGGGCCTGAGAGACAGGAAGAGACATTCCTTGTTTCTCTTAGCAACAGGCCACACCCTCTTGGGGGCATCACCAGGCTACCCCGATTGACAGGTTGTACTCCACTCATACCGTCACCCAGGTACCATCAAGTTAATATAAAACCTAATCGCCACAAGAAGTATCCAGGAGGAATAGCAAATTTCCAACATGATATATATCCATGTTAGTTAAGTTTGATAGTCAAACAAATGAATCGGAAAGAGTGTGTTTAGATAGTAGTACCAAGTTAAAAGATTTTAAACCAAAGGAAAGGATTAGATATCAATATAGATTAATTTAGATGACCCTGCTTGAACATTGACTCTGTAATCTTGAAAGTTCTGCAGTTCAAACCCACTAGCCGCTTCATGGGAATAAAAATCAAAGCGCTCTATAAAGGTTACAGCCTAGGACACCCAGTGGAGCAGTTCTGCTCGGTCATTGATTGACTGTGAGTCGGCATCACGTCTTCCTGTTACCATAGTAAGAACTATCGTGAATGGGTACAGTCAACTTAAGTTTCAATTCTCCAGCATAAAATGAGATTCCAACTGCACTGTGCATTGGTGGTGAAGTCGACCATGAAGTTTAAGAGCTGTCCTGAGTGTCTAGGGACTTCAAGGGATAAACCTATTACCCCGATCTGGGAAGAGCAAGCCAATTTAAGCCAGTCAGAATTTTCTGTGGGTTGTATTATGTTCAAATTCCTTTATGCCCATGCCTTCTGGGCTTACCTACAGGATGCTTTAACTTCCCACCTAGCAGACAACCGATATAGGCCAGGTCTTGATTTCAGCAATCAGTGTGATTGACTGCTACACCTGCCATTTTTAATGAGGACCTTGAAGATGTACCATGTGGTTTGCCGTCACTCTTTCCACTCTGCTGTAAGATGGGCGTGTTTGGGCAGGACACTGCTCCTTACTCTTGGTCTCAGAGGAAAGAGAACGTGGCTCCAGCTTCAGCGGATCTGCAACTGCCAGCATGCAAGGGAAAAGAGAAACCTTTGTTGCTGGAAGAGCCACTAAGATTTGGGGGTCACCTGTTACTAATGTACGGTTCAGTCCAAGCTAAGGGATTCCCCTCCTCTTGGGGCCACCTTAACTGTTTCCCAAGTGGGTGCCTGCCCTGTGCTTGTTGGTGTCACGTCCGCAGGCACCTGCTTGACGCCTGGGTCAAAGGGCACTCCGTTTGGGTGCTACTCCAGAGCAGAGCCACAGGGAACTGCTGCAGCGTTCTTCAGTTGGAGCAGCTGTTCTCAACCGGTGGGTCGCGACCCCTTTGGGGGTCAAACCACCCTTTCACAGGGGTCGCCTGATTCATAACAGTAGCAAAAGGACAGTGAAGTAGCAATGAAAATAATGTTATGGTTGGGGGGGGTGGTCAACACCACATGAGGAACTGTATGAAAGGTCACAGCATTAGGAAGGTGGAGAACCACTGAGTTGGAGGAAGAGCAAGGCGGGAGAAGGAGAATAGGGAAATGCAGAGAAAAGGGACCGGAGGCCGGAAAGACCCGACAGACATCAGTGACTGCAGCTTGCATACCTTTGAACTCTTGTTAGGTAACAGACACAGTACATTCCCTTGACAGGTTGGCCACTTTAAGTTAAGTGCTCTTTTTCATTCGTAGCTAAAAACGTATTGTTTGACTGCCTTCAGTACCGTCCATCACATGATTCCAGAGAGCCTGAAAGTGGAGCAAAACATGAAAGGATTATTTCCGGTTAGAGTGAATGCCGGTGATTGGTTCAAAGAGCCCAGGAGGGACACTGAAGTTTGGAGAGATTCGGAATTCTGAGATTGGCTGCAGTACAGATGGGTGGGGTGGTGGGTGAAACGGGCTGGGGGATCGAGTGAGGAAGAGCTCTCAGGCAGGCATAGGCTGGCCTCTCGAAGTTCTCACCTCGGTGTGCTTTCTTCTGAGGGACCTGGGTAGGACGGCTTCTTACCTTAGCTCACCTTACCAGACTTCTCCTGCCTGCTCCCAGCCCACACTGCTCCCTGGCCCTGACTTTGATTAGAGAGCCCTCTTTGGAAAGGCACCACTTGACTGGTAGGGGGTTTAATTAATTAGCATTCATAAGATGTTTCCAGCACTTCAGTGGATTAGAGGTAATTAGGAGAGTAGAGCTGAGAGTTTTTATGACCTTCCTCTCTGTGGTCTCTCTTCCTCCTTGTGGAGAAAGCCTCATTGAAGTCAACTGGAGTGAACTTGAGCTCTCCAGCCTGTCATCATTTCATTGTTCATTAAACAGGTTCAGAAGTCTCCCAGGATCCACACTTCCGAAGGATCTGTCATTTCTCCTACATACCCGACTAATTCAATATCAATAAATAATGCAAGTTGATAATCGCCACAAAGGGCAAAGTGTTTGAAATCCACAGGTGAAGTCGGCTGGATTGTTACAACTTCCTCTTACAAGAAATGCCCCTCCCCTGGCCAACTTAAGCATCCCAGTTATTCACAGTCCCCACCTACTCAGATCGCCCCCCACCTGATCCAGACAACTATAGAATAGAAATGTCATTTTTTTTATCCACACCTTAATTGGATACATTTTTTCCTTGCTCTTCTTCACAGGGAATGAGTTTGCTCATGATTGCCTGTGGATGCTAATAACAGAAACCTGAAATCAGATGGTTTAACGTGCCTGTTAGGCCAGGTTATCTAGGGGAGCAAATCCAATGGTGCTCATCTATGCCCAGGAAAGCGCTTTATGGAAGCAACTTAGCCTCAAGTAATCACCTCCGCCCAGTCCAATTCAAGCCCCTAAGTCCAATGTTGGTCCACAAGTCCCTTCTGGGACACATGTAATCGCATGCTGGTGACGCAGACTGGTGAACGGGGAAGCAAAAAGATCGTAGCTCAGTGGGTACAGATCACTTGGATCCAAAGTTGGTGGGAAAATGGCAGGGTGCCAATATAGCGCAGGGTTGGGCAGTCCCCTTGGAGCTCTGAAGGTGAGCAGAGTTCCAGCAGCCAGGAACATGGGGTGGCAGAGGCAGAGAAAGGGCATTTCCCAGAAGCCCTCAGTCTTATATAAAGGACCACACCCCCAGGAAGCTCTCATGGAGCTACAATCGACAGTTTGACTCTACTCTTAGCCATGAGTGTTTCTTTTATTGTTATTTTGTAATATAATAATGAGTGTCTATAAAATTGTCCAACGACCACATCCTATTTATGTGCCTCAAATATAGAGGAATTCTGGAAGTAGACTTTCCATGATTAGCAATGCCAAAGTCTCCAGCTTATCTCACATTGCTGCTGTCATCTTTAAGAACTTTAAGGTGCAAAAATGATAAAGGGAAGTGGAAGACAGCCTGCTGTTAATCAAACACTGAAAATGTAGCATAGCTTGGGATCTGGTATGTTGTAGGAGGCATCCGCTGATCAAGGTGTTTATTAATGGGTGATCAATTAATCCCCTGTGCCTCTGTGTCTTTGCAGACAAAAGCATTGCAAAATGACTGTTATTTGTGACCTTGCTGCTAAAAGCATTGCGAGATAACTCAGTTATTTACAACTTCTTTTAAGATTCTTTTAAATCTTGCATATCCGTGTGATTGTCTTAGAACATAGTGCTTTTATTATTCTAAGGTTAAGAAAGTGTGACTAGTTAAGTAATATTTGCATAGATAAGAGTTTAAGAATGTTTTTTAAAGTTCTTTGATGTTTGTTTTGTAACCAATCCCATGTAAGAAGAGTATAAAAAGCAAGCTTCGAATATACTCGGGACTTCAGTCCATCAGACTGTCGTCCTCCCGATCCCATGCTTTGTACACATATCTTTCTTTTCCTTTCATCCGCACGCCTCATTTAGAACCCAGCTTGATGCGGGGGAGCTGGTCCAATCCCCCGCAGTATGTTGAGATGTAGTTTACTTTAAAGGACCTAGGATGCAACAGCCTCAGGAGTAAAAATGTCCCCAAAAACCTAATAATTATTCAGGATCCAGGAGAGGGAAAGCAGGCCCATTTGGGCAACTATACAGACTGAAACCTTTGGGGCTACTGGAATGATACACCCAGGAAGTAAGGAAGGTAACTATTGATGATCTGATAATTCATCGGGAAAAAGTAAACTGTTTCCTGTGAGCCTCACCCCGCCTTGGTCCCATTGCTTGACCACTAGAAAACTTCTTAGCTATGATGCCCCACCCCCTCCATCCCTGCAAACTGCCCCAAAGGTTGGGGCATATAACTTGCCGATTCGCACTTGTCTGTGACCCAGCTCCGAGAGAAACATGGCGGTTTTCCTTCTGCAAGTTCTCAAAGGAATAAGCTGGCCTCTGCCTTTGGCGACGACAGTGACTGGCTGCCTGGACCGCTTGCAGTCTGACAACAAGACGACCACTGCATTAAGTCTGCACTGTAACCATGAAGAAGTAAGAAAGAGGAGAAGTCCAAACGCCTACCTGATTTAATACCCTTCTTGTGGGACATCCCTAAAAGCCACGCCCAGAACTAACCTAGCCTCCACTATTTCAAGGGGAGGCCAGGGCATGTAGTTTTGCATCAGGACATATTGGCCCCCTCAAAAAAAAATCAGATTTCTATTATGATAGTAGGAAGAGTCGCACATCAGCAGTCGGCCTCTGTCACACAGCATTGCTAACAGCATCGTGATTCATAAGTCAATAGTAGGTGTGGAAACCTGGTTTTCCAGGGGTAAATGCATCTTAGCGTTCTGTGTGGTTTCAGAGAACACAAAGATCATTTTATTGTGAAGAATATTTTTGTGCTTCTGTTGCTGTTTCTAGCTGCCATTGAGTTAGTCCCTGTACACGGTGACCCCATGTACAACAGAACATAACACTGCCTGGGCCTGGGCCCTCCTCACCATTGTTTTAATGTTGGAGCCTTTCAATGCAGCCCCTAGCTCAATCCATCTTATAGAAGATCATTCTTGTTTTCACTACCCCACTATTTTACCAAGCTTGATATCTGTGCTAGTCCGGGTAGAATAGAGAAACAAATTCATAGGCACTCATATGTGTATAAGATAGAGCGTTATATACAAGAGCAATTGAATATTGATAAAACATCCCAGCCCAGTCCAGATCAAGTCGAATATTGGTCCATATGTCCAATAACAATCTATAAATTCCTCTTCATCGTCATATATAAATATATTTACATATGCACATGCCTGTATTTATATATGATGGTGGGGAAATAGATCTATGTGCATATATTTATAGGATTAGTATTAAGGTCGCAGATGGGCATTGGGTGTCTACTCAAGTACTCCCTCAATGCAAGAACACTTTGTTCTATTAAACTGGAATTCCATGATGCTTACCTTCCTGACATGATCAGTGAAGAAAAGGGGGGTCCATAAGCAAATGTGGTGAAGAAAGCTGATGGTGCCAAGCTATCAAAAGATATAGTATCTGGGGTCTTAAAGGCTGAGAAGCAACAAAGCCCACATGGAAGAATCACACCAGCCTGTTTGATCACGAAATGTCTATAGGATCAAGTAACAGGCATTAAAGAACAAAAAAATCATATCATTGTGAATAAGGGGGAGTGAGGAGTGGAGACCCAAAGCCCATCTGTAGGCAACTGGCATTCCCTTACAGAAGGGTCACAGGGAGGAGATGAGTCAGTCAGGGTGCAGTATAGCAACGATGAAAATACAACTTTCCTCTAGTTTTCTAATGCTTCCTCCCCACCAACTATCATGATATCAATTCTACCTTACAAATTCAGCTAGACCAGAGGATGTACGCTGGTACAGGTAAGAACTGGATCAATAATGAGAGCAGTGATACTAGGAAGGTAAGGGGAAGGTGGGGTAGAAAGGACAAACCAATCACAATGATCTACATATAACCCCCTCCCTAGGAGATGCATAAAAGAAAAGTAGGTGAAGGGGGACAGTGGATAGTGTAAGACATGAAAAAAAATAATAATGTATAAACTATCAAGGGTTTGTGAGGGAGGGAGGGGAAAAATGGGGAGCTGACACCAAGTGCTCAAGTAGAAAGAAAGTGTTTTGAGAATGATAATGGCAACACATGTACAAATGTGATTGACCCAATGGATGGATGGATGGATTGTGATAAGAGTTGTATGAGCCCCCAATAAAATGATTTAAAAAAAATTCCTCTTCAGACTCATGCAACACATGCAATGATGTCGAATGCAGGAATATCACTGGCCAGTGTGTGGAAATTCTTGAGGATCCAGTGGCAATATAAGCATCTCAGTGCTGGCAGGGATCTCCACGTGGGTCCTCCAGCTCTCTGAGTTCTGGCTACATCAGTGTAACTCCACCAGGCTTGTCCTCAGTGATGTCTTGCAGGGAGTGAGCGTGTCCCACCTTCAGCGAGCTATTTATCTCATTAGTGCAGCCAAATAGCCTCATCAAGTTGCGACCTGATTGACAGGTTAAACTCCACCCTTTCACTCTTAAGTCTCAAGTTGACAACAGATTATGTAACTACCACAATATCCTTCTCCAAGGACTAGTCTCTCCTGGCAAGTCCAAAGAACATGAGAACAAATCTTGCCAACCTTGTCTTTCAGGAGCATTCTGGCTGTATTTCTTCCAAGACAGATTTATTTGTTTTGGGGTAGTCTATGATACTTTCAATATTTTTGTCCAGAACTATAGTTCAAATTCATTGATCCTTCCTTGGCCTTCCTTATTCAATACCCAACTTTTATGTGCAGATGAGGCTATTGAAATTACCATGGCTTCAATCAGGTGCACATTAGTTCTCAAAGTAACCACAAATTATGTTTCAACACTGTAAAGAGGTCTTTTGCAGCAGATTTAGTCAATGCAATGTGCCATTTGATCTCTTGACTCGATGAGCGCTGATTATTGATTCAAGCAAGATCAAATCCATGACAACTTCAATCTTTTCTCTATTTTTCATGATGTCACTGCTTGGTCCAGTTGTAAGGATTTTGATTCTCTTTACATTGAGTTATAATCCATACTGAAGGTTGTAATCCTTAATCTTCATCAGTAAGTGTTTCAAGTCCTCCTCACTTTTAACAAACAAACTTGTGTCATCTGTATATTGCAGGTTGCTAATAAGCCTTCCTTCAATCCCAATGTCAAATTCTTCTCCATAATCCCCAGCTTCTCTGATGATTTGGTCAGCATACAAGTTGAGTAAGTATGGTGAAAGGATACAATTTTGACACACAACTTTCTTGATTTTAGACCCTATGACATTCCCTTGCTTGGTTCACATAACTGCCCTTGATCCACGTACAAGTTTTGTAGGAGCACAGGGAAGTGTTCTGGAATTCCCATTCCTTCTCAAGGATATCCATCCTTTGTTATCCTCCCACCGTCTAATACCTAGCATAGTCAATAAAACACAAGTAAACATCTTTTTGATATCAGCATTGATACCTCTTGTTCCACGTTCTCTTTAGAGTCTGGCTTGGACCTCTGACATCTCTTTGCTAATGCGCTTCTGTAATCATTGTTGGATGATCTTCAGCAGCATTTTACTTTCATGAGATGTTAATGTTATTGTTCTGTTGGGTCACCTTTCTTTGCAGTGAGTATAAAGTAGCTTCCTTTCTAATTTCCTGGCATAGACAAATGAGTGCTCTCAATGTTTCGACAGCTTATTAAAATATTTCAGTTGGTATACTTTCAGTTCCTAGAGACTTGGTTTATGGTAATGCTTTCAGTGCAGCTAGAACTGAACGTCTTCCTTCAGTACAATTGGTTCTTGCACCTATATATTGTAGCAAAGGTAAATAGCCATGTACAAATCATCCTCTGTTAAACATATGTCATATATATGTATATATGCAAATCGACACGCCTGACTAAGGGCAGAATTCAACCTGTAAATCAGATCACAGCTTGGTGATGCCTCCTTGGGGATGTGGTCTTTTTATAAAGAAGAAACTGAGAGTCCCTCCCTCTCTCTCTCTGCTCATCCACCTTTCTGCTTGCTGGGATACTGTCTGCTTTCAGGGACCCCTGTGTGGACCACCTGACCCCGAGAACTGTACCTACTGGCCTGTGATCTTTCTGAATGCCACTTCACTTTTATGAGTAATTGGCATAGAGATACGAGGTGGGCCCTGGCTAGCATTGAACTTGTCGATTTGAGTTTGACTGAGCTGGGATGTATTCTTGATATAAAGCTCTATCTTAAAATTATATGCATGTCACTGGTTTTGTTTTTCTATACAACTCATCCTAACATCATATCTGGTGCCACTCTCCCTCCCACATCTGTTCAGTCTACGTGTCCAGCCATGCATCTAGTCATGGGTCATAGTTATTGGGTATTGGGTACATTGCCTTATTTGTCTCTTACTCCTTCTCAGTGTATTCTTTTGCCTTCATAATTCTATGCCAATCTCCCTCACATTCTATATTACCTTCTCCTTTACCTATGTCAACTCGTGTCTACCCTCAGCAGTACGTTTTTAAGGGCAAGTTGCTTTGTGTACTAAATATTAATTGAACTGTATCACATTACGGGTTAAAGGCAAGAACAGTGAAGTTCTAAATTGGGGGAAAAATTATAACATTATAAAGAACAACAATACAACAATGAAAAAAAAACCCATTGCTGTCAAGTCAATTCCAATCACAGCGACCCCGTATTTCACAGAGTAGCACTGTTCCATAGAGCTTTCTTGGTTGTAACCTGACAGAATCTGGCTGCCAGACATTTGTTCTGCAGCTCTATTGAATGGGTTTGAACCATCAAACTTTACATTAGTAGTTGAGTACCTCGACAATTAGTCACTGCCATAGCGTTAATTCTGACACAATAGCAGCTCTTGCTAGGGTTTCTGAACCAGAAGGCCTCATTTCTGTCCCAGGTAGTGGCTCTTGAGGATAAACTGCTGTCCTTCCAGTTAGCAACCCAACATGTCACCAACTCTGTCAGCAGGATGCCATTTGGGCCATCGAGGGGCTTTACAGTTTACTGTGCACATTTCTGGCTATTGACCATTTCGCAATATCTCTGCCTTGCAGAGATAATGGCAGATGGTTGATGGTGGGTGGACTGGGAAGACAGCTCGGAAAATGCTGGATAATTTTCTGAATTCCACTTACGGTATCTGTCCAGTGAATAAAGGTCCATCGGTGTTCCATCAGTGACTCTGAGGCCAGGCAGTTGACACCTGCCAGGGTGAGCATTTTGCAGAACTGATTTGTCAACTTGCTTTGGTGCCACTGTCCAGAAGTAAGGAGAGAAGCCAAGGCACTCTGCAGTTTTCTCTTATACCCAGGATTAGCAATCGTTTTCCCCACCATCTTTTTAGGACTGACCATTTAGCATTTGTGTGTTCAAAAATTTATCCAGATGCTATTTCAGTCAGCAAAATCCGGCTTCCTTCTCTCCTCCCACCCACTTCTTGCCTTGTCTTGCCCCATCAGCTGTTGTTTTCAGAATGCAGGAAGCAGAACTAATGCACCCATTGATTCACTTCTGGTGTCTGCTGGAGAGGCTGCGGTTCAAGTATGTGAAGGTGTCATTTTTCCTAGTGAACACATGTTGTCCTTGTCTTAGGAATGACTACCAGTATGCACAGTTCAGAAGCAGTGTCAGTGCTTAAGGAGAACATATGGTACCAAGATTCCATTTCTCTCCTGGGACATATGCTGTCAATTAAAGGCAGATTCTAAAGATTGCACATAAGGCATGTATTGTTACACTGAAGAGAGTTGAAAAATCCACTCTGTGTTTCAGCTTCATGTCAATCATAGTAGAATATGCCAGTAAATTGCTATATATTATGGTGAATATAAATCTACCTCCATCAAGTTGGTTTCTACTAAGATACCTTGTAGGATGGAGTAGCTCTGCTCCTTAGGGTTTCTGAGGATGTAAATATTTATGGGGGCAGATAGCCTCATTTCTCTCTTCACGATCAACTGATGGAGTGGAGTCTTCCACCTTGCAGTTCACAGCCCGATTTTTAATCCACAACAACACCAGGACTCCACATTTAACAGAGGCTATTAATATTCTGATTAAGATAATTCAGAGCACTTCATAAGTTTTAGAGAAATTCTGAACTCCCTAGCAATGCCCCTAAGATCTTCTGTGATCTTCTCTCTGGCCATCCAACCTTTTAGATTCAGACTTTACGTATTTTAGCATATTTATAATTTAGATATATTAGAAATCATTGAATTTCTGATTCATTGGGTTAGAAATTTCTAATCCATTAATTGGCCTACAAATAATTTTCTCCAATACGTTTGAAACCACCAGCCCTTTCATGGGAGAAAGAGGCTTTCTACTCCCATAAAAGTTTACACTCCCGGAAGCCTATAAGGCAGTTCTACCCTGTCTTATAGGGTCGCTATGAGTCAGAATCAATTTGATGATAGCGAGAGTACCGTAACCATAGTTTCTACCCATTTCCCTCAATGCAATTTCTGGTTTATACTGTCCCTCTGCAGGGATGCCCTTCTTTACAGACCAACTGCTCATCTGTGTCCTTAGAACCTCAGCTATTTCCTCAAGCCTAGTGGGGCTCCTTGAAACTAGCATTCCAGCAAGTGACATCTTTTCTTCGCCACCTTTAGGCAGGGTCAGTATTGCCCTTTGCCCACTCTTAATAATTTACCCACCTTGCTTGCTGATGCTTCCATGAGCTTTATTTGTGGATTCAAGCAAAATGAGATATTTGGCGACTTCTATCTTGTCTCCATTTATCATGATGCTGTTTATTGGTACAGTTGTGAGGAAATGGGGTCTCTTTACATTGGGCTGTGATACACATGGAAGGCTGAAATCCTTGATCTTAACCAGCAAGTGCTTCAAGTCCTCTCTTTCAGCAAGCAAGTTTGTTCCACCTGCTTATTGCGGGTTTATAATAAGTCTTCCTCCTACTGTAATTCTGTGTTCAGCCAAGATCCACCTGACGTCAGCAAGGCCATCCCTCTTGCCACATTTTCTTCAGATCTAGCTTGAATGCCTGGCAGCTTTCTGGCATAATAGAACCACTGGTGAATTACCCATAGCAGACTTTTACTCACATGTGAGTTACAAGACGTTGCTTGACCATTTCCTCATTCTGTTGGCTTACCTTTCTTAAGGGTGAGCAAGTTTAGCTAGCTCTCTTCTCTCTCTGTGTGTTTGATATATCTTAAATAACTCAAAGACAAACCACTTTATAATGATCAGCATCTTCAAGTAGGATATTAAAAAAAACCAAACCCATTACTGTTGGGTGGGTTCTGGTGAACATCTAGTTCATATAGGTTTCTGACTATAACTCTTTACTGAAGCAGGCAATCTTATTTTTTTCTGAGGAATGCCTAGTGAGTTTGAAGCACTGCCTGGTCACCAGAAGTCCATGTAAGTGAGGTATTAAAAACATCAAGGTGATTCGGTCTCACAGGGACCCTAGCAGACAAGGTTTTTGAGGCTCCACATGCCTCACCTTTGTCTCTTGGAGCAGGTGGTGGGTTCAAATCACTGACCTTGTGGTTCACAGCCCAACTCATACCTACTCAGGCACCATGATGCATAGCACCAAACTCACTGCCCTTGAGTGGATGCCAACTCACAGCGACACCGTAGGATAGGACAGAACCGCCTCTGGGATTTTCTGAGATGGCTACTCTTTGCAAGAGTAAAAGATCCCGCCTTTCTCCTTAGGAGTGCCTGACGACTTTGGTACGTAGCCCAACACGTGACCACTACACCACCAGGACTCCTCCCAGGCCCACCAGGTATGCATAATTACCTCACTGCACTCTGACAAAGAGCTCCATCACTTAATGCTGTTATAATCCCATGCTACAGATTCGGAACCTGAAACTTCAGATAATTTAAGTGATTTGTCTAATGTAGTAAGTGGTCTAGCACCTTAAGCACATGAATAATGGTCTGTTTTCTTAACAAAAAAAACAAACAAGAAGTGCTTCATTTTGCCTGGAAGGACGCGGAGTGGCCTTATATATAACTTCAATCCACAAATAATTTCATATGCGCCAACCACAACACGAACTGGGTTTCAGTGGTAAAGTTAGAGACTGGGAAACATAAAAGTCTGTTGACAAGGATGGTTGGTGCAATGGAAGGCTCGCTTCTCTCCTGCATGGCTGGCCCTGTCTTATCTTTCCCAGGATCCAGCCCAAACACCCTTAAGTGTCTCCTGCCTGGCTTCTGTGGCCACTTGGGAAAAAGCAAACCCTCTTTTTATGTATATACTTGCATACGTCCTTCAAAGCACTCTGCTCTTTCCTTAGCTGCTGAATTTTCCTAACTAGCTCCCTAGGCAGACTTCTTTATTAGTACTTACTCTTCCAGTGCCCATCGAGTAAGTGCTGATACCTGCCATCCTCCGGTGTGGCAGAGTAGAAATATGGTCCATAGGGTTTCTGAGTTTCCAGAAGCACATTGCCAGACCTTTCTTCTGCGCCACCTCGGGGCAGACTCAAACTCTAATCTTTTGTTCAGTGTCTGAGTGAGTTTGCATCTCTCAGGACATCCAAATGGTCATGTACGCACTTGCCTTTATACATTCCTTTGTTTACACGAGCCCACTCACAACTAGGAGTAAGTGTTTTTCACCCCTGAATCTCCGATGTTTAGCTACTGATCTCAGTGCGGATTTGACTGAGTGGCTGAATGAGTAAATATGGGCGAGTGAACAGTTTGCTGTCTAAGACTCAGGTGGATATCACTGTCCGCTTCTCCTTTCCAGGAAATTCATGTTAAAAGCCATCTGTAGTGACCTGCCCTTGACTTATGACCAGAATGTAGCATGTGGTTAAAACACTGTTGGACAGCTCAGCAATGCTTCTAAACTGAAAATATTCAGCGAGGCAGTGACAAGCAGCAGGGGGCAGGGGGTGGTGGAGGGAGACAGGATTTATTTTCCTTTCCAAAGGAACTTGAGGGAGTAGATTATTCTAAAACAGATGAAGTATATTGCAATTTTTTAAAACTTTTTTTTTGGGTTCACACAGTCTGCTAAGACCAAGTCTTTTTGTCTCTAAATCTTCAATACGTAGCTTACTCACGGTGAGTAAAGACTTGAATGCGTGAATGAATGCGTGAATACATGGTGAATGAGTGAATTGCTGATACTATGAGATAAACATTGGGCTAACCAAAGGTCATCAGTTCAAATGTCCCGGCTGCTCTGAAGGAGAAAGAGGTGTTTGTCCGCTACCACAAGTATTTATAGCCTCAGAACCCCGTATAGGGCCACTATGAGTCAGAATTCACTTGATGTCCTGACTTTTTTTTATTACCTCATTTTAAAAGCCCTCGTGACAGGTTCAGAGGTTTAGACACACCAGCTAGTCTGCTGAAGAAAGATGAAATTGTTTGCTCCTGGAAAGATTTGCAGGCTCAGAAACATAATATCGGGTTGTTGTGAATCTGGATTGATTTGTTGGCATTTTACATTTTATTTATCTACGTTTTCAGTTTTTAAGAATTAAAACAAGCAGGCCGCCAGGGACTTATTAACGATGGCTGGGTGCTGACTTTCCCTTTGAAGCTCAAGTAGTGCAGATGATTCTTTTCTCTTTGAGAGAGACTGTTTCTTAAGCAAGGCATTATATGAGCCAGTAAGTTAAGAACATGTCTCTTTATCTGATTACCGAAATATTTTAGTTGACTCATTTTAACTAGGCATTCTGCCATCCACAGCAATGGTCTTGTACTTCTCCAACAATGTAACTTCCTTGCTTTCTTTGAACCTTATTACAATCGCCCAATTTCCCAACCCATTATTACCTATGATGCTAAATGCTGTCTTTGCTTGGTCCTTGGTAAGAGAAAATTATCAAAGGAATTCATTCACATGGTTTTGCACAACAGTATAGCAGGTTCACAATAAGATCCAACTGCCCCTTGTTCCTCTTTCCCAGTGACTCTCCAGCGGCACTTCTTTCAAACCATTTTAAGTTT
Source organism: Tenrec ecaudatus (assembly GCF_050624435.1). Classification (NCBI taxonomy): domain Eukaryota; kingdom Metazoa; phylum Chordata; class Mammalia; order Afrosoricida; family Tenrecidae; genus Tenrec; species Tenrec ecaudatus. The sequence continues at coordinate 157,409,072 of NC_134531.1, read as the reverse complement.
CTCTTATGCTAATGACGTAATATTTCTAATGGCTATGCTTTTTCTCTATGTATTAATGTTACAACCTGTTGACCTGACTCTCTTTTATGACAGATGGTAATTCAGCTCTTTTCACCATCCCTACTTCCCCTCTTCTCCTCCTGCTCTCCATGGATGCAGAACGCAGCCTTGAATTTGACGAAATCTACAGCCAGCCACCATCACTTTTGCATGCAACAGCCTCTCCGCATCTCCCAGCTTCCACCCTTGACTCTCCATGTGCTTGTCACAGTCTAGCAGGCAGAGAGGTCCTTCAAACTGCAGGGCAAATCTCTGCTCAAAAACTTGCCAATGGTTCTCCATCTCATCCAGTTGTGGTCTCTCAGCAGTCCTCCATGTGCTTATCTGGAATGGAGTAACTCATTGATCGCCTCATTGTGTTGGCTTCCTTTTCATTGGGGGAGGGGGGGCAGGGTATGTACCATGGGAAAGCACACATCCTTTTTGATACGTATGTGGTATGTGTGTCCTCATTGCAATGAGAATCAAGGCCAAACTTTTCCTTTGGGTAACTTGCTGAGTGGAGCAGTTTGAACTCACCCAGCAGAGCTGTGGATGGAAAGAGACCTGGCGATGTGCTGGGAGTCCTGGTGACAGAGCCGGGGCACGTGTAGCCTTGTTAAAGGAAGGTCAGCCTAACTCCACCAGTGGCTCCGTGGGAGAAGATGAAGCTATTTGCCCCTGTAAAGGGGCACCGCCTCAGAATCCCCAAGGAGGAAGTTATCGTCCAGTCTCCAGGGTTGCTACGAGTCAGGGTCAACTCAAGGACAGTGGGTTTTAATCTGCTCCTCTTAAGATTCCAGCAAAGAGGGAGAGAGGAGTGGGGAGGGAGGGGGAAAATGAGGCGCTGATACCAAGGGTTCAAGGAAAAAGAAATGTTTTGAGAATGATAATGGCAACAAATGTACAAACGTGCTTGACACACAATGGACGGATGGATGGAATGTGATAAGAGTTGTACGAGTCTCCAATAAAATGATTTTAAAAAGATTGGAGTAAAGAAAAGCCTATGGAACAAATGGCATTGTAACACGCAACATGAAAGAGTCCAACACTGCACGTAAGTAGTTTGTGACGCTGGGAATGGGAAAAAACGAAATGGCAGTTGATATTGTTGTTTTAATGTTTGGAGAAATGTTTCTTTCAACGAACCTACCCAGGTCTTACTTTGATAGTGGCATAGGAACACTGCTTCAGTAAATTCCTAGATCTGGTGCATGTCTGTCGGTTTGGCAGACTTTGGTGGCTGGCGTGGTGCTGAGATGTTGACATCCATGCCACCGGTATTTCAAATACCCCTCACACACATAGCCAAATTTACTCTTGGTGAAGAGATTGCAGGAGATTCCAGACTAGGAGCAGACTGGAAAGAGGCAGAGGCTGTCCCTTTCTGAGGGGTTAGCCTTTGAAAACCGTGTAAATCCCACCAGCACGTTTGTAGACAGCGCACTGGAAGATGAGCGCCTCAAGCTCAAAGACACTCTCACTATGGCTGAGGAGGAGAAGCCGCCTTGAAGTGAAGTTGACCTAAACGGCATGCATGGAGCAAGATCGTAGGGAGCTTTACTTGCTCATGGGGACAACTCAAAATGACTTGAACATTTTTCAACTTATTTGGTTGCTCTTGCAAGCATCTATTAATAACTGGTTCATGGTATGTACAAACTGTGACTCTAGGAAATCTGGAAATTGTAAAACATTAAATGGAGCACATAGATATCAATATCTTAGGCAGTAGCGAAGTGAGATGGACTACACTGACTCCTGGTGACCCCAATGTCTCACAGGGTTTCCAGGGCTGTAAGTAGTTGCAGAAGGCAACGGCTACATATTTCTTCCACAGCACAGCCGATGGCTTTGAACCAGCAACCTTTTGGTCAACAACTGAGCTCCTAATCTCACATAGGAGGGAAAGCAGTTTCTAAGAATCCCACTTGGGAATTCTCCATGGGTATTCTCCTGGTATTACTATACCATGTCGCTTTCCTTACAAATTGCCCATAAGCTTATTTAGAGGCCAACTCTTGCTTGTTGGAGCCCAGCAGGACCATTGTTCTCATTTAACTCCGTTGCGGGGTTTGCTTATGAAGAAATTTTACTTAAAAGCAGTTTCCGTAGGGGGAAATGGTATCACGACAGCACTTTCACACGTGTCTAAGGCCTACATTTGGAGGAGTTTGTTGATCTATTTCCATCAGACTTAGCCACATACTAACAGAAACAAATAAAACCAGTTAATTGCTGTCAAGTTGATGCTGACTCACGGTGATGCTGTGCATTACAGCATGGAACTGTTCCATAGAGGTTCCTTGACTGTGACCTTTCAGAAGCATATCACCAGGCCTTTAGGATGAGGAGTCATTGGGTGGGTTTGAACCATGAACCTTTAAGTTAGTAGTCAAGTGCAAATCATTTACACCACATGCAGGAATCTCTGTGTGTGTCCATGGTTACACAGGCTCTGGCACTTATTTAGCCTACCACCCTGTACAGAGAGAGAAATGTTCACCATCGCCTGGAAATTAATTTAGTTTTATTTTGTATTATAGTTCATAAAGAAAGAAACACAGACTTTCTACCCCTGTAAAGAGTTACAGTCTTGGAAATCCATAGGGGCAGTTCTCACCTGTTCTATAGGGTCTTCTTGTAAGCCAGAATGGACTGGCTGGCCATGAGGTGATTTATTTGCTTGGTTTTGGATAGTCCATTATCCAGGATAAGGTGTAGGTATCTGCTTTTGCAGTCCTGCTTGGGTCATTCCAGCGACTCCCTTGGGGGTATCACCCACTTTGGGAACACTGGCATAGAATTTGAAAATAAAGATTACAGTCTAGGCAGTTCTACTGTTTCCTATAGGGTCGCCATGAGTTGGAATTGAGTTGATAGCAGTAGGTTTTTATGGTTGTTCATTTTAAAATATGCATCAACTACATAATGATTATGTATGAAGCACTGTGTTAAAAGAATACCAAATGCATGATTTCAATGAATTTTCATTAGGTCACACCAGGTCGGTATTACCATTTCTATAAAACTTCCTCCGGTGTTGCCACTCCAAAGTGGTAAGTAATGTATTCAGAGGTACGGAATCAGGGAAAGGGAGAGCTGGCAGTAAAACACAAACCAGGGGCCCTGTTGGCATTGTGGGTAAATGTGGGTTTGCTAACCAAAAGGGTGGCAGTTTGAAACCAGCCGCTGCATGTGAGACAGATTGGGCTTTCCACTCCAGTCTTATCTCGGCAACTCACAGGGACAGGTATGCTTTGTCCTATAGGGGCATGATGAGTTGGGAATGGCCCAATGGGTGTGAGTTTTCTTTCTTTTTTTAATTTGACTTCAAACCCAAGTTCTTATCTTTTTGGCTTAATTGTTTCTCATGGAATCTATAAGGGGCAGGACACCAATCAATCTAAATGAATGTATTAGGAATTAGTGCTTCAAGTGGTTGTGGGTCTTTTTGTTGCTTATTGACTCTCTTCCCACAAAAAATAAGGGGGACCTGTGAATTCAGCCCACTGATAACTGATCCTGCAGAGTTCCCTGAATAATCTGTTAGAAATAAGGGGAGAATTATGGGGGAGAAAAACCTGGCTTTCTTGTGATGTAGTTAGGTTCCTGTCAACAGGAGGAAGGATGGGGGGATATTTCCTTGTAGACAGGATCAGCATTGAAACTACAATTGAACTCAATTGGACACCCCCACCCCGACATTTCTTAATGACTTTTTAAAAACTTTCCCAAATAATGTCTTAAATCTTCAGTTTGATATGTGACAAAAGCAAACATTTGAACACAGCTTTCATATTGTTCAGTGTGTGGCTCATATTGAAACTCTAGACATTTAGAGCTCACCTGAAATATTAAGATATCCAAAAGAGCCCTAAAACTTGTGAGTTTTATGCAACTTTTAGTCCCATGTGCTGTCTCAGAAATACTGCAGAAGCATTCATAATTACATTTCCTAAGCGTGCGCCTTGGGGAGAGCCCTGTACTGCCTATCCTGTCTCTCTTACACATAGGCACACAGCTATGTCTTCGTAGTCATTCCCAGATCTTAGGTTGATCTTAAACAGCACCTCTTATTCACAATAAGTTCTATCAACTTCTGAACTATTTCTATGATCCATTCAACTAACAAACTAAACTCACACCTGGACCCCCAGCAGGAGTATGCATCTGAGGAGCCCCTGGTCTCTATGAAGAGTGACATGGAAACGACTGCTGCTGTCCCTAACACGAGAGCCCCAGACCGGGCAATGTTTTATTCTGTGATTCTTAAGGTCGGCGTGAGTCAGAGGTGACTCAACGGCAACTAACAACAACAACAACAAAGACGGTCGTGTGTGCACGTCCTTTGCTTTTAATGATAATTTTTGTTACAGTTAACAGAACACATTGGTTCCATTCAGCAATTTATACACATTTGTTTGTATTGTTAATTACATTCCCGACCCCAAAACAGCTTTCTTCTCCCGTTCTCCCTGGATTTCACTGTCTCCACTGGTCCATCTTTCTGTCCCTGACTGCCTTCTGGGCAAAGGCTGTCCTACGGATTACATATGGTTGATTGTTCTAATGGTGCAGACCTTCTTGCTGTTATTAGTTGCCTTTTAAGTTCATCTATTGCTTGGCTGAATGTTAAGGTGAGTTCAGTTCTAGAACTGAAGGTTAGCTAAGGACCACAGTGTCAGGGATTCCACCAGTCTCCATTGAACTAATAGCTTGGTCTTTTTTATTGTTTGTGTTTTGTCACACATTTTGCTCCCACTCCATCCAGGACCTTGTACTGTAAGCATCTAGTGGTCAGCAGTGGTGAGGAGCCGCCATTTAGTTCTTCTGGTCTCAGGGTTTGGGATACTGAGATTCACATGGTCCATTAGTCCTTTGGACTGCTTCCTTGCATCACTGATTTTCTTTGCACCAGGTAGGGAGAGATCAATAGTTAGCCCTTTGATGGCCACTCACAAGCTTTTAAGACCCCAGTAGAATGTAGTCAGTAGCTTTGTGAACCCCATTATGCCAGTTGATCTAGATGACCCCCAAGACAATAGTTCTCAGGTCCACCAGCTCCTTCCTTGAATAAGTTTTTATTATGATGTTCCCTGTATGCTCTACTATATTCATGGGTAGATTTGCAGTACATGAGGATGCATAGATATAAACATTCTCTAGCAAATGTATATGCATTGGTGTTTGCGGTCCCATTCCCAGAGTGGTTTGATCGCACCACTGTCGGCCTGTGTAAGCAATAGCATTTACCAGTTAGTCTTTAACTCATGCGCTCTTCCCAGTGTCTGCTTTGCCTCGACCATTTTGTGCGGACCTCCCCTTTAGTGTGTGCTGCCTGTCCCGTCACCCAAGGTAATACATGTTTACTCTCTAGGTAGATTTCATTTGGCTTTCCCTCCAACCCTTGGTCAAATCCAAAGACGATTCCTCTCTGCATATAAACCTTTCTTTGACTTGTTACAGTAGAAATATCACATTTGCCCATTTGTGATTGTTTACTTTTATTCAGCATCTGTGGCAGTTACATAATCTCCTCTCAACTTGTGAAGGGGTGGAGTCTAGTCTACAGGTCTCAGCTTGATGACTTCATTTGGAGGTGTGAAGGAGATAAATAGCTCACTGGAGGCGAGATATAGCTATATTCTCTGCCCCTCTCCCTGTAGGAAATTCCTGTTGACAAGCCACATGGAGCTATGCTGATGGCAACCAGAGCCCTGGAACTGGAGGAACCATATGGAGACCCACACTAGCACTAAGGAGTTTCAACTACCACTAGATCCACAAGACTTTCCACTCAGTGGCCTGTGATCTTCCTGCATTCAGCATCATTGCATGGCTGTGTGATTCTAAAGAGGAAATGATAGATTGGTATCAGACATATGGGCTAATATTGGACTTATGGACATGATCTGGACTGAGCTCGGGTATTTTCTTAATATCTAATTGCCGTTTTATATAAAGCTCTTTCTTTTAAAATTTTTAATCATTTTATTGGGGGCTCGTACAATTCTTATCCCAATTCATACATACATCCATTGTGTCAAGAACATATGTACATTTGTTGCCATCCTCATTCTCAAAACATTTGCCTTCTACTTGAGCCCTTGATATCTGCTGCTCATTTTCCCCCTTCCTCCCCACTGCCCCCTACCTCATGAACCTTTCATCATTCATAAAATATTATTATTTTGTCATATATTACACTGTCCGACGTCTCCCCCCACCTTCTTCTCTGCCGTCCCTCCCCCAGGGACAAAGCCATACGTAGATTCTTGTAATCGGTTCCACCTTTCTACCCCACATTCTCTCCACCCTCCAGGCATCACCACTCTCACCACTGGTCCCGAAGGAGTCATCTGTCCTGGATTCCCTGTGTTTCCAGTTGCTATCTGTGCCTTCTGCATGTACATCCTCTGGTCTAGCCAGATTTGTAAGGTAGAATTGGGATCATGATAGTGGGGGGGAGGAAGTATTTAAGAACTAGAGGAAAGATATATGTTTCATCATTGCTACCATGCACCCTGACTGGCTCATCTCCTCCCCACAACCCTTCAGTAAGGGGTGTCTGGTTGGCTACCATTGGGCTTTGAGTCTCCACTCTGCACTCACTCACATTTTCAATGATATGATTTTTTGTTCCTTGATGCTTGATACCTAATCCCGTCGACAGCTCATGGTCACACGTGCTGGTATGCTTCTTCCATGTGGGCTTTGTTGCTTCTGAGCTAGATGGCCACTTGCTTATCTATAAAGCTCTTTCATATACACATATGAGTGCCTATGGATTTGGTCTTCTAGTCAACCCAGACTAACACAGCATCCATGATTCGCCCATGTCATGAGATGTTTTGCGGATGCGTTGATATTCTCTAGTGTTCTATAGCATTCCACTGTGCATGGACCATCATTGATCATTTCATCTCCTGGTGAGTGCTTGCTTTTTGCTAGTGTGTATGATAGTGTGATGACCATGGGTATACACATTCATGTCACGACCCTTATTTCTCTAGAAGATATACCTGCTACAGGGATTGGCATTTCTGCTCCCTTTTGCTAAGGAGGTGCCAAACCAAAACGATTACAGTTCAGTCACTAATACTCCAAGGTTCACACCAGCACATTACTTAATAAGCCCTTTACAACCCTTTCCCATGAACCAGACTTTGATTGTGTCAGCAAATTTAGATTTCATAAGCCACAAGGACAACTTGCCTTCTGAAAGCTGCCTGATCGGGAAGAAGCTCAATCTGAAGCCATCAGACTCTGCTGGAAGAAGGCTGGCTGTCCCTCCCCTCCTACTGTCGCCCCAGATGAACACGGGCCACTAACCCCTGTGCGCAAGCCTCTCCCTCTCTCCACACTTGTTCCTATGCTACTTACAAACAAATCATTGAACTTGTGTGAGCCTTAACTTTGCTACTGGTAATATGGCGACAGAGATATCTTTCCTCTAAGATTGTGTTGTCGAGAAAAAGACTGTGGGGGCAGCTTTATGAACTGTTAAGTGCTGTGAGGAAAAGGGTAATTTCAGTTTCAAAAAGGATGGTCTGGTAAAGTCTGAATGGTAGCCAAAAGCAGACTGACTCAGAAGCAGGCTTGTAGGGGGCATTGCTAAGGAAACCAGCAGAGAGCTGCACGTCACAGAGTCTCATCCTCATCTGCCCACTACAGATGATCCTCTAAGAGCACACACTGGGCAAAGTCCGAGTCATGGATAATTTGGGGGAAAAAAGACATCAGCATCCATAGAACGAGGGAGAGTAAAGGGAAGCAGAGGGAAACAGCTTCTTTGGGTTGCAAAGGGGAAAGCATTCCTGAGCACTTCTGAGAGCACGTGTGATGCCATCTGGAAGGCAGGGGAAGAAAGCTGGCTCCCAGGTTTCCCTGCAGAAGGGGGGCCTTTGTCCCTGGCACCACGGGAACTGTTGTGAGGAGAGGAGGTATATACCCCACGAGCCCCTCTGGGCTAAGCTGAGGGCTGCCATTCTCAGCATATCTGCCGAATATAATACATTTTGATTAACAACAAAAGGAGTCTTGAGATCTTTGGGCATTAAAATTGTGGAAGGGGGTGTGTCCCTTCATAGCTCTAGCCACATCTCTCACACTGTACTCTTCCTCTTTGGGTCTTCATGATGGGTTATTTGTCCTGTTCCCTGCACACCTACAACAGAGGGCACAAGGTACGCCCCGCAACCGCAACCTCCCATGAGGACAGTCAGCTGCTGGTCCGTGTCTTCCTGACTCCGTTTGTAAATGACCTTGAGCACAATTTTACTTGCATGTACTAGTAATGATACTTTTCAATCATTTCTGCATTCGTTTGGGTCAGCTTTCTTTGGAATGGGCGCAATGTGGGTGAGGTTGGCTTTGAGGGACACCATTCTCCTCAACCCTTTGGCCCCATTTCCCCACTCAGTGCTCAGTAGCGACCCTCTCCCCTGGCACACCTCACAGCAACCTCACGTTTTCACATTGGGGAGCCCACAGCCCTGCCCTTGAAAAGCAAGGACCCCCCACTCCAGGTACTGCTTTCCACAGTTCTGCGGATGCAGGAGACAATGGATGTAGCTTACTGGTCGAAGCAGACAGTACCTCTTCTATCCTTGTCTCTCTCTCTCCCTTTCCTTCTAAGCTGGTCCGGTGTTTGCTGTGGTAACTAGTTATGTCACGCCAACCACAATCTTACTGTGTTTTAAACAAAAGATGTGTAGCCACGTTCTTGGTAAACATTTTCAAATCCATGTCCTTCGCTGCTACCACAGAACTTTCTGAATCTTTACATTCTCTTTTCATTGTGCACAATTCATTTTTCGATCTATCCCTTATCCTTCCGATACTATTATAAGCAGCAAGGGGCAAACCAAGGGGCCCCTTCAAGATTTTTCTTAGAAAGATACTCCGCTAAATCTCTACTTCCATCACTTACATGGCCCAACCCCACTAACCATGATTCAAGCACGTCCTTTGTCAGTGCCTATAAAGTATCACCCTTCCTCCATTTTTCAGTCACATATTCATCCTATCCTTCAAAAGCTTCAATGGGAGCACCTTGCACATCCACATCTTCATCCCCTTTCTGTTTCTGGTGCCACATTGTGCTAATGGTTGTTAGGTGCCGTCAGCAGGTGGCCACTCGTAGCCCCCTTCCCCGCCAAATGGGCAACAGAGAGAAGCCATGCCCAGGCCTGGGCCCCTCTCGCCTTGTGATGCTTGACGCCCTCATTGTGACCATGGTGTCACCCCATCCGCTGATGACCTTGGGTTTCTTCACGTAGGATGTTCTTGACCCAACCGTCTCCAGCTTGTTCATGGCAGACAAGAGCTACAGGAAGACATAGACTTTGAGCTGGCCCAAGCCTACAGTGTGCTTATAAAATGGATGAACCCTAAAGTGGTCACCTGTGTCATCAAGCCCCTGAGCCGCTCCTGGAACCCCTCACACAGACCACCGGGATGGACATGTGGGCCACGGCTGCATCCTAGCTGAGTGAACTGCTGGCCGACAAGCCACTTCTCTGTGGCTCATCAGAAATCCACCAGATTGACCCCATGGTGTAGCTTCTGGGGACACCCAGTGAGAATATTGGGCCAAGCTTCTCCAAGCTGCCTGACCAGCCGATACAGTGTTCCAGTCTGAGGGGACAGCTCCACAACCACCTGAAGCCCACGCTCCTGTGGCTCGGGGAGCCTCCTCATCTCCCTCATGAACGGCTCCAAGAAGAGGATCCTGGTGGGAAACTGCCTGGAGTGCTCCTACTTCAAGGAGAAGCCTCTGACCGGCACGCTGAAGCTGGAGCCCACCTTCCCCACCGCTGCAACAGGTGGGCTGCCCTTACCGCGTAGAAGAGAGTGTATCAGGCTACGACAGGTCGCAAACCACTGGCACCACCAAGTGGGAGAGGTCAGATGGATGCAAACAACAGTCCTTACCCAGCCCTCCGTCTTAAGGAGACAGTCCCTGCAGCCCTGGGGGGTGGCCGAGGGGCTCAGGTTGGAGCAGTGCTGGCACCCATCATGATAGCCTGCTGCTGACCTGGCGTAGTGCCATGGGTGGCCATGCCTCTTAGCAAACAGCTTCTTGTCTCACGTGGGAGTTTCTAGAGGACACGCCAAGAGGAGCACATCTCTGGAGGATATTCTTGGGCTCCTGGGCACCAGGGCATCCTGAGGTAGAAAGAGGAACCCCTGAGGTGGGATGCTAGAAGTCAAGACCCAGGCCATGACAGAATAAAGTGCTTGGCACAGTGTCATAAGTGGTCTATATGTTTTTTTAAAAAGGCCCACAGATTGTCAGGCCTTGCCATCAGTGTCCAACGCATCCAATCGGTTCTCCAAATCCAGGTGGGGGTGGTCAAGCTTGTTATTGTTGTTGCTTGGCTCTCATGGAGCCTTGAGCTTTCTTCAGCTGCCATCTCTGCTTGCTTATTAGCAAATGACGACCTGTTCCATGGTCCTCCCCCGGCGTTGTTTTGTGACTCATGATACTGAGCTCCTCCATCATTTCTTCTCATAGAGATAGTCCATTTGATTCTTTTGTATAGTAGCTGGCGAAGACTGGGGGGATGGTCACTGTTTATGTTGTTGAAGAAAAGCATCTGCAATGGTCTTGCAAAATTCTGTCATGTGATCTCCATCGTTGGCTCCCTCACGATGGGTGCGCATATTTTCTACTGACTGACTAGCCCATCTATCCCCTTTATTTCCAACTCTCACATTCCAATTACCAGTAATCATTAGTGTATCTTGGTTGCATGTTTGATCAATTTCAGATTCAAGACATTGTTAGAATTCTCCAAATTCTTCATCAGTGACTTTAGTGGTTGGTACTGAGTTTTAATAATAATTTCATTGAGTGGACTTCCTTATAGTGTATAGTCATGGTCCTAAAACAGACAGCATGGCAATCCCCAGCTAGATCTCAGCAAATGAAGATCTTGAAAGCTTCGCTCTATTCACGACATTAATATCAATGAATCACTCTGAGAAGGTAGAACTTCCCCAGGCATATATTGAGCATCTTCCCACCTGATGGGCTCATATTCTAGCACTATATCTGACAAAGTTCTGATGCTATCCAGAAGGTTTTCAGTGGCTAATCCCTTTCTGATTTACTCCTTATTCTTAGTCTATTCTTTGTCTGGAAGCTCTGCTGAAAACTGTTCACCATGAATGACCCCGCTGGTATTGAAGTACCAGCGGCACAGCTTCCACCATCACAGCAACACACAAGCCACCACAATACAGCAGACTGACAGATGCGTGATGGACCCACATATGTCCTGTAAGTCAGTCGATTCTCTCTCCATGGTTCTCTTCACTTCCTTCTCTTCTTTCACCAGAATTGTCTTTGAGGATCCTTCGTTTAACAACAATCTTTACAAGCCAAGTTAGGTTTTTCTTATTAGGCACCTTGCAATTTTTTCTCGTCTCTACCCATTTCTCAACTCCAAAGCCACTTTACTTTGCTAGGTTTCTTGAAGAGCAGCCCCTTTCCCTCTGGGTACCAAATTCTGTCTTCATTATCTAGTGATGCTGGTATAGAGTTAACGCAAGTAGACAGCCTTAACAGATAGAAATTCGTTTTGCTACAGACGAGGGGTCCAGAAATCATGCAAATTCAGGGTGCTGGCTCTGCAGGAAGGCTTTCTCTCTTTGTTGGCCCTGAGAGATGGACCTTTCTCTTCTAAGCTTCGGTTCCTTGGCATTCTTCAAATGGCCCGCCATCTCTCTTTTCTCATCTCTGTGTCGTTTTCCTTCCTGTTCAATCTCATTTACATCTCACACCCTACGGTAATCCTATCTCATTAACATACCAAAGCCCGCCTATCCACAAAGAGGAATATAACTACAGGCATACAGGTTATGATTTATAACATATTGAGGGCACAATTCAGTCTGTAACATGCAACATACTGTTAAAAAATTCTACTGCTCTGCCTAACTGGGGCTTCCACAGCTCAGGCTTTCACCAGTGCTGGCCTGGGTGGGCAATCATCACAAGCTCTGGTAACTTTAATGCTAAACCTAAAGCTGCCAATGCCACTTTTCTCGAAGGAGGGCCAACGTGTGGTGTCTCTTTGCGCTAGAGATGTTGATGGCTCCCTGCTACCTACAGAAGTGCACTCTCTTCTGTGCGGCCCAACGTCCATCTAGGGGCAATGCTGAACGTTTATAACCAGAAAAATACTTGTGATGTTAAGTAGGACTTAATGCAGTGTGGTCGGGAACTGAGCTGTTGACGAGATCAAGATTCTTCCACAGATGAGAGTCAGTGGAAGAGCGCACAGAGCAGATTGGATATGTAATCAAAGTTCTTTTCTGAAAATTCCACCGGTCATTAGCAGCTATTCGAGTTCCCGATATACTTTTGGTTTGGATAACTAGATGGCATGTGATAAATGAGGGATATGCTAACCAAATAGGCTAGAAAGTCTGCCCATTGTGGGTTTGTCAGCATATAAAATGGACTTGGGGTTCTCATTACTGAGAATAAGTAGGTAGAGGTTTGTTACAAAAGTTGTTTAAAGTCTGTTTTTAAATATAGATAACTATAAAAAATATATGAACCTAGTCTAGAAACTTTTAAAGTCTTATTAAATCCACAGTCTGTTTTTTTTAACAAATCACTTTATTGGGGGCTTGTACAACTCTTATCACAATACATCCATCCATCCATTGTGTCAAGCATATTTGTACATTTGTTGACATCGTCATTCTCAAAACATTTGCTTTCTACTTGAGCCCTTGGTATCAATTCCTAATTTTTCCCCTCCCTCCCTCATGAACCCTTGATAATAATAATAATAATAAATTATTATGTTTTTTCATGTCTTACACTATCTGATGTCTCCTGTCATTCACTTTTCTGCTGTGTGTCCCCCAGGGAGGGGGTTATATGTAGACGATTATGATCCATTTCCCCTTTTCCCCCAACCTTCCAAACATTTTCTTTCTACTTGAGTCCTTGGTATCAGCTCCTCCTTTTTTCCTCTCCCTCTCCTCATGCTACCTGCTTCATAAACCCTTGATAATTATAAATTATTATTATTTTCATATCTTGCACCAACTGCTAGCTTCTATCACCCACATTTCTTTTGTCCATGCCCCTTGTGGGGGGCTGCTGTACACTGATCATTGCTATCGGTTCCCCCCTTCTTCCCCCACTTTCCCCCTACCCTCATGGTATTGCTACTCCCATTATTGTTCCTGAGGAGTTTATCTGTCCTGGATTTCAAGTGTTGAGAGCTCTATGTGTACCAGTGTACATGTTCTGGTCTAGCCGGATTTGTAAGGTAGAATTTGGGTTATGATCATGGAAAGGAAGATGCATTAAAGAACTAGAGGAATGTTATATGTTTCGTTGGTGCTATACTGCACCCTGGCTGGCTTGTCCCTTCCTTGTGACCCCTCTGTGAGGGGATGTCCAATTTCCTACAGATGGGCTTTGGGTCTCCATTCTGCTCCTGTTCCCCCATCATTCATATCAATATGATTGTTTGTTCTGGGTCTTCTCATGCCTGAATAATGGACCCCATCGACACCTCATGATCACCCAGGCTGGTGTGCTTCTTCCATGTGGGATATGTTGCTTTCCAGCTAGATGGCTGCTTGTTCATCTTCAAGCCTTTAAGTCCCCAGACACTATGTCTTTGATAGCCAGGCACCATCATCTTTCTTCACCACATTTGCTTATGCACTCATGTTGTCTTCAGTGATTGAGTTGGGAAGGTAAGCATCACAGAATGCTAGCTTATTAGAACAGTGTTCTCATATTGAGGGAGGACTTGAGAAGAGGCCCAATGTCCTTTTGCTACCTTAATATTTAACCTATAGTACATGAGTATGGCTGACCTGTGTCCTTTGTGAAAACCTATCATTTGGAATCTCAGTAACAGTCACCATAACCTCATAAGCTGACCTTTCTGCCTTGACTATAACTTGCCCACATGTGTGCCTCTGAAGTCGATGTTTCAATTGACCTGTTTGCTGGAGGCATCTAGTGAGACCAGGACAAGTATATTACTGAGAGAACTTGTCTGTACCTATTTTCATTGTAATGAATCCGTGCATGTAGGGGCTGGAGCCCTGGTAGCCGTTCCTTTTTACTTGCCTTCATATATTTGGAGCAGATGGCATATTCGAGGAACACCTGCACTGATTTGGTGATGTTCATCTGCCTGCGAGGAGCTGTGGTGGTTCTGCAGACGAAGGGCATGGCTGCTCACCACAAGTGTGGTACGTCATTGACACAGTGGCTGCCGCAATGCACTGGAGCACAATGATGAGGTTGGTGTAGGACCCAGCAGAGTTTTGTGTTGTTACGCAGGTTTGCATGGGGTTATTGTGGCACACAGCATTAGCTCCATGGAGAATGATGGAAGTCAGCTTCTGAGATTTTCAGCCTTGGAATTCCATGCAACCAGTCAACCCTGTCCTGTGTTGTCAGGTGCCAGCGACTCAATGCAGACCCATAGCCACCCTCTGCACCACAGGACAAACACTGCCAGGTCCTGAGAAGCCTCACAAGTGTGCCCATCCTTGAGCCCATTGTCGCCACCACCTTGTCAATCCTTCTCCTCCTTTGTGACCCTCTACTTTTCCAAACAGGCTGTCCCTCTCCCGAGAATAGGTTCGTTTGACAACAAATCCAAAGTACACATGACACGTCTCGCCATCACAGATAACTTTGCCTTTTTTAAAAATTTTTATTTATTTTAACAATTTATTGGGGCTGATACAATTCTTTTCACAGTTCATACATATACATACATCAATTGTATAAAGCACATCTGTACAGTCTTTGCCCTAATCATTTTTTTCTCTTTTCTTCTTTTACATTTTATTAGGGACTCATACAACTCTTACCACAATCCATACATATACATACATCAATTGTATAAAGCACATCCATACATTCCCTGCCCCAATCATTCTCAAGGCATTTGCTCTCCACATAAGCCCCTTGCATCAGGTCCTCTTTTTTTCCCCCTCCCTCCCCATTCCCGCCTCCCTCATATGCCCTTGGTAATTTATACATCGTTATTTTGTCATTTCTTGCAAGATTCTTCTTCAACACCCCACTTTGAATGCATTGCATCTTCTTGGGTGTTCTTTAGGGAGTGACCAGCTTTCATGAAGGGGCTCTGTATGTTGGAAACCACTTGATGACCATGCATTTGGTTGGGTTTTGATTGATGTAAGAGATTTCAGAAACATTACATTTCTGGGAAATGTAGGCATATTCTATTTTAATTATAAAAAGAAACTAATATGGCTTTTATAGTAAGAAAATAATATTAAGGTATTTCTCTTGTCAATTAAATTATGATAAAAGTGATTTTACCCAGGAAAGCACCAACCATGCCCGTTGCTCCATAAAGTGATGCAAAACACATGGACTGCTAAGACACTGGGTGGCAGACTAGGTTGGCCCTAAGGATTAAGCATGCGGGCAATAGCACGTGGCCAATAACCTGATCATTTCAAATGTAGTAGGCTACTTTTCACATTTACTCTAATGGCTTATTCTTACATGTAAAACCGTGCATTCTATATTGGGTCTTCCCCCTGAAGTTAACATGTTTTATATAAAATTAGAGCCTGTGATTACAGTATCTTTATGAGTTCTGGTTATCAGGCTTTGCCATGAAATTTTGCAAGTTCTTTAATCTCACTGAACCTTGGTTTGATTATCTGCGCCATGGGGGTAATAAACTAAAGGTGTTGAGCGGGTTGTTGCAGGTGGTGAGTGATGAGAACAGTTTCTGCAACAGAGCAAGCACTCCGTGAACTGTAGTTGTCAGGATGCGTACCTGGAGTGGAACAGACCCTTCAGCTACTCGGCGGCCAGCTGGAAAGTGGGAACCTTGAGCTCACCCAGAGGCACCGCAAAAGAAAGGCAAGCTCGCCTACTTAACCCCCCGCCCCCGCCCCCAAAACCAAGCGTCGACAATCCTTTGGAGCGTATTTCCACTTGGAAATCATGGGGTCTTCCTGAATTGAAATGGACTGAATGGCAACTGGTGAACCAGTCATGATGATGACAAAGAAACGAGGGCAGATGTGGTAATGGTGATGATAGCGTTAGGGGTCCTAAAGGACCAGGGACTCTATTGAAGGCAGGGATGTTGCTCTCTTACATAAATGACTTCCTTAGGAAAAAGCTATTAGTTCTCCCTAGCTCTGCTCATTTCACCCAGGAACAAATGGCTAAGGGAACAAATGCTTGGGGAAGTATCAGCAAATACCATATCAACCTATATATATATTTCTATGAAAATGAATGTGTATTTTGTCTTAAATAATTTCATGTAATAGTTACAAAAATGGAAAAATATGCGGTCAGTCCCATTTGAATCTTGGTTTTCTTTGACTCCAATGTAATCTGACTCTAGTCCCCATTTTGAAAGGAGGACATGCAATCTTGCAAGTTATTTAATCTCACTGAACCTTGGTTTTATTATCTGTGATATGGGGATAATAAAATTAATGTATTCCGCGGGTGGTGTATGCAGTAAGTGATAAAGACAGTTCCTGCAACAGAATAAGCCCTCTCCAGACACACCAGGCAGCTGTCACCACAGGCCTGGAGTCTCAAACACGTTCTCCACACTGCCATCCCTGGGGCCGGCGACCGTCCTGTCCACTTCCGGGCTTTCTTTCCTTTTTCATCCTCTGTCACTTCTGGCCTATTTTATGTGCCTTTATCACCTCCGGTGTTGTGTGTGTGTGTGTGTGTTTGATTTGTTTAAAATTTCAGAGCAAATTTGCTTTTCCTTTTTAGAAGCATTTTCTTTTGTGATTTTGAGGGCCACTGCACAATACAGTGGCAGGCTCCCCACTTCCTCCCTTTGTTTACCATTTCCCTTTATCATTCTTTCCTACCCTGTCCTGCTTCTGAATGTTATTCCCGGGCTAATAGAGTCCTTTTGATCTCCCGTGGTTAATTGCTCAAATGAATACAGAGTGTTCACCTCTGTAGAGGCCTGTCTAACATTGGGCTAAAAGCCGAGCCACAGGAGTGAGTTTCGTTTAGGCCTGAAGCTTGTCTGAGGGACAGAGACACGTGATAAAGACACGTGAGGGAGGAGACAGCTAAAAGTTAGAATAGGAAGCCTCAGGCTCTCCAATTTCATGGTTCCTTGATCAGGAAGCACTTTACATGTCAAAGCTTGGCAGGAGAGTTTTTGTAGAGATAGGCTTTCCCTCAGAGAGACCCCTGGGAGGGGAATCCGGGTCCAGGTCATGACTATTTGTGGAACCCAAGGATCTAGCTCCTCTTCTTCTCCCAAGGACTCTCCTTCCTCAAGTATCCTTTCTCTCTGACATAGACCATTCCAGAAGGTCAAGATGTAGAGGAACAAGACCCAGAGGGAGTTTATGGTCCTAAACAAAGAGGCACAAAAGAGCTTGCTGTGTGCATGGAAGTTGTGTGTGTGTATGGAAATGGGGATGTGTATGCCTTCATGTAGGTGCACTGGCAGCTGTACCCACACATAAGGGCATGAGTGTCATTGCAGAGAAAAACAGAGTGAGACAAAATAAAGTTCAATATCGTAATAAATAACTTTTTGCCGCACACATTTTACAGATAGAGTGAGGGTCAGCAAGGTAAAGTGAATTGAATTGGCTTAAGCAACTAGTGTCAGAGATAAGATGTGAATGCTGATCTCTCTAACCACAAAGGGCTTTATAGTTGCTTCAAACTTAACCACAACTGCATCCTTAGAGCCAATAGAAAAATTGAACATTTCTGTCAAACCTTCTCATTTTTTAGCTACTAAATATGTGGAAATGTGCGTGTCAGATTCCCTGAACTTTTTCTTCCTGTTCAGCCTGCATCTGAAGTTTCGCTTCAGCAGACAGCATCAGGTCCCAGATGACTCTGGTGTGAAAGCTATGAGACAGTAATATTGAAGAAAGTATTTATTATCATTCGGGCCAAGATTTTGATTTAGTTTCTTCTAAGCAGTACTGTGTTAGGCCAGGTTGTGTAAGAAAGAGCTTTATATCAAGAAGTAAGTATATACCAAGGAAACATCCCAAGTCAAGTCTGTAAGTCCTGTACGAGTCCATGAGTCCCTCTTCAGACCCATGCAGCCACATGCAATGGTACAGAATGCAGGAAGATTACCGGCTGGTGCGTGCAAAGTCATGTGGATCCAATGTTGGTGTCTCTGGCAGCGATCAGGTTCAGCCAGCAGGAAAGTGAAGGTAGAAAAGTAAAGGTAGAAAGAGAGGGGAGGTTCCCAGGACCCTCCTTATTGGAAGACCACACCCACATCTGTCTCTGACCTGATTGACAGGCTGAATTGCACGTCTACGCTTTTATATAGCTACCACAAGTACTGTACCCAGCTATCTAGTTTTGGCAACAGAATCTCACTTTACCTAACATATACAATTTATTGAGACAATCTGGGACAGTTCACTGATCACAACAAAAGGATGAATTACCAGGCCTTAGGAATGTCACACCGTGGCATCTATGAAACAAGATTCTGAAGTCTAGTTTTTTCACCTATATTTTTGAAAATGAATCTGTTCCCTAATTGTCATCTTGATATGTATATATATATATACACACACACTTATATCTATAGTGATATATGTATATATCACTCTATCAGGGGTTCTTATATTTCTTATAACAATCCACACATCAATTGTATCAAGCACATTTGTACATTTATAGTCATCTTCATGTCATAATTTTAACTCACGTGCCCAGATAATTCAATTGTCCAGATGTGGACCATGGAACTACCACTAGGTCTGCAGACACTAGGGCCTCTTGGCTGACATTCCAAAATGGGGAAGAGTGTTTGTTTTTCAAAGGAAAATTAAGAAATATCGTGAAACAAGAGGCATCACACAGAGGAGAAGCAATTGAAGGGGGTTTCACGAAAGCACCACTTCTCTGTATTATCAAATGGTAATATAATTTTAGAAGCAACAGCTGTCATTGCGTTGATTCTGACTCATTGTCACCCTACTATTGTCACAGCAGAACTACGTTCCATCTGGTGTCACTGTGCCATCGAGTTGATTCCAACTCTCGGCGACCCAATAGGACAGAGTCGACCTGCTCCATAGTTTCCAAGACTGGAAATCTTTATACAGGAGCCAACACTCAGGTCTGTCTCTCTAAAAATGATGGGTGGGTTTGAACCACCAGCCTCGTGAATAGGAGCACACTGCTTAATCCATTGCAACAACTGGGCTCCTTGACGATGTCATTGGGGCCCTGTTAGATACAATAATGACAGTGGAAGTGGTCTGTTTACAGACGACCTGAGATAGCTCATTTATTCTGCCATTCCACAACCTAGAGGTATCCCTAAAAGTCCATCTGAAATCTAAAGCTCAATACTTCTAGTTGTTTTCCATCCTTTCCTTATTTCCCAAGTGGAGAAGGTAGACTCGAGGTGCAAAGAAGCCATGCCCCAAGTGGCCAGGGCAGGCAACCCCTCTCAAGGTAGAGCTTTCAGCGACAAACCTGCGAAGTTCTCCATTTGGCTTCATGATGAGTGCATCCCCATCTGAGATAGTTCATTGTGCCAGCCTGGCCGATAAGCGCAAGTGGGATTAACTGAAGGACGGAGAGATAAATGGCTCGGTGAGCCTTGCCCTTCTTGTCTCTCACTCTCTAATCATCAGACCAGTGTGCAGCTGCCTTGCTTGTTCTGTGCCTCAATTTAAAGGGTATACTACCTGTGGGACGCCTAGCCTGTGGACTGTGTCTCTGTAAGTTGAGGTCCCTTTAAGATCACACGAATGAAATTTACATCTCCAGAGCTGAGGACTGACAGTTGGTGACCTGGCTGACGGTTGGTGATCTGCTTTGCTGTTTGCTGCCTGTGCTGGGATAGCCTAGCGCTCTCTACAGAGGACTACCTAGTGGCTCTCAAGACTTGAAGGACTGCTAGTGTCTCACAACTCTCTCACGGGAGTGAGTTGCACTGAGCCATTTGTACTGCTTTATAATTTAACTGTTCATTTTTTGTATTAGATATCTATTTATCTGTATATAATTTAACAGTTCATTTCTTGTGTTATATATCTATCTTTATATATATGTAATTATCAGCAATCTGGTTTTATCTTTCTAGAGATCCCTGTCTAACGCACCATCCAAGCAAGTGCAAATTAGGAGCTACATTACTAGCTTGCTGGCATATTTTTAGGTGCTAAGCATTTTAAGGGCTTTTAAAAACAACAATATCCAGACAGTCAAAAAGAAAAATTGCAAACATTGTGGGCAGTGATTATCATTCATCAACAGTGATCAGGCATCCTGCAAAATTGTGCTGTGGATAGTTGAGCTGCTGCCTAATTATAATTGAATGAAAGCCTTTGTCCCTGGGTTCTCAGTCATGGCTCCAAGCCAGAGCCAAGTAGGATTCCCCTACTTGCTTGTTTGGAGTATGTGACTGGAGCTGGAACACACATCTGCCATCACCCAGCTGTGTGGTCTTAAGAATGTCCCTTGAGCTCTCTTAGCCTTAGTTTACTCCTCTGTGAAAAGGGGAGCATTTTGCTTGATATCCCTTTTAACCCGCTTTAAATCTGCTCTCATTTTAAATAGGTTCTGTTTTCTTTCCAACTGGCATTTTTCTCTGTTATAGTTTGTTCATGTGGGGAGAGAACCTTTTTGATTCTTTGTTGTATGGTTTTTGGTATATGATCCTGGAAGGGTGAAGAGATGGCAATTGGATTAAGGGTTCACTGGGGTATGTCAAGAGAGGTGGGGGGAAATGGGGAGCCAACAATACGGGGTACAAGAAGGAAGAAAATGTTCTCAGATGGATTGTGGTAGTGACTGTACAAGACTTCTTCATATGACCAAACTATAGAGTTCTATGATGTTTGAATTGCATCCCAATAAAACTGTTTCAAAAGGTGGGGGGGAGTTCTGCTTTCAAGCTTCTCTTAATTTCTTAATGCTGCTTAGATAGAAATGCCACGAATAGGTGTTTTTAGTGAACAGATATCGATCGGATCACTGTTTTTGTGGCTCCAAGTCTGAATCCAAGGCATCAGCTCTCAGGGAAACTTTCCGTTCACTGTTGTCTCTCGAGGACAGAAAGTCCTTGTCTCTTCTGTGCCTTGGGGCCTGGGCGATCTTCATGACGTGGCATCTATCGTTCCCCATCTAGGTTTGCTTGCCTCTGTGCCGGATCTCTTTTAAAGCTCATAAAATGATTGGGTAAAAACGCACCTTTCACTGACGTGATCTCACTACCATAGCAAAAGCACTTATTCCCAAATGAAGCTCCATCCACCAGTGCGTTCTTATTGTCAATGATACTCAGGTTGGTTCTGACCCACAGAAATTCTCCATCCAGAAACACTGCCCGGGCCTGCGCCGCCCTCACGATTGTTCTTATGTTTGAGCCTGCGGTGGCAGCCACTGTCGGTTCATCTCTTTCACGATCCTCCTTGTTGCCCATTGCTCCTTGTTCCCAAGCATGAGGTCTTCCTCTAGGAATGGGTCTTTCCTGATAACATGTCCAAAGCTCGTGGGACGGAGTCTCACCACCCTTGCTTTCAAGGAGCCTCTGGCTGCACTTCTTCATTCAAGATCGATTTGTTTGTTTTTTTGACAGCCCATGTACTTTCAATATTCTTTACCATCTAGGAGCTAATATTCCAACACATATTTTGGGGAGACATCATTCAATCAAATCTCATCCTTTTGCTGTCTGACTGATTCCTATAGCAATCCCATACAACAGAGTGACATTTCCCCATGAGGGTTTCTAAGGTCCCATAAACCGTCACGCTAACAAGTTGCCTCATCTTTCTCTTGTACAGCAACTGGTGGATTCAAATCCCCCACCCTTTGGGTCAGCAGCCAAGTGCTTAGTCATTATTCACTCCACTCAAACCCCATATTGCTCTTGAGATCATTAAGCAAAATCATTTGTGGATAGTGTTTGGTGTAGTGACCTGGCTCGAAGGTGTGAATCTCCACCCTTTCAGTTAGCCCTGAAGCAATGGTACTGACCATTGCTTGCTACTGATCCAAGCCCGTGCGGGCTTTTGCACCACATGGTTACACTTCGGCCTTTCCAAATCCTTCCCATCATTCCACATCAGTCACTCTACAGCAGCTCCATAAGATCTGCTACAAAAGCCAGAGTCCCACAAGCACACCAAGCAGGTTATTTCATTAAGTCAGAATTTCCAAAGTAAATTGGAATTGATCTGCTCCTAGACGTGAAACATATTGGATCTGGAAGGCTCACAATCATATTGAAATTTTAAAAATGCTTACAGAGCAATGGGAGAGAAAGTTAGCTGCCCCTTTAAAGATTACACTCTTCTAGTTGGAAAAAGACAGTAAACAAATTCACCCTACCAGCACTTTTTAACAGGCTCAAGGAGCACAATTCTTTTCAAAACATGAACAATAATGTCTGCCCTCTCGTGATTACATTGAGAGAGTGGCATCGTTACTGATGGGCAGAGAGGGCAGCACAAGGACAAGTGCTGAGGCCCAGGCTTCTCAATCTCCTGGGCTTCGAGTCAGGCCTGCACTCCTTGAAGAGTATCTTGGGGCTGACTTTCTGTTTCTGGTCCCCGCAACTTAGTCTGTCTCCAGGGGTGGGTGCTTGTGGTTTGCACCCGTCCTGCAGAAACGATGCCTCATCTATTGCGGGGATCCACGGACTGACCTTTAGAAGGGCACTGGTCATCAGCGTGCTCTCCCAGGTGACTGCTCAGCTACCCAGGGTGGAAATCATTAGTTTACATTCCTTACTCTTTTTAAAAGTGTGCCTTTTTTATTGCTCTCCCTTAAGTATTAATTGTATGAAAGAATAAGCTCCCTTTAGGTGTATTGGGTGCCCCCCCCCCCCGCCACTTATAGCTCTCATTAAGGCAGTGAACCAGTTTTTTGAGTATTGGAATGCCACCACTGTTACAAACCAATGACCATTTGTACCTGCCAACCAACAGGAGTTGGGGTGAGCCTGGTCCTAGGTTGGCAATGAGCAGGAAAATGGTACTGGGCTTGACTTTGGATCCCAGCTCAGGAAGTCTGGTGGTTGAGAGCCACCCCCATCCTTCAGTGACAACTGTGGAGTTGGGGCCTGCTCTCACCTGGATGAACAACAATGAAAAACTCAAACCACTGTCATCTGGTTGAGGCTGAGGCAGATGCATCTCATCCAGGGTTTCCAAGGCTATACTTCTTAATGGAAGCAGACAGCTTCTTCTTTCTCCCATGGGGCAGCTGGTGGGTTTTAACTTCAGACCTTGTGGTTAGCTTACTAGACAGCTCCAAGAGGCCACAACACTGGAAAACAAAGACCAGAACCACCAAGAGGCAGTTAAATCTCTTTCTGTTTCCATCAATACCAGTAACAATTGTTATTGTGTCCAGGTGGTACCAACTCATGAAAGGGTCATGTGTTGGGAGTAGAATTGGACTCAAGGCTGTGACCATGCTTTAGAAAACCTCCAACCCTCTCTTCTGAGGTGCCTCTGGAGGGATTTGAATCACCAGATCATGGTTAGTAGCCAAGTGTTTAACCATTCACACCCCCTCAAGATTCTTAGTTATATAGCATTGTCCTTGTTGTATCAGGGCAAGAAAGTGGACAAGGCAGTTGGTAGACAAGAAAGGCTGTGGCTGTCAGAAGACAGCCTAGGAATAACTCCTTGCCATCTCTTGGGAAAATCTTAAAGTTGATGTCAAACTCCCTCCCATTCCAATAAGAATCTGCTTCCAAGAAAACTTATGATGATTAAGAAAATGATGTTCTAGTTAAATCGGCATGCAAATTGAGCAATGAATCATGCTGAGGTGTTTGAGAAAGGTGACTCTTTCTGAACAGGTATTCATTTCTTCTAAGTACAAGGATTTTCTCCTATAAAGTCCTATAAATTTGTAGTTGATGACTCAGGTATGGCTGACCCCAAAATATGGTCTTCCCCACAGCTTCGTATGCATGTGAAAGTTGGACATGAAAACACGACAGACCCAGAACTGATGCACTCGGATCGCCGTGTTGGTGAAGAAAAGTCGAACGCACTGCGGAGTGTGGAGTGCCAGGAGAGCAATCGCACATGTTTCCGGAGACATAAAACCGGAATGCTCCCTGAAAATGGGAGATTCATCCTTTTGGTTCCTTTGGACAGGTCATCAGGAAAGACCAACCACTAGCTAAAGATAGCATGGTTAGCAAAGGGTCAAAGAAAGCAAGGAACATCTTCAGTGAGCTCAATTGACGAGAGCCAGGACAAAGGACTTTAACATGCCCAACCATAAATATGACACGACCAAGTGACATTTTGTTTGCTTACACATAAAGCCACCATGAGTTAATACCAATTCAACATCAACAGCAATCTTTGGGCAGGGATGGAGATAATCCTTGTTGGAGTTCAATTAAACTGCAGAGGAGACATTCCTGGTGAACCAAACCTGAACTCACTGCCATTGAGTAGGTTTGGGCATCTTGCCCTGAAGACAGGGCAGAACTGCCTCACAGGAGTTCCAAGTTATAACTTTTGTGGAAGCAGACTGTCCCATCATTCTGTTGAGCACCTGGCAGGCGGCAGAGGCAGGGGGAGTTGAACCACTCTCTCTTAGATTGACAGCTTTGTGCCATAAGAGCTCCTCCTATTGATAGTAGGTATTTTAAAAAAGAAAAAGGAGAAGAAAACCTAGACCTCAGAACTTTTAGCGCTGTATTCTGGTTATCCAAGTGCGTGGCACGTTGCTAACAGAGCAGTGTAAAACCTCACCAACAATATCATGGTACTATAATCCTCCTGTATTCTGTGGGTCAGGAGGAAAGGGGAAACTTGACTCTCCTTCACAAGGTCTAGGGCAGTGGTTCTCCACCTTCCTAATGTCGCAACCCTTTCGTATAATTCCTCATGCGGTGGTGACCCCAACCATAAAATTATTTTCATTGATACTTCATAGCTGCCATTTTGCTACTGTTATGAATCGGGCAACCCCTGTTAAAGGATTGTTTGGCCCCCAAAGGGGTCATGACCCACAGGTTGAGAACCGCTGGTCTTGGGTCTTAGCTGGATAAACCAGGAGAGTTGTGCTAGCTCACAGCTGGGGGCTGGCATCCTCTAAAGACTTGCTAGCACATACACCTGGAGGTTAGGGCTAGCTGTCTGCTGGGTCATGGTGTGGGGGGCGGGGGGGGCTGTTGGAAGGAGCACCTCATGCAGCCTTTCCCTGTGGACTTTCTGCTTCTTTACAGCAGGATGACTGAGTTCCAAAATGGAGTATTACAAGGGGATTAGGTGGAAGCTGTATCTCTTCTTATGACAAAGCCTAAGAAGTCATGTTTTGCCACTTTTGCCAGACCACAGGCCTTCCCAGATTCAAGGGGTGGAAACAAAACCCCACAACTTCATGGTGGAATTTCAAGTTCACATTTTAAGAAGAACCTGTAGGATGGGATTGTTCTAGTCAGGGTAGACTAGAGAAACAAATTCACAGACACTCATTTGTGTTGAAGAGAGAACTTTATATCAAAGAGTAATTGTACATTAAGAAAACATCCCAGCCCAGTCCAGATCTAGTCCATAAGTCTGATATTAGCCCATATGTCAGATGCCAATCTATAAATTCCTCTACAGACTCACACAGCACATGCAATGACACTGAATGCAGGAAGAACACAGGCCAGTAGGTGGCAAGTCTTGTGGCTCCGGTGGCAGTTGAAGCATCTTAACACTGACAGGGGTCTCCACGCGACTCCTTCAGTTCCAGCACTCTAGCAAAACTCCTGAGACTTGTCAACAGGAATGTCTTGCAGTGAGTGTCTCTGTGTCCCACCTCCAGCGAGCTATTTATCTCCTTAACACCTCCAAATGAGGTCACCAAGCTGCAACCTGATTGACAGGCTAGACTCCACCCCTTCACTCTTAATAGTCTCAAATTAACAACCGATTATGTAACTGCCGCAGGGATACTTAATGCTTGGGGCATCTTTGGAAAATACAGTGGGGACACCTATTGAAAGCATCATTCAGTTTGCAAAGCTTAGGGCCCTTTAGTGATTTCTGATGGCACATATGATAAAGCTCATTATTCTAATATCCTCTCCTGGTCTCATTCCAGTCTCTCTCTATGCCATTCCCAAAGGACGCAGGATTCTCTTCTGTTGTAAGCCCCCTGGCTCTGTTTCTGCAAGCTGGAAGGTTTGCTTGGAGCGAATTGCACACATATGAGCCTCATTGCTGACATCTTCCACCTCTGAGCCATTTGCCCTGGAAGAAGGGTGCGGGGAATTTTGCCTGCCTGAGCACACAGCCTCCTTTATAACTTCCCTGTGTCTGTAGAGCAGAGCCCTGGCATGATGCAAACAGCTAACACACTCAGCAGCTAATACAAACGTTGGAGGTTCCAGCACCCAAAGGTACCTCAGAAGACAGGTCTGACTGTTGCTGAAAAATCAGCCATTGAAGACTGAGGATCAGGGCTCTCTTCTGACACCTCATGGGCTTGACACACATTGAAATCAACCTGACCACAACTGTTTGTTTGTTCCTTTAATGTTTATTCTGCTGAAGGAGAGAAATGCAGACCGCAGACCCCGGCAGCCTTGATATCATTCAATTCTGGATGCCCACTCTCTTTATTTCTTAAAAAAAAAAAAATAGATGTGCCATTGCATTTGGAACTCAAGTACCACTCTGCACCCCACAAATGGTTGTTTAATTTGGGGGGGAGGCAAAGTGGCTAGATTATATAAAAGCAAAGGTTTTGAGTGAAATTGCAGTTATCTCTTAGGGACACCTGGGGCTAGAGAGCAGGCTGGTCACTTTCACAACTGCTAAAGCTACTTGCCCCACTGCTGTAAACTAATACAGTTCCACTGCTGGAAACATTTAAATCCCCATACTGCGGTAGAAGTCCAGATAGCGAATATTTTAGATGTTGGGCCATTCAACTGCTGTTCCAGTCTCTTAACTCCGCTGCTGTCTCTTCAAAACAGCCTTAGACAGCACCATGTGAAGCAATAGATGTGACTGGCTTCCAAAGGTGCTTTGTCCATGGGTCTTGAAATTGGAATATCACATAGTTTTCATATGTTGCAAAATACGAGTCTTCTTTTGATTTCTCCCGCAAACCCTTTAAAAAAGTAAAACACAGTCCTATCTCCTAAGCTGTTCCGAAGCAGCCAGCAGACTGGCTTTGGCTCGCTAGTGAAAGCAATTGAACTCATTACTCTGGAATATGCAATTCCTTCTAATTCGCACCTCAAATTATCAGGGCAACTGATTTATTGGGGGAAACGACCTGAAGACAGTGTCCTTTCAGGATCTTTGCAGTATCACAACCTCTCTCTGTTTTGATAACTATTACATGTGTATAATAGTGTTCTCTACTATATTTGTAATGAGAACTTTAGTTCTTAGAAAATCCTTTCAAAGATAGCACACACACAAAACCTAGAGTGCCATCAAATATATTCCAACTCAGAGTGACCTTATAGGATGGGGCTGAGCAATGCTTGTGGGTTTTTAAGCTTATAAATCCTTCAGAGAGCCGAAGGCCTCTCTTTCTCCCGCGCAGTGGCTGGTGGGTCCAACCTGCTGACTGTTGTTGGCAGGCCAACATTGAACCCACAATCGGCATTAAAGCATGCTTTGCCATAGGCTTCTGTATGTCACAGCATCACAGTATTACAGGGCTTCCATCATGTGTGCCTGCATGTGCTTACTGTCCTCGTTTATGAGACGGCAAGCCCCGGGTGAGCACGACTCCATTCACTGCAGCCCCAGCTCCAGCTCTATCGACGGGCCTGGCAAGCACATCGCTGCATCTCATATACGTGTCCAGTGAACGAATGGAATGGAGTTTTTTGTCTACTTCTGCCCCTTCTCAGAAGGTCAGCAGAACCATAAGGGAAGAAGACTGAAAAAGCTAGACTATGGAGACATTAGGAGAATTCTTACGACAGGCTTAAAACGGGGCCTCCTTTCCCAGCTAGAAATGAACTCTACTTTTAGTATTTTCTCATTCTTAATTGGCCAAGGAATGTGACCCGAAACTGTGACAGGCCTTAGGTTCTCTGAATATGCTTCTATAGGGTAAAATTCCTTAAAGGTGATGCCAGAGAGGAGACAAATATTCATTCACTCAACCAACCAATATTTATTGAGCAAGACAGGACTAAGCAAATGCTATCCTTTCCTTTAAAAAGCAGTGTGAGGTGTTCATACCAGCCCCTTCTCAGTCTTACCCTATCCTTTGCTTATTCCTGATTCTGAAGATTAGTCTTTTAGTTAGGTCAACTAGGGACTAACCAAAGAACTGGCAGCCAACAGGGATGTTTGCATTGATTCCTGGTTCCCTCTCTGTGTCCTGAGAAGTTAGCATCAGTGAGGGCACTAGCCATGTCTCGGGTGCAATCACAGCCTGGCAAGTTCCCTCTTCTCGATCCACTAATGGAGGAGATTTGGACAAAGATTTAACTGCAATTCTGTAGGAGCAATCTCCTGTCAGAGAGGAAATGCTGTCTGCATAGCATTTTCTATCTTTTAAAAATTGAAAACATAGAAAAATCAGTTCAAAGTTCTTAAAAAACCCTCATTTTACTTATCCCTGTACATTTGCCTTTGCAACGTTGCAGGAAAATTAAGATCTATAATTCTTAGCTTAATAACAATTCCATTTCATTAAATGTAATTTTTCAACGTTTTGAAAAGTAAGTTCAATCCCTTAACAAATTTCGCATTTGTCTACTCACAAGATTCACAACTACTCAGCTGATCCCCAGAAAAAAAATCTGGTGATCTGTTTCCATGGTTTACAGCCAAAAACCATCCCGATGGAGGAGCGATCGTCCACCACGAGTCAAAACCAACTTGATGGAAGGGCTGTTTCTTTTCTTTCTTCTTTTTAAGTTGATTTAACATATTTGAAGAAAAATAGTCATTCAAGCAAGAAATGGAAATAACATTGTTCAGCAAGGGGAAGCCTTCACCTGGATTTTGAGGATCCATAAAGTGTATCATCCTTTGGGCGAGTTCCAATGGCACACAGAAAAGGGGAGCGGACTCTCCTAGCTCAACCAGTTAACGTTTATGGAGCATCTGTTGGATCCCACAGCTGCCTTCATTGCTTTGCACGTGTTATCCCACTTAATTCTCTCAATAACAGTATGTCATTCAAACAGAAAATTAAACGAGTTCTTTTCCACGAGCCCAGCATGGAGCAGGATGCTTAGCATCAAGATGAAAGTGTTGAGGGAGCAATTAAGGATGCATTTTTATTGCTTCATAGCTTTATAATGAAAAGTTGTTTATTCTATTCACCAAAGACATTCTAGCTACCCTGTCGGTACAAAGGAAAGTCACTAGGAATGCCATATCACTGCAGCTTAAATCCTACCCTGTATTACAAAGGATAAAGAAATGCAGTGGGTCTACTAAGGAGGGGAAGACTGGAACAAGTCTTGAATGTGAGGGAGTAAGATGTGTTTTACTTTAATTTAATAGCCCACTGGATGATTTATGCAGTCATCAGTGGGCGAGTGGCATGAAAAGGTGGGATAAAAAATTAGAAGATTTTATTCTACGGTAAACTCACTGTGTTGATTTCTCCCCTGTCCTGGAGAACTTAGAAATCAGGTTATTAGTTCTTGGAAGTGACTAGCTGAGCTATAGACAAATCCACAAGAAGGGAAAGAAATAGGATGTTGGGCTCACCATGTAGCAATATGGAGGTTATTTCAGAAGGAAGTTCACGGAGTTATGCAGGAAGAAAGGAAGAAATAAGCGATGGGCATAGCAATCTAACTATATTTTTAGGTATTCTGTTTGGAGGTCTCTCATGGTTTCCTCAAAATCAGTATTTCTAATGTCAATATCTTAATTTTCACATTCTCAAAACTATTTACTCACAAATTATTCCATATCATTAAAAGCATAAACCAGAATCACTCTTGATTCCTTGACTCTATATGTTTATTCAACAAAATTTGTTAAGCCCTTATCACATACCAAGCTCTATTCTGTCTTTTGGAGATCTCCTGGAGACCCCCCAGTCTACTATAAGAAGTCAAGCAAAGACCAACCTCAACAGAATGGCATTGTATGGCAGAATGTGGCAAAAATTAAGAGCAAAAAAACAAGAAGGGCTGTGTGTCAGTCTGGGTAGACTAGAGAAACAAATCCAGGAATACTGGTATGTGTATAAGAAAGAGCTTTATATGCAAGAGCAATTGAATATTGAGAAAACAACCCATCCCAGTCCGGGTCAAGTCCTTAATTCCACTATTAGTCCATATATCCAATACCAATCTCTAAAGTCCTCTTCAGTATCACCAAACACATACAATGACGCTGACTGCAGGAAGAGCTCAGGCCAGTGGGTGGGAAGCCTTGTAGTTCCATTGGTAGTATAGGCATCTCAGCAATGGCTGAGGTCTCCACATGTCTTCTTCAGCTCCCAGGACACAGGAGCTATCAGTGTAGCACCATGTGTCTTGCCCATAGAGCGTCTCTCGGGGAGTGAACCAAGAGTCTCCTGCCTCCAAGGAGGAGTACAGGAATTCCCAGAATCCTCAGGAGAAGGCCACACCCACACAGAGGCCCCATTGGCTATATCCCTATTGACAGGCTAGACTCCACCCCTACACTCTTAATCCTCAAATTGACACCACCATTATGTAACTACCACAGACCACCCCTTGTCAACTTGGCATTTTCACATAACTCTTTAACCATATACAATTTTCAAACAATAATAAAATCATATCTGTACCTCATAGGATTAAACTAAACTGCATACAATTAAAAATGTGCCACCCTCATTTAAATATAACATTCTATAAGTGAACAAAACAAAGATATCCTATGCCTAACACCTACATCTTAATACTATAATCCTGTTAAAACATTCCCCCATCTATGACAGTTTTTAAGCCAACCACTTCATGCCTTTATCCCTCCATTTTGGATATCAAATTTCTATACCCCACTTACATAGACCCAGTTCTCTGAGGAGACAATTATATTCTCTGACATGAAGAATATTCATTCCAGTTGGAGCCTTGTGAAATCTGCCTCCATAAGCAAAGTCAAATCAGGATAGGACATCCATAAAGCCTGTAGAATGTGCACCGGTTCACAGTCTGAAAAATCTTCTCTTTATCTGGTCAGGTTCTGGTCAACTCAATGTGGGCTGCCTCACTTAGCCTCAAAGGATGCCCATTGGTTACCTTGCCTTTAGACCAGGGGCTTGTCACCAATCTCAACAAGCCTAGCCCCCTAGTTCTAGGTCATGAACATCAGCCCAGTCAACCTGCTCTCTTCTCTGCTAGTTCCTGTATACCACAGGTGTCAGTGGCCAGAATCAACCCATCTCGTTATTGCTGCTTTTCTCCAACTTCCACTCAACAAGTGGATCCAGGTGGTCACCTAGCAAGCATTCCAGTCTTCCCACAGGCTTCCTTTAACATTCAGTGCTAGAGAGAAGTTTTCTTCATGGCTCCAGATTTTTTCCAGCTTTGGAAAAAACACTAGAATTCAAACTTAAAAGCCAAAAAGAGTTCCTTTTTCTTGTGGATCCAGTGGCAGGGTAGGCATCTCAGCACTGGCAGGGGCCTCCATATGTCTTCTCCAGCTCCCTGGGCATTGGTACTATCAGTGTAGTGCCACGCGCCTTGGCAGTAGAGCAACTCTCAAGGACTGAGCGGAGATAGAGTGTGTCTCTTGCCTTCAAGGAGGAATATAGGGATTCCCAGAATCCTTGGGAGAAGGCCACGCCCACCCAGTGGCCTCATTGGCTATAACCTGATTGACAGGCTAGACTTCACCACTACTATTAATCTTCACACTGACACCAGATTATGTAACTACTAAAGGCTATGAGGATTGCCAAGGTAGGGATGCACTACTTTAAACAAAGAAGCCCATGGACGACCTTTTAAAGTACATTTGCGCAAAAATATAAATCATTGAGGTGTTGAACCAGGAGTCAATTCAGACATCCTGTGGGAAACACCCAGCCAGAGGGAATAGAAAAACAAATACCTTTAGATGAGAGCATGATTTGTGTGATCAAGGAACAACTAGGGGGTCAGGCGGCTGGAGAAGAGGCGACAAGTGGGAATGCCTTAGGAGATGAGGAAAACCAGAAGAGGGAAGCAGAGACTCTGAAAGGCCTTTGCCTTAAACTCAGTGATAAGAGGAGCCACCAATTTTTTAAAGCAGAGAAATGTCATGAAACAGAGTTGCATGGTGTCTAGCACAATAGTGTTAGAACTCAGTAATGCTCTACTTCCTGGCATTTCTACTTTCAAAATATTTCTGAAGTATTTTCTCCCATCTTTGCAAACATAAAACTTGCCTAAATCACCTGCTCTCTTGCTTTAAGTTCTTGAACATTTTGTGCCTGGCTTTCACACTGTTTATGCCGCTGGAAAATACGTTCACTGCGCAGCTTTCCTACCACTGCCCCGTTAGTTTATTTACTATGATGGCGTGTGTGCTGCTGTGATACTGAAAGCTTTGTCACTGGAATTTCAAATACCGGCAGGGTCACCTAAAGGGAGCAGGTTTCAGCAGCGTTTCCCGACTATGAACAGACTATGAAGCAGGAATAGTCTGTCCACTTCAAAGGAATCAACCACTGAGATCCGTATGGACAGCAGAGAAACCTTGTCAGATACTGAAAACCTCATGAACAGAAGCCTAGCATTGTCAGAGAGAGTGCGAGAAGATGACCCTCTCAGGTCAAATGATCTCAAAATTTGATGGAAGGAGAGTTGACTTCTCAAAGTAGAACCAACCATGAGTACATCGATAAAGTAAAGCCTTTAGGACCTTCATTTTCTGATGGGCATGACTCAAAATAAATAATAAGAAGCAGCTGCAAGCAAGGACATCTAGTCAAAATAAATATTACTCAAATGTATGCACCAACCACTAAAACTAGTGATGCAAAATTGAAGAATTCTACTAATGTCAGTCTGATATTGACCAAACATGTATTCAAGATGCATTGATAGTCAATAGCAATTGGGATGCAAACATTGGTAACAAAGAGGAAGGAATAGTAGTTGGGAAATATGACCTTGAAGCTAGAGATGAAGCTAGAGAGTGCCTGATAGAAGTTTTTCAAGACGGACAACTTCTTTATTGAAAATACTTTTTATCAATAACATAAAAGGTGACTGGCTATACACATGGACCCCTCCAGATAGAAGTCACAGAAATCACATGGACCGAATCTGTTAGAAGAACAAATGGAGAAGCTCAGTATCGGCAGCTAAAATGAAGCGCAGGCTTGACTGTGGAGCTCAGCATCCTTTGCTCATAGTTGTGTTCAGGTTAAAGCTGAAGGGAACGGAAACAACTCTATGGAAGTCAAAATATAACCTGAACATATCCCACCCAAAATTTGAGAATATCTCAAGAACAGATTTGACGCATTAAATATTGACGGAAGACATGATGAGCTGTAAGGTGACATCATCAACGTCATTCCTGAAGAACGCCGAAGGTCATTGAAAAGACAGGAAGGAAAGCAAAGATCAACATGGTTGTCACAGAGACTGCGAAACTTACTTTTAACTGTAGAATACCTACAGCACGTGGAAGAAACGGTGAAGTCAAAGAGCTGAACAAAAAATGACAGAGGGTAGCTCAAGAAGACAAAATCCAATATTATAACGAAAAATCCAAAGACCTACAGTCAGAAAATGGAAAATAAAGAATGCACTTATCATATTTTAACACACACCCCACAAAAAACCCTAAAGAAACCTCAAGTGGCAAGAGTGAAAGATTCTATGTAAAAATTTTTAAGAAAAGAATACACAGAGTCACTGTACCAAAAACAAACAAATAAACAAACTAGTCAGCACTCACCCATTTTAAGGGTCGAATCTCAATGAGATTCAACCACATTGGAGGAAATAGTCCAAGCTGCACTGAAGACATTAATGAAAAATAAAGTTTTGTGAATTGATGGAATACCAATTTAAATGTTTCAACAAACTGATGTACCCCTGGAAGCACTCATTTGTCTATGCCAAGAAATTTGGAAGACAGTTGCTTGGCTATTTTGCACCCATTCCAAAGAAAGGTGATGCAAAGAATGCTTAAATTATAGAACAATATCATTGATATCACATGTAAGCAAAATTTTGCTGAAGGTCATTTAACATGGTTTCAGCAGTACATTGACAGGGAGCTGCCAGAGGTTCAGGTCAGTTCAGAAGAGGATGTGGAACAATGGATGTCATTTCTGATATCAGTGTATCCTGGCTGAAAGCAGAGAATATTAGAGAAATGTTTGCTTGTGTTTTATTGACCATGCAAAGGATCATAATAAATATGAATAACCATGAGAAGAATGGGAATTCCAGAGTACTTCACTGTAATCATGTGGGACTTGTACATTGATCAAGAAGCATTTGGGTGACCCAAGCAAGTGGCTAGTGCATGGGTCAAAATCAAGAGAGGTGTGTATCATTTCACTATTCAATTTGTATGCTCAGAGCCAATAATCAGAAAAGCAGGGTTATGTAAAGGAGAATGTGGCATCAGGTTTGGAGGATGGTCTATGAACAAACTGTCATATGAAGATAACACAAACTTGCTTGCTAAAAGTGAGGAAGCCTTGAATTTTTTTGCTGATGAAGAACAAGGATTGTACCTTTCAGTATATATTATACTTAATGTAAAGAAAACCAAAATCCTCCAAACTGTACAAATAGATAGTAGTATGATAAATGGAGAAGAGATAGATGTTTTCAAGGATTTTATCTTGCTAGGGCCCACATGGTAGCAATAGTCAAGAGATCAAAAGATATATTGCATTCTGTAAATCTGCTGCACAAGATCTCTGTAAAGTGTTGACAAACAAGGGTGTTACCTTGAGGTCTAAGAAGTTTCTGACCCATACCATGGTATTTTTAATGATCTCATATGCATGTGAAAGTTGGACATTGAATAAGGAAGACAGAAGAATTGATTAATTTGAATTATTGTGCTGGCACAGACTATTGAAAGTACCATGGACTGCCTGAAGAACATACAGATCTGTTTTTGAAGAAGCACAGCAAGTTTTCATATTAAACAGTTTGCACACATTCTCAGGAGAGGTCAGTGCCTGGAAAAGTACATCACACTTGGTAAAGCAGAAAGACAGGGGAAAAGAGCAAGACCCTCCATAAGATGGATTCTCACAGCGGCTACAACAAAGGGTTCAAACGTAAGAACATTGTGAGGATGGTGTAGAACTGGGAGCACTTTCATTCTCTTGTACAAAGGGTCACTATAGACGGTACCTAACAACAAAACAGCAGGTACCAACCACGGTGACCTTGGAAACGTGTGTTGGCTCTTATCACTGTCCTGCTTAAAATGAGTCATTGACGTCACATGGCACTTAGAGCAAAATTCATATCCACATGGAGCCTCACGTAGTCAGTCTCCCTCTGTTCAAATCTGAGGCTTCTCATCATTCCTCAAACACCTCAGCTCTTATAATCTTTGTTTCAGCCGGAAACGGTCTTCCACACCCCAATTTTTCACAGGTCACCATTCTTCTCCCTTCTGCTATGTGTCAGCAGGTCTCAGGAAGAACACCTTCCTAGCTAGTTCAGCTACCCCATGCTGTTTTTAGGTAGTCTACATGCAGAAGAAGCAAATGTTGTCCAGCCCTTCACTCTTGTCTTTGGCATTTGTGAGTCCCATTGTCATGGTTACTGTGCCACTTCATCTCACGGAGGATTTTCCTCCCCTCTCTGACCTGCTGCCTGAACCAGAGTGTCTCCAGACATTGGTCCCACCTAATGATGTGTCTAAAGCGAATGAGTTGAAGTCATAGAAAATATTCTCTGTGGGCTCCAGGATTTTTACTGGCTAATTTTTAGAAGCAGGTCACCAGACCCTTCTTAGTTTATCTTAATTTTGAGGCTCGCCTGAAACTAGCCCATATGAGTGATTCTATTGATAATTAAAACATTGGCAGCTTAGCTTTTAACATTACAGCAGCGTATAAGCTAGACAGTCTGGCAGACTGAGAGACAGGCAGTGAAATCTCCATCATGCCCTAAACCAGAAGGCCACTGTCAGCCAGTCCTTGCTGCCTCAGAAGAACCCTATGGGGTTTCCAACACTGTAAGAGTGAGTGTGTGTGTGTGTGTGTGTGTGTGTGCACGCGCGCGCAGATTACTTCTAAGGAGTGGCTGGGAGGTTTGAACCAGCCAATCTCTCGGTTGCTTAACCCACTGCACCACCAAGGATCCTTTTCTCTACCTCATGGTTCATTAAGTTTCTGTGTGTCATTTACCAGTTCTAAGAATGCACTTATTTACCTGCTTTTCAAATAGTCTGTTCTTCCTGCTCGCTGCACGATGAACTCTGCCAGGACAATGCGATGGTGAGTCTTAGTCCTCATTTGTCTTTAGAGACTAGCGTGGTGTCTGGCACGCTGAAGCTGGCACTCAGCAAGAATCGACTGTCTATGAAGGCTATGAGAGGAAGAGCAGGGATCTAGCCCTCCGTGTGATAGACATATATGAATCATATTATTAGGATTTAGTAATCTTTGTAAGTAACAAAGAGCCATAATTTCATAAGCCATTTCAATCTCTGAAAGAAAGGAGAGGGCAGCAGGTATAATGAAAACCCTTGTAAAGTGGTATTTTTAGTGTATCCATTTCTCCGGTAATTGTTGCCACATTTATTTTTTGTTGCCATGGAAACCTGGAGAGGGGCTTTCCCTCTTATCCCTACCCCTTCAAGCTGTAGCAGAGAAAAAAAATATACATCACCAGGGGTCTTCAAGCACTGCTCCAGCATCTGCCACTCATCAGATGGCGCAATATGACACCCACTCTCTGGGGCCCTGC
This sequence comes from Tenrec ecaudatus, assembly GCF_050624435.1. Taxonomy (NCBI): domain Eukaryota; kingdom Metazoa; phylum Chordata; class Mammalia; order Afrosoricida; family Tenrecidae; genus Tenrec; species Tenrec ecaudatus. The sequence goes on along the minus strand of NC_134531.1, from coordinate 157,372,167 downwards.
TCTGTGCGTGATGCTGTGCTGGCAGTGGTGGCGAAGGAAGTGGGTGAGGTAAGATGCTGACTGACCATCATTCCAGCACACAGCGACACGTGACGTAATGGGCTCTGCACAAGGTGCCGTGAAGCGGAAGAGAGAGGTCAAGAAAAATTGCTGGTAAGACAATGCCAAAACTGTACTTGGAAACTGGCCTGGTGTTAGTCAGGCAAGAACGGGAAGACATTCCCATCAATTACCTTTGTTTTCAAAGACCCGAAGAGAGGTTGGCACACAAAGGACACAGTGGGCGAGGCATTAGGCCTCAGGAAAGGGAAAACAGTCTGTGCAGTTCTCATGTCCACGTGGGAAGAATGGATGTGGATTCACATAAAGAAAAAGAGAAGGGAATTTCTAAGTATTTGTTATTTTTAAGATATCATGGGCAAATTGGGTCAAGTAGACACCCAAGGGATACTTTCCATCAACTCTCGTACTCACTGTCACGGAGTCCATGACAACTTATAGTGGACCTATGGGACAGAGTAGAGCAGAAACCCTGCTGTCTGAGACTGTCAGTCCTTACAGGTGTAGAAAGCCTTACTTTCCTCCCCCGGAGTTGCTGGTCCTTTTCCCTAGCTGACCTTGTGGTTAGTTGTCTCCCCACCCCACCCCCAGGACGCCTTCTCTAATCTCAGGTATGCTTTAAACTTGGAGCGTGTGGCAGACAGGAGGTGCAGCAATTTGAAAGGCAGCAAACCCTGACTATGGGACTGATTAGAATCATTGCAAGGAATGGGAGTACCACTGAGCGTACCACAGTCCCTCCTTGGTCCAGCCGTTCATCAAAGAGCACGGTCTAGCCATCGGAAGTCATTCTATTGCAGCCCTAATCCTTTGTCAGAAACTAATTATCTTGATTTTTCCATATCCTCATTAATAGATTGTTGGCTCCCACTTCTGCACAGGCATAGAATCCTAGCATGTGAGAAACAGGAGAAAGTCGGGGACCAAATACACCCCTCTCATTTTGCACAATGGGAATATGAGATCTAGAGAGAGCAGGCCACCTGGCTCCTCAGGACCAGGAACTGTGTAAATAAGAAAGGCAGTATTTTCATATTTTAAAAATCTAAACACCATGGAAGGTGGCCCTGAACTTAATTTCCTTCCATTGTAGTCCCATCCCCAGAAGAGTCAATTCTGTCGCAGTAGGATCACAATGCTACCTTAAAGGTTCTCCTGATGCCAATCCCCCCTTCTATTTCTATGAAATCTGGTAACAGCATTTTATAAAATTGCCTTTCTCGGTGGTTTTTTAATTGATTCTTCCTCCATCTACTCAAAAGAATAAATGCATAGTACGATGCAAAACATATAGAATCATCCAAATGCTCAACTGAGCTTATTATCTGTTAAATTCAAAACTTGTCCCAAAGCCAAATCTGTAGGGAGAGCTTTTAGAACAACTGATAGCAACGAGGTGCCTGGCACCAAGTCTAATGGTCTGCATGCATGGACTTTAGTCTTAGAACACCTCTGTCAGCGTGGCATAACTAACATTTCCATCTCGTAGGGTGAGTGGAGCTTTGGAGATATTTTAGGTTCCAATCACAAGGTAAAGAGCCAAATCGGCATCCAGTCCACGTGTGATAGAATTCAAACTTGAGTTCTTAACTTCTCTTTTATACTGACCAATACACAACCTAAATTGACCAGAAGATGCGGGTATTGTATATCCCTGTTTTCACAGATGCAGTCATTTATCCACTCAGTGTTGGGGTTATCAATGGACACAGCATGACCCGTGTGTTTCCAGTGTTGAGCGCAGCCCCCAATGATCTCAATCCAGTAGACTCTATCCTAGGGCAGTGAGAAGGCTTGTTAGTGAGCATGAAACAAGTGCCAGATGTGATGGTTTTATTCTTTTATTAATTCCTGTCCATCTTACAGCTCCTCTGTGGACCCAGTGCCCGAATACAACCAGGCACCCAGTAGGAAGGATTTCAGGTTTGGCAGAGTTCAGCGTTTCTCAGGCTTTGGCAATAGAGATCGTTCCTTCCCCTCCATTTCTAGGCTCGAGCTCACATTCATAATATTGGTGCTTACATTTCAAGTGATTTTGAGAAATTACTTCTAGGATGTCCTCTTTCCAAGTAAAGTGTGTCCGTTTAACACTACGCACGTCTGCTTCCCAAGCATGTGCCAACTGGACATTTAGAATGTGGGTGTTGTGTGCGTGCTGCCATCGAGTCTGTATCAACTCATAGCGGCCCTCCCTATAGGGCAGGGTAGAGCCGCCCCTCTGTGTTTCAGGCTGGACCTCTTTACAGCGTAGCTTGTGTCCTCTGTCTCAGGAAGAGCAGCTGGTGCTTTCAAACTGCCGACCTTGCGAGGAGCTGCCCAGTTCGCAACCACTATGGCAGTGTAGCTAGTCTAAACTGAGGTGTGCTATAGTGCAACACACATCCGACGCCAGACTGGGTTAAAAAGAAAACCAGAGTGCAAAGATCTCATTCGTTGTAACGGTCTAAATGATAACATATCATGTTCCATATGTGTAGGGTGTATGAAAGATGTGATTCAAATTAATTTCAATTTCAAAGTTTCTTTTAACAGTTTACATTGTGATTTTTAACTTTGATTAGAAAGTTGTAAATTATTCTAGAGTTATTTGAGTCGAAGGTGTAGCAGTTCTTCTCTGGACTGTCTGGTAGGATTCAACACCAGTGAAGCGGTCTCGGCTGGGACGTGTTTGGCTGCTGAGAGTTTTGAAAGACTTGGGCATTGGCTGCTTTAGTATGGGGCTGTCCAGCTTCAGTTTCAGTAGGTGCTGGGTTTCTGAAACTTGGCCCCTCTCTCCTAGGGGTTCAGACGTGTTGGGGGGCAGTCCTTCAATGCATCTAATCACATCCCCTTAATGGCTGTTGTGGTACTGCCATTTCATTTCTAAACTCATTGTACTTGCATTGTCCTCTCTTAGATTAGTCTGTGGTCTGTTGATTTTGTTAATTCATTCAAAGGACCCAATTCTTGTATTGTTTCTTCTTCTTGTTTCCCTGTGGAAATTTCTATTAAACTAAGCTGTGGCAAAATATCAAAAGTGATAGGGCCTGTCTTATTCTACTCTTGATTTTATGAGTGAAAAAGTGTTAGTTACAATTGATGCTGTCTATTCAATGATTTTTGTATGCTTGACAATGTGTTAAACATTTTACTTATGTTGTCTCTTGATCTTTATTGAAGCCTATGATGTGTGTGATCTGACTATGCCCATTTTGGTGATCAGTTCTATCAGGGAAAGAAGTTTGTTCAGGATTACACAGCTGGGAATGCGGGTCTTCTGCACTGTCCGACTCTCGGGAATGAATGGAATATCCAAGTATTCACAAGGCTGTAGGGTACCCTGCCATGGAATCCACTTTCCTCTAGCAGCTGAACACCATGGATCTGCTTCTCAAATACCCTTGCTACCAACTCTGGTCACTTGTTCTAGTTGAAGTGAACTTTTGCCCTAAAAAAGATATAGTCATTCCTCTTGAGACAATTAATTAAACCATTTTTTTACCATAAAATCCCAGAAATGTGGCTAAATGTAAAGTTCTGTGATGGAAGGTGAGCTTCCATACTGCCTAAGATTACGTTTCCATTTAGTGAACACACACACACACACACACACACACACACACATTTACTTGGAAAATTACTTTTCCAAGATGCTTTGGATGTCTACAGTGCAGACACACCACATATTTAGCCTCTAACGTTAGTTGACAGGTGAATAGAACATAAAAACAAAAATTAAAGAACAACATTATAAACTCCATATCATCTCATGATAAGCTCAACTCAGGTCACCCACTCCACAGTTTAAAGAAAGAAAAGAAAAGATGGTTGACCTTTTAATTGTCAGATGATATTGCTTATTTGTATTTAGAAGATTCATCTTATGTGAGAAGAGCATCTCTTTAAGCACTGGAGCCACATTAGCATAGTGAGATGCTGATTTCATGAGAGGTACATTAAAGTCTGACAGCAAGTGAGGGAAATGAAGTGCCTTTTTATCTCATGATAACTCTAGAGCATTCTGGCATTGAGAGCAGAATTGCCCCGGTGATTTAAATGTGCTGTTTTTATCTCTAGGTAGTTTTGCCAAGGATGTAAAGTTGAATTTTTGCAAGCTAAATGAACATGGGCATTTCCCACTGTATTCTGAACCTCTGAGACAGAATATTAATTTACAGCTGACTTATCCTACAAGAGTGTCCTTAAGAGATGTGTGTGTGTGTGTGTGTGCGTGTGTGTGCGCGTGTGTGTGTGATATTATGAAATGTTTGTCCCTGGTAGGCTTGAGGAATTCATGATCTCACTCACACACTCTTAGGACAGAAATTCAACTTTGTTTATGCTTCAGACGCTGTCCCAGGTGCTGAGAACCAAAGATGATTGAGACCGTTCTTATCCTAAAGCTGTTTGGAATTTTAAATGTTTGATCACTAAAAGAAAACAAAACATTAACCTCAGGTACCCTGAGGTGTCAAATGAGTAGTTCACATTTTCTTTCATTGTTCTTACTATTATTATGACTGGAAAGAGGAGGAAAGAGGAAAACAAATGTGGTAAAAGGTTCCCAAATACTTTGGTCTGATGAATCCTACTGCAGAAGGCAATGTGTTCAAATATCAATAAAGATTTTAGCAACGATGAAAATACTACTTTCCTCTAGTTCGTAAATGCTTCCTCCTCCCCTGCCCCCACTATCATGATCCCAATTCTACATTGCAAGTCTGGCTAGACCAGAGGATGTACACTGGTACAGATAGAAACTGGAAACACAGGGAATCCAGGGTGGATGATCCCTTCAGGACCAGTGGTGTGAGTGGCGATACTGGGAGGGTGGGTTGGAAAGGGGGAACAGATTACAAGGAACTACATGTGACCTCCTCCCTAGGGATGGACAACAGAAAAGTGGGTGACGGGAGACATCAGACAGGGCAAGATATGACAAAATAATAATTTATAAATTATCAAGGGTTCATAAGGGAGGGGGGAGTGGGGAGGGAGTAGAAAAAATGAGGATCTGATGCCAGGGGCTTAAGCAGAGAGCCAATGTTTTGAGAATGATGAGGGTAATGAATGTACAAGTGTGCGTTACACAATTGATGTATGTATGGATGGTGATAGGAGTTGTATAAGCCCCTAATAAAATGATTTTAAAAAGATTTTCACAAATATTGTGAATGCTTGAATGAAAAAGATGCTAGAATGGTCATTTATTATAATTGTTCTGGTTCAAAGACAGATTTATTTGTTCTTTTAGTCTATGGTACATTCTCTTTTTTTCTTTTAACACACCATTTTATTAGGGGCTCTTACAACTCTTATACAATCCGTACATCAATTTTATAAAGCACAGTTGTACATATGTTGTCCTAATCATTTCCAAAACATTTTCTTTTTTAAAATCATTTTATTGGGGGTTCTTACAGCTCTTATAACAATCCTTACACCCATGTGTCAAGCACATTTGTGCTTATGTTGCCTTTTCAACACATTTTCTTTCTACTTGAGCCCTTGGTATTAGCTCCTCATTTTTTCCCCTCCCTCTCCCACTCTCCCTTCTTCAGGAACCCTTGATGAATTATAAATTATTGTTATTTTCATATCTTATTCTTCTCTAGCATCATAATTCAAAGGCATCAATTCTTCCCCAGTCTTCCTTCTTCAATGTCCAACTTTCACTTGCAAATGAAGCAATTGAATAATTTATGACACGGGTAAGGCACACTTCAGTATTCAAAGCAACAGCCTTGCTTTTCAATACGTTAAAGAGGTCTCGTGCAGCAGATTTTTCCAATGTGGCGTATTGCTTGAGCTCTTGACTACTGCTTCCATGAGCATTGATTGTAGATGCAAGCAAGATGAAATCCTTGGAAATGTTAATCTCTTCTGTTTATCATGTTACTTATGGGTTTGATTTTATCCACATTAAATTTTAATCCATACTGAAGGTTGAGTTCCTTGATCTTCATCAGCAAGTGTTTCAATTCCTCCTCACTTTCAGCAAGCAAAGTTGTGTCATCTGCATATCATCGGAGGAAGGTAAAAGGAAATAGAGGAAAGAAATAGGAGACAAAAGCTATTTATAGAGGTATAGCCGTAGGCATGTATATACGTAAATATATTAATTTATCATGAAATGGATAGAGGTCAATGCACCTATATTTATGTGATAAAGATTAAGATAGCAGATAGACTTTGGGTCTTTACTCAAGGCTTCCATTAACACAAGAGCACTTTGTTCTGATAACCCAATACTCTTTGATACTCACCTTTCCAACATGATAGCTGAAGAGAAAATGGGTGCATAAGCAAATGTAGTGAAGAGAGCAGATGGGGCCCAGCTATCAAAAGTTATAGTGTCTGGAATCTTACAGGCTAGAAGTCAGACAAAAGGCCATTTAACAGGGAAGCAAACAAACCCAAATGGAAGAAGCACACCAACTGTGATCATGAATTGTCCATGGGATCAGGTATCAGGTATCAAAAAATCCAAAACAAACAACTATATTGATGCAAAAGATGGGGCTTGGAGTGGAGGACCAAAGCTCTTCTGTAGACAATTGGACATCACTCCCACAGAAGTGGTATAAGGAAGGGATGATTCAACCAAGGTGTAATATAATCACACATCATTCCCCTAGTTCCTGACTACTTCCTCCCCTGCACTACCATAGCCCAGTTCTACCTTTCAAAGGTGGCTACATCAGAGAACACACATTGGTACAGATAAGAGCTTTCACCACACGGAATTCAGGAAAGATAAATCCTTCAAGAACAGCAATGGGAGTATTTGATATAATGAGAATAGGGGGATGATTAGGGAGGGGGAAGGGCGAGAAAGGGGGAACCCATCAAAAGATTGGATGTGTAATCTCCTCCTCTCTCAAAGGGGATGAATAACTGAAATGTGGATGAAGGGAGTCAATGGAGAGTGTAAGATAGGAAATAATGATAGCAATATATAATTGATCAATGATTCATGAGGGTGGGAGGGAGGGAGGGTGGGAGAGGGAGGGGACAAACGAGGAGCTGTTACCAAGAGCTCAAGTAGAAAATGCTTTGGAAATGATGTTCGAACATATGTACTAATATGTTTGATACAATTGATGAATGCAATGTTATAAGAGCTGTAAGAGCTACCAATTAAATTATATATATGTGTGTGTGTGTGTGTATATATATATATACGACACATGGAGTTACACTGATGGAGCCAGAGCCTTGGAGCTGGAGGAGCCACGTGGAGACCCACACCAGTGCTGAGATGCTTCCAATGCCACTGGATCCACAAGACTTTTCACCCACTGGCCTGTGATCTCCCTGAATTCAGAATCATTGCATATGTCTGAAGAGGAATTTATAGACCCGGTGTCGGATAAATGGGCTAATGTTAGATTTGTGGACTTGATTTAGACTAGGCTGGGATGTTTTCTCAATATACAATTTTTCTTTATATAAAGCTCTTTCTTATATACACATACACACAATTTGTTAGCAAGCCTTCCATTAATTCCAATGGTACATTCTTCTTCATATAATCCAGCTTTTCTGATTATTTGGTAAGCATAGGTCAGCATCAAGATTGAATAAGTATGGTAAGAGGATACCAGGCTGGCATACACTTTTCTTGAAGGTTACTAGGAGTTATAAAACTCACTCAAAGCCAGGCTTTGTTACCAGGTGAGCAATCAGAAGGACGCTAACCCTGGTTTTGTTCTACCTCAAGCCCCTCTCACATGCTCCTCCATTGTCTCTGTTCTGCTTTACAAAAAGCATCTCTGGGTAAGAGACCAGAAGACTCCAGAGCAAAATCTGTCTTCCCAATTATCTGTCTTGCCTATTGTCTGTCTTGACTCTTATTAACTCACGTGGAGGCGAGTTGCCGTGTTCCCATGAGTGTGGAACATAATCTCTGCTTCAGCTAACTTTGTTTGAAGCCATGCCTGCCTCACTGAGACCTGAGGGGTGGCCCTGGGAGGCCATCCCAGTTTGGTTTGGGAGCCAGGATTCCCCCTTCCCAATTGCTCTGCGCCCAAGTGTGGTCATATCCCTTCTACTCCTGTCCGGCACAGTTGACACCCATTGCTGTTCCCAAATAACTATATTTCCCAGGAGTCTTTTAAAATTAAGAAATATCTTCCCAATATTTGAAAGGAACTATATTGTTTTTCTTCTGGTTGCAAAATAAGGCTTAATCAATGTAGAGAATTAGATAAATAGTAAAAAGTATACATTTAAGCAAGTACACATTAAGCAAGTCATCTCTAATTCTACTATCCTGCTCATATTTTGTGAACTTTTCCCATGTTTTTTCCTTTTTTATATCCCACAGACATTCCTAAACTAGGGAGGCATATAGACGTGTTGAGACACACTCAGCTTTTACTTCTTAATAATGTTTTGTGAACATTTCCCCATCTCCTTTACATAGTCTATGAGATTATGCTTGAATGTGTTCATGTGCATGTACACAATGCTTTCTAGTAAACACTTTCAATGTTTAAAATTACCTCTAGATAGAGAACTGTCCAGGAATCCTCTGTAGCTTTGCTCCATTTATTTCTGCCTTAGAGTTAGCACAAATCATGTGCTTTAATGTTTAATTTTTACTCCAGGGCTTCTCCATTCCATACCTAATAGCCCCGTCTTCATATTTTATTCTTTGTATTAAAGTTTTAATCCATGAGATAATACAGTGTTTACAGGAAAAGGAATAGCCTTCTGACTGTTGGTTCCCTCTCCTCTATAGAAGGAAGCACTGACTGATTTTGTTCATCTTCAAGAACTGCTTACGTTTATAAATAACAGAGAAACCAGAAGCATCAGTGTCTTCGTTACCTAGTGCTACCATATAGCAAATGCCACAAGTGGGTGGCTTCAAGAGAAACAGATCTCACAGTCTGAAGGCTAAAAATCCAAATCAAGGTCTTGCCGTGTAGATTCCTCCTCTACCAAAATTTCTTGACATTTCTCTGCTTTGAGACAGATCCTTGCTCTCATTTGTCTTTCCCTGCTGTATGTTTCCAGATGTGATGATGTGGGTTTTCTTTACATTGAGTCATGATCTGTGCTAAAGGTTGAAATCCTTGACCTTCATCAGCAAGTCCTTCAAGTTCTCCTCAATTTCAACAAACAAGGTTGTGTCATTTGCTTTTCATAGGTTATTAATAATCTTTCCTCTAATCTTGTGGCCACATTTCTCTTCATACAAGCCAGCTTCTCTGATTATTTGTTCAGCATACAGATGGAAAACTATGGTGAATTAGAGCAGCCAGTCCACAGAGAGGACAACATGGCTGGTCCCACTATGAGACATGATGGCCCTCAGTGACCAATGGTGCTACAGGGGACAGCACCGGAGACACGGTGTGGGAATTGCACTTGACCTGATCCCATCACACCGAGGCAAAGCACTGGGGGAGTGCAGCGGAACAGCAAGGGAATGGAGTGGCAAGGTCCCCAGGGAATGCTGAAAGTGGACTTTGGGGCCAGGGCGTGATGCCCCAACAGACTGGACTGGAAAACGCTCCTAAGGGCCAACAAATGATCCTTGACTTTAAGAAAGAAAGAAAGAAAGAAAGAAAGAAAGAAAGAAAGAAAGAAAGAAAGAAAGAAAACTATGGTGAAAGGAAATCACTCTGGCATATAACCCCTTCCTGATTTAAACCACGCAATAACATTGTCTTGTTCTATTTGCACAACTGACTCTTGATCTATGTAGAAGTTCCTCATCAGCACAATGAATTGTTTTAGAATGCCCATTCTCCTCAAGGTTATCCATAATTTACTATGGTCCATTCCGTCCAATGCCATGGCATAGTCAATCAAATACGAGTACAGAGCTTTCTGGTATTCTCCGCTTTTAGCTCAGATCCATCCGGCATTAGCAATGATGTTTCTTGTTCCACATCCTTTTCTGAATCTGGCCTGAACTTCTGGCAGTTCCCTCTCAATGTACTGCTGTAACCACAGTTGTATGGTCTTCAGTGTCATTTTGCTTTTGTGTGCTATCGGCTATATTGTTCTGTGTAGTTTGAGCATTCTTTTGGGTCCCTTTCTTTCGGCATAAGTCCTCAACTTGATGGTTTGACAATGGCTGCAACAATGGACCCGGGCTGACCAACATTTGCAAGGATGGCACAGCACAGTGCAGTGTTTCATTCAGTTGGGTATGGAATCACTCTGGGTTGGAGCCAATTCCATGGCACCTGACAATAACAGCAGCAACAACACTGTACGCCTCTGTGTCTACTTCTCTCTTTGTATAAGGCACCTCTCAAAGATAATTAGACTTAGGACCTACCTACTCTTGCGGTTGTTGTGGTGGTGAGGTGTGTTTGAGTTGGTTCTCAGTCATAGTGACTCTACACGTGATAGAATGAAACACTGTCCACGACGGCACTGTTCTCACAATTGTTCTAATCACTCTGCCAACCCCTCCCCCTTTGTACTGACCTCCCACTGTACCCAGCATGACATCTTTTCCTGGGACTAGTCTCAGTTGATAATCTACCCAAAGCACACTAGGCTTACCATCCTCCCCCCAGTGATTCTTCCAACACAGCTTTATTTCTTCCCCTGGAAGTCCATGCTACTTTTGATTTCCTTCCTAACACCACAGTTCAGATGCAACCATTCTTCAGTAGGCGTCCTTATTTGTTCAGCATCTGTTGGGTCACCGTTTGAAATGGACACAAATATGGATCTCTTCAAGACTATTGGTCAGGCAGCTGTCTTCCAAATTGTTTGGCATCGATCACTGAGGGCTTCCAGTGCTTCATCAACCAGTTGGACTATTTCTGCTGTTATCCTGTCAATGCCTGGAGACTGTATTTCACTGATGCCTCTGAGTAGCTTGGATTTCTTTCTTCATTATCATTGGTTCTGGATCATATGCTATCTCTTGACATGGCTGGATGCCAGCCAGTCATCTTCAGTGCAGCGATGCTCTATATTCCTTCCATTGTCATTATGTGCCTCCCGCATCATTTGATATTTTGCCCACTTCAATATTATAATGCAAAGACAGAATTTTTTCCTTCAGTTCTTTCACCTTGAGATATGCTGAGTGTGCCTTTCTAGGTACCATTCTAACTCCAGGTCTTTGAACTTTCATTAGAGTAATTTACTCTGATTTCCTAAGCTGCCCTTTGAAGGGTTCTATTCAGCTCATAATTTCCATTTGCCATTGATACTCTCCGTTCTAGAGGAAATTTCAGAGTCTCTCTCTTCTGACATCCACTTTGACCTTTTCTTTCTGACCTATCTTTGAAGTAACCTTTTGCTTTCTTCATGCAAGATGTTCTTGATGTCATCCTACAGCCCCTCGTGTCTTCTGTCATTAGTACTCAGTGTGTCAAATCTGTTCCTGAAATTTGAGTGGGTTCTACTCAAGTTCATGCTTTGATCCTCATGGACTTTTTTTTTTTCCATTTTCTTCAACTTCATCCTAAACTTACATTTGAGCAATCGATGGTCGTTTCATAGTCAGCCCTTGGCTTTGTTTTGACTGCTAATATTTAGCTTCTTGATGGTTCCTTCCCAAAGATGCAGTCAATCTTATTCTTATATGTTCCACTTGGTCCTATCCAGATGCATAGTGGCCATGTGTGTTATTGAAAAATAGAAGCCACCAGTCTGACCAAATTCTATGTTGTGGTCTCCAGATTCTTTTCCGACACCAAGGCTATATTCCCCTCTGATGTTCCTGCCTTTTTTGTTTCCAACTTTTACATTCAATTGTCAGTATTTATCAATGCATCTTAGTTGCATGTTTGATCAGTTTCAGAATGATGATGTTGGAAGAATTCTTCAGTTTCTTCAACATTAGCTTCAGTGGTTGTTGCGTACATTTGAATAATAGTTTTATTAATTAGACGTCTTTGTAGACCTGGTGACATTGTCCTGTTACAGACAGTATTCTACCTCAAGATACATCTTAACACGATCATTTTGATTATCAATGTGACACTATTGCTCTTGAATTTGTTATTCTCAACATAGTGAATCATATGATTTTTGGATTCAGAATGATCAATATTGGTCCATTTCAGCTAACTAATGGTTTGGATATCAATTTTCATGTGTTCTGTTCCATTTTTGACCACTTTCAACTTTCCCAGATTCATACTTGGGTGCAATTAGTAATAGATGCTTGCAAGTACTTCTCATTTTGAGGTGTACTTTATCAGCAAATGAAGACTTGGAAAGTTTAATTCCATCCACATCATTATATTAAACTTTGCAATGAAGAGGCATTCTTCCGTCCCCATTTTTGTTTTCTTTGACTTTCAACTTAGGTTCATCTTCTGGTACTATGTCTAACAACTTGCTGTAGTTATTCCTAATGTTTTCGGCAGCTACCCCTCAGAAGTGGATAGCCTATTCCTTCTTTGTGGCCTGTTTTTAGTCTGGAGCCTATTTATCTTGAGTGACCCTGCTTCTACTTACAATGCCGGTGACATAGCTGCCAGCATCACTGCAATATACAACCCACCACATTTATGACAAACTTACAGATAAATGGTGGGCTACTTGGGTAGGGCTTTATTCATATCACAATAGAAAATCTCAATTTCTAAACAGGATCATATTTACAGGTGTTGTGAATGTCAAAGTTATAGGTTAATGTCAGCATGACTAGGCAAGGATTCTCCATGGATTGAAAATTAAAGCCTAGTAATACCCACTCCTTTATGAGTGGATGCTATTGAAGAATTTGCTTGCCTTTTGCTGGGTTTCGGTCCTGAATCCAGTCCTTTGCATTTGAGCCAGCAGCCTGTTGACCTTAGATTCTTACCTGCTGACCTTAGATCATCATGCCAGCAGCCAGAAGTCTGTTATCTGACCTACCAATCTTGGTTTCAACAGTCCCTGCCAGTATATGAGACAGAAGAGGCCTCCAGTCTGACATTTGATGCACAAACTAGGGATATATCTGTCTCTACAATGGTTTGAGCCATTTCCTTGATATAATCTTCTCTGTACATATACATATTTAATTTAAGTTCCACTAATTTTGCTTCTCTAGAGAACCCAGCCTAAAACAGTGAAGAATAGGCTTACTGCATATAATGGAAATCACAAATCAATAGCAGCTTAGACACATTTTTATTTATTCTATCTTTTAATAAAAGTCTGACATGATGTGGTCAGTTTTTGCTATATAAGGCTTATAATTATCAAGGATGCAGCCTCTAATATCTTTCTACTCCCTTATGATTTCCATTTCCAAAATGTCAAAATTCTTGCTTTTGAAGCTCTTTAGCCCCCACAGCAGGAAGAATTAAGAAAGACAAAACATATCTGTCATGCTCAAGCTAAGTCGTCAGAAAGCTTGAGAAGTTCCTTACAATATACGTACTTAAATCCCATTGGCCAGAGCTCATTCCCATACCTACATCGACTTGAAAGCAACTGTAGTCGTTTATTTTGAAACAGCGCTGCCACTGAACAAAATTGGTGTTTTACTGCCCACAGAAGAAGGGGGAGTAGAATGTTTGGTATGCAATAAAAATATACTGTTTAACATAATCAAATAGTTCAAGGATTATCTATGAGTTAAGGTATTGTTTAAGCCAGCAAAATGCAATATCATTAGGATTTTTGTTCCATTTCTCAGAGATTCTCTATATGCTTCTTCATCTTGTGTTTTTGTTTTGCGTGTTTTTCACCCTCAGACTCACCAACTCTGGAAGGGCAGAGATGGTTGTAGCATTGTGTGATACAGCACTCTTACACCTCGGTGTCCATAGAAAGCACGAGGTGCTTCCCGAGACCTTTCATAGATTGGCAAGAATATTTTCTTTGCAGAATCTCCTAAACACATCTCTATTAATCACATTAGTTTAACTTAGCCATTTTCTTATGCCTGAATTGATCATTATAACCCAGGGGATGGAATATGCTGATTGTTGTTGGCCAATTAAAGTCACCCCTAAGACTGGTAATAGGTTTGTTGTTGTTGTTGTTGCCTGCTGTGCAATTGGTTCCAACTCCTACTGACTCTGCATACCAAAGTAGAACTGTCCTGCAGGATTTCCTGTACTGAAATCTTTCCAGGGACAGATTGCAGGGATTTTCCTCTCCCATGGGGCCATTGAATGGGTTGAATTTTATTCTTTTGGTTAGCAACCAAGCACTTAACCATTTGCCACCAGGGTTCTTTGATGATAGGTTTAGCCTTGCTAAAATGAAGATATGCTGCCAGGAGTTAACGTGGCCACTCACTGCACATGAAAACTAGGGTGACGTCATTGAAAGAAAAGCAGCACAGTTGGTTCTTCTGGAAATTCCTTCTCTCCATTTACTCAATGGCAGTGATTTTGGTTTGGGTAGCTATGTGATATGCTTATGTAGTTATTTTTCACTTGTGATTGTTTATTGACCACCAAACATAGAAATATCAGATGCTCATTTCCATTTATGTTCACTCCTGCACCTCCAAACAGTACAGTTAAACCTCTTTTGTTCCTATCAGTAACCACTAGAGACTAACACCTCTGGCTCCTATTTAGTATGATCTAGACATCTATGTTCCATCCTTTCACTGATCACATTATCCTACTTCTATCTCTCAAAATTTGTCAATTATACTTTTATTTTTATAATGTTGAGAGTGAGAAATATCTATTTTGTTCTGTTCCTCTACTTGTTAAGTGGTTTTTTGTTTTTTTTAAAGTCTACAGATTGATTCTAAAACCTTGAAACCAGAAATGCTTCTATTGGATGCCATGGCATTCAATGTCCTATAGGATTTTCTAGATGGTAGAAAGGAGCCCTGGTGGTGTTGTGGTTACATATTGGTCTCCTAACTGCAAGGTCAGCAGTTTGAAACCACCTGAAGCTCCATGGGGGAGGAACAGGAGGATTTCTACTCTCATGAAGAGTTACCTTCTTATAATCCCACAGGGTCAGTGCTACGCTATCTCACATGGTTGCTATGAGTAGGAATCAACTTGATGGCATTGAGTTATTGTTGTTGTCATTTTTAGTTATTTGCAGATATAGATGGCCAAATCTGCTATTCTGCCCCTGAAGCCTCTGGGTGAGTTCAAAGAACCAGCTTCTAGGTTAACATCAGAGTGTTTAAGCCACTGCACTATCAGGCATTCTTCTTCTTCTTTTAATTTAAATTATAATTCCTTGAAGGTCCACAAAGTATGCTCAGACTTTGCTCCGTTTCTGAGCGGTCCAAAGACAAAACCTGTGCCGCTCAAGTTCTAATGTTTCTCTGTGTGTCAGCACTTCCCACCTCCTTGACTATTTGTGGCCATTTTTCAAGATCTTAGTTAAACTGATTCACCTACTCTCAGTTTTCTTTCCTCTGGATGCCCAGCCCCAAAGGAGAACAGGTGGTTCCTTGATCACCGGCAATAGTCTATATCCAAGTAGTAGATATGACACTCACAAAATAATTCTTTGCTAAAATGAAAAATTTGGGAGTTGGCATTATAAGTGATTACTAGGGCGATGGTTGTGGGTGAAGTGGTGTGGAAGAATTCAGAGTGAAAGAAGAAGGGGGACTTTCACATATGTGTGTAAGTATCAACAGGAGGAGCTGGCTGAAGACACTGAGCTTCACCATGTTCAGCCTCAGGGAATCAGTGAGCCGAAGGACTCATGGAGGAAAGTGATATTGTTGAACTTTATACCTGCAACAGGAGTGCCTGGCAGATGTCACCCAGCCTGTGCTAGACAGCTCCAAATGCTGCAAATCTTACATCTTCCTCTATAATACTCTGGTTCCAATTCCACTTTCTCATGCATTAGAAATTCCACCAAATTGTTCTGTTTCCCTTGTCTCCACATAATCCAAGACGGATAAATACCTAATACAAACCATTAATATTGCACTTGCATTTTTGTTGGCATTCTAATGGGTTTTACATATTGCTCACTCACAGCAAAGGATGTAGTCACCCAACCTGAATTCGAATATTGGCTCTTTCCCTGTCTAGCTATGGCATATCATAGTTAAATTCCTTCATCGCTGTGCTTGCTTCATTTGTAAAATCACAATAGCAATGGTATCTCTTCCATGTGTTGTCTGAGAGCCACAACTGCAATCATGTATGAAAAGTA
Organism: Tenrec ecaudatus; assembly: GCF_050624435.1. Taxonomy (NCBI): domain Eukaryota; kingdom Metazoa; phylum Chordata; class Mammalia; order Afrosoricida; family Tenrecidae; genus Tenrec; species Tenrec ecaudatus. The sequence goes on along the minus strand of NC_134531.1, from coordinate 157,356,048 downwards.
TTTAGCACACAGATACTAGTAAATAGCATTGCTTAATAAGTGTTTGTTGTCCAATAATTCAAAACTGGTTCCAGCACTACATTGGCAGGGACCTGCCATAAATTCACATCAGATTCAGAAGAGAATGCAGAACGAGGGATATTCTTGCTGATTTCAGATGGATTTTGCTTATTAGGAGAGGATACCAGAATTATGTTTACTTGCAAAGGCAAATGTGTGGGTCATAATGATCTATGGATAACATTGTAAAGAATGGGAGTTTTAAAACACTTAATTATGCTCATGACCATGGAACAAGAGGGAGTTTCTCTAACACAACAAGGAGATCCTACATGGCTTTAAATCCGGAAAGGTGTGTGTCAGTGTTGTATCCATTTACCATATGTATTCAATCTGGATGCCGAGAAAATAATCCAAGAAGCTGAACTCTGTGAAACAGAACTAGGCATCAAGCCTGGAGAAAGGCTCATTAACAACCTGCACTATGAAGGTTACACAGCTGTGAACTTGAAGCACTTACCGATGAACATGGAAAACTACAGCCTCCCGTATGGATTACACATCAACCGAAGGCAAACAGAAATCGTGACAGCTAGACCAATAGTCAGCCTCCTAATAAATGGAGAAGAGTTTGAAGCTGTCGTGGATTTCATTTTCAGTTGTGTCATGGGCACTTGTGGACGTATGCAAAGCTGAACAATGAATACGGCTCACCAGAGGAGCATCGATGCATTTGAATGATAGTATTTGCAAATAATACTGGAAGTACCCTACACCACCAGCAGAACTATTAGATCTGTCTTGAAGGAAGGGTAGCCAGGATGTTCCTTAAAAGCAGAGATGGTGACACTGTGTCGCATATACTTTGGACAAATTATCAGGGCAGACCAGTCCCTGGAAAAGGACACCGTGATTGTTAGAGGGTCAGTGAAAAGGGGAAGGTCCTTAATGAGCTGGGTTGACACAGCAGCCACAGCGATGGGCTCAAACATTACAACTCTGAGGAAGGCACCACTGTAGGGCGATGATACAGTGTCTCATTCTGTTGTCCTTATCTTTGCGGAGTCAGAGTGCCTCAACAGCACTTAACAACAATGGTGCAATAATATGAGGACAACCACAGTAATAAGTGCCCTGTGCTCCTATGAGCCAACACAGTAAGTGGGGGTTATCTGTGCCTAGCATTGGCTAACACACTTGACTCTGAATGCTTAGAAAAGGAAGGGAAGTTACCTTTTTTGATTCATTACTACTCCCTCACTCCCCTGCAGGCCAAATACAGAGTCGACTACAGGAAGCAAGTATGAAACACATGCTGATCAATTCCTGAGCCAACTCATTTATCCTTCTGTGAACCCGGAATGCTAGTTCAAACCATCTACTGATGGATGTGTAGTAAAACATCCCATAATTTATAGTAGACCACAAAGAGAGACCACACATGTGCCTACAGTCCAAATATGCCAGCCACATTCACCTCATCCCCACTGCTCTGGCCACTTCTCTTGCCCACAGGCTGTCTGAAGACGGACAACTGTTGCCACGACCAGCCTCAGACCCAGTCACCTGTCTCTCTAGGTCCCAGACCAAGACCTCCTCCTCCCTGAGCTGGAATCCGGCTTTGTTGACTTTGGGCCCTGAGCACAACTTCTCATAAATCTTTCCTGAACGCTGTTATCAGGCATTTCTTCTAACTGCATCGTTCCACAGAAGGTCCGAATCAGTTCAAGGAATCTTGTGGGGCAAGAGGTCCTTCCCCCTTTTCCCGTTCTTCCCACTGCGCCCATTCCCTTGTCAGAGCTCTGCTTGTAGCTACAGAGAGAGACCGTTCAAGTTTACGAAAAAGACAAACCTAGATAAGGAAGGGGCCCGGGAGGTGGAAAGAATATTTATATTAGCCAAAGGTTGACAAAAGTGTCCCATTAAATATACTTTAAAAGTGCAATCCTTAGATACAGTTTCCCGTGTTTGGGGGTGAATTCTGAATGGGGCGATGGTTATACAACTCTCTACATTTTTCTAAATTCACGCAACCGGGCACCACATACCGGCGTTTTCTATGATATGTAAATTTAAAATGATATCCCTGGTAATGAAATGGCTAATCACCTGACTACTCAGAGAAAAGTCAGCCCCTTGGACTTAGCAGCGGCTCCACAGGAGGAGGATGAGGCCGTCTGCTTCCACAAAGATTTACTGTACACATGTGGAATCTCTATGGGCCAGCTTGACTCTGTTGGCCTCTGTCCAACAGGGTTGCTAAGATTCCAAATCAACTGGACTTTGTTTGAGTTTCAATCTTAAATACAGTTTAAAATTTCAATCGTGGCAAGTTTTTGCCCGGAGGCCACAACTCATGATGCCTGACTCACCGATGCCTGGAAGAGCTGGCTTGGAAGACTATTTTCCAGGTTTGCTTCCTGATTGGCGAAGTAGTGAGTTGTTTGATTTTTTTTTTCTGGATAATAAAATGTAAGTTGGATAGTTGCTTTTCCAAACATAAATATATTAAACCAGACAATACCAGGAAGACTAGAGGACAAAGAACAGCTAAGCACAAAAAGGTGTGTGGTGCCTCTTATCTGGGCTGTGATAACTCAGTCTTGCCGCCCTTTATCGGCTTCCATTCTCTATGCCTGAGTAGTTAAACTTCCCAGTGTTTAAACAGCAGCATAATGCAGACTTAGCTGAATAGTGAGTTACTAAGAACACCGTATCTAGAATGTATGTGGTCTCAGACTCTCTTGCTTCATCCTGTTATTTCCATTTGGAATGGCGTGGCTTCTGACCAGCTGTTTCCTATGTGAGGCAGTCTGAAGCCTCTGCCTTTCTTTGGCTCCACATCCATCTTTCAGTTGCACACACAGGATGTTACCAAGTCTGTACCACCTGTTCCCTTAGGAGCCCCTCCTGTATGCCTGTCTATGTCTTCAACAGCCTCCTCCTCTCTTAGAGATGAATTAGCATCCCTTCATTATGAGGGCACTATGTCTAGGCACTTCAACCAGTTCAAAACTGGTTCAGCCAAGGAAGGCTGAGGAAGATCTGAATTTTCAGGATTTGGGTGAAGTGGTCTGGGTGACTCAGAAAAGGCATCGTCAGCTCTTTCAGGAGCTAGAACTATAGGGATTGACACACATTCAACGTGATGCAGTCAGCTGCCAACTTTGAAAGGGGTGCTGTTGTTTCTATGCTGGTCAGAAGATTTGTTTGAAATGCTATATGCCTATATTTTGAAAGAGGCATCTTGTATCTCGCAGGACATTGGCCCATAACTTTTGTCATCCCTGCTATCATCCTGGTTCACCCACATTTTACAAATTCAGGTCCATTCCAATTTCCCTTTGTTGGCCATGACTGAGTTCCAGTTCAATGCTCTGCCTTTGACTTTCAATGCCATACGTTTCTGGGCAACTCTGTTTTCCTGGAGGGCACAGATGCTTCTGAACACAAATATGTCAATCTGATTGCTTCTGTTTCCATCCATTCTACTCTCAGTGGGTACGCACCCGAGTGGCTGTGCTAAGCCAGGCTCCCCAGGAAGCATGTATTCTCTTACCTTCAGCAGCATATGTTTTAGGAGAGGAGACAGTCCATGAGTTACAGAGTTTGATGATGCTGCATGGTACTTACACAGAGGACTGAAGATCATGGTACCAAAGGTCAAAGGATCCCGGGCATATTTGTTAATGAAAAAAGGTAGATCGGATGAGTCAGAAGAGAAAATTTTGGGGTTTTATAACAAAGCAGTTGCATTAAGTCCACTATGAACCATAATGACAACTCGTGGTGGGATTCAAATAATTTAAAAACTGGTTTGCTGCTCTAAAGATCATTCTGAGTATTAAAAGGCAATGTCTGTAAAGGGAGTTTATTGTTTCATACAGTTCATACTTAAATACGAACAACAAAAGATATACAAAACTTGTTTATGTTATAAAAAAAGCTTTAAAATATTAATGAAAAATATTCAAAATACCTGACAAATGATGAACAAAAAAAAAAAAACCAAGATATTTCTATCTTGCTTCTTGATTGGCATCCTTGATCAAAATTTTCTTCATGTTTATCCAAGCATCATTGTGATTTCCACACTGGCCGACTGTCCAGCCACCCACCTTAGAGAGAACCCTGATTACAGGTGCCATTTAACAAGTGGTTCACCAAACCCGACTAAAAAATTAAGTACTGGTTCTGTTGAACAGGTGTGAACTGGCTGAATCCCACGACTGGCCGCACCTCAGGTGACAGAATATATACAATGAGTCCCATAAGGGTCTCAACAGTTGATTTTTTCAGAAGTAGATTGTCAGGTTTTATGTTTTAAGTCCTTTTGAGTGGTGTGTTAGTTCAGGTTGACTAGAGAAACAAATCCAGAGACATGTATATTTAAGAGAGAAATGTATATCAGGAAGTAATTATGCATCAACAAAAAAATTCCAGCCCAGTCCAGATGAAGTCCATAAAATTGATATTATCCCATAGTCTTATATTAGCTCATGGATTTCTCTTCAGACTGATGCACCATCTGCAATGATGCTGATGCAGGAAGACCACAGGCTGGTGCCTGGAAAGTCTTGAGGGTCCAATGGCAGTGAACCCATTTGCAGGTCTCTGGCTGCCATCAGGGAGCGTGGCTCCAAGTGACATGTCAACAGGAGTGTGTCCCACCTCCAGGGAGGAAGAGAAGAAGTCCCAGAATCCTCATGAGAATGCCATGCCCACAAGGAGGGAATCACCTGACTGACAGAGTAGCCTCCACCCCTTCTTTCTTCTTTATCAAGCTGACATGAAACTGTGTAAATACCACAAGTGGGTTTAAACCTCCAACTTTTAGGTTACAGTCAAGTGCTTTAACCACAATCACCAGCCAGGGACTCCATTCCTGGTTTGCTGTTTTAGTTGTTGGGTACCCTAAAGCTTATTCCAACTCACTTGGACCCCGTGTTACAGAGTAGGCCTGCTCTGTGTGATTCTTGACTGCAGGGCATAATCTTCATAGCAACTGATCATTAGGTTTTTGTTCCACAGTCGCTAAAAAAACAAACCAAACTCACTGTCCGTGAATTGATTCTGATTCATAGCAACCTTATAGGACAGGGTAGAGCTGCCCCTGTGGTCTTCTGAAACTATAACTCTTTATGGGAATAGAAAGCCTCATCTTTCTCCCATGGAGTGGCTTGGAGTATCACACGGCTGACCTTACAGTTAGCAGGCCAATGCATGACCACTAAGCCACCAGGACTCCTTCCTCACAGATCTGCTAGGTGAGTTCAAACCATCAATCTTTAGGTTAGCAGTTTGTGTTAGTCTGGATTGACTAGAGAAACCAATTCATAGACACTCATATGTGTATAAGAGATATCTTTATATACAAAGGCAATAGTATATTGAGAAACATCCCAGCCCAGTTGAGGCCAAGTCCATAAATCTCATATTAGCCCATATGTCCATTACCAGTCTATACATTCTTTTTCAGACTCACACAGCACATACAAGGATGCTGAATGCAGGAATAAAGATCACAGGCCAGTGGGTGGAAAGTCTTGTGGATCCAGTGGTGGTGGAAGCATCTCAGCTCACAGGTAGTGAGCGTGTGCCCCTCCTCCAGTGTGCTAGCTATCTCCTTTGCACCTCCAAATGGGGTCTTCAAGCTGCAACCTAATTGAAAGGCTGAACCCTACCCCTTCACTCTTGTCTCAAGCTGACGACACATTATGTAACTACCACACAGCTTATTGTTTAACTATTGCACTGCCTAACCCCAAGCCAAACTCACTGCCATTCAGTCTCTTCCAACTCATAGTGATCCAATAGGACAGAGTAGACCTGCCTCGTAGCCTCCTTTCCAAGGCCTATGCAATATGTGGAGGGACAAATTGCAAAGCATTCACCTGAGGAGTGGCTAGTGGGACTGAACTACTGACTTTTCATTGAGCAATTGAGCATGTAGCCACTGCACCACCACGGCTCCTTTATTTCAAGCCTAGAAAGCTAGAAATCCCGCAGGTCCGAGGCCAGAGAAACTGTGCATGTGAGTTGTCTATACTCCAATGGGCTTGAACAGAGGAGCAATCAAAGGAGGTTGAAGAGGAGCCAGGATTCAGAGCATGGGCGCTCTGGCCGCTGCGCTGAGGGTTCTGGGCAAAAAGACGTGTCTGTTAGGTCCGACGTGGGTTAGGAAGAGTGGGAGGGAATCAGATACTCTAGTCAGTGGTTCTCAACCTTCCTCGTGCCACCACCCTTTGCTACAGTTCCTCATGTTGTGGTGACCCCCCCAACCATAACATTATTTCCGTTGCTACTTCATAACTGTAGTTTTGTTACTGTCAAGAATCGGGTCATGAACCCCACTTTGAGAACGACTGCTCTAGGACTTGTGGAAAAATAAGAGTGATCGTGGTCCTCTGTAGACGACTTGGTTTTACAAACAACAAATTGCAGAAGTTTCTCTGTTTGCAAGTTAATTTGGAGGCGGTTTTACCAGCAGTTGATTCCTGACAGAGTTTAGTGATCTGTCAGCAAACTGAGGACCTTTGTGAATGACCACGTGTGACAGAGTGTCTGTTCTTGAGTCTTGTTTATTCTGTGGCCCTTATTAAAATGAAGGCGGAAACCCTAGCTTTATTATGGCATCGTGATTCACAGTTTGACTCTTCCTTTTGTGGTTGCATTAAAACACTTTACCCAGCTGTTTAAATGTTTAGCAGCTCCTCAATGGATGGAAAGTATGCAGGCTTCATGTTTGTGGGTTCAAGAGAAGCCTTTGAATTATTTCAGTAATTTGGTTTGGAATGCAATTTTTCTATCTTCTTTGTTTCTTTTTTATTCTCTGTCTACTTTCTTTTTGTTATGTACACACACACACACACACACACTTTCATTCTGTATCAAAGGCACCCAACATACAATAAACTTGAAACAAGCCTAGGGACTTTTATGATAACCCCTATGGTGAGCTGCTAACACTGTGCTTCATTAGCTTGGCAGGCGGTTATGTAGAACGTGTGCAATAGTTGAACAAAGTGTGGACACTCAGAACAGAAAAATATTATTTGGTTTTGTGGACTAGAAGAAACGGGCACTAGAAAACTTTAACATGTCCAAGTTTACAAATGAAATAATAGAATCCAAGAAAGAGTCCTTAATCTCCTCTGCGTGGTATTTCTGGCCTGGCAGCACTCAGAGCACATCATTCTGGAGGGTCCCTGGCAGAGACCTTGACTTCCAAAACCTAGACGACACCATGGCCGGACCACTGCAGGGATTTGTATCAGACATTTATCATTTTAGGCTGCCGAGTTGTACTTAACCTTGCTCAAAGCACCCCAAATTCACTGGAGAAATGAGATGTTGCCCATGTGTGTAGTCTTGGCAGGGGGGCAAGATCCTTCCCTTCCTCAGCCTCACCTCAGATTCAGAACAGAGGTGCAAAGGCACAGGGTGGGGGTGGGGAGATCCCATCCTAACTTCGGCTGTTCATCAAAGCAGCTCTATCTAAAACCACCTTACATTAACGGAGGTGCCTCAATTGACCAGTGCGACTACATAGAGACAGATGGTGCAAGGAAGCAATTAATAGCTCTGCCTGTGTAACCAGAACACACACTGCAGCTGCCCTCGCCTAGTCGTGCACACGGCACTCATTGAGTTCTTGCTGTGTACCTGGCATGGCTCTGGGACCTGGGCCCAATCCAGTGGGCCATGGTAACTTCGCAGCAGTCTGTCCAGAGACCGTGCTTGGGGAGGAGCCCAAGCTGTGCAGCTGAAGCCCTCTCTTCCCGCTGGAAGCACCATTTAAGAAGGCAGGTTGGAATGTTGAATGTACCTTGAGACACACAAAGGCTTCTGAATAGTCAAAAGAGAAATTCGAATCAACCCCCTGGGGTGGATGGGCATTGAGGCTTGGCAGGACTGGAAACATCCTGAGGAAGACATTCTGGAAGAGAGGTCACTGTGAGCCCCGGCACAAAGTTAAGACTGCCACTCTCAACTGTGAGTTCACACTGACTCAGAGCGACCCTGGAGGACAGAGCAAAGGGGCTCCTTAGGATTTCTGAGGCTGTCTTCACAGGGGCAGACAGTCTTTCTTTCTCCCTCAGAGCAGCTAGCGGGCTTGAACTACCAACCTTGAAATCTGTAGCCCAATTCACAGTGCGACCGGGGCTTATTACTGGCACAGAACTAGAACGTGTTCAGGGAATAGACTGTTATCAATGTAAACTCAGGGTTTGGTGAAATACTTGAAAGGAATTTAGGGGCGACCCCAAAGGGCCATTAATAAGATGAGGTTCACATATTAAAAGAGGAGCTTCAGACATAAATAAAATCATTGCATTCACTACCTATTGTTGTTATAATAAATATCACAAAACAAATGACTTACAGCTATCGACACTTATCTTACCCTTCTGTAGCTCTCAAGTCCAACATGGGTCTCACTGGGCTAACAGTAAGGTGTCAGCAAGACTGAGTTTTTTTAAGGCTCTGGGGAAAATCTGATGTTTTCTCTTTCTAGAGATTAAAAAAAAATATTTCTTGGCTCATGGTCTCCATGTTCATTTTCAAAGCCAGCATGGTTAGTTAAGTCTTTGCACATCATATCTTCCTGTTCTCTCTCTCCTTTAAGGACCCCTCTAAGGACTCTGTAGAGAATCATGGTATAGTGGCTTATGAATTGGGCTCCTAACTGCAAGGTCAGTAATTCGAAATCACCAGCAGCTCCTGGGAAGAAAGATGAGGTTTTCTATTCTCGTAAGAGTTACGGTCTTGGGAACCCACAGTGCCAGTTCTTCTCTGTCCTGTAGGGTGGTCATGTGTAGAAATCCACTGAATAGCAGTGAACTTATTACAGGATATTGTCCACATCACAAGATCTTTAACCAAATCACATCTGTAAAAGACCTGAGGATTAGGAAATGAATATTACCGGAAGTCATTTTCTGTCTTCCATAGGCATTAATGGCTTAGAACAGTGGTTCTCAACCTCCCTAGTGCCGTGACCTTTAATACAGTTCCTCATGTGGTGACCTCAAACCATAAAATTATTTTTGTTTCTACGTTGTAATTGCAGTTTTGCTACTGTTATGAATCGTTATGTAAATATCTGGTATGCAGGATGTATTTTCATTGTTACACATTGAACATAATTAAAGCATAGTGATTAATCACAAAAACAATATGTAACTACACATTGTGAAATATTTATTTCTAATTATAAATAAATGAAATTTTGTCTTGAAGCATGGTGTATCATGGATAACAGTCTTCATGCTGGGTACTCCTATGTGGGTGGACCCGCTTGGAAATGGATAGAGGAGCCGTGTTTTGGGTCTTAAGACCATTGGAAATATGTGTTTTCCGATGGTCTTAGGCAACCCCTGTGAAAGGGTTGTTTGACCCCCAAAGGGGTTGAGACCCACAGGTTGAGAACTGCTGGTTTAGCTCAAGAAAGTGATACAATCTTGGGAATATCCATCCTAACACCAGGGAGGAGACTAGATTGAAGAGACAGAGATGAGCTAGAAGAGCCTTCTGATTTTCCAGAGAAGATTAGGTTCCATGGAAGTAGACAGAAAGGGGCAGACACAAGTGACAATGGTGTGCTATGTCAATGGGGTCAATTCTGAGTCACAGTAACCCTCTAAGGTGGATCAGAACTGCCCCAAAGCATTTCCAAGGATGTCATATATATGGACGCGGACTGACACAGCTTTCTCTAGCAGAATGCCTGGTGGACTCAGACCTCTGACCTTTTGGCTAACACCCCACCAGGATGGCTCCTGGCAAGCAGGATATGGACTAAACTATCAGCACCACTAGCAAGTGGTGGAGTCGTCATCAAAGGAAGTTGAGGTTATTATATATACATTTAAGTTTGGATCTTATTATTGTTGGAGAAATAAACTACCCTTTCTCTACTTAAAAATTTGGAGTGGGGACAAAAGATGAATTGAGGACACATGCTTGCTTGGGACAGAAGTACCACCGCCACTTGTTTGCGAGTTATTTCAGACTCATGGCAAAACCTTTACTGGAAGACAGCGATCGTTCAGATATCAATGGCCAGGTCTCTTCTCCAGGATGACTCTGGTAATCTTGAACTGCCAAACTCTTGGTTAGTAGCCACAATGCTTAAGCCTTTGAGCTACCCGGGACTCCCAGAGAGAGAATTATGGTGACATGTGTGAGAATGAGGATGGCCGAGACAGAGCTCGAGGATAAAGCTGGTAAAGAAGAGATGCACAGGACGAGAAGCTGCGATGGGAAGAGAAAGCCCTCAGACAATGTGTAGGAGAAAGATGAGGAGAAGTACAGCCCACGAGACAGACAACGGACAATGGAAGGGGAAATGGGGGAGGAGAAGAAAGGAAGTGGTCCGCTCAGAGGTTCCTGGCATGAAAAGTCCATTCAAATTTCCAGGTCATTTACGTTATGCTCCTAATTGCAAACAAATAATTTTCAAGCTTTTCTTGGATGGTTAATTTGCTTTTTGAGGTTACTCACTGCCCCTAGCTTCTCAGTCCGGTTTATTAAGATTCTAGGCAGCCTCGGTGGTCTTCAGGGAGATGAATTATTCACCCAGTACGTCCTTTGGCCCCCTTATCGTTTTTAAAAATCATTTTATTGGGGGCTCATACAATTCCCATCACAATCCATACATCCATCCATTGTGTCGAGCACATATGTACATTTGTTGCCATTATTATGCTCAAAACATTTGCCTTCTACTTGAGCCCTTATTATTGGTGCTCATTTTCCCCTTCCTCCCCACTCCCCCTAACCTCAGGAACCCTTCATAATTCATAAATTTTTATTATTTTTTCATATGTTACACTGTCCGACGTCTCCCCCTGCCTTCTTCTCTGCTGTCCATCCCCCAGGGAGGAGGCTATACATAGATTCTTTAAATCAGCTCCCCCTTTCTACTCCACATTCCCTCCACCCTCCAGGCATCGCCACTCTCACCACTGGTCCTGAAGGAGGTATCTGTCCTGAATTCCCTGTTTCCAGTTGCTATCTGTACCAGTGTACATGCTCTGGTCTAGCCAGATTTGTAAGGTAAAATTGGTATCATGATAGTGGGTGGGGGAGCATTTAAGAACTAGAAGAAAGTTATATGTTTTATTGTTGCTACCCTGCACCTACTGGCTCATCTCCTACCCACAACCTTTCAGTAAAGGGGTCTCCAGTTGCCTACCTATGTGGCCCCCTCTTCTTTCTCATGAAAGGGAGGTTCTGCACCCCTCTTCTCTTCCCAGCATGCCTTCTTTCCTTCTTTCCCGCTTGCATGGTTTTCTTCCTGGAACTTCAGATTGTTTGCTGATGTGGAGAGGAAACATTATTCCCATTGTCGCAGCTCCTCTCAGCTGTTGCCCTTTGTTAAATTACACACAGCCTGTCCTCCAGCAAAACCTCAACACCAACATGCCAGTACGGTCCCCATTTCACAGACTCGAGTACAGAGATGTGGCCCCAATCCAATCACGTGCTGAAGGTCACAAGTGGTCAAAATTGTGAAAACACGGGAACAGGGCAGCGGACACCAGGATCAAAGTATGCAGCAAGGGATTATTTAGGGAAATCTCGGATTTGTTAGGCAAATAGACCTGTCTTGGAAAACGTAGAGCCTTTGAATGAAAGATGCTAGGACGCTCACTCTGAACTTTGCTCTCAAACTAACCGTGGCCCCACAGAGCCAGTAGCATTAGAAGGAAGTCCACTGCTAGGAGCAGGGTTTTCCCTGGCATGGCACTACATGCTCTTTCACATTAATTACCTTTCAGTAGAGGAAGTGGGCACTCAGAAAGGTGAAGCAACGTGCCCAAGGTCACACAGGAGCAAGCCCTGAGCCAGGTCTCACTTAGACACCTCCTTCAAATGGGCAGAGCTCCAGCCTGGGAAGGACCCTGCTGACCAGCCTGGAGGGGGTGAGATCCCCCTTGCGCAGCCCTGCGCCCACTCCCCTGTCCATCCCTTTACTAGGGCCGCCCCCTGACATCCTGGGCGCCCCATGGGGACGACCAGGGGTAGGGCAGCAGGGGCAACCAGGACTGAGCCCTGCTAGGTGCAAAAGGAGGATGCAGTGGGCAGCACCCAGGTGAGTTGGGCTGGGGTCCTGCAGCTCCAGCAGCCTCGGGCCTGCGCTAAGCGCCTACTGGCCCCCCAGCGCGGGGGCTGGAGCCCGCGCCCGAGGGGGCGGCGGGGAGGGCACAGGCAGCGGCGGGGAGCGCGGCGGCGGCGCGGCAGCGGCAGCGGCAGCGGCGGCAGAAGCTCATCTCGGCGGCGGCTAAGGGTGGCCACTGCAGTCTGTCTGTCCAACCTCGGTCCCTCACAGCTGGTAGGTGCGGCAGGTGCGCTGGGGGGTCAGAGCCCACGGCGCCCACGTGTGCGGGTCGGGGCGCGGGGGGGGCGGGCAGGCGCGGCGGGGCTCCGGGGCTCGGGGCTCCAGACTGGGAAACTCAGCTCTGTCGCAGGGACGGGCGCTCAGGGACTGGGGTGCAGTTGGGCTGGCTGGGGGTGAACAAGTGACTCCAGGATGGGGACCCTGGAGGCTTGGAGCCAGTGCTTGGCACTTGTGAAACTGGTTGTGTGTTTGTTGATCACACAGGCTGTGTGTGCAAAAGGGAGTGAAGGAGACTGTCATGTAGACGGTGCATCTAATACCTGTGCGTAACTGGGCACACGCGGGTCTGTGTGGATGGTCTGGTGTGTGTGTGTGTGTGTGAGAGAGAGAGAGAGAGAGAGAGAGAGAGAGAGAGAGAGAGAGAGAGAGAGAGAGAGAGAGAGAGAGAGAGAGAGGATGCATGTCACTAGTGTGTCTGGCCGTGTGTAGAAGTGGCTGTGCGGTGGGCATGTTGTGCTGCGGGCAGCGTGGATGGTCACTGCCGGTACTGGCCGCGTCCTGCAGTTGCAGTTCACAGAAGCACCAGCCCTGTGATTTCAGACCCCTTTCCTAGTCTTGCGCCCAGTGAGTGGCACTGCGCTGTCAGTTGCCTTCCGAAGAGGTGGCTTGGCTCCCTCTGGGAGGTGGCAGCTGGCCGAGGTGAAGGAAACATGGTTCCCAGCAGGCCTTCCTAGAATTATGTGTTAAGAGGAAAAAAAAAATTTTTTTCCATTTGGACCCATCACAAACGGAAAGAAAAAAAAACATGCTCCCTAAGGTATCTGTTGGGCAGGATCAAAGGTTACTTTGATGGCAGGGCAGGGGTGAGCATTTGTGCTCCCATGTTGAGGTTGCTGGGACAGACTCCCAGGTCACAAGGCTGTGGGTGACCTGGGAGCGATGGGCAGAGACCCGCTAGTCCCTGGAGCGTCAGTGACTTCGGAGGAGCAGTGACTGCGCTCAGCTGTGAGTCCAGGTGGCAAGGACAGGTGGACTGGAAACGACATCCGTGATGGATGGTGTTCCCTAGAACAAGGGGAACGTCCGCCGCAGGGATGCGACTTGTGGAGTTGTACAGGACACTGTCAAGGGAGAACGTGATGAATGCGGGCAAACTGAGTGCAGACTGAGCAGGGTGTGCAGCCCTTCTAGGTCATGTTGAAATCTTGTGGTTTATTTGTCCCATGCTTCCTGATGCCGAATGCTCTCTTGTGCGTGCTTCCATCATGCTCCCCAGAGGGCGATCTGCGCATCAGGACGACCCTTTTACCTGGATTGGCATGGGAGCTCCGGCACAACACAGTTAGCAGGGCGTGCCAAGCGGAGACTCCAGCCCTGGGTGGACACAGGGAGACCAGGGCTGGAGGGCAGTCATGGCACTGGTACTCCTGATGGTATCCCTTCCAGGAGCCAGGTAGCCTTGCACCCAGCACATTGCACATGGTTTCTTCCATCTGTGTTCCCCTGGGCCTCCCTGACACTGTTTGACCCTTCACCTCCTTCCCAGACTTCAAAGAAAGCCAGCATATACAAACGTCCAACTCACACCGTCTCTCCATGTTCTTGTTCATCATTGAACCACTACCAGCCTCTAAGTCACCCTGCAGTCTGGGGACTGAAGTCACTCGTCCCCTTTTCCTTTTCCTTCCTCAGTAGCTGCCACAGATTGCTCAATAGGCAGGTTTTGCCATCCCCCACTAATGCCACTTAATGCTTTCTAAAATGCTTTCATTCCTACTGCCACCATCTTTTATTTTATTTTTATTTTTTAATCATTTTATTAGGGGCTCATAGAACTCTTATCACAATCCATACATACATCAATTGTGTAAAGCACATTTGTACATTCATTGCCCTCATCATTCTCAAAACATTTGCTCTCCACTTAAGCCCCTGGCATTAGCTCCTCATTTTTCCCCTCCCTCCCCGTTCCCTCCTCACTCATGAACCCTTGATAATTTATAAATTATTATTTGGTCATATATTGCCCTGTCTGAGGTCTTCCTTCACCCACTTTTCTGTTGTTCATCCCCCAGGGAGGAGGTCACATGTAGATCCTTTTAATCGGTTCCCTCTTTCCAACCTAGGGACCCTCCCTCTACCCTCCCAGTATCGCCACTCACACCGCTGGTCCTGGAGGGATCATCAGCCACCGTCTTAGGAATCCCTGGGTGGTACAAGTGTTAAAGTGCTTGACTATTAGCAAGAAGGGTGACGGCTGGAATCTGCGCCAAGCGACCTTTGAAGGAAGGCCTGGGGATCTAGCTGGGGATCTATTTCTGGGAGGGCACAGTTCTGAAACTCCCAGGAGCAGAGCTTTACTCTCTGCATACCTTGAATGACAATCTACTCCATAGCCACGGATTTTCTGTTGCTTTATTTTTCTATGTCTTGTGAGATTTTGATTCAGTTTCCCCAGAGTGAGACAGAAATTAGAGTGAGAACACTCGAAACACAGCAAAGCAAATGCATGAAAGGGAGACCGCTGGTGAACTTTTGATACTATCGCCGTGTGACTAATAAGTTCAATACGTTCTCTGGAAGAATCTGGGCCTCCTGACGGTTGTAGCATTATGTGTCCTTGATCAAGTGTTATCACCTTTCTAAGTCTCGGAATTTTTATCTGTGGAATGAGATGAGAGTTCAACTAGAATCTAGTCCTGTGGTTTCTGCCAGTTCTCGAACATCTGATTGCCGCCAATATTCTTTCTTTCAGCAAGCAGCATTTCACCTAATGCCTACGGTTACATTCGAATATTGAACCATCTCTTTGAAAATTAACTTTTCATGGGAAAAGGGCACAGTCAAAGGCAAAAGGGATGAATATGCCCCCTTTGGTGAAGTGTGAAGTTGAGGGTCAATTGCGTGCATCAAGCCTTAGAGTTGGATTGCCCTTTGAGGTCACTCCTCATGTCTCCAGTCACCTGCCAGAATCCTCCAGGCCATTGACCTTTCAAAAAGGAAATGTGTATCAAGATTTATTAAAATAGATCCACACGATGCTATAACTCAGAGCTTCTTCTACTGCAGCTCTGATGACATTTATGAATAGATTATTTTTGTTTTTGCGAGGAGACTGCCTATGCAGCCCTGGCCTCTCTTCAGTAGAATGCCTTGGCAGCCCCCAGTTGTACCCACCCAACGGGTCTGAAGGCATTGCCCATCATCCCTCTGCAGAGTGACACATCTCCCTCCCACTGAGACCCACTGCTGTCACCCAAACACAAGTCTCGTGGTCTTGTATAGAATACAGCAAATTAAAAAAAAATAAATGAATGTCTTGCTATGTTGCCTGCTAGCCTTCTGATTTGGCTAGCCTCACTCACACACTTCCCTTTATTCCTCAGGTTTGCACTGTTTTGCTGAGATGTCTGCATGTACTCAAGATGCTGCTGACAGCTGAGAAGTATTTCAGAGGCAATATAATAATAATTCTCATAGCTCACATTAATAGCCCTTGATATGTACCAGGAACAGTTCTAAAAGCTTTACATGGATGGCCTCATTTAATCTTCATTAAAAATCCTATCAGGGAGATACTTTTATTACCTCTAGCTTAGAGATGAGGTAACTCAGAGTTAGAGACTTCTAAGTTCGAAGTGTTCAATCTTTCCCAGCCATTAACTGTGTTGAATTCTGTACTGTCTGATTCAAGAGTCCATTCTCTAAATCGACCCCATCCCACCATCCCCATATGAAACTGCCTTGCATGAGCAGGATTTTGATGCTAGAGGGTGGGCCTGATCTTAAGCATCATCTAGCATTGGTTATACTGTGGTGAAAGTGCCTGGCTGCTAACCAAAAGGTTCAAAACCACCAGCAGTTATGCAGCAGAAAAACAGGCTGGTCTGTTTCTGCGGAGGTTTGCAGCTCTGGAAACCCTATGGGGAAGTTCTACTTTATCCTAGATGATCACTAAGATTCAGAATGGACTCGACGGCAGTGCCTATTATTAGGTATTACTATCATAGAGACAAGTGCGACTCTAGGAAGGAGGCTAGGGGTTGTGAGCTGAGATCATGTGATTTCAAATAACTGTAGGGTGTAAGCACAGTGATGAAGGACATGGCTGGGTTCTGTTGCTGGAGGAGGCATGGGAGATTAAAGGATTTTAAGAAGGAAGAAACCACGAATGAAACATTTCTTTTTCTGTTCATTTTCTCACCAGCAATCTAAACTCTTACTAGTTCTCTGTCACTAGTTAAGATTATCTTACTTTTTATCTAATCCATTCTTCCATATACTCCTCACCTTGTCCTTTGAGTCTTTTTCTGCGTGCTGTTGATTTTTCCCACAATTGAGGCAGTAGAAAGGGGTATATATTTGAACACAAATGGTATCTATTTGAACACAGAGAATTAAGTCCAATGGAGATGGTCTCGATCAGGCTTATTGACAAGGTCAAACTTAACTGTAGTCTGAGGAAGAATGACTGCCTTATCTATTACTAAAAAACCTTATCATTCAAAATAAGACTTTAGAAGGTTTATCGTTTTCTCTAAGACTCTAATTCAACACATCCACAGGTCTACCAGTGAATATACGGTAGAACGCCATGGTTTTCAATGTCTCCCAAAGCGGGCTAACCCTGGAATGATTTCTGGAATGATCCGTGTAAGGAGTACCAAAGCAGATACCTACACTATATCCTGGATTATGAACTATAGAACACAAGTGCTTAATTGTCATAGGGGTACTGAGTAATGTTTTTCTGAAAAGGGGTCATTCGGCCAAAATAAATGCGGGAACCGATGGTTCCGATAAGGATTCCGCGAACTGTGCTGAGCTGAAATCATCAGGAAGGCCCATTAAAGCACAGAGGGTCAAGTCAGACCTCCGGAGTTGCAGTCGCTATTTCTGTGTTGGAATCTGGGAATGTGCCTTTCTAGCAAGTTCCCAGGCAATGCTGCTGCTGCTGCTGCTGCTGACTTGAGGACCATAATTTGAGAGCCTCTGACTTAAGAGGTAAATAGCTAACATAAAGCTCACAACCTACACCTTAGGCTCTATCTCTCTCTAACCTATGGATCATCTATATCTTATTTTAAAATAGCTAGACATCTGGATTAAATAAAAGTAACCAGGTGGGCTCAGATTAAGACAGGAAGAAGAGGAAGGAGAGTTGGCGGAAGGAGAGTTCTCTGAGACCCGTGAGGACAGGGCTGCCCCGGAGGACTCTGAGGAGGTGGGAGCAGATAGTGCAGGTGGAGAGGGGGAGGGTGAAGAGTATTAACCTGTCACGCTGTACACTCCATTGTCGTGGGACTTTTCTGTCTGTTGTCCTGTACAACAGTCCTGTGACCCCTGTCCATAAAGGTGTTGTCTTTTTAAATGAAAAAAAGAAAAAGGAAAGGCAAACTGATTAGGGACAGGTTGACTTTTTCTCTCACTAAATCACAGTTGTAATGAAACACCTAACTTTTGCTTTCTGACTTTCAGAAAAAACTTGGCTTTCCTATGGTACTGATATCCCAAACCAAACTCACTGTTGTAGAATCGGGGCTAACATATCGCAGTTCTAGAGAATAGAGTACCGCGGTTCCTGTGAGGTTCTGGGACTGGGACTCTTTACTGGAGTAGAAAGCCCCCTCTTTCTCCCTCAGAGTGGCTGGTGGTTTCTAACTGCTGATCTTTCGGATCACAGCCCGACACATAGCCACTGTGTCACCCGGGTTCCTGATTTATAGCTTCAGTTTATTCTTTTTTATAGATATTTTCATGTTCTCTGCTTCCTTCTACCCATACCACTCACTGCCTCACTTTGGATGATAAGATCTCTTAGCTACTCACAGGATAAACCAAATGAAAAGCTCTTTAATGCGTTATCTGCCAGAGAAATTCTGACTCATTTCTCAGAAGCTGGGAAAATATATCTGTCCATCTATTTGCATTTCCCATGCAGTTGCTTTGTACTTCTTTCCTATTCAAAGCCATGTTAGCACAACAAGAAAATCCAGCAGAAACTCCACTCTGAACACTTACATAGGACCTATTAGACTTTTGAAGTCTCCATCAGAAAGTTTATTATAAAACTCAAAGAGCATCTTCTTTCTTCTTGACTGTCAGCGTTTATTTATTTTTGTATGAACATATGCCCTCCATCAAAGCTAGGTGCTTCCAAGTGTGTATTCTGAAAGATCTAGCTATTCTGAAAGCATATTTAATTTAAATGATATTTATTGCCTATGTACTATGTGCTGTGACGCTCTGTATACCCAATCTTCTTTGAATTGTATATCAACTCTTGAAATATTGATTATTTCTTCCATTTATAGATGAGGAAGCGAAGGGCGAGTGATTTTAAGAACACCCTTGAATTAGATGACTTTGTATTCACAATTGTATTTTGTTGGTTACACATAATAAAAGCTAACAATGCTACATGTTCTCTGAGGACACTGGGTGGTTGTGAGGTCTTATTAGAAAGGTATTTCAAGAAAACTGAAAAATGCGTTGGGAATGAAAGGGTTAAGACAGACAGAGGCTTACCCCCCAATACAACAATGTGCATACCCAATCTTCAAGCATAGCCAGTGCTGTCCTATTAGAATTTTGCTGGGAGACCCTACCACATCCACCCTACAGTCCTTATCTTGCCTCTTCCAAATTCTATGTTTGTTCCCCAAACTCAAAGAACATTAAAAAGGACAATTGTAGGCCCTCCAGAATGTCAGAACCACCGTTTGACAGAAACAAGCCCAGAATGCTCTAGGGGAGGGTGAGAGAGAGAAAGAACCCCTTCAGAAGCGTAACAACCTAGATGGAGGACCGGTCATGGAACACGCTTTCACAGTTGCATATTCCTGTGTGGTGAAGGGCTTTCATGATTTTTTGGTGATATTGTTTGACTACCCTCATCGTCTCCCTTCCACATAAAAGCAGCAATCTCCCTGCTCCCAGTTAATCTGAAGGTGAGCTATTTTACAACCTACCCCAGATCTCTGTAAAATCTGCGACCCGACGTTCTGGAGGAGCTACATAAATACTCAGTTAATAAAAATAAGCAGGGGCAGTTGAGACCAGGACTCTTGAGATCTGAATCTCAAGAGAGGTGGTTTAGTGTTTGAAGGGCTGGCTTCTGGACTCAGCACCTGGTGTGAACTTCTAAAACACTGCCTTGTTATCAGTTTCCTCATCTGTGAAATGGAGATAATTGTAGTAATCCTCAGAGCACGATGTTCAGTGCACATGCAGAAACTCATGTTGGTGCTCAAGACGTAACAGATCTAAAGATTTCCTTCCCCTACCCCACTTTCTCTGGAGGAGCCTTCTCTTTCAGCGTTAAATCACTTCCTCTCAAATCTATAGGCTGGCTGTACTTTCCCCAGGGCTTCGTTCAGTTTATTGGGAAGTGACATTTTATGAGTCTACTAAAGATGCAGTTTCTACTTAGGAATTTCTATCTAAGATGCTGTAAATAGCCTAAGCCCTTTGAGATTGCGCTAGCATGCTTAATTGCCTACGGTAATCAGCACATGACATCTAAGTAGAGAATTTGGTATCAATTATTTTCTAATCTAGGAGGCTTAGAAGAAATAGGAAAGTGGAGTGAAGAGTTGAACATGCCCAACACAGACATTTTTCGTGGCACACATGACAAATACTGAAAATCCAGGTCTCTGTGGCAAATGAGGCAATTAAACAGACGTGAAACATTAAAGAGGCTTTCAGGAGCATATGCTCACCTACTGGGCTTGCACTCTATCCTTGTAACAAGTTACCTGCTGTAGAATCACGGGAACATATGTTATAATGGAGATTCTTGGACCCACTGGTTCAGAAAAAGAGCCTGTAGTTTTTACATGTGGGTTTTAAGTATCTACAAGGTCATCAGTTCGAAACTACCAGACGCTCCACAGAAGAAATGAAGGTCTTTCTACTCCTGTAAAGAGTTACAATCTCAGGAACCCACAAGAGCAGTTCTACCCTGTCCCGTAGTATCACAAAGAGTTTGAATATAATCGATGGCAGTAAATTTGTTTGTTTGTTATTTGGTTGGCATGTTTGAGAATCACTGTGGTCAGCAGTGGTCGGCAGCATAATTCTGAAAGGTTTTCCAGGCAAATTTTGAAGAAGCAATTTAGATGGAACGCAAACTTTCATTCTACTTCCCATTCAAAGCCTGCGACGTTTGGGATGATAAAGTCGTTGGCTGATGTGTGGCTCAGCCCCCAGACGCCGACCGTGCAGGAGACCATTTCTGGAACCACTTCCTAAGCCGAGGAGATGGGAACCCGAGGAAGCCTGGCTGCCTTTGTGGAGAAGCAGGGCGATAGAAACATCCGACTTCCAATGACCGGGATATTGACAACCTGGGGCCACTTTGTTCTAAGAACTCACTAATCACACAAAATCCACTGCCATTAAGTCAATTCTAATTCACAGCAAGCTTGTATAGGCTTTCTGAGACTGTAAATCTTTAGGAATGCCTTTTTTTTTTCTTTCGTGGGACAGTGGATAGGTGTGAATCACTGGTCCTGCAGTTAGAAGCTCCAATCCTAATCCACAGTGTCACCAGAGGCTTCTTGGCTAATCGAATACTCTAAACTCATTGGACACCTAACTGCAAGGTCATCAGTTTGAGACCACCTGCTGCTTCTCAGGAGAAAGACAGGCCTTTCTTCCCCTGTAAAGAGTTATAGCCTCAGAAACAAGGGGTGGGGGAGGGGGCAGTTTTACCCTGTCCTATAGAGTTCCTGTGAGTCTGAATCCACTTGATGGTAGTGAGTTTGGTTTGGGGTAGTTCTATGAAGTCGATATTGTGCAATTGAGACCAAGAGAATTGAAATACTCCATGCCAGGTGATATTAGTAGTTGGTCAAATTAGGACAGATCCCCAAGGCTGTGTCTTAAATTCAGGGCTGCCAATTTATTGGGCAGGTGGCCTGCTTTTGTATGGCACGGAGTCTAAGAATGATTTTTGTAGTTTTAAATGGTTGAAAAATCAAAATCAGAACAACATTTTAGGAAGAATGAAAACTATATGAAATTCAGATTCTAGGGCCCACAAAGAAAGTTGTAGATCAACGCGACCATGGCATTAAGATTATGCATGATTTTGTGTACTGGTTTTGTATGCCGCCTGCACCGTCCAGTGCTAGTGACAGTGACCTTATGGCCTGAAAGGCCTATCAGATTTGCTCTCTAACATGTTACAGGAAAAAAATGCTTATTTCTATTGTCAATTACTATGCCAGTATTCCCCAAACTCCAATCGACTACCTTAGACAATCCTGCTACCCTCTCATGCCATGTGAACAATATCGGTTCAGCGTTGACCTTCAAATCAATTTCTTTCCTTCAAGTAGATTTAGTATTTTTTTTCCAAGAAAGAAAAATGTAAATTGAAACCAGCACTGACTGCAAGAAATAGAAGGTGACTGGACGCACACGCAGCACAAACAAAATGATGTATTCGATTTCAGCTAAATAATTGGAGCATCGCTGCCAGCATCCCTTCCATCTCCCTGCACTTCCCCTATCATTGCTGTGCCCCTCCTCCTGTGCCTGCCTCTGCATCCCTTTTGGAAGACTGAGCTCGGTCTGCTGGAGCCCACATTGCCCACCAGCCCAATGACTTGGAAATACCTGGGGACTCAAGATCCCAAGGATTTCCTTCATCTAGTACATGACGAGTGTGGGAGAAATTATACCCCACTTCCCTCACTGCTTTCCCAGGACACTTGTGAAGCACATGTTCTGCACCATTTGTCAGTGCTTCCACCTAGGGGTAAGTTTCAGTGCCTTGCCTTCTCATTCGGCCGCCTTTCGTCTTTCTTGTACCTTTCACACTCTCCTGCCAGGGTTCCTCACTTCCTCACCAGATAAACTTCATTGAAAGTCCACCTTACGGTCTGCTCTGGAGAAGGGGACCCAACTAAGACAGTAACTGTCTCTCTCAAGAGACATGATGCCTAGGAGTGGTTCTTTATTATAAAAGAGAAATCAGTTAGTAAATACCAGGATGATTTAGGAGATCAGTTAGTGCCTCTTTGAGCCCTTTTATTAAACATAAACAGCAGTGATTGAAGTACAGAAGGAAAAGAAAACACATTTTTCACCATATGACCTGAGAGTACTTTAAGCTGCATTCATCTACTATCCAGTCACCCTCCAGAATTATGACAACCACATTTGGGGAACCGGTGCTATTTGACCACCTTGATTCTCAAGGTGAAGTTTTCAGCCTGCAGCATCAGTAATACCTGGGAACTTGTTAGGAATTCTCAAGCCTGTTGGATCAGAAGCTCAGAGGTGGGGCCCACGAATCTATGTTTTAACTAGCTTCCAGGTGGTTTGTACGCATGCTTACATTGGGAAATTGCTGCTCTATGGTAAACAGATTTTTTTAACTTAGTCCTGCTCTTATTGCATGCCTGGATTGCATCAAAATTCAGAATCTTCCAAGACTTGTTTCCTCCTCTGAAACGTGACCAATTACTGGTTTTCTGGCCACCTTGTACGTCTCCCACTGAGGTGACTCCCGCTGCTTGCCAAGGCACGCAGGTCAATAATTGGACAGCGCAGCGCAGTGACGGGAGAGCTACTTCATACTGAATCTCCAAGAGTGTCCTGAGACGTCTCCCAGTCCGTCCTTTGGCGTCACGATAACCAGGTGAAGCCCTTCTCCAATTGGCAGACAGAATTCTTGCGCCATGCCATGCCATTCATTCAGCTGATGTTTACAGAACACACACGAGATCTCTCGCTGCGACTCGTGGTGAGATGGGTCACAGAAGACGATGTATGCACAGATGCCCCCGGGGCTCCCTCTCTTTATGGAACACTCGGATTCCGACGCCATTGGACTTGGTTTCTTGTAACCTCACTTCCATGTTTGTGCTTCTTGGGAGGAAGGCAAGGAAACTGCCTTTTGAAAAATGTGATTTCTAGAAATACTCTTAATGTCCTTTGTTCAATATTATTGATGTGAAAAGCTGGACCTCATTTTCACTTTATTTGTAATCCAGTCTTACCCCAGGAGGGTGGGTTGGGTATGCTTTCTAAAGGCTTATTCTTTCGTTAAGGGCTGTTTTAAATAGCACTGTTTTGTCTTTCATTTTCCTCATTGACATAGGGACCCAAGCCCCCAGTGGGGAAATGCTTATTCACTCAGGAAGAATAGTGTACTTAGTTATTTTGATAAAAGCTGAGACATCTTTCATCCTAATTGCACGGGTCAGTGCAAGTGATGCGGCATGTACACGGCTCTCAGTAATGGAGCTGGAAAGGCGGGAGCTTTTTAATGTGGGGCCAAATCTCTCTGCACGTCTGAGCAACGCAACTTGCATTTGGAAGCCGTCTCTCAAAAGCGCTGCTGGCAAATCAGAGCCCAGCTCTCTGCACACAGGCTTATTTGTTTGTTTACGGGTTGTCCAGAATTGTACTTGTAGGATTATATATCTGGATAAACAAATAATACGACCTTTTCCAG
Organism: Tenrec ecaudatus; assembly: GCF_050624435.1. Classification (NCBI taxonomy): domain Eukaryota; kingdom Metazoa; phylum Chordata; class Mammalia; order Afrosoricida; family Tenrecidae; genus Tenrec; species Tenrec ecaudatus. Next base: position 157,332,229 of record NC_134531.1, on the reverse strand, counting down.
GCATAGTTGATGGAGAGAAATTCTCTTAAAAGAGTATGAAGTGATGTGTCTCTTTTTAAAAAAAATTACTGATAAACCATCATGAAAATTCCAAGTATTTTCCATAAAACGGTCTGAAAAGATAGCCAAGGAGAAGACTTTTCCTTTTCCCCTCTTTTTTTCATCCCCCCACCCTTGTTTTTAATGAGAATTTGCACAGTTGTAACTTTTCAGATGGCCCTAGAGGTTTTATTTTTTTTCCACAGTGAAGTTTCAATAGAGCTTTGGTCTCTTGGAAGCCACTGTCCCTGTGGGTTTTAGGACATTATTTTGGCGTGCTTGTTTGTTTTTATTTTGGCAGGATTGTATGTTTTGGCTCCTATGGTTTGTAGTGAGACGGGGAAATGAGACGCTGAGCCCCACAAACAAGCCTTTGGACAGCGAACATGGATCAAACACCTGGCCTTTCACACTGTTCTCAGTTTGTTCCATCTTTTCAGAAATAACGGTGATTGTACAAACATAGGACTGGACAGGACAAGAACCTGTTTGAGACAGTGCATGTGCATTTCTTTTTAAATTGGAAAATTATTCAAAACCTGTGGTCTTTTTCTGGATGGTGAGAGGCAGACTGTCGGGGCCACCACAGCCCCATCCTGTTAACGTTGGAAGACACCTTCTTGTGTTCAGCTGCCTGCAAGTTGATTGCTGCTCTTGGGGACTTTGCGTGTGCAGAATAGAACTGCTACTGGCCCTCCCCTTTCAAGCCGGGTTTGCCAGGCCTGTTTTCCGAAGCACCTCTGGGTGGGTTCACACTGCTAACCTTGTTGGCTAGTCGCTGAGTGCTTAACCATTTACATCCCACAGGGTACTTTTACTGGTCTTCAAAACCACAGGTGATCCTTTAGACACTTGTACAAGTTGACCCACATTGAAGCTGTCTCAATGGCTTTGATGATGGGAGCATAACTTTTCAAGAAGAATTTCCGTTGAGTTCTGAGAAATGGTACTACTCTGCTCACCCCACCAACCCCACCCCACTCCATTCTACAGATGGGGAAACTGAAACCCAGAATGGTGACTATACTCACCAATAAGAATAGTGGGTGAGTAGTTGAGCCCGGCTGAGAACCAAGGCCTTGTTACTCCTGATCTACTGCTCCTTCTGGTTCCCACCTCTGATCCGGCTCTTAAGAGGAATAATGTTTTACTTATTCCTGACACTGGTCCAAAGCTAAGGTATTGGAGTATGCCCTTTGATGTAGAAATTTAACCCATGTAGGCACACACTGTAAAGAAACGTGGTCAATGCAGGCATAGTCATGCATGAATATCTGACCACGCTTCCCAAACCAAGGAAAACAAAACAGCCCAGCAAAGTCGCTGGGGTTCTGACATAGCTCCAGGTTGGCAGATGTTGACACTACACCAAACAACATCGATATTTCACTCCAGGAGGTGGGGATGATTTACATGTGAGTCCTGTTCTCACGCGTCTTATAATAAAGATGCAACGACACACCTTCTGTTAACCATTAACAGCTGTTCCACAGCAATATTTCAGGGTATTTGGAATCAAGGAACAAAGGTGAAGATGGGGCACATGTACCTCTTGGTTTTGCCCTTTATTTGTCTACAATGTGCAAACCAGAACAACGAGGGCTAGGGTCTGGCCCAAGTGGCATGGATATGATAATCCTTTTGTCTCCTCTTCCTCCTGTGCGTCCTCTTTTGTGAGGGCGTCCATCTCTGTGTGGGTCCCTCAGAGAAAAGGCACGGGAAGGAATCTGACAGCCCTGTGTGTTGCTGGAGCTTTTTGTTCTTTGGTGACAGTTAAAGGATGTTGAATCAGGCCAGAGGATTGAGTCGTCATGGTCCTGAGTGAATGCTGGGGTCATCTTTTGCACCTCACGTGGCATCATGGTTGGCTGGCCTCCTCTCAGAGCTCCCTTACTGCCCTGCTCCTTTTCTGTTCATGCTGATGGGACGATCTGTTTCTCAGCAGGGAATCAACATGAGTGGAGCATTTGTTGCTCCATAGAACAGATAGCACATGAGAAAACACACACGCGCGCAGTCTTCTAGAATTTTCAGTGTTCTTTCTGAACATCAGAGGCATTCTGAGTTGTTCCTCTTTTTTAACTAACAAAGCAGTGTTTTGTGAAGAAGCCATAATTTAAATATGCAAGATAAAAGCAGCGGTTCTTTCCATCCTTCTTGCCTTAGACAATCCTTTCAATAAGGGCGATCCCGTAATCACACCTCTGATTAATGATGAGGACTGCAGAATATGTCGGAATATAGCAGATTAATCAAATCAGGATAGGTACTAATCACCATCTTCCCTCTGGTTACTGTTCCTTGCTCTCTGAAAATTATATGCTCTCTCTGGGTTCTTAAATGGTGATTGTGTTCAATTCAATCACTGGCTTTTGGTGAGCAATATATAGTATTGTATATTGCTGTGAATATATAAGATTTTTGCCTATGTTGACATATTTCAAAATGCAATTTCAGTGTGAACGTTATCTAGCATTTGGCTGCTTTTTGTATTTCTTACCTTCCTTCCTTCTAATCTATATATCAATATAGTAGTGGTTTTCTTGTGTATTACTCAGTATTACTTTGATTGAAAATAATTGCTGACACCCAACTCAAAATGATTTAAGGACTAAGAAAAGGAATTTGTTGGCTCATATATTTGGGAAGTTCAAGTATAAAACTACCCTAAGACACTGCTATCTTTGAGCTTCAAATTATACCACCAGGGTACTGGCATTCTCTAAATAGTGACCAGGCTTTTGGGAAGGTAGCTTCATTTTCAGATAGACTTTCTCCATGAAGGTACAATTATGGCCCCAACAGTTCCAAACGAAGCCAGCAACTAGAGAGGCGCTTTCTAACACAGACCCTAGGGTTGGCTTTCGCCGGTTTAGAGAGTGAGCCAATGAAAGCTTGGGGTCAGGGGATGGACTGCTCAGACTGGCCGGCCTTGGGTCCAGTGTTTTCCACTGGCGTTAAGGATTTGGGCAGGTCCATGCAGACTAGGTGCTCCCACAATGGACAATCAAGAGACTCCCTTGCTCCGTGGAAGAGAGGGTGATATAAGGACGAGGCCAAGGCAAGGAAGACTCGCGCTCTGGCATTCAGAGCTCTGGGTTCTAGTCTCCATTTGGTTGCGTGGTCGCTGTTACTGGGACAAGTCGTCCCCTGCCAGTCTCGCCTCTTTAGTGAATAAAGGCAGAGTAGAGAAAGAGTCTAAGGACAACGTCTGACATTATTAACACTCAGTACAGGGTAGCTAAATCTAGATGAAATGATTTTTGTTCATTTTTTTAATTATATGGTTGTACTCTGACATAGCTCATATATTTCCTCCCAGTGGGAAAGTGACTTGAGAGTTCAAACCTCAGTTGGTTTGCTCGTTTGTAAAATTACTTAACTCAGCAAATACCTATAAAGACAACAAAACGTGTGAGAGCTTTCCTCCAGGTGCAGAGTATACAACAGCGATGAAGGCCACCCTCCAGAAGCTTAAATGCTCGTGGGGGGAAGAGCATGAATGAAGAAGTGGTTGACTCTATCTCTTGTGTGTTTTAGGGGACACTGAAGGGTCAGAGGTTAGGGTGTTTCTCTCTTGAGGAAATAGTGTTTGAACCACTGTCTGTAAGGAAGTGGCAAATGAGTGATATGGGAGCTTTCTAGTAAGTGAAAGAGCTACTTCAATGGTCAAGGAAATAAAAAATACCCCACTGCACTGGAGAGCAGTGAGAAATAGGGAAGTGACTCAAGTTGAGATTGCGAGTGGGTTAGGCCACATCACTTACGGTCTATTTGTATATTGGATGATCATTCTTACACTCAACAACTTCTACACATTTTTCATCTCTTGCAATCACTTCAATGAACCTTCACTTATCCCACTTCTGCCTAGTGTTCCTGTGTCCATTCTCCATTCCTAACCCTTCTGAGCTTGATGCCCTTGGGTGAATGCTGTCCTTTTAATCTGAAGTTTCTTATTACTCTAACGTGGAGGTGAGTTCAAGTCAGACATGAAGGCTGAGGGTTAGAGTCTCGCCATTTCAAGCCTGTTCCCTTTTTTGGTTTTGAGTCTTGTTCCATATTTTTCTCCCACTCTTCCCAGGACCTTCTTTTATGATCTTTTTTAGAAGAGTGAAACCAGTAGAGTTTTAAGAAGGTGAGATCAGTGACACTCGCTATAAGCAGGAAACCACTTTGTGGCACTCGCTATAGTGGGGACACTCGCTAAAAGCAGGAAACCACTTTGGGGATAGGATGGTATTTCAGGGACAGGAGATGATGCCTTGGACCAACACGGTGGTCCTGGAAGTCATACAAGAAGTTCAGATTAAAGATTCATTTTCAAAGTGTAGGCAATGAGTTTGCTCATGCCTTGGTTGTAGGGTGCGATATAAAGAGAAGGGCCAAGCATTCTATCAATTCTTTGGTTTAAGCAACTGGGTAAATTATGGAGGCCTTTACTGAGATAGGGCAGCACAGAGAAAGGAACAATGCAGATGCTAGGTAGGCAATACAAGTTGGAAAAGGTCTAGGTTCAACAAAAAGCAAACCCTCTGCCATTGGGTTAATTTTGGCTCAGACCCCTACAGGGTCACTGTGAGGATCCAAGCTAGTGCTAACTCTAGGTTGGGAATCTTTCACAAATCGACTGTAGTGTAGGCCCAGCAATGGATGTGACCACCCCAGGAATGATTTTCGATTGAGAAAGCAAGAGGGTTGAGCCCTGGATTTAGTCGTTACCAGGTGCTCTTGCTTGACTCTGATTCACTGTGCCTCATGTGTCTCAGAGTAGAACCGCCCTCCATACATTTCCGTGGCAGAAGATTCTTTTTGGAGGCACATCACCAGTCCTTTGCCCCAAGGGTCCTCTAGTGGAACTTTGCAGTTGGCAGCCACTCTTTGCACCACCTGGGGTCTCTCCACTAAGTGACAGGACTTTGAAATAATGTACTTCAAGTAAAATGTAATTTGAAATTATAAAATGTACAGAAATAGACAAAGCTACTTTGCTTGAGGTCAGGGTAGAGACCCAAAGTCTTGTACACGGAGTCTTCCCCCAGCTGCCCCAGCTCCAAAGAAACCCATGGCACTGCATAGGCGGCTCAGAGGCACCAACGAGCGAGCATGAAAACACTCAAGAAGATCTCTTGTGTCTTTTCCAGCTCTGTGGTGACTTGACTGCCAAGCACATGTTTGGTCTTCCCTAGCCAAGGCCCATGAGAAGCTCCATAGCTCTGTTAAGTAGATAAACCGATTTTGAGCTTCATTTTGCTAAGATTCTATTAGAAAACCAACAGATGGAATTATCGAATGTCAGAGCTGGAGGTAGACCTAGTGATCACCCTCCCCAGCCCCTTCCGTTTACTTTGGGAGGTTTCGATGAAGCTCAGAATGAAAAGGAAGCTTGTGTAGAGTAATCCTGCCAGAGCCAGAGCTTGGCTCTGCCTTTCCCTTCTTCGACTTACCAGATTGTGGAACACAGGTGTGGAAAGCATTGGTACTCTTCTGAAAAAGTGAAATCATGCAGGAAGACAGGAAGTAGGGGTGGGATCAGTGAGTGCCTATAAACTAAAGGACGGAATGTCATCCTGTGGGTCTACCTTAGGAGAACTCTTGGTATTTGAAAGTCAACTTCCCTTAGATTGGGAGTTCTTTGCCTGGGTTCCTGCATGGGTTGCAGGGAAACCCTGATCTGCAGAAATTGGAAATGTATGCGCATCCACTTCCACTTCTTCCTGGACAGAGTTCTCAAGGGTTAAGTGGTTTCCCCACTTTCAAAAAACGCTTATAAACAAGCAAACAAAAGACAGCCCTGAGCATTTTCACAAGAGACAGAATGGCTGACAATGGAGTATTTTAATTGTAAGAATGCAGTTATCTATTTCACTAGCTAGTGTGCTAGCGCTGATCATATAACTATGGTTTTGCAAAGAGACAAAAATAACAAGGTGATTAACGGGGTTAAAATTAAAGTAGCCATATGTTTTACTCTGCAGAAGAGTCCCACTGCCATTGAGTCAATTCCAACTCAGCGGCTCCACGGGGCAGAGCAAAACTGTTTGCAAAGCTGTCGACCTTTCTGGGAGCAAATTGCCTCGTCTCTCTCCTGCAGCGTGACTGGTGGGTTTCGACCACCTCTCACTTCGTCGGCGGCACAATGCTTAACCCTCCAACACACCAGGGCTCCTTGCCAGAAAATTAGTGGAATGTAAAGCGATTTCTGCAACATCCCTCTTTCTCATATGCCCACAGCCTATTGCTCTCATATTCCTTATTATTCACTTTTCTGGTACTTCGACAGAGCAAACGCTTTATTGAAGAAGAAGCAAGGATTATTTGACTTTGTGTGCTTGTGTGTGTGTGAAAAGAAACTTTCATTTTCCCATATCTTCCTACCTGATCTATTTTCCCTTCTCTCGTTGTAGGACCAGCTATTTCCTGCGGCCACTGCCATCCAACTCACCCATGACTATTTCCTGTGATGGACGAACTTGATGCTAATGTGAGGTATGCGGCATTGGTGTAGGCACCGTGTTGTACAGTCAGACCCCCTTGTCCCAGGAAGCCATGGAGAAAGAGCTGTAGTTGAGATACAGTCAGTGGATATTTTCCCCGAGCGTTTTATTCGCTCCCAGGAGTGGGGGTGTTTTGTTTGATTACAAGCGTTTTGTTGTTTCTGCTTAAATGGAAAGTGAAATACAGTGGCAAATATTTCCAGTTGCCTCTACCGAAAAGTCTGCATTATGAAAGCCATTCCATGAAAATAGATATCCAGCTCTGTACTAACAAAGGAGTTGTGTTTGAAGGAGGTAAAAATAGCTTCAAGAAGATCCATCTGTATGTGTAAATATTTTGGTCAAAATTAATTTTTTAAATAACAATCTAGCCTTCCATTTCTTTTCCCAACCACGTCATCAGATTGTCTCGATGATGAAATGCACTATATACTTGCATAAAGCAAAAATATTTCAGTTTTGTGTTGCTGCAATTTCCTGAAGCCCTTGGAGTTGAAAAAAATAGGATGAATGCTAAGAAAGTTTTCCTCTTTCTCCCCTTGAAAGCCTGCTGCATTTTATTTGGCCCTGCCACACACTGCAGAGAGATTATATTCAATGAGGCTTAAATGTTGTGAAGAGATGCGCAGCCTGTGAGGCTGAGGGTTATCTACAATGTCTGTAGCTGAAAGACATCCTAAAATAGTCCATTCCAGGCATAATCAAAAGATCATTTTTCCCCCTTTCACTGGAAACTACAGCAAAGCATGCTCCAGGGAGGGATCCCGGGAACTGTGTCTTTGACATGGTAGGACTCTCTGGCAAAAGGAGGTGTCAAATATCTCGACAGAAATATGTCTTGAGTTGTGATGATGTACCGCCACCCCGACTAGAGAATTCCTTATGCTAGAATGTGTCGCCTGGTGCCTTGCCAATGCCCAGGGACATGGTGGCTATTTCATAGAGACTTGCTCATTAGCCAGCCATTGCTACACCCCAAGCTTCCAGTCGGCCTCGGTATACAAAAAGACTCAGTTTGTTTTGCCATAAAACATGTCACGCTATCAGTGGAAAGCCTTGAGAACTCTGTCTCTTGCCAAAGACCCTGTCTGCACATAGACTGTAAGGCTGGTGCCACGTGTCTCACGTGTGTCCCTTTCCTCGTGCGTGTGTGAAACAGTACGCACAGAGAACGCAGGGTGGAACCCAGACTGTCTCCATTTTACTTTTAATTAAAAGACCAGAGAGGAGTTGTATGAATTGTGACAAGCTACAAAATAGTTTTTAAGTTTTCAGTATATGTGTCAAACTAGGTTAGTTGATTAAAATGCCCTGGTTTTTGGTGGGGGTGGGGGGGGGAAGGAAAGGTGTTGGTGCGGGGGCAGGTGGATAACTCAAGTATCATTATCCTTCATATTTCTGGCTGTTACTTATGTATTTATAGCAACATTTATCCTAATAACAACATGCAATTCAATTAAATGACCATTAGCCATTCTCCCTGGTGCTCTGGATTAGCTAGGCAGGATACTAGCTAATAGCAATCCGCAGATTCTTGTCTGTCGACCATCCTCTCTGTCAGTTGTCTGACGTGATTCCATCAACATATGCTCATCCTCAGCCCCTCCCCTGCTCCCCCGACAATATTAGTAACTTGCAGATGCCACGGCTCTCCTCCCATGGCCTCCTCATCCAGCCTTAGGATGGCTTCAGGTAGCAAAGAACAATACATGGCCTTTTGAGCTGGTATTGGAAGAAGAGTTTCACTTCAAGATTAAATAAATATAAGGCTGCTTCCTCATAGGTAAGCGTTCTGATGGCACAGTGGCTTAAGCATGGGATGACGAACAGCAAGGTCAAGGTCAGTGTTCAAACCCACCAGCAGCTCTGTAGGAGAAAGACGTGGCTGCCCGCTCCCATCGAGCGGCAGTCGCAGAAACCCACCGGGGCAGTTCTACTCTCTCCTGCAGGACTGGTAGGAATCAGGACTAACTCAGTGACTAGAGGTTCCCTCTAGCAGTGTGTACGATAATTTGGCCTTTCTTCACTCTTGAACTATGAGCCTTTGTGGAGCAGTGACTCCGCACTCGCCACTAGCAGAAGCTTAGAAAATCAAACTCACCAGCTGTTACTTTTCTGGAGAAAACACCTGGTGACCTGTTCCCAAAAAGATTTCAACCTAAGACGCCAGATGTGGACTGTTCTTCTCTGTCCTAAAAGGTCGTCATGAGTCAGAGTCACGCACAACAACTACTGTAGTGAAATACAGTTCACATTTAAAATGCACTTATTTGACATTTTAAATGGGCTTATTTAAATATTTTTGTGTATATCATTATATCTATCAGTAGATGACTATGCGGAGGAAATCAACAGAATCATATACAAATGACTAGGGTTTGGAAAACAATGGTCTAGATGTAGCGAAACCAAACCAAGCTCATTGCCAGTGACTTCATTCTGATTTATGTTGTTAGGGGCCCTTGAGCTGCTTCTACTCAAAACGACCCTATGTGGAACAGAACAAAGGACTGCCCAGTCCTGGGCCAGCATCAAAGTTGTTCTTCTGTTTGAGCCCAGTGGTGCAGCCACCGTGTCAGTCCATCTTGTCCAGGGCCTTCCTTTTGCTGTCCCTCTATTTACCAAGCACGATGTCCTCTCCAGAGACTGGTCTCTCCGGGCAACATGCTCTCCAGACCACGTGACCAGTTCTCACCACTCTAGCCTCTAGGTAGCAGCCTTGCTGTACTTCTTCCAAGACAGATTTCTGACCTACAGCGACACTACATAGGACAGACTCAGACCCTCCACAGGGCTTTTCGAGACTGTACCTCTTTCTAAGAACAGAAAGCTTCATAATTAGTACGTTTGAACTGCTGACCTTCCAGTTAGCAGACCAATGCTTAACCCATAGTCCCACCAGGGTTCCTTAAGTATAATGAGACAGAGTGCATTTTGCTATTTGAAAAGCAACCAGCAGAATTCTTCTTGGGTAAGGTGATGCCTTCATTTGGAAAACTGCCTTTCTAGTGGGAGCTGCAAAGCCTGGGTCCTTCGGAGCAGAGGGTTTGCTCTGTCTGAAGACAGAAGAAGAAGAGAGAGCCGCCCAGGAGAAGATTGGCTAAGAGAAGATCCAGAGAAAGAGCAGGGGCCAGGTGGAAGCCCCAGGGGCACGGCGACTGTAAGGGACGTTGAGTAGTTAGTACCTTGAGTAGTTAGTACCCGCTCCTGCGGGGGCAGCCCTGGCCCCCCCTGCCCTGAAAAGATGGCGGCAGCGCTGCTCGGTCAGCTCGGGCACCCGAGTCAGAGCCGATCTGACAGCACACACGACAAGGCCTTTCTTTCCTTGAAACATTTTGAAGCATTGTGAAGCAGGCGAGTGTTTGCACCTCAGCTCATCAATTTTGTATTCGACAGTTTGAATTACGTACCCAATCCCAATCCTTTGACCCAAGCCATGGCCGAAGAAGAATGGATGCATTTGAACGGTGGTGCTGGAGACGAATATTGAAAATACCATGGACTGCAAAAAGGACAAACTGATTTGTCTTAGGAGTTTGTCCAGTGTGCGCACGAATGCGCACGCACTTAGACACAAGGATGGCAAGAGTTGGTTTTGCATACTTCAGACATACTGTCAGGAGAGACCCGTCCCTGGAGAAGCGCATCCTGCTCGGAAAGTAGAGGCGCAGCAAAGGAGAGGACGATACTGAACGAGACCGACAGACTCTGGCTGCATTGATGGGCTCAAGCAGGGGACAGCGGGAGGCTAGCTGGGACCCGACCGTGTTTGAGTCTGTGGTGCCTTGGGTCACAATGAGATGGAACCAACTGCCTGGCACCTCCCAACAAGAAGCCCCTCTTGTGATTTTTCTTTTCCCTCCTGTGGATTACTCTCTGCCTCTTCTCCCAAGTGAATCCTGCCAGTCCTCTAGCCTATTGCTTCCTCTCCTTCCCGCGCCTTCCTCCAAAATATGTTCTCTTCCCTTTCTAAGTCTTTCTCTTGTTTTTTCACAGTAATGTGTGTGCTGACCTCTCTCCCCAGATCTACTTCAACAATATAATTTTCTAGTTTGGCTACTATGATTGAGACGTCATGAATATAAACGTGATGTGTATTATTCCATTTAATTTTGAAAATTATCTTACGGAGCATGAGCCATCAGTATCCCTACTAAGACACATAAAAGGGTTACGTAATTTGCTCAGGGTCCCATCGCTCCTATACTGCGGATGCTTTACCTCAGTGTGTGTGTGTGTGTGTGTGTGTGTGTGTGTGTGTGTGTGTGTGAGAGAGAGAGAGAGAGAGAGAGAGAGAGAGAGAGAATGAACTGAGGAGTTGGCTGGCATCACTGTCTGGTTAGATGTGTTTTCAGAGAGAGGAAGCATGGGAGCGAGATGGAAGCACAAAAATCATCGGACAGCAGGAAAAAACTGAAGACATGTTTCAGGCTGTAGAACTGATGGCCAATCCCCCCAGATAACAGGCGCATAGAAGTTCTTATTGATATGTATGAGTAAACTCTAACACAGCAGTATTTTTCCATGTCATACTGACCACTTCTCTTTTTTTTTTGCTTGCTTGTTTGTTTTTATTTAATTCAGTTTGCTCATTCAGCCTGATATTCCTTGTTAAGTATCTGGATCACGCTTGACTACAAGCATCAGAAAGTAACTCTGGCTAACCTAATCAAAAGTAACTTGGGGCGCAGAAAAGGGTAGAGACTTAAAATATTGAGGTGAAAAAGGTTGCATACAAAGGCTGGGAATAGAAAGAGAATTTTGGGAGTTCCAGAAAAGCTAGGAAGTGAAGCAGTGGTCAGTCACACAAGAAGGGCTCAGCACAGTGTCCCTTGGTGGCCCAAGTGGGTAACATTCTCAATTACTAACAAACGTGGTGGCTGACTTAAGAGCTGATGGCTTAAGTTCACCCAGAGACACCCCAGAAGAAAGATCTGGGGCCTACGTCTTAGAAATCAGTCTCATTTTCAGAAGTTGAGGACCTTCTGGAGCACATTTCTACTCTGACGCAGTTGGGATCACCTGGAGTCAGAATCCACTGGAAAACTAATAGTGTTCATTGAATTTCAATAACGTTGTTCTCTCTATAATGTGACTGGATGATGCGTCCTTCATTCGTTTAATGTACACGAATTCAGTGCCTACACTCTGTCAGGACTAAGACAAAGGCTTGTTCTTAGGGATCTCATAGTCTAGCTCAAAGTCAATTACTCACATAGAGAATGTAAGGTAGTAATCAAATAACCTTCCTAGTGAGATACAGTATGAGGTGTGTATTTTTGCGAACTCCAAGGTAAGATAAAAAAATTTTCTTTTTTTAAGTACCAGGCCTTCTTTGTCACAAGATGAGAAGCACTGCAAGACAATTCTCTTCAGCAACACCAGGTAGTGGATGAACTGACTCATGCATCAGTCCTGGGTGGAGAGGTCTCTTCCTGCCTAGACCTTTCCTTGGGAAATTCTCTCTCATACACTTATGCTGACAAGGCAGCTCTCTCCAGACAACCCGACCCCCCTGTGGCTGTTTTCTGGTGTGTGTGCTCTCCGCTGGACCTCAGGTAGAGATAGCAGCGGGCTTTTTGAAAGGAAAATAGAAACAGTAGCTTTAGGGATTTGGCAGCTGTTATTTTTTACAGAACATTTACTTGAACTTTGAAGTTTCTCAAGAAAATGACCCGGGGCACAATTGAGTGGACACAAGTTTATTTTGTAGCTTGATTTTTGAGCGACATCCCTCCTGTCACGTCCTGTCACATCTCCTAGTTCCTGGGCCCACCACAGTTTCACTCAGGCACTGGCCCTGCAGATGCCTGGGCTGTTTCCTTCTTGAATTAGAACACCTGGCTAAAGCTCATGTGCATTTTCATTAATGTATCTCATTAGCAATGGAAAGAACATCTCATAGGCACTATGTATCACATAAATGGTAGTATTTTCTTCCCTTTGCTAGAGCTTCTAAGGCATTCACACCAATTCTATATATCCCCAATAGCAAGTGTGACACTCTCCCTGAGCACATCTATGACTGTACCTTGTCTTTGTATTCTTTTTATAGCTCTGTTTGTGACCTTATCTGGCTTCCCTGCCTTTCTGAACAATATCTTCTTTCCTTTCTAGAAAACACTCACTTTAAAGAAGGAAGGAAAGGGTGAAGGACGCAGGGAGGGAGAACTGGAGACAGGAAGGGAGGGAGGGAGGGAGACGGAACAGAGGAAAAAGGGGAGAGTGAGAGAGGACAAAGCAGGAAGGAAAAGAGGGAAGGAGGGAAGGAAGGAAAGAGGGAAGGAAAAGGAAGAGAGACGATCAAGGAAACTCAAAGGGACTTATTTTCCCAGGATCTTCCTTCTGTGTGCTCACTTGCCCTTTTGTTGACTCAGTTCTGACTCTGCGTGACTGTCCTGAGGGCCACTAAACACTCTGAACTGTAGATTAAAATGACAAACATTTTATAGAAGACGTGAATCTAGAAAAATGTCCACAACTGTACACATTAAAAGTGAAATACATCTCCTTGATGTAAAATATATATCCTTCCTTGCAGCATGCGTGTAACAAAAGTAATTAAAAACCATAACAAAGATGGATAGCTGACTTAGAGCACCGAAGAGAAGCCCTGCCTCAAACATAGTTGAAGGAGAACATGCATTAATTTTAGAAGGAAGAAAAACAACACAAAGACACGGACACAGCTTCTGGGATCCATTGGGAGGAGCTCCAACTGGCATCTGAGGATGCACAGTGGGGATGCTCATCGGATAAAGCATGGGACAACTTACAAAGTCATGATCGGGGCAGCTCGATAAAGCACAATTATAAGTGAGACTATGAAGGCAGGAATAGGACTTTGATTTTCTAAGATCAGTCTAGGGCCTTCTCACCAAGACTATAGGTGATGATAGAGCGGGACTGATGGCTAGGTGACCCCCAGGACTGTCCGCAGTATGGTGATTTCCATGAAGGACACAAAGGAGCCTTAATCATATGTAGAAGTTGGACATTGAATAAGGAAGCTCGAAGAAGAATGAGTACCCTTGAACTGTGGTGCTGGAGAAGAACATTCAAAGTACCATGGACTGCGAAAAGGACCAACAGATTTGTCATGGAAGAAGTATGCGCCTTAGAGGCAAGGACGGCATGTTGTCAGGAGAGACCAGTCCCCGGAGAAGCACATCATGCTTGGTAATGTGGAGGGGCAGCAAAAAGGAGGCAGGCCCTCAGGAGCTGGACTGACACAGCAGCTGCAACAATGGGCTCACACATAGGAACGATGGTGAGGGTGGTGCAGGAATCAAACCAGGCGCTCTGCTTCTGTTGTGCGCAGGGTCCCTGTGGGTCAGAACTGACTCGATGCCATCTGACAACAGCAACGATTTATGTGGGGGCTCTCCCAAAGGATCTGGGGCTGCCAATGCCATCCGGAGCCTTTTGTAGATCAGGGTGCTCCCAAGTTCAACTCTCATACGTGACGACGTACCTAACTTTTATTTCTGTCATGGCACAAATTGTAACTCATTATTTCAAATCAGGAAATGAAATGGAAAGTCAGTGCTACTACCAGAATTAATTGAAAGTACCTGATCATTTAGAAAATGATAGTTATTTCTTAAATAAGAGAGTTATTTTGGGATTTGGTTATTAATACTTTTGACAATCCGTACCGATGTTGGTGGCGGCTCCTTTTAAGTCAGGCGTGACTCACGGTGACCATGTATGCAGAGTGGGTTTTCTCCAGGAGGTGTCCCATGCTGTGACCTTTAGGAATCAGATTGCCCGGCCTCACTGCCAAGGACTCCTAGGTGGGTTTGAACCGCCAACCTTTTGGTGTAATCTAGGAGTAAACATTTGTGCCATCTAGGGAATCCTGACCCTGCGCAAGCTTTATTAAAGTCTGAATACAAAGTCGGTAAAGGTTTGAATGCTACATACTCAACAGCAGTTAGCATCCCCTGGGAGATGTTGGAACGATGGGGGGCTGGGGCTGTAAAAGCCTACACTTTATTCTGAATTATGGGCTATAGCACAAAAGTTTTTAATTTCCAGGGGAGCATGGAGTTATTCTGGTTTTTCTTTTCTGAAAGGGGAACAATAGATCAAATAAGTTTGGGAACCTATATTTAATGTGTTGAAATAATTCATAGATTTTGGACTCAGTATGCGCAGGTTGCCCACTCCAAAGATGTATCAACATGGGATTGATTTGGCATTGGGGTTGATTCCTGTTCATAACCTGCCAATAGGAATTGTGAGCGTGTGCAACTGTAAGGCAGTGAAATGTTTTGCAGGAAATCTCTCTCCAAGCTTTGAAATTTGTGACATGCATTAGCATATAAGGAGAAAGTGAGTGGGCACCTTTTCAAAGGGGTTATTTTTATGTTGCTTTAGAAATGTAAATGAGAATAATACTCAACTTCATTGCTTAACTGATAAAATGGTGATTATTCAGTTAGTCCTTTGATTAGATCAGGAGCACCTCCGATATGGGCTGCCGCTCAGCGTGTGCTGGAAAGCTGTGTTGCACGGGGTCACCTGGAAGCAAGCTGGAGACCTGGAAAACCAGCCGGGCTTGGTGGACGGCACTGCAAACTGTGAGCCAGTGGTTTCCTGCAATGTGTGACATTTGCTTGTGCGGAGCTGTGCCAGTAACCTTCTACGTGCCTGTGACACCACAGCTTCCCCAGCTCCCCTGCCTCGAAGGATCTTAACTAGCAACGGGACACGATAGTGGAAGAGCAGTGTTTGGGGAAGCAGAAGGCCTGGCTTTCTGATTTTTTTGCTGTCACTCTGAGGTTTGATATTCCACACCGGGTTCTTGTGGTGACTATAAACCAGGTAGCTGAGACTCAATGCACAATGCTTTGCACAGCATGCACACTGGATAAACAGTAAGTCCTGCCGTTGCTGTTGTCGGCGCCTGGGGGTGGCTCGGACCCATAAACCCGATGGAAAACTGCTGCTCAGCCCTGGGCTATCCTCACAATTGTTCTTTTGAGTCCATTTGCTCTCACTGAGCTGAGCCTGTACTTTACAAGGATGATGTCTGTTTCCGGAGACTTGTCTCTCCTGATACCATGTCCAAAATGAGGAAGACATAGTCTCGCCATCCTTGCCTCTAAGGAGCACTCTGGCTGTACTTCCCCTAAGACAGATTTGTATGCTCTTCTGGCAGTTTATGATATTTTCAATGTTCTTTGCTAACACCTTAATTTAAAATACACCAATTGTCTCAGGTATCCCATATTCATTGATGAGCTTTCACATGCGTGTGAGGCAACTGAGTCAGGTGTACATTAGTCCTGAAAGTGACCTCTTTACTCTTGTCGACGCTTTAAGGAGGTCTTGTGCAGCAGATTTATTTAGTATAATATGTCATTTGATTTCTTAACTGCTGGGTTAAGAAATAAGCATTGAATGTACGTTCAAGTAAAATTAAATCCTTGACAACTTCAATCTTTCCTCTGTTTACCATGATGTTGTCCATTGATCCAGTTGTGAAAATTCTTCAGCTAGTCTAATAATATTGAGATGTAAGCATTTATTACAGCTGTACTATAGAAGTTTCTTGATTATTTAAAGCCAACATACACTTAACTAGCTGACCTTATTAATAAGTTGTTAAAAGTTTTGAATATTTGCTTTAAAAATCATTTTATTGGAGGCTTGTATGGCTCTTATCATAATCCATCCATCCATGCATTGTGTCAAGGACATTTGTACATATGCTGCCATCATCATTCTCAAAACATTTTCTTTCTACTTGAGTCCTTGGTATCAGCTTATTTCCCCCTCCCCCAACCTCCCTGCCTCATGAACCCTTGATAAGATCATTTTTCCCCATGTCTTACACCAGTGGTTCTACACCTTCCTAATGCCATGGCCCTTTAGTACAGTTCCTCATGTTGTGGTGAACCCCCCCACCATAAAATTATTTTTGTTGCTGCTTCATAACTGTAACTTTTCTACTGTTATGAATTGGGCAGCCCCTGTGAAAGGGTAGTTCAACCCCCAAAGAGGTTGTTACCCACAGGTTGAGAACCACTGTCTTACAGTGACTGCTAACTCCTTTCCCCCATTTTTCTGTTGTCCACCCCCCTGGGAGGGATTATTTGTATATTATTGCGATAGGTTCCCCATTTCTACCCCTGACCTTTCCCTTACCCTCCTGGTATTGATACTCTCCTTATTGGTCCTGAGGGGTTTATCTGTCCTGGATTCCCTGCATTCTGAGCTCTTATCTGTACCAGTGTATAAGCTCTGGTCTAGAACTGACAGTTCCTGGAGGACACGAGAGAGGGGGAGGCCGGGGAAAGGAAGGGGGCTGTCACCAAACCCAGGGACAAGAGCAAAACAGGTGATCTAAAATCAATGGTGAGGAAGGCCTAGGATGACTGATGGGGCTTCATCAAGGACAATGTAGCTGAGAGAAATTACTGAAACCTGAATGAAGGCCAACTATGACAGTGGGACAATAGGAAAGTAAAAGGAAATAGAGGAAATAAATAGGAGGCAAAGGACATTTATAGAGGTCTCAATACAGGCATGTACATATGTAAATATATTTATATATAATGATAGGAAAATAGATCTATGTGCATATACTTATATGCTAAGTATGAAGGTAGCAGATGAACATTGGGCTTCTATTCAAGTACTCCCTCGATGCAAGAACACTTTATATTAATAACCTGGCATTCCATGATGCTCACCTTTCTGATATGATCGCTGAAGACAAAGTAGGTGCATAAGCAAATATGGTGAAGAAAGTTGATGGTGCCTGGCTATCAAAAGATATAGCATCTGGGGTCTAAAAGGCTTGAAGATAAACAAGTGGCCATCTAGCTTAGAAGCAACAAAGCCCACATGGAAGAAGCATACCAACCTGTGTGATCATGAGGTGCTGATGGGATCAGGTATCAAGCTTTAAAGACCCTGAACAAAAATTCATATCATTGTGAATGAGGGGAGTGGAGACCCAAAGCCCATCTGTAGACAATGGACATCCCAGTACAGAAAGGTCACAAGGAAGAAATGAGCCAGTCAGGGTGCAGTATAGCATCAATGAAACATACAACCATCCTCTAGTTATTTAATGCTTCCCCCACCTCCATCACCCAATATCACGAACCCAATTCTACGTTACAAATCTGACTAGATGAGAGATATTTGCTCTTGAATGTGCCCATTCTCTGACTAGGAAACCGAGCCTAGACCCTCCATGTTAATGGGCTCATATGTGACATAGTTGAAAAGAGACCCTGTCTCTTAGCTATTCAGCACTATTGTCTCTACATGTGTAACGTCTGAGATTTAGACTACCATAGATTTTTTTTACTATAAATTGGATTATCTAGAAGGAAATCATGTGTTTTTGTCTTGTAAACTTAAGCTTTATTCAATACAGCGAGTTCTCCTTTATATGCAAGTAATACAATGATTGATGCTGCATGTTTAAAAAAGAACATTTGTGACTTGCTTCTCTCTGTTTATCTATCTGTTAATGTTCAGTCAGGAAACCGGAAATGGTTGTACATGCTTCAAGCAGAGGAAGAGCAAATGCAGGGTATTGGTCATAAGACTCCCCGGAAAAGCAGGATGAGCAGGTTGTTAACCAGAGATCAGAAAGCCTCATGAGTCTCGCTGCTGTCACGTTGTTGGAGACAGTACAGCAAACCCAGCTGTTGCTTATGGAACTATTAGTCACATCAAAGGAGCTTTGTGACACTGGTCCAAGGTGGGCAGATTCCCAGGGACAGGGTGGTTGAGAGGGCAAAGACAAGAGCCGTGTGCCAGCTGGTATGTCTGAGAAGACAAAGGGACAGCATTCATTGTTGAAAATCCTGACTGTAATCTGTTAACTTTCCTAGTAAACCCAACATGTATGAGTATTGTCTGAGTTTGGTGTGGCCATTGCAGTAGATTCTCAAACTCACCAGAGAAGTATAGTACCATCTAAAGGACAACTAGTGACAGAATTGGATGAAGCAGGATGGATGGTGGAGGCATGTGTGATCTCCTTGGGCAGATATGCAGCTGGCTTTTCCTTGCTGTTTGTGCAGGAGGTCAGGCATTGGCTTCTACCCCATTTCCTCACATAAAAAAATAGAGTCATCAAACAACTTGTTAAACACTAGACACATAGGCCAAAGGAATCGAATTGAGGGTCTGGAAATAAATCCACACAGATATCCACTTACTCACTGCATTGAATCAATTTCAACTCAAAACAACCCTATAGGACAAACTAGAGCTCCCCCTCTGGGTTACAGGCTCTAAGTCTTTATTGGAGTAGAAAGCCTGGAGTAGAAAGCCTGTAGTTCTCCTGCAGAGCAACTGAAGGATTTGAATTGCCAACCTGTGATTAGCAATCCAAGCATAACTCACTGTGCCATGGGCTTCGTCATACATCTATAATCAAAGGATTTTTAATAAGGATGCTAAATCCACTCCATGGGAAAAGAAGGATCTCTTCAGTACATTGAATTTCTACCGACAGAAAAGTAAAACAAGATGCTCAACTCACACCATACAGAAATTAATCTCAAAATAGATTTAGTACTTAAATGTGCAGACAAAAATAATACAATTCTTAGAAGAAAATACAGAGACAAAGCTGTCGGGCCTAGTTTTGAACCA
The DNA here is from genome assembly GCF_050624435.1 of Tenrec ecaudatus. Lineage (NCBI taxonomy): Eukaryota > Metazoa > Chordata > Mammalia > Afrosoricida > Tenrecidae > Tenrec > Tenrec ecaudatus. The sequence goes on along the minus strand of NC_134531.1, from coordinate 157,313,063 downwards.
TGGAATGCTTGGCGTAGTAACACAAGCACAAACAGCAAAAAGCAAAACAAATAAATGGACTGCACACAAATGAAAAATAGCGTTCCTCCAAAGGCCTTAGCAACAAAAGAGGAAATGTCTCCGGAGCGACGCAAAGAAAGTCACAAGGAGATAGCACGCATCCCACGCTCAGTAGTGAGCTGAGATGTGGCGAGAAAATGGCGAGTGTTCACGACGATGTGAGGAAGCTGGGACCCTGGCTCATGAGTTACAATGGTGCAGTCACTGTGGTCTCTCAAGACACAAAAACAGAACCACCACCCGATCCAGCAATGCGACCCCTCAGTACACACTCAAACGGCTTGAAAGAGAGACTCGAGTCTTGTACACCAGTGTTTACTGCAACAGTATTCGCAGCGGGCAAAATGGTCGAAGCAGTCTAAATGCCCGCCGACAGATGAATGTATACACAACATGTGCTGGATACCTATGAGGAAAAGCTCCTCAGCCAGTAAGAGAAAATACAGATGGATACATGCGACAATCCGGATGGGGCTGGAAGATATCATGCTGAGTAAAATATGCCGATCAGAAAAGGAAGACCATTGCATGAGTTCACATATATCAAAAGAAAATAGGAGGCACGTACATAGAAACCAAAGCTAGTTAATGGTTACCCAGGACAGGAGGAGCCACGGTAGTGTAGTGCGCTGTGTTTTGGACGACTAGTCACAGGTCAGCAGTGTTAACCAGTCACTCTGTCCAAGATTTATAGCATCAAAAAGCCGAGTGAGTACTTTTGTCCTGTCAGTCACAACAAGTGGGACAACGGGAACAGAACCTGGAAAGGGAGGAAAGGGGAAGCTATCGATGATGTAAAAATCACTGATTTGTTTGTAGGTACCTAACATTGATTAACGGTGACTCAGAACTCATTGCCATCCACTCATCCACTCATTGCCTTCTGCGCCTGAAAGAGAAGAGAGGGTAAGGCCTGGCTATCTCCACTGTCTGGGGAGGCATGGTTTAGGTTATTGGCCAACCTTAATTTGCTGAATTTGGCTCACGTGTGATGCCATGTAGCAGGTGCCTTGTCTGTGTGTAGGGGAGGAGGGGGCAGGTTTCCCTTCACCTAGACCTAGGTGACTTGGGTCTGAGCATGCTCAGTTGTAGATTTTGCCATAGGTGTCTAATTAGTGCACCTGATTTTTTCCAATCCCTTTATTGTGGCATGGATAGCTCATTTTACATTTAATACAGGTAATTCAGTGGAGCCCTAACCTGGCTACCATTCAGTATGACTAAGTTGCACCTCAGTCTTCAAAGTAATAGCCTTACTTTTCAATACTCTGAGGAGGTTTTGTGCAGTAAGATAGCAAAAGATATAGCATCTGGGGTCTTAAAGGCTTAAAGGAAAACAAGCAGCCACCCAGCTCAGAAGCAAAAAAGCCTACACGGAAGAAGCACACCAGCCTGTATGATCACAAGGTGTCGATGGGATCAGGTATCAGGCATCAAAGAACAAAAAATCAAATCATTGTGATTGAGGGGGAGTGCAGTTTGGGAACCCAAGACCCATCTGTAGGCAACTGGACACCCCTTACAGAAGGGTCACAGGAAGGAGATGAGCCAGCCAGGATGCGGTGTAGCAACGATGAAACATATAGCCTTCCTTTGGTTCCTAAATGCTTCCTCTCCCCCTACTATCATGATCCCAATTCTACCTTACAAATCTGGCTGGACAAGAGGATGTACACTGGTACAGATAGGAAACTGGAAACACAGGGAATCCAGACCAGATGACCCCTTCAGGACCAGTGCTGAGAGTGGTGATACTGGGAGGGTGGATGGAGGGTGAGGTAGAAAGGGGGAACCGATTACAAGGATCTACATGTAATCTCCTCCTTGGGAGATGGACAACAGAGAAGAGCATGAAAGGAGACCTCAAACAAAATAATAACAATTTCTAAATTATCAAGGGTTCATGAGGGAGGGGGAGCAGAGAGGGAAGGAAAAACATGAGGAGCTGATACCAAGGGCTCAAGTAGAAAGCAAATGCTTTGAGAATGATGATAGCAACAAATGTACAAATGTGCTTGACACAATGGATGGATGAATGGATTGTGATAAGAATTGTACGAACCCCCAATAAAATGAATAAAAAACAAAATAGATTTATCCAATGCAGCACATATTTTGATCTCTTGACTGCTGATTCTATAAGTAGTGATTGTAGCTCAAAGCAAGAAAAAATCCTTGACAACTTCAACCTTTTCTCCAGTTCCAGTTGTGAGGATTTTGGTCTTCTTTACACTGAGTTGCAATCCTTCCTAAAGGTCCATCCTTGAGCTTCATCAGCCATTGCTTTAAGTCTTCTTCACTTTCAACAAGCAAGGTTGTATCATCTGCATATCACAGGTTGTTAATAATCCTTCCTCCAAACCCAATGTCACACCTTTCTTTATATTAGCCAGCTTCTCTGATGGTTTGCCCAGCATATATACTGAATAAGTTTGGTGACAGACTATATCTCACCTGACTCAACCATTCTTGATTTTAAACCATGCAATATAGCCTTGTCCTGGTTGTACAACTTCCCCATAGTCAGTTAAGCACAAGTAAACATCTTTCTGGTATTCTCTGCTTGGAGTCAAGATCAATCTGACATTAGCAATGGCATTCCTTATTCCTCTTCTGAATTCAGCCTGAATTTCTGGAAGTTCCCTGTCAATGTCCTGCTGCAACCATTGCTGGATGATCTTCAGCACAATTTACTGGCATATGATATCAGTAATATTGTTTTCTAGTTTGCACATTCTGTTGGGCCACTTTTCTTTGGAATGGGCACAAATATGGATCTCTTCCAGTCCGTTGGCCAAGTAGGTACCTTCCAAATTTCCTGGCATAGATGGGTGAGTGCTTCCAGTGTTTCCTCAGATTGTTGACACATTTCAATTGTTATTCCATCAATTCCTTGAGCCTTGTCATTGGCTAATGTTTTCAGTGCAACTTGAAATTCTTCCTTCAGCACCATTGGTTCTTGGTCATATGCTAACTCCATTTCAAGAGACTGCTATATACAACCCAAATCCTATGATATTTGGTTTCCTGGTTTGGAGATTAAGGGTAATCACATTTGATTTTTCAGATCTACCATTCTACCTCTTAGTTTATTACATAGTCCTTGCAGTCTTAAAAGCTTGCAATCAACCATCCAAGACAACAATTGATTTCGATTCACTTGTAGCAGCAAAGGAAGAAGGAGCATCAGGAATAGAGGAGATCATGAAATGATGGCTAATTGCCACTATGGACATTTGGCCCCCCTCTTTCATGAGACCAGAAGAAACAGATGGTACCTGACCACCATTTTGATTCTATAGCAGAATTGTATAGAATCATAGAAATACAGAAGCTATAGCAGGATCAAAAGTAGGAAACTACAGAGCAGAAGTCATATTGTCATTGCGTCAGACTTCCTACAGCCACGAAGATTTGATGAGCCCCTGACACTGTTGCCCTGAGACAATCTTTAAACCCTAAAGCAAATATGTCCCTGAAGTCCTCTTAAAACCGAAAAAGAGTTTAACTTATCTAGTTAAAAATATCTGACCTGGGCAACATGGTCTTTTAAGAACTGCATGGATCGAGTTGAAAGCAACAGCTTGAAAGACTAGATAGCCATGGGGAACAGTGCATCCAGGTTAAGGGAACAAGGCCAATGCAGAGTCAGAAAGGCTGCTCCACTTGAAATGCAATCATGGTCACTCAATTGTCCATGCGGACATAGTTGAATTGGTGTGTTTTCCATGTATATCCATGAAAAAATTTTAATTAAATATGAGACTAAAATAAAATAAAAAGAAACATAAGACTGATCTCAAGAATTGTTGTTGAAATTCCCTGTGCTTTTCCTTAATTTGGAGCCTTGTCTAGGATTTGCAGCTTCTTAGTGTCCCACAAGACACAGGGAACACAAGCAATGATAAAAAGGTTTCAGAGAGGCTAGATAATATTTTCTACACCCACACAATGAGTAAGTGACTAATCTGAGAATAAAACCAATGTCTTTGTCTTTAAAATCACAGCTGTATTCAAATTACCGCCTAACTGTGAAAAGACAACAAGCTATCTTCTAAAGTGTACATGATTTTGATTTAAAAGTTGCTTAATTAACCATGTCTAAATATGAAAAAAGGATTTGTATCATCATGGGAGAATATTAAGTCATTTGTTATTTCGCTGCTTTACCATTTGACAAGAAGAATTTGCTATGAGTCAAACACTCCTCTAAGCATGTGACTTATGTTATCTTATTTACCTAATCCTGGCAAAAATCCTGTAGCTCCTCCCTGATAATGGCCTTATTATTACATGTGAGGTAGCTGAGGGATTATAGGAGGATTCACTCTTTTGCCCAAAGTCATACTGGTCGTAAGGAGTGAGGCCAATCTGATCACTAGTTCACTTGGCATCAGTGTTTCTTTCCATCTTCACAGTGTTTGCAAAGATTTGTCCATTGCAGAGACTTTCCAAACTGGAGGCCTAGAAGATGGATTATGACTTCATGTCCGGATTTTAGCATCAATTAAAATGCCCTTACTGTGGCTGAGAACTCTTCAATTTACCATAGTAACCATGATTCCCTACTACCTGAAAAGACACTGTTTAAGTCTTAGCTCACCTTTCACTGGTCCCTAGCACAATTGGGCAGGTGCTCCTGTAGACCAACCTTGCTCCTTGAGGCTCTTTACTTTATCACTTAGATTCAGAGAACAGTGGCAAGAATTCTTCTAATTTTATAAACCATATTATGACATTTACTATCTGATTCCCCACCATCCCTACCCCACCCCCACCCCATTCCCTGGGAATTCGTTTTATTACCTTTTAGCAGCTAGGTTTGTATTGAATTTAAGACCTCTTTTTAATTGAGGATTTTGCACTGGTTTCTAAATAAATACCTGCTAGATTATTAGTATTTTATCAGTCAGGTAATGATATTCAGCCAACAGTCCTATTTGCATTTCTAAAGCAATGTAAGAATAATCATTCTCCCTCCATCCCCACACCTTTCGTCACTACCTAAGTTATAATGCCTTTATTAATTTCAGAGCTAACAAAAAGTCTTAGGCAAGGTGTTCAGTACGATCATACTTTGGTGAATACCAGATCTAGATGCAAATTTGTTAAAGACTATAACAACAGTGTAACTGACCTTTTTAACCTCATCTTATCTCAAATGACACCATTGTTCTTGATCTATAATTACAGGTAGTCTCCAATTTACAGTGTCCTTATAACGACTCCACACAGGACTCCCTTGTCAGTCAGTTCTGAGACAAGTTGAATGCCTGCTTGTCTGTCATCAGTTTCCATTGTTTGTAAGATCGAAACCCTCAAGTTGGGGCTGCACGTATGGCAATTCAAAATCTCACAATTTGAACATCAGAAAAGTGTGTATTTAGCTGTGGTGCATTATACATAGGTTGAATGATTATTTAATGGTATTTGAAAACTTTTGTTGCAAGGAGACATACGAGAGATACCCTACCCCCCTCACCCACACACGTCCTGCAAAAAAAAAAAATGGAAAAAAGGTTCACTGAGCAGAATTTTTATAGTAGGCATTTTTCCCACTAGGTAAACATCCAACAACTCACTCTGAGTTAGTGCACTCAGTGGTATTCCCTGGGATGGTCCTCTCTGAAAACTGAATTTTTTCATAAAAGCAGTTTCACTCATACCTGATTTCTGTGTGATGGCTGATTTAAGAAAACTGCATGTGGCTGTGAAATTTTGAGCACTTTTCCTGCTCGGGAAAAGTGCCATAGGAGCTGGTGTGATGTTGAACACAGCTTACAAGGACAGCGCTATGGGAAAAACTTGTGTTATGAGTGGTTTTCTCCTTTCAAAAATGGTGAAATATTGATTGGTGACAAACCTTGTTCTGGAAGTCTGTCAACTTCCTGAACCGATAAAAATGTCAGCTTGTAGTGCATTTGGAGTTTGTTCCCAGGTCAGATTGTTAATCAAGTTTTCCATTTAGAGGTTCTGGTAAGATTGTGTGACAATGTGCTGCAAAAAGGCCTTTGTGGTAGGGGGTCTAGGGGTGACTAGTTTTGCCATCATGACAATACACCTGCTCATGCAGCCATCTCGGGACACCAGTTTTGGGCAAAAAACAGCATGCCTTTCTTGCCCCATATACCTTACTCACCTGACCTTGCTCCACGTAACTTCTTGTTGTGTCTGCAAATGAAGAGGGCCATGAAAGGACAGCAATATGATGACATAGAAGAGCTGAAGAAAACAATGAGGGAGTTGCAGTCAGTTATCCAAACAGATGACTTTGAGCAATGTTTCCAACAATGGAATCGCAGATTTGACAAATGCATTAAGTGTAATGGAGAACAATTTTAAGGTGATAAGGTTGTGTTGTAAAAAAATTTAAATACATAGCTTTGAAAAAAATTTGGGTTTTTTGGGGGGGGTTGGGTTATGCCTTGTATATAACAAAACATTTGCCATTTCAATTATTTTTACTATTTAGCATTTCAATACAATGACGTTAATTAGGTTCACTATGTTCAACCTTTACTATTACCTAGTTCTAATGGCTTCATCACCTTTAACAGAAACAACAGCCCTTAAGCAATCCCTCCCCATCCCCCCTGTCTATTGGCACTGGTAACTACTAATAAATCTTGGTCACTATGTATTTGCCTGTTCTAGGTATTTCATATAAGTGGTATCCTACTATATTTGTTTTAGCGTCTGGCTCTTTTAAGGTTGAGGGAGGGGGATGGACAGAAGGCAGAGAGTCCAGAGGAGCTGAGAAGTGGCGCTCCTGGCAGGAGGTGAGAGGTTCTCTGAAAAGAAAGCAGGAAGCATCCAGAGCAAGCACAGGCATCTGACTTGAATGTTGGGTAAACGCAGAGTACTGGACTGAAAGGACCATAGAGAAGGAGTGGGGTGCATGTAGAAAAAGAATTCGGTAGATGATTGAGATGCAGAAGCTATGAGATACTCACGTGAAAAAGATCTAATAGAAGTTGGCTACACAGGCATGGGGTTTCCTTACGAAATTGCTTTGGGGGTGATTCTGACCGCCTCTGCTGAAAGGTGAACTGAATAGAATAGACATGGACACCAAGAACCAAGAAGGGCAGCTAATCTTTCAGATCAGGGAGAGATAAGATAAGATAAGATAAAGACAGCCCCTCCATTATACATATCAAGGAGATTGTCTTTCTATGACACTCCCAAGTCTCAGCGCTACTTTCATGGTCGAGCGTGTGCACTGTGTGGGTGGGTATAAATGTCATGCAAAACTGGGACATTTGTAAGCATCATGTGCCCTCAGGCTATTGTTTAGAAGTTTGGACGTTGACACTTCTGATCTCCTAACGTCACAAAGCTGATGGGAGCAGGCGTCCAGCCAGCACCCTCACGTCATCTGTGAATTGCGGCAGTATTTCCTTCATGCTTTCGTTTCTGGTCAGTGTGGCTTTGAGGATGGTGTCTAATGTCAGAAATTCGTCTATGGCTCCTGGAGGGTTACACAAGAAATGCACAAGCACATGGAGACTAAATAGTGCTTTGGGTTAGTGTGAGTTTTAGACAAACAATGGTAATTAAGGGCTACAGCGCATTTAGTACTTTTGCAAATAATCAGATAAAATTATGTCCCTAAAAGAGAATGTTTTCAAAGCTTGTTCTGGGATTCAACTGAATAATCTTATCATTGCACCATTGATAACAGTTTCCCAAAACAAATGGAATCACCCCCAGAGTTGCTGATAATCATGCAGTGGGTGGCCAATTGCTGTTTGTAATTGAAATACGTTATTTTCTATGGTCATGCTCTTGGTGGACTGTTAGCCAGTTTGCACGGATTTGTGGGGAAGGACATCAACCCTCTGGCCTCCATGTTGAAAGCTGTATCAGCCTCCCAGAGCAGTTCTCCAGGCAACAAATCACCCTGAGGTCAGGGTAATTCCTTTCTGTACTAGGGACCGGGAATTGCTGTGGCTATAGATCATCACTGGGGTCTTGGAAATGCATTTTTTTGTGAACAGAATCAGAACAGGCACAGGTTCAGCCCACTTCAGAAAACAGTTTATTTCTAAAAAACCTCACTTATAAATTGCCTGCAGAAAAGTCAATACTGCTAATTAAGAGCATGGGATTTTAAAGGTATTTTTAATACTGCATCTAGTAAAAAAAAAACAACAACCCACACTATTAGTCATATTAAAAAAAAACTGGGACTCATATTCAATTGATGTTGACTTGCTTTTATCTAACTATGTTGAGCTAAAGAGGTTTTACTCCGTGGGTAAAGAAGAGAACTCAGAACCTTTTTATGCCAGTTTCATTTCAGTGCTGTTTTATTTACAACTAGGTAACCTCGACTCTGACACCACCCTCTCCCGACTTCTCCTGCCATCGCTGTCACCAGGTCTGAGATCTCTTTTCTGAGTGATTGACACTATCCCCAACCTCCTCGAATTGGGTCTTCCTCCTCGATTCCATTTAGCTGCTAAGGGACTTGCCGCCTTTCTGGAGCTTCAGTCTAATTGTGCCCATTCTCTCTTTGTTCTGGCAACCTCTCCCTCACTCAGTGTAAATCTGAACTTGTTTCTCTCCCTGGTCCCTCCCGACCTCCTCTTTCTGCTCCCAGGGTTCTATGTATAAATTGGGGCTATTTATGTTACAATTTTTTGTAGTGACCTGTTGAATGTGTCTGCATCCTCAGCGGGGCTTCATATGCCCAATGTTTAGCACGCTGTCTGGCTTATCAGAGTGTTTGGGCCATTTAACCATCCTAAGAAAGCCAGCAGCCAGAAGTGACTCAATGGCAGTTAAAGTTTGTATTCTGGAAAAAAGCTTCTCTTCCACTTTTCAACTCCTTAAGCAAGCTGCCATCGTCACTGGAGGTCTGTCTTAGGTTTGTGTCCAATAAATATTAATAGCCACCACCTCCGTACCCCATCTGTCACACATACTGGACACTGTTTGCAACAATGGATTCGGAGGCTCTGGGATTTGGAGCAGAGATGGATTTGAAATTGAGAAAGCCTATCCTGTAGTGCTGTTTGCAGATTTCATGTCAGGGGGCCTCTAGCTACAAGGTCAATAGCCCTTTTATGTTGTATGCCCTACCTGGGGTCAATTGCTTTGCCAGGACTGCTGCCCCACCACCAATGACAGCCACCAATGACAACTCTTAGTGACCGGATAGGGCGGGGTAGAACTGCCCCTGAGTTTCTGAGATAGACTGTTTACAAGAGTGGAAAGCCTCATCAGAGCTGCTGGTGGTTTCAAACTGTTGACTTTGAGGTTAGTGGCCCAATGCATAAGCCACTACCCCACCAGGGCTCCCCGCTATCACTAGCTAACCGATGTTACTTCCCTTCAGTAAGTGTTCAGTGCTGTGCTGAACCCTTTACACGCATTTTTATCGCTCACTTTACATACTAGCAGTCTGAAGGGATGCTGTCATCATCTGCATTTTATAAATAATAACGTTGAGACTCAGGTTATTAACTCGCCCACGTTCCTACAGCAAATAAGCGGCACACATGCTTGACAACACGGAGGGTCAGTGCACATGAGAAAAGCCCTCAACGAGCTGGATGGACACCGTGGCTGCCACCATGGGCTCAAGTATAACAACGATGAGGATGGCCAGGGCTGGGCGGCGTCCCACTCGGCTGTATAGAAGGTTGCTCCAGAGCCTGCCAGACAGTACCTACTAACAGCAACCAGAAAAGTCCCTGAGTGGTGGAGCTGAGTATCCAGATCTAGGTGGTCTGATCCAGAGTTCACCCTCTATGACAGCAGCTGCCGTCCTCCCACTGTGCTGCTGCAGAATTTTACAAAGACTAATATTATTATACTGAGTCATACGGCCACCTTGACTCAAAGTACTTCTACAACTGCTATTACTACTTCAACTTTCTTTTTCATAAACCATTTTATTAGGGGTTCTTACAGCTCTTATAATCCATATATCAATCAGAGCAAGCCCATTTGTACATAGGTTGCCAGCATCATTTCCAAACCATTTTCTTTCTATTTGAGCCCTTGATATCAATTACTTTCCGCCCCCTTCCTTCCCCACACTCTTACCTTCCTGACCCCTTGATAATTTGTAAATTATTTTTATTTTCATATTTTACACCGTCTGTTGTCTCCATCACCCACATTTCTATTGTTCATGCCCCTGGTGAGAGGGGGGAGGCATGTTGTATGTCAATCATTGCCATCGGTTCCCCTTTTCTACCCCCATTTTCCTCCACCTTCCCCCTACCCTCATGGTATGACTACTCTCAATATTGGTCCTGAGTGGTTTATCTGTCCTTGATTTCATGTGTTCAGAGCTCTTATCTGTACCAGTGTATATGCTCTGCTCTAGCAAGATTTGTAAGATAGAACTGGGGTCATGATAGTGGCTGGGTGTGGCATTAAAGAATTAGAGGAATGTTATGTGTTTCATTGGTGCTATAGTGCACCTTGACTGACTCATCCCTTCTTTGCCACCCTTCTGTTAGAGGCTGTCCAGTGGTCTACAGATTGGCTTTGGGTCTCCATTTTGACTCCCCTCGTTTACATCAAAATGGTTGTTTGTTTTGGGTCTTTAGATGTCTGATACCTGATCCTGTTGTCACCTTGTGATCACATGGGTTGGTGTGCTTCTTCCATGTAGCCTTCGTTGCTTCCCTGCTAGATGGCTGCTTGTTTACCTTCACGCCTTTAAGACCCCAGATGCTTTGTCTTGTAATAGTTAGGCACCATCAGCTTTCTTCACCACATTTTGCCTTCAGCGGTCTTGTTGGGTTGCTACTGCAACTTTCATTCAATCCTATTATTCCTGTTACATCCAGAACCATAACTATTGGCTGCTCCTATTTTGGGAACACTTTGTTTATTTCAGTTACTGTGATAAATGATTCAGCACTCCCTCGGAGAGGGAATGCGTCCCCCATCCAGGAGAGAGGAGGCGGGGCCTTTCTCATGCAGACCATCCCTCGGAGGAGACGCATTCCCGTTCAGTGGGCGTTCCCTTCCTTTTTCTCACGGAATTCTCCCCATGACAGGTCATCAATCTTCCGTCTTTCTTTGCCTCGATCATCTTTCCTGCTCATTCCTGAAAAGACCAGCTAGGGACCCATAGCGTTAACATAGGCGAGGTCCTTTAGAGGTGCATTGTTGAAGCTCTCCCCTGTACCCCGATTTTCACTGCAGTATCCAAGAGAGAAGCCATGCTGCTTCTGCTTGAACAGTTCTGTTCTCTTCTTAAGCTCTGGCCATGTTAAGGTTCTTGTTAATTAACTGTAGTCATCAAGAGTATTGAACAGAGAGAAATCACAGTGGGATTGAGATTGTATTGAATTGCCTCCTTTTTAGTAGGTCTGGCAATGAGATTTTTATCTGACAGATCGTTTAGTCCATTTGCTGCCACCCCTACACTCTTACTTTCATTTTCTGAAATTTTCATCCAGAGCAGGCATTGCCTCTGTGGAGAGAGCAAGGCTCTCTGGCTTTCCATATTAGGTTGAATGGACATTTGTTAAGACAACTTCAAATGACCAGTTTTTTCCAGTCTAATTTAAGGCTACTGGGGAGCAAGTCACTCATTGTTATCCTAATCCTTAAATTCTCCTCAAACTAATTGCTCTGGTTTAGGAGTGTCTCATGCCTCTCTGCTCCGTCATGTTTTCCTGTTCCCTATTATCTTCCCTCCTCTCTTTCCTATGCTGTGTGATGGCCAGCTTGCCTCCCACCTGCTCTTTCCTCCCTGATTTCCTTCCTCTCTTTTTTCACTCTGCCCAGCGCTCCTCCTGTCACTCATAACCCGTATTTTCCTTCCTCTTCTTTTCCCTCAACATCTTTATTCATTGTCAAACACTTCCTTTTTGCCTTCCAAAGAGATTCTTGGAAGTATGCCCATATACATTTGTAAACTGATGAGTGCTCACTGACTCTCTACAATGTATATGGCTCTTCATGGTGGCAAAGAAGTTTGAGATGACCATTTTGGTTGGTGGCAGGCCTCATACTAATGCATTTTAATATGGTACTTCAATGTTTCCAATATGCTTTCCTATACATTATTACCTAATCTTCACAATACCCAACCAACAAAATAGTGCAAGTATTACTAACTCAAGTTTAGAAAGATAAGTAAAAATCTGAGAGGTTACTTTGAAAGAATTTTTCTTTCACTTAACATCTCATGGTCAGTAAGTGACAAGGCTAAGATAAGAGTTCAGATGTTGTGATTCTCAGTCAATTGCTTTTCATGCTACACCTGTGGCTGTGAGTACAAGTGTATCCTAAGTATATCAACATGTGAAGAGCAATAAAGATAGCGTTTGAATAGATTAGGGGATGTGAAGGGTTAACTGCATCATCAGAGGTTTAGTGAGAAGTAGCTGAGGTCTGAAGATAAATCTACCCATGAGGATATGATAGATTCTGGGGCATATCAGATGTGCAGGATAGGAAGAAGGTTAGTTCATAAAGTCATATAACATTAATGTGCGGCAGTCAAATACAAAGAGGTAGTAATTAGACCAGAGCAATTGAGAAATCTCAAAGAGGGCCATTTTAAATCACATGGACTTTTTTGTTTGTATTTTTAGGGAAAGTTTCTGGAATGTACTAGGGACTCATATAGGGTTGAAAGATGGTCAGCTGGCCCCAAATCTTGAGATTTGGGGGCAGTATCACAGAGTCAGGAATAGAGGAATAGATATCAGTTGGTTCTGGAATGCAAATTGGCATAGGAGATCTCAGGACTCATACAAAACTAAGAGCTCAGAGTTGGGACATAATCCAAATAATCAGCAAGAATGATTTGCTGTTGAGGAACGTGGTAATTGTCCATAACCTGACATCAATTTGGAACAGATCCTTGATTGTAGATGGACCAGATCTCCCAGGCAAGTTCTACTAAGGATAACTATTCTCTATATATTGTTTGATGAAAAGGTTAGAGAAGGAAAATGCTGGATAGGGTGACATAATTAGAGATGATTTCATGAGAAGCTACCATTTGACATAAGGGTTAAATAAAGATTACTTATGTCCTGGTTAAGATTAAAATAATGTTTATTGTATTTTTGGTAGAAACCCTATACTGAGATGACCTCTCTGTGAACTGGTTTCTAGGAAGGACATGTTGTTATTATTACTGCTTTTAGGTGATGTCAAGTCAGTTCTGACTCATTGCACCCCCAAGTGCAACAGAACGGAACACTACCCAGTCCTGCACCATCGTCAAAATTTTTTTTGTTTGATCCAGTTCTTGCAGCCACTGTGTCAGTCCATCTTGTCAAGAGTGTCTTCCCTTCGCTGCCCCTCTACCTTCATGATGTCCTTTTCTAGGGACTGGTCTTTCTTGACAACATGTCCAGAGTACGTGAGATGAAGTCTCTCCATCCTTGCCTCGAGGGTACATTATGATTGTACTGGCTCCAGGATTTTTTTTTATACTGTTTTCTTTTTTTTATTTATTTTAACAATTTATTGGGGCTCATACAATTCTTTTCACAGTTCATACATATACATACATCAATTGTATAAAGCACATCTGTACAGTCTTTGCCCTAATCATTTTTTTCTCTTTTCTTCTTTTACATTTTATTAGGGACTCATACAACTCTTACCACAATCCATACATATACATACATCAATTGTATAAAGCACATCCATACATTCCCTGCCCCAATCATTCTCAAGGCATTTGCTCTCCACTTAAGCCCCTTGCATCAGGTCCTCTTCCCCCCCCCCCCTTCCCTCCCCATTCCCCCCTCCCTCATATGCCCTTGGTAATTTATACATCGTTATTTTGTCATATCTTGCCCTATCCGGAGTCTCCCTTCCCCCCTTCTCTGCTGTCCCTCTCCCAGGGAAGAGGTCACATGTGGATCCTTGTAATCAGTTCTGGCTCCAGGATTTATGTGTACTTTTGTCAGTCCATGGTACTTTCAATATTCTTCACCAGCACCATAATTGAAATACATCAACTCTTCTTGGTCTTCCTTATTTATTGTCCAACTTTGAGGCTATTGAAAATACCATGACTTGGGTTAGTGGTACCTTAGTTCTCAAAGCAATGTCCTTTTTCTTCAAGACTTTAAAGGGGTCTTGTGCAGCCGATTTACCTAATGCATCATTTGATCTCTTACCTGCTGCTTCCATGAGCATTAATTATGAATAAAGGCAAGATGAAATCTTTGACACCCATAAATCTTTTCCCTATTTATTATGATCTTAGCTATTAGTCCAGTTGTGAGGATATTTGTCTTCTTTACACTGAATTATAATCCATACTGAAGCGTGCATTCCTTGATCTTCATCAGTAAATGCTTCAAGGTCTCCTCACTTTCAGCAAGCAAAATTGTGTCATTTGTATATCACAGGTTGTTAACAAACCTTTCTCTGGTGCCACACTCTTCATCATATAATTCAGTTCTCTGAGGATTTGCTCAGCACATAGATTGAACAAGTATGGTGAGAGGGTACAACCCTGATTCATACCTTTCCTGATTGTAAACCATTCAGTAGTTCCTTGTTCTGTTGACACAATTGCCTCTTAAACCATGTAGACATTCCAAATGAACACAATAGAGTGTTCCTGAGTTCCCATTCTTCTCAGGATTGTCCACAGTTTAGTATGGTCCACACAGTCAACGAAAGACAAGTAAACCTCTTTCTGGTATTCTCTGCTTTGAGCTAAGGTCCATCTGACATCAACATTGATCACCCTTATTCCACATCGTCTTCCTAAGCCAGCCTAAACTGCTTGACAGTTTCCTGTCATTGTGCTGTGGTAACCATTGTTGGATTTTCTTAAGTAAAATTTTACTTGTGTGATATCAATGATATCATTCTATAGTTAGAGCATTTCTTTGGAATTTCTTCCAGGCAGTTGCCCAGTAGCTGTCCCTCCACTTTTCCTGGCATAGACCAGTGAGTGCTTCCAGTGCTTCTTTAGCTTTCTGAAAGACTTCAGTGGTTATTCTGTCAATTCCTAAAGCCTTGTTTTTGGCTAATGCATTCAGTGCAGCTTGAACTTCTTCTGTCAGGACCATTGGTTCTTATTCAGATGCTACCAGCTGAAATCATGGATTGCTGACTGGTTCTATTTTTTCCCATTTTTTGTTGATGCTTCCTGCATCATTCAATATTTTGCCTATAGGATCGTTCAGAATTAGAATTTGAGGCTTGCATTTTTTTCAGTTTCAGATATGCTGAGCATGTTCTTCTGTTTCATTTTTCTAATTCTAGGTCCTTGCACATTTCATTATAACATTTGGCTTTGCCTTCTCGGGCTGCCCTTCAAAATTTTCTATTTAGCTCCTTGACTTCCTCCTTTCTTCCATTTGCTTTTGCTGCTCTACTCTTCTGACATCCATGCTGGTCTTTCTTTCTTTCCAGTCTTTTGAATGACCTTGTGCTTAATTCATGTTTGATGTTCTTAATGTCCCCCCACAGCTCATCAGGTCTCTGCCATTAGTGTTCCATGGGTCACATCTGTTCTTGAAATTCAGGCAAGATAGACTCAAGGTCTTATTTTGGCTTCTGGGGCTTATTTTAATTTTCTTCAACTTTATCCTGAACTTACATATGAGCAATTGATGGTCTGTTCCACCATCACTCACAGGTCTGGTTTTAGCTGCTGATATTGTGCACCTCCATCGTGATTTCCCACCGATATAGACTATTTGATTTCTGTGTATTCTATCTGGGGAAGTCCAAGCATATAGTTAGTTGCCTTTTGTGGGGTTGAAAAAGGTACTTTCTATGAACAAGTTATTGATTTTCCAAAGTTCTACCATGCAATCTCCAACTTCATTTCTATCACTAAATCCATATTTTCCAATCACTGTTTCTTCATCTTTGTTTCCAGTTTTTGCATTCCAATCACCAATAACTATCAATGCATCTTGATTGATAATCCGATCACAGATAGTATGGTACTTTATGATGGAGTTAGCAAGATCCTTTCTGGCAATGAATGCCATGGCATTCCTCTTGATTGTGTTACCCCGGCATCGTAAATCATATGATTTTCTGATTCAAAATGGCCAAATACCAGTCCAGTTCAGTTCACTAATACCAAGGATATCCATCTTATACGGTTTACTTCATTTTTGATCATTTCCTATATTCCTCAATTCATACTTCGCACATTCTCAGTTGTAATCATAAGAAGATTTCTGAAGCTGCTTCATTTTACCTTGAGTGAATCTCAAGGCAAATCTCTTTTCCATCAGCAAATAAAGATCCCAAAGACTCAGTCCCACAAGCTTTACAGGACTCACGCCACCATGGCCAACTCTGCACCAGTCTAGCATCTTTTCGGTTACATTTCAAGTGCCTTTGGAATTGAGGGCCCCATCTGCCAGCAGTCTCTCTGACAATGTTCTACTTCCTTTGTTTGGGCCTTCAGAATCTGACGACATTTTCAAGCTGTATATAAGGTTTTTAGAAGTTCCTTCCTCCAAAGTGGGAAGCTAGGACCTCTTTATAGTCTGTTCTTAGTCTGGAAGCTCTGCTGGAACCTGTTCCCTTTGGAGGGCCCTGGTGGTGATTGAAATACTTACCTTCCAACATCGCAGCAAACACAAGCCACCCTGGTGATCGGATGACAAACTAAGTGACTAGTGCTACCGAGGGTCCCCAGGAGTCCGCATGGAGCTGATGACGTGAGGGAGCTAAGGCACAATCAACTCGATGGTGCTAGATTTGGGGCTTTGTTTTACCAAACATGACATTTTCTAGCAATTTCCTTATGATCCATCCAAAGTAAGCCAGTACAAGTCTGCTATTCTTGCTTCTAACGAGCATTCTGGTGCAGTTTTTTTCAGACTGATCATTTTGTTCTTCTGGTAATCCATAGTAGATCCAGTACTCCTGGTGTCCTAAGTAAATAGTGGATCTCAGTTACCCTCTCCCCTTATGCTACCTGCCCTTTTCCTCATCATACCAACAAATTCAGGTGATCAAACTCAGTTTTTGATTACCTATTTTTGTACCCTGTCTATTTATAACAATTCCATTTACCATGAAACATCTCAGCTTTTAGTGTCTTTTTAACCCTCAGTTTAGAAGAAACTAGTCATATTTTCCAAGCTCCTTCTTTGGGCATATTATATTTCACATTTTCCACGCCTACTTTCTTCTGTTACTCTGTCAAGGTGCAGCTCATTTTCTGCTTTGGCAACCTTTTCCTTTTTGTTTTAAACTTCCTCCCACAGCTTCCGAGATCTTGCTGGACCAGAAGTCACACAAAGACGGGTGGGGACTCCTTCCTCCTTGGCTTTTCTGCTGTCTTTCTCATCCTGCCTTGCATCGATGGCCTGGTTGTGCAGGCTCCGCTGGCTTCATGAGTGCTTTGTCTGGGCTTCACTGCAGATCCCTGTTATAACTGCACATTGCATGTGCATACAATTTAGTCTGCAGCAAGACTCAGTCATTCATTTAAACGATGGTCTACTTTGCAAATTAAATATATTGCTTTTCTGTTCAGAAGGGACATTTTAACCTAATTTAGTGAAATATCACTATTTATTGGTTTCTTTGTCCTGGTAGCATTTGTAAGTATTATGAGTGTCTTGTTTATTGAAAGCATCATTAATTTTAGTTCATTTCACTTAATGGGCCATTAAAGCTGGAAGGAATCTTCAAGATTATTTGTTCCAATCCCATTGTTTAGCGATCAGGACAAGGAGGTCCAGAGAGAGGGATGTGTACCAAGGTCACTTGCAAAGAGTCAAAGGCAAGGCTGGGCTGAATTTCTAGGTAGCCTGCCTCCCAGGTCAGCATTCTGTATCCCTGCATTCTTTGGTGACTTTTTCCTCCTTTCTTTATTCCCTCAGCCACTCTTCGCTTTTGTTTTTAGCGCTAATATAAAGCTATGTTAACAACATTGACAAGGGAATCATCGTTGGTTAGACGTCAGACGCACTCCACCAAGCTATCCTAAAATGAAGGCAGTTGGAAACGCTCACAGGTGTTGAAATCATCACACTCCCTTCTGGTCACTAAAGTCTAGTTACTGGGACTGATGCTCAGCCTGGAACTTTCACTCCTCAGACTCCTCATTTCTTGCGTGAAGAACTTAGTAATCCACTGGACTTAAGGTTCACATGAAGGAACACCAAGATAACTTGAAAAATTTGTACTATTTTTCACAGTAACAGCAGCCTGCCTTTTGCTGTGGAGCATCAGTTCCTCCCCCCCCCCCACCCCCAACCTTAGACATTGTATTTGGTTTGGGATGAACTCTTCCCAGGCTCCAGAGCAGCCATGCTCTGTAGGCCTGTCTCCCCGCAGGTCACAGTGTGGTTCAGGTGGCTATAAGCAACATGATTACCTGGAATAAATCAAAGGACTGTTCTTGTTCCTGGGACACAGAGGCCATGATATGCTGTCATCCATCTTGACGTGCTTTGGGGTGACTGTATTGAAGATGAATTCCATTCCTGAGGAAGAAATGGCTGAGACCAAGAACGTGAGGCCAAGGCCTTTGGACTTTGTTTGAGTCCAGGCGTCCAATACGCCTTTACTTGTTCTTCCCGTTGAAGTTTTCATTGATGAAGCCATACATTCTTGTGCGTCGACCATTCTGAGTTAGGGTTTCTGACACTGAAAACCAAAGTGTAGCTATTCCTTATTGTGTAAGACCTGAATAGACCCTGAACTGGGGTAATACTAATAGAAATGGAAAAGGAAAATAGGAGAAGACTGGGGAATTAATAGAGTTAGGAGATAAACAAAAATATGAAATAAGATGATGAAAATTCTCTTTCTTCAAACTTATAACAAATAAAATGCTATTCCAGAATGAGATTACATTCAGAGTTATAAACCAAAACCAAATCTGTTGTCATCAACTTGATTCAGACTTATAATGACCCTGTAGAGCAGAGTAGAAGTGCCCATCGAATTTCTGTAGCTTTTCCCTATATCGAAGGTGACAGCTTTCTCCCGAGGAGAAACTGGTGGGATTCAGCAGCCAAACTGTCAGTGAGCAGCCAACTGCTTCTCCACTGCACCACCCCTATTTATAGTCCATGTTTTTTAGGACAAGATTCAATTCCTAGCATCAAAAAGTCATGAAAATTACTGAATAATTATGGTACACTCTAGGTGGGTTTGAATTGTGGTGCTGGCAAAGAACAGTCAAAGTACCACGGGGTGTCAAACGGACGAACAAATCCATCTTGGAAGAAGGACGGCTAGCATGCTCCTTAGAGGCAAGCATGGTGAGCCCTCCTCTTACATGCTTTGGGCATATTGTCAGGAGGGAACATCCTCCTGGAGAAGGACATTCTGTTTGGTAAAGCGCAGGGGCTTACAAAGAGGAAGGACCTCAGGACATGAACTGACAGTGTCTGCGGCAATGGGCTTGTCAAGCACGGGGACTGTTGTGAAGGTGGTGCAGGACCAGCCAGTGTTTCATTCTGTTGTGCATAGGGTTGCTATTGGCCAGAACGGATTCAAGAACAACAACAATAATACAGCAGCCATTGAAATCTCTGTTGGCCATTGTTAACACTATCATGAAAGATATAGCTATATACACAAGCCATGCGATTGTGTAAGTAAAAACAAAACACCTGTGTATGAACGTGTGTGCAGAGGAAGTCATGCGGAATGAGAACCACCAAAGGAGTGAGAATGTTTGACTTTGGAGAACAATATAGCGGATGCTAAGCTGTGGTCGGTCACGTGGGTGTAGAGTATGCATATTCTTCTTTCAAGAAGAATTAAACCAAACAGAGTTCAAAGGAAGCAGTGCTATCTCGCTCGTAAAGAAGTGAAGAGGGCACGTGCTGATCAGGGGCGTCAGGGTTGCTGCGCAGGTGGTAGTGAAGACTCCGGTCGTTCTTCTGCTGGCCAGGATGAACTGTGGGAAGAGGGGTAAAAACATGCAGAAGATTAGGTGGGGGCTGTTGAAGTAGCTCCAGCTACAGGGACTTTAACTCTGAAATAAAATACAAATAGAGGCAATTTTTACCTATTTTCTCCTCTTGGTCTGAGGGTCATTATAACATACGGTCAACTTTCCATTGGAGAGAACCTTTCAACACCTTTCAGAAAAGTAAACCCTCAGGAAGGTTTAAAATGAGTGTGTCTTTCTCCTTTCTAGGCAATTTCAGGAGTGTGTATGTCAATAGGCACCAGCCCCTGTGGTTCTCAAGACAGTTCACATGCTGGCTCCTTTCATTTCTCCTTTGTACAGATGCCCAGAATCCATTCTTTGAGCTCATACACGGACCATGTTGCCTAGCAACATTGGGCAATTGCTATGTGTGCTTCTTAATCACTGTAAAGTCATGTCTTTTTATTTTACATCAAAAATTAGAAAAATAAGTAGAGAAACACTGCGGAAATCAAGCTGAAAAAGAATATGCCCAAATTGTATCTTCCAGTTACCAATTAGATTCTTGTATCTGAGTAAGTTCAAGTAGGGATTATTTTATCTTTTATTAATTGCTCACACTTGTGGAATTGATGGACAGAAGTTCTGAGACACCATTTCCCCTGAGCAGTCTGAAAGGAAGGAGATCCCAGGAATGCAACTTTTCTTTCTTTTTAGACGTTTATACCTATACAGCAATGATTGCTGAAGAAATAGCCCCACTCACTCCTCTGTGAGACTGTGATGAGACATGCTTTATTGGAAGATCCACAGCATATTAGGGTTATTCTGCTAGCTCTCGCTCTACCTTTATAGTCCTCCTGGAATCAATTTCCAAGGTCTTTCTTACAACTTCTGGGATAGTGAATTCTATTAATTTACTTTTTCCAGAATTGTTTCTTACTTGAGAGCTTCTATGATCAATAGCTAAGATGAATTTTCATGTCAATACCACCCTTGAATATTCTGTGAGCTCTGTCCACAAAACATTTTATGCAAAATTGGAGATGAATATGCCATTTCTCAACAAATCCACATTGCCATGCATCTCGTGGCAGACTGAGTCATTGCTCCTTCCCTAGAGCTCTGTGGGGAGTAGCTGGTTTCTTTCTTTTGTGGTGAAGCTTGTTGTTTGAAAATCCCAAACTGCAGAATTTTAAGCAGACTGGCAAGGTTTTCCCCCCATTAAGGGGTGTTGGAGGTTAACTGAGAGAAGAAATAGAAGATACACAGCTCCCATCTCCTGCTGAGATGGGGGCCTGGGATCATTCATACAGTAGAGAGCAGAACTGTCTAATATATGCCCCTCTTTCTCAGAGTATACAAAATGAGTACACAGTCTAACTACATTATGAAAATTAAAAACTCACTGTCGTTGAGTCAATTCCAACCCATACTGATCCCATATGGGGTTTCTGAGGCTTTATAAATCATTATGGAAACAAACAGCCTCATCTTTCTACAAAGGAGTAGCTGGTAGATTTGCATCATCGCCAGTTAGCCATTCAGTGCTTCCCCAACTGTGTCACCAGGGCTCTTTAACCTCCATTCAAAGTAGTGTTTCCTTTTATTGTCATAATCTTACGGCTATTTACTCATTGATGGGGGAATCCATACTTCTGCTACTCCAAGAATTATTAAATAAGTCATTATTCATTCTTATTTCTCATCTTCAACAAGAAGCAAGGGACTGCAGCCTTGAAAGTGATCCTATGGAACAACATAAGAACCGATCACCTACCTGCTAGAGGACTGCTTCTGTAAATTTCCTTACAGACCACATGTTATCTCCATCAGGTGCCTACTAGTTGAGTTGACCATCAGCCAAGCACAGGCATCGATGAAACAGTAAGCCCAACTGCTTCCACCTACTTAACCCCTCTGACATCCTTTTCTAGTTCTGTGACGGCATCTCAGGATCAGTTCACTATCACTACCTGGATTACTACCACAGCCTTCCAAGTGATTTTACTGAGAGACTGATGGAAGCATTTTCCTCTTTCAGATCACTCCCATTAATCCTCTATTCTTCATTCCTGGTGAGGTTTCTAAAGTGTGAAACTTGCCAGGCAAAACTCTTGCTTAAAAGCTTTTAGTAGCTCTCCATTGCTCTGAGATTGAAATCCAAACTCTTCGATGTTACCTGTAAAGGGCTGTCTAAAATCTAGCTTCTGGTCTATCCCTTTTCTACCTTTTCACTTCCTGCCCTAATGAATGTCTTCAATGTTTTCATAGACATAACTTGTTCCTCACTTCTTTAGCAAATTAGTTATTTCACATCCTTCAGGATTCAGCTTAGATGTCACTTTCTCCAGGGAAGCTACCTAGCTCACCCAAGGCTGCATTAATTGCCCCTCTAGATGTCTTTGAGGCATTCTATTTACCCTTCCCATTGTTGTTGTGAGTGACCTTGAGTCAGCTCTAGCTTATAGTGACCCCATGTACAAAATGAAACACTGTCATGTCCTGTGACAAGAGACAGTTATTACACACATCTATGTATATATACATATAAACATATATATATACATACATATATATATATTGCCAGCAACATAATTCAAGCACATCAGTTTTTCTCTGGTGCTTCTTATCTATTGTCAAGGTTTCACATACACCTGGAGCGATTGAAAGCACCAGGGCTAGGGTTAGGGTTAGGGTCAGGGTTAGGGTCAGGGTCAGGATAAAAAAAAGGAAAAAAAATGAAAGCACAGGGCTTGGGTCAAGTGCACCTTAGTCCTCACAGTAGGTCTTTAATATTAAAAAGATCATATGCAATAGATTTCCCCAATGCAATAGTCTTTTGATTTATTGACTTCTGTTTTAATGAGCATTCATTGTGAATCCAGGTAAAATGAAATCCTTGGAAACTTCATTTTTTTTCTCCATTAATTGTGATGTTATCTTTTTCTCTAGTTGTGAGCCTTTTTGTTTTGTTTACATTGAGTTGTAATCCAAACTGAAGGGCTGGAGTTTCGTGCTTTTGTTTTTTAAATCGTCATCAGAAGTGTTTTAATCCATTTCATTTCACAAGTAAATTAGTATCATCTGCAAATTTAAAATGGTTAACAAGCCTTCTTCCAATCCGAATGCTGAGCCCTTCTTCACGCAACCCAGGTCCTGTATGACATGCTAACCCTTCAGACTGAGTAAGTGTGGTGAAAGCATACAACCCTGATACACACCTTTGCAGATTTGAAACCGCGCAGTTCAGCTCGCTGCCATTGACTCCATTCCAACTCATAACGACCCTGTGGGTCTGGGTTCAGAAGCCTCTGTGGGGGTCACAGACGGGGACTCTTTCTTCTTTTAACCAGAGTAGAAAGGGTCATCTTTCTCTCATTCAGTATCCCCTTTCCTGCTCAAATGGCTGCTTTGGGGTTTATGTACAGGTTCTACGTCAGCACAGTTTAGTGTTCTGGAATTCCCATTAACCGCAATGTTATCCACACTCTCCAATGCTCCACAGTCAAATGCCTTTACATGGATGCACAGTATGAGAAAACACCTCTCATAATACACATCACCTGTCTGATTTTTTGTCCTCCTTTGTTTCCCTTATGAGACCTTCAGATGCATGAAGTCAGGCACTATCTTACTTTGCTTGCTCAGGATCGCACATGAATATTAGCTGCGAGAATGCACAGTAAGCCATGGTCCATCCAGGGCGCTGTAACTGCTGTCGCTGCTCTTGATTCAGCAACTCTTCATCCGAACAAGAGGGAAACGCCCAAGCCTTTATAGACCGTTTCTCACTTTTCTGTATTTAGACGGAGGCATTGTATTAATAATTTACCTTTCTGTAAATTGTATTAATAACATGGCATTATATTAATAACATGGGCATTTACCTTTCTGTTGTTTAGACGGAGGCATTGTATTAATACCATGGGCATTTTTTTCCTCCTTGAAAAAATGAGGAATTGGATGCCTGAGAGTTTAAGCAAATTTTCCAAAGACAAAAGAGAAGTAAGAGAATTGAGACTGACCTCTGGATCAAGCTGACTTAGAGTCGGCGCTTTTACCGCAGTGTCTTTTCACTTCCCCGATCCATCACGGAGAGTGAGCTGAGCACAGGAGTCCCTTTATTCCCAGCACTGATTCACTTTGACATTGCTTAAGGTAGAGGCGCATAGCAATATTATAATTAGGCTTTGTAGCTCTGTAACCAGTACTGAAGGTTTCATAGCAAAATATCCAAGGCCTTCAATCATCTGTTGCAAACTCCTAGTAAACTGCTATTTTTGACATAAAACTGCTTCCTGGAAATGACAACTGAGCTATAAATCTATTTTTAAAAACGATTTTTCTATGAATTGCCTTTTAACATTTTAACTGAATGTATCGAATACAAGGTTCTAAATAAAATTTGAACTAACTCTGAAGCTGAATTTAAAACCATCACTATATACGCATTTGGCTATGTCACCTTCATCATGAAATGAGTCATGGCAGTTAACTTTGACCAAACAGTCACCACCTGCTGGGAGTTTCAAGTACATTACTGCATTCCATGCAGTAACAGGAACCCTGTTAGGTAGGTGTTATTATTGTGCTTACTTTAGAGATTAAAAGCCTGAGGCTTGAATGTGCTCCATAACTTGCTCAGGGTCTCACAGTAGTAATAGGGCTCAATCATGGGAAAGAGTCTGCTTGTTAGTGATCTAGTACTGCCATAACGAAACACCACAAGTTTAACAAACATAAATTTTATTGCCTCATAGTTCAGGAGACTAGATGTCAAAATTTAGGGCACTGACTCTTGGGAATGCTTTTCTTTCTCTGTGGGCACTGGGGGAAAGGCCCAGTCTTTATTCTTATCTGTTCCTTGGCTTTTTGGAGATCTCAGGTGCGACATACAACCCCCTCCACCTGGGCTTTCTTGCGATTTGCTTACTCTTTGATTTCCTCTCTCCAAAGGGATTGATTTAAAACACACTTCACACTAATAATGGCTCCTTGAAAAAGAAATCCCTAGTCCAAAATTAAATTCTAACTAGGGGTGTGGTAGGATTTATAACACGCATTTTCAGGGAACACAATTCAATCTATCATGCTTCAATTTTTCAGCCATGGTGTTATATTCAAAATTAAAGTGGCATTCACACGAAAATGAAGATTCCCGAGGCTGCCATTCAAAGTGTCCCAACTGATTTCAGCCTGGTGATATCGCATATGTTTGCTGGTTGTCCCAACTCTATCAGGACAGATCCTCCAATGTTCCCTCCATTTACCCACCTCTATTTTTTGTGCATTTTCTGCCTTCTCTCAAAATTGGCCTCACACTCCATCTCTGCCTCTCAAAGCCCTTCATTGTTTCCATATTTCGAGACCATTGGAAGAGTACCCGCTCTTCACTCCGTTTCCTTCCAGTCTCTGCAATTCCCGAAGAGGCTTTCCTTCACTTTGTAATTTCAATGACTTTTATGTTTGGTCTTTGCTTCCAGACTGTACGATGCTGAGGGCAATTGCTCGTCCCTTACTCAGCAGAGCACAGGGCCTGACATCAATCCTTGGGAAGGGTCTGTGGAATTGAGTTGATTCATTAGCATCCAAGGCTTTGCGTGGTTCTTGAGAGGGAATGATATGCCACACGCTGCACAGCAACATTTTGTTTCCTGGTCTGTAAAATGATGATATAGGTCTGTCTATGGGATCTGATGCCCGTCAGGTCTAATTGGCCTTGGTTTCAGTGCTCCTCTGCTTCTCCCTATGCAAGGGACAGCGATGGCAAAAGAGCATCATGAACTATCACAAGTTGCTTTTCAATGTCGGAAATGCTCATCCGTGATAGGACAGAAAATCCAGGGTAAGGAGAAGACAGGTCTGGGAATCTAAACAGAATATCTTAACCATAGTTGATTACTTGTTTTTCTATTTGTCTCTTATCCAAGCCTTTTAGTGTGGCCAGTGTGAGAATTTTCAGTGGGTTCCTCTAGTGCCTGATAGACAAAACACAATGGATTTAGGGAAACCTTCTATATGGAATGGTTTGGAAGTTACAAAGTGCTTTCTCTCGATGCTGGTACTTTTAAAGATACTAGATAGCCAGTCATCTTCTCCCCTAGGTTCCCAAGCAGCTGTTCCAGGGAAATGGTGGAAGAAATATTATTCTTAGAACCGAAGTGCCCATGATTTCACTGTTTGTACAACTCAAAGTTTGAAGCCACACGAAGGATGAAGTATTCAGTGTTTGTAACCCCCCCCCCACTTATTATGTAAGTGACATTATTATCTTGTTAAGATGTCAGCTTTGATAAGAGTGTTTGTGTAATCCTTCAATTAAATGTTGGATTATAAAGTCAAAGGGAAATGCCAGGAAGTATAGGAAATGACTTGCATAAGAGAAAACATACTAGAGGCAAATCCAGGTGAGAAAAACAAATGTAGTCATTTTAAGGGAAGAATAAATGCCACCAAGGAATGTGCCCAGATCACAGACTTGGATAAATCTTCTTGAACCGAGAAGACCCAAGGAACCAACCACTCAATCAAGAAATGTAATGTTACCAATATCAATAACCAAGCCTCACCCTCAGTCACTGTTGCTCCCTCACAAAGATAGTCCCGATCCTTCAGCAGCTACTCAGTGAATGGGTCTGTTGTCATATGTCCGTCGCAGACATTTTGCCAATTCAACTTTACAGATGTACACCAGATCGACAGCAATTGAAATAATTGGTTGTATGTCCTTAAGCAATGCAATTTTTCCATCACTGTAACTTGCCGCCCCTTCCCCAGTCCTCCCGCCGTAGGTAGCCACTAATACACTTTACTTTCGATACAATTTTCTTTCTTTCTTAAGTGAGGTCATATAATATTCATCCTCGTAATTTACTTATTTTTTAAAAACTTTTTATTAGGGGATCATAAAACTCTTATCACAATCCACACATATACATACATCAATTGTATAAAGCACATCTGTACATTCTTTGCCCTCATCATTTTCTTTTCTTTTTTTACATTTTATTAGGGGCTCATACAACTCTTATCACAATCCACACATATACATACATCAATTGTATAAAGCACATCTGTACACTCTTTGCCCTAATCACTCTCAAAGCATTTGCTCTCCACTTAAGCCCTCCGCATCAGGTCCTCTTTTTTTCCCCCTCCCTCCCCGTGGCCCCCTCCCTCATGAGCCCTTGATAATCCACAGATTGTTATTTTGTCATACTCAGCATAATATCTTCAAGTTCCATTCTCCCCAGATTGTAGCAATTGTGACTTTGATTTTCCTGCTGGCTGAGTAGAACTACTCCACTGTAAGTTTGCACCACATTCTACTTATATATTCATCTGTTGATTGGCATTTAAGCTGTTTCTACATTTTGACTATTATGGATAATTCTATAACGAACATTGATAAACAGAAGTCGCATTTAAAACTATTCCAGTTTGTCAATGGCTTATTTTATGTCTAGTGTTTAAAAATATTCGATTTAAGAAATCTCTGCGTACTCAGACATGATGACAGATTCTTAAGTTTGCTTTTAGAAAACTTTATTTCTTTATCCTTTGCATTTTTAATTTATTGCATGCAATGTGTTACATGCTACAGGGTAGGGATTAAGATTGGATTGGATTGGATTTGGCTGTCTGACTGACCCAGACCATTCACTGAAGAGACCGTTTCTTCTTGCTGCGCATAGTGTTGCCATTGTTTCAAATCAGCATCACTGTATGTGGATTTTTTTCTGGGGTATGCTGTTCTATTGTTCTCTTCTCTACTACATCCACACTCCAGTCCTAATGAGGAGAGGATTTTAAAGTCTTGCTAGCTGATTCTTCTTTAAATTTGTCTTGGCCAGTTGAGATATTTATAAGTTCTATAGAAAATTTAGAGTCAGCTGGTAAATTTCCTTTAAAAGTTCCAAGAATTTTTATTGTGATTTCACTAAATTTTAGAACAATTATGAGAAATATGATATATTTTCATTATTAATTTCTGCTAGCACACATGATATTTTTGTCCATTTATTAATTATCCCTTGATTTCCTGTTATGTACAGTATATTTTTGCATAGTTTTGTCCAGGGTTTTTGATGGTTTGCATGTTGCTGTTAAAGGCACCACTTGCCATTTAATTTGCTTATTATTTGTGACTGGTACGCAGAAACTCAATTTATTTCTAATTTTATCTTTTTTTAAATTGATTAATTTTAAAGCAGTTTATTGGCATATAATTCAGCAATAATCCAATTCAATAGTTCAATTACATCAAGAAGAGTGATGCAGTCATCAACACAGTCAGTTTTAGAACATTTTCTTCATTCTTGTGCTCATCGTTAATAGCTCCCTAATTACCTCCAAGGGACCATTAATCTAGTTACTGTCCATCAATTTACCTATCCTGGATTTTAAGTGCAGAAAAACATTAAAAACAAATAATAAAGAACTAACAGCAACAAAGTAAAGCAGATTTTAAAACGTGCATAAAATATGAACAACTAGAATTTAAATGATTCAAGAGGGAGATCAAATGATAATGTGTTAAATTTTCACCTAACGGCATAGGCATCTGCAATCACCCACTTTCAAACGCATTGCTCATGAGAGCAGGACTACTCACATCCTTGCCCTGTGATCAGAGACGATTTACCAGAGGCTTAATCCACATATATTTCCCCTTCACATTTTTGCTTTGCAAGCAAGAACAAGTTTTAAATGATCAAAAGGGAGATTAAGTGACAAGATATTAACGTTTTAGCCTACCCATCTCTGCCATCAACAACTTTGCAGTGATCTCTTTCTGATTACAAGTCTATCCACAGCTCTCAACTACGGAGGCTGCATCCTTGTGCGGACCCTGCAGATGGATTTGGGGTGTCCACTCTAATCCTTTGCCTTCTGCAAATGAAGTGTTCGCAATTTAAGCTCTGATAACATTCCCTCCTTCAGATTTGGGTTTTATTATTTACAGTCCTTGGATCACACAGGCTGGTGTGCTTCTTCCCTTTGGACTTAGTCAATGCCTCCGTTACATGGCTACTTATTTGAAGACAAGTCTGTACGGGCCCAGATGCTATTCATTTTGAAAGCCAGGCACGGTCTAGGTTCTTCATCACATTTTGTTGTAGCACCATGTCCTCAGTGACCTCTCCATGAAAATGACCATCAAGCAGTGCCAGATCATAAGAACGAATTGTTCTTAGATAGAGGCTAGAAATAAGTGCTAGCCCAAATCTACGCATATATCATAGTTTATATATGTCTCCAGTTCACCTTAGTGATGTCATTGTCATTTTATGTTAGAAGGCATTATCAACTACCACTTTGCATTAGCATAAGGTAATTCTATTAATAGTGTCATTAATTTAAAAATAGTATCAATTTTAAAATACTGGTGAGAAAGAGAATGATATGAGTATAGGCCATCTATGAACCACAATGCTTTAATTGTTGACTTGTATAGATTTTACTCTTACGTGACTGGACACTATTTACACAAACAAGGGGCATTGGCGATAGGATACAACTTTCAAAAACATTCATTCATATGGCAGAGCCATGCTTACCAGATGAATACATATCATAAATGATAAACTAGGAGGGCATCAAAATAGCTAAGTATCTGGTAGTTCCGGGCCCCCATTCCTAGGACACCCTCAAGGTAGGAGATCTAAACCAGAGCCCAAAGTCGACCATATCTGTTGAGATTAAAAAACGATGCCTTGCTCTTGATGCCATGGAAAATTTTTTTTGATATTTTCCATTTAAGAATGGTATTTGGTACAGGTTTTTCTTGGATCTTCATATAAATTAGGAAACATTCAATCCCTTACAAGTTTGCTTAATATTAATTTAAATCTTGAATGAATGACCCATTTCCTCAAATACTTTTTCATAAATGTTAATATGAACATATTTGCTTATTTCAGTAAAGCGGTTAATTAACTTGCTTTAAGTTTGAAACTAATCCTATGTTACTGAAACAACTTTCATTTGTTTTTTTTAAATCTGTTTTTGCATTTAGTTTGGTGTATCTTGTTTAATATCATTATATTGATATTTATGAGTCAATTTGGCCTATTATTTGTCCTTTCACATTTTGAGTTTATTCTGGTCTTTGTTATCTATAATATTTTATTGAGTCATCAGAAGACCCAAAACAAACAATTATATTAATGCAAACAATCATATTAATGGGTCAGAGTGGAGACCCAAAGCTCATCTGTAGACAATTGGATATCCCCTTAGAGACAGGTCACACGGGAGAGACAAGCCAACCAGGGTGAAGTATAGCACCTGATGAAACATACAACATTCCTCTAGTTCTTTAAGGCTTCCTCCCCCCACTACCATGACCCCAGTTCTACCTTACAAATCCACCTAGACCGGAGCATGTACATTGATACAGATAAGAGCTCTCGACATACAGAATCCAGGACAAATAAACCCTTCAGGAACAATAATGGGAGTAGTGATGCCATGAAGTTAGGGGGAAGGTGGGAGAGAAGGAGGAGAAAGGGGGAATCGATCACAATGATCTTTGTAGAACATGTTCATATTATCCATTTATTACCTTTGGAGTTGAGTACAATGTGTTATGAAATCATTGGAGATTACTAGGTCTCAGCTGCCAAACCACTGAGGATCTTAGTCCAGGAAAGTTAACACAAAATGAAATATCACATATGCTATTAAATGCCCGGCTTACATATGGAATTACAAGTTGGATTGCTAACTACAAGGTCAGCAATTCAAACTACCAGCTGCCCCATAAGAAAAAGATGAGGCTCTCTCTTCCCATAAAACCCAAAGAGGAAGTTCTGTTCTGTCCCACAGGATCACTGTGAATCAGAATGGACTCAATGGCGGTGAGTTTTGCTTTTAAATGCATAACAGTCTGTGATAACTATGTCTTCATACTTTTGTATGAATTCATACTTTTGCTATTCTTCCATATTCCTCTTTACCTCTGAAATGTTTCTCATATTAACATAAGATTGGTTTTTTACAAGCCTATAACAGATTTCTCTTAACGTTCACATGATATATTTTCTCTCCATATTTTACTTCTGTCTTTACATTTAAAAATTGTCTTTCTTATAAAAAGCAAATATATATATTTTAATATCCAGCATGACCATCTTTTTTTATTTTAAAGGAAATTTTTGAACAATTACACACCCATTTGCTGGATTTTATGCTTACTATCCTAATTTTTTTATTTTTTGTCAGAATAAGTTTACAATTATATTCTCTGATGCTTTTATTTTATGTTAATAATTTTCCTTTATTATCATATTTTCTCATTTATTAATTTACAAATGTATATTCCCTTAGTGGTTGCCAGAGAGCATAAAGTGTGCAACCATGACTAGTTTGAATTTGTACTTTACCACTTCCCAGTCAATGCTAAGCCCTTTAACCCTCTGACTCTAGTTATCCTCTTACTTTCCTTTATATTATATGTATTATATTTCCCTATGTTTTAAATTGTGCTGACATTACTGCTGTTGTTCATACCAGGAAAACAATTTAGATTTAATCATATGTTTATGTTTTTCATTGCTCTTTCATCTGATTTCACCAGCTTGGTTTCCCCTGGGATCATTTTTCATCACAAGGATAATTTTATTTCAAATTGCCTTTAGTACAGGCTTGATGATGAAAAACATTTATAAATTTTTGTCTCTGGATAATTTTTTTATTTGGTTTTTACTTAAAAATTTTTTTAAATCATTTCATTGGGGGCTCATACAATACTTATCACAATCCATACATACATCCATTGTGTCAAGCACATTGTACATTTGTTGTCATCATCATTCTCAAAACATTTGCCTTCTACTTGAGCCCTTAATATTGGCTCCTCATTTTTACCCCTCCCTCCCCACTCCCCCTCCTTCATGAATCCTTCATAATTCATAAATTAGTATTATTTTGTCATATGTTACACTGTCCAATGGTCCCCCAGCTCCGCCTTCTTCTCTGCTGTCCATTCCCCCAGGGAAGAAGCTATACGTATATTCTTGTAATCGGTTCCCCCTTACCACCTCACATTCCCTCCACCCTCAAGGCATCGCCACTCTCACTACTGATCCTGAAGGGGTCATCTGTCCTGGAGTCCCTGTGTTTCTAGTTGCTATCTGTACCAATGTACATCGTCTGGTCTAGCCAGATTTGTAAGGTAGAATTGGGATCATGATAGTGGGGGAAGGAAGCATTTAAGAACTAGAGAAAAGTTATGTTTCATCGTTGCTACCCTGCACCCTGACTGGCTCATCTCCACCCCACAACCCCACAACAAGGGGCTGTCCAGTTGCCTGACGATGGGCTTTGAGTCTCCACTCTGCACTCACCCACATTTACAATTATATGATTTTTTGTTCTTTGATGCTTGATACCTGATCCCTTCGACACTTCATGATCGCACAGGCTGGTGTGCTTCTTCCATGTGGGCTTTGTTGCTTCTGAGCTAGATGGGTGCTTATTTATCTTGACGCCCTTAAGACCTCAGATACTATATCTTTTGATAGCCGGGCACCATCAGCTTTCTTCACTGCATTTGCTTATGCAATCTTCAGCAATCATGTCAGGAAGGTGTGCATCATGGAATGCCAATTTAATAGAAAAATGTGTTCTTGCATTGAGTAAGTACTTGAGTGCAGGCCCAATGTCCATCTGCTGCCTTAATACCAAACCCACACACATATGCATGGAGATCTATTTCCCCACTCTCCTTTATCTTGTTTTTACTTTTACGGATATTTTAGCTGGATATAGAATTTCTAGTTTAATCTTTTTTTTCCTTTTAGTGTAGCAGGATGAAAATATTCCATTGCTGTTTCATGTCAATATTTATGGTTGAGAAATCAGCTGTAAGTTTTGTTACCATTTCCTCTGCTTCAAAGGAATGTGGCCCTCCAGCTTCCACTGACTAGTTTGAAAATGTTTTAATATTTGGGTATTATGTGTTTTGTCTTTGTTTTTACCTAGGTGAGCATATTTTGTTTTTATTTTGGTTGTATTTTTCTTGAATATGTATTTTGATGGAATTCAACAGTTTTAGAAGCTTCTTGTCTAATACTTCTCCAAATACTGCTCTTATTCTTTCCTTCATTCACATCTTTGATGTGGCTAAAAAACAAACAAACATGAAATTATTCACTATAGATTAGTAAGTATGCACAAGGAGGGATAGTAATTTTGAACAAAGGCTTTCATTCTATAGGAAGGTGATGGTGTGTTGAAAGAGAGACACGTGGTAGCCATACATAGAAGCAGACTATTAAAAGTGAAGAAATATGAAAACTTTTATTACAGATTAGTAAGTAAGAACAATTGGGTCCATGTTTTAATCCAGCATTGTTAATGAGTAAGATATGGCTAGTATCCTGAGTGTTATAAATCAGACTCACCTGTAGGAAATAGGAATCTTTTAAGGCAAATGTCACAGAAAATGTTGGATTTTTATTTTTTCTTTTGGGACTTAGGGGAGATAGTGTTGACTCTGAAAAGCATCTGTGCCCAGGGGTAGTAGCAGTGCTGGAATTTTCTCCAGAGGTATTCCATAATGCTTTCTGTTTTTCTGGTTGTGTTAACTGCAAGTCTGAGCCTACCCTTCCTAAAAACCCTAATGTTGCTTAATGGTATAAGTATTTTCTCTGCCTAAGTTAGTGAAAGAGGATTTATTTTAGTTATTTATGACTAATAATGCTGTCACAATAGTCCATTGCACTAAAAAGAAATTATGCTTGTATACAAAAATATTTAACAGCGTTTGTTTCAGCGGGTGGGATTTCTGGGGATTAAAACCTTTAGTATGTTTGCTTTTCCTTTGCTTTTGATGCTTAAAAAAAACAACAATGTCAACTACTTATCTGAAAAATTCCTAGGGAATGATTACATAGGAAAACTTAATATTTTTAAAATTTTGAATCCATTTGTGGAATACAAGCAATGGGCAATTATATTGCTTTCCGAGATTGAGTTGGAAGGAGTGCAGAAAATGTACTGTATGAGGATGTAATGCTCATGTTCAAATGCCAGCTTTGCTCCGAGGTAGTCGTATTACCTTGATTGTAGTATTGTCTCATTAGCTTTAGCTCTTTTATTTGTGCAGTGAATAGATTGAGATGGATGAGTGAATGTTAAGACTCTATTTATAGCTTCTATGCTTCCTGGAAAACAAAGAAAGTATACATGTTATTAGGACGGCGATATTTTATACCCTAAATTATAACAGAGGAGATGAACATGTATTTGTCTTACATGTCACATTTCAAAATAAGATTTTCCTTGTAAAACAGCTTCCTGGCTATAACAGATAGCCATTGGCTAGTAAGAAACCATGGGCCTAAATTGTTTCTCACATATTTTTACTTATTATTTTACTTATTTTCTGATTGAATTTTTCTGACTATAATACCAGGTCACTTTACACACACACACACTTGCAGGTTCACATCACACAAACGCTATGTACCCAGACACACAGGATTACAGTATTTTGAATTGTAAAAGGCCTTTTGACCTTAATTTTTCATTTTTACAAATAGTGATTATATTATCGGATAGCCTAGCTCTTCTCTTAGCGGTCACTTGCCTTAAGACTGTTGCACATGTGTTTATGAATGTCATATTATCATATAACAATGGTTACTAGGTGATACAGAACTGTTGCACATGTGTTTATGAATGTCATATTATCATATAACAATGGTTACTAGATGATACAGAACTATTGCATATGTGTTTATGAATGTCATATTATCATATAACCATGGTTACTAGGTGATACAGAGCCAAGCAGTGTTTTGACACTAACAACAAAACTATTTACCAATAAAACTATAATTGATAGCATTTGTAAGGATGCAGAATACATTGGTCATTAGGAATATATATTGTGTGACAACTGAAATATTCAATAAAAGTAATTCCATGAGGTTTTACCCTCCAAATCCCGGAGTTTTCATTTGAAAACTAGTTATTATTTTTTTTACAAAACAACCTTATCATTTTCAAAGTACTCTCTATTACACTTAATATGTTTTTCAAATCTGCAATTCCATTCTTGGAAACATTTTTCAAACTCATCTGCTTGGATGATTGGCAGCACTTCCCTCATTTTCTTTTTCACCTCTTCTTCATCATCAAATCACTGTCCTTTCATGTCCCTCTTTGTTTGAGGAAACAAAAAATAGTCACACAAAGGAGACTATCTGAGCCAGGTTTGTGGGGTAAGTGAAGCATGCTATTTTTTTTGGCCAAAAACTGGCACAATGAAATGGCTGTATGAGCAGGTACATTGTAGTGGTGACAAAACCAGTCTCCCATCTGCCACAAATCAGGCCATTTTTGTTGCACACTGTTATGCAATCTTTTCAGAACCTCTAAATAGAAAGCTTGATTGACAGTGTGACGGTGGAAAGAACTCCAAATGTGCTATCCACCTCGCATGAGTATTATCTTGATCGTTGATTTTGCTCTTTGGGGGTGGGGTGGAGGTGTGAGGTGATGATGGTGTTTGCTTTCAGGGTCATAAGAATAGCAACATGCCTTGTCACCGGGAATGACCTTGGGGAAAATTCTGACTGACTTTGGAGCTATTCTTTTAAAGCCTGGCATGTTTCCAGTCAGTGCTATTCTTCAGTCAGAACACAAGTCATAAATTTCATAGCAACCCTTCTTGTTCCCAAATCTTCCATTAAAATCCGATGAACGGAGCTCTAAGATAGTCCAGATAACTTCCCCATCTCTTCAGTGGTCTGTCATTGGTCTTCAAGCAGAAGTGCACACATTTTGTTGACATTTTCGTCCATTTGGGAAGTTGACAGATGTCCAGAGCCAGGTTTGTCATCAATCGACATTTCCCCTTTTTTGAAAGGAGAAAACCGCTCGTAACACTTGAGTTTTTCCCACAGTGCTGTCCTTGTAAGCTGCGTTCAACATCACAACAGTTTCTGCAGCATTTTTTCCCCAAGCAGGAAACATAATTTCACTGTTCTCTTAAATTAGCCATCACAAAAAACAAGGTTCAAGTGAAGCTGCTTTTATGAAAAAATTCACGTGACCAGAGAGAACCTCTGCAGGAGACTCCACTGGGTGCACTAACTCAGAGGAAGGTGCTCCATGCTTGCCTAGTGGGGAAAATGCAACCTAGGAAAGTTCTGTCCAGCGGGGCTATTTTCTTTTTTGGGGCGGTACCTCCTCTTATAATTAAGTATATTCTGTTGAGTACATTTAAGTATACTTTCACTACTGTGCATAATGAAGAATAATAATGTTACCCTTAGTAAAGATATAATAATAGTTCATGCTGAAAAGTAATTGCAGTCAAACAACAGATCCGAAGGGCCCAGCCTTGTGATATTGGTAGTAGTTAAGAGATGTACTTCATATGCTATATTAAAGAATTAGATTAGTAGCATCAGAGGAAGAGAAGTATATTGATACTTCAAATATTAAAGAGATGGAAATCATAGAGTTCCCATTGTTGAAATAAAAATGTGAAGTAATTAGGATGATGCTACGTTGTTTTCTGTATCTATCTCTTTTAAAGTAGCTCATTGGCATTAACTTTGCACATCAGACAATTTAATTGTTTAATCATATTGAAATGATTTGTACAATCATCACCACAATCAATTTGAGAATATATTCTTCTCATACTCATTATTTTTAGCTCCTCATTTCCCTTAGTCTTCCCCTACCATGCCCCTAGGCAGTTTTCAATTGAGATACTGTCTCTATAAATCCACCTATTTTGAATTTCACATACAGGAAATTATGCAAAACACAATAGGAAGCACACAAGGAAACAAACGACGAACATCAGCAATGGTGACTAGACCAAACAGAAAAACTCAAACAAAAAGAAGGCAGAAAATATTGCAACTTTAAAATGGGTGGTCAAAGGGGAGATCAGATGACGAGGCATTACATTTTAACTAACTACATCTACTATAAATGACTTCACAATGCTTTCTGCCTAGTAGCAAGGTACACAGCCCTTGACTATCATCGGAGTAGTTTCACAGGAGACTTTATCTATGTGGAGACTCTGCAAAGGGATTTTGGCTTCCACTGTCATCCATAGTTCACTGCAAACCAGGTGTTCACAATTAAAGCTCTGATACCATTCCCTCCTTCATAATTTCATTTCATTATTTAAAATCCTTGAATCACCCAGGCTGTTGTGCTTCTTCCATGTGGACTTAGCTGATGCTCTAGGTTGTTTTCTTGGTCAGCTGTGTTGAGGAAATTCAGAAGGGTAAGTAGCTTTGAAAATGAGTGATGAAGAATTTAGTTTTATAATGAATAGATGGGACTCAAATTGATACTTGGTTCATGATAAAGATTGACGTTATCAAGGATTTCACTTTGCTTGGTTTCACAGTCAATGCTTATGGAAGAAGCAATTCAGAAATCAAACAGCGTTACTGCATTGGGCAAATCCGCTATACAAGACCTATTTAAAGAGTTGAATGGCAAGGATGTCATCTTGAAGACTAAGATGGAGTTAACCCAAGTCACAGTACTTTTAATCACCAAATATGTATATTAAAGTTGGGAAAGGAATAAGGACGAATGAAGAAGAATTGATTTGCTTGAAATATGATGTTGGACAAGAATATTGAAAGTGTACCCTGGATGACCGGAAGAACAAGCACGTTTGTTTGTCTTAGAAGAAGTTCAGCAGCACTGATCATCCAAAGTGAGAATGAGACTTCTTCTTATATATTTTGGATATGTTATCAGAATGGCAGTCCCTAGAAAAGGACATGCTTAGTAAAGTAAAAAATTAGCCCAAAAGAAGAAGACCGTCCGAGAGCTGGATTGAACGCAGTGGCTGCAACAATGGGTTCAAGTGTAACAACGATTGTGAGGTTGTTGCGAGACCAGGCAGTGTATCATTCTGTTGTCCATAGGGTCACTAAGAACTTGGATGACCGCAGTGGCACCTAGCATATTCTGAGAACTCACAAAACAAGGCAACAGTATCAAGTTAGCTTTGTTAGGGTCTCACCTTTAGTGACAGTTAACAGACCCAAACATCAGCAGACTGGGAACCTCAAGAAATTTGGATAATTAGTTTAATTTGATAAGGACTATAAAACATTATTTAAGATGACTAACCTTTAAATAAGGAATTCAAAACTTAGACAATCTTAAGGCAGTGTCACCAAATTGATGGACTGGAATAAAAGTACAATGCCTGAAATTAAAAATATTCAGATGAAAATCAAACACGAAAACACAATTTAACTGAAAGAAATAAGTGAATAAATCAGCAAAACTTTGACACAGATAAAGAGTACCTGATGGACCTTCTAGAATAGAAGGAACATTTTCAGTATACATTTTTATGAATGGGATGAATTTTGAGAGGCAATATTCAAAGACAAAATAATTGAATTGACAAAGACATGAATATTGATATACAGAAATTATTGCAATAGAATGGATGAAGGTCAATCCATATACAAATATTTCAGTGAAGCTTCATAGAAACTTAGAAGACTATGCATTGTTAGAGGGAAGCTTATGTGCAAAGCAGAAACAATGAGACAGTACAGAGAACCCAGACGACTCTGGAGTAATTACCCTCCAAAAACTGAGAGGAGATTGTCATTTTAGGCATTTACATCCAGTTGAGATTCCTTTAATATCAATATTAAAATAAAGCTTTTCCCAAACAACATGGAGATAATTTACATAGCTGAACTTCACTTAAATATTATGGGTAGAACATGGCGGGAGGGGGAGAGATGAACTAGGAAGAAGGACTAGGATGCAAGAAGCAAGACCAGACGCAGAATGTGGCATACAGGTAAGGTAATGCCAGGCAGCCATCTGTCTGTGGCAGGGGATACTAATTTGGGAGAAGAAAAAAATGTTGGAACTCAAGACCAGATAAGAAAGAACAGTTTAGATGTGTGATTTACATTAAAGTGTCATAAGAAAAATAAGGAGAAAATCTTTATTAATGATTTTTTATAAAATGTAATGCAATTCAATAATCTTCTAATAATAAAAGGTTGTTACAGTGTATTATATTAGAAATTGACAATTATTATTAAAACCAAATTGCAAAAATAAGCCAAAGTAGGGAAGTTATATGAAAACCATATGATCAATGAATTTTCATCAGTACTCAGGATGTAAAAAAAAAGCTCCTGAAAATTAAATTAAAAAAAACCAATTCAACCAGAAAACGTGAAACAAGGCAATTCTCAGAAAGGAACACTGAAGAACCACTCAAAACTTGATAAAGTAAAATCTTACAAGAAAGTAGGGAAATGCCCATTCTTACCTTGTTAGATATCATTTTATGCCTATAATATTGGGAAAAGTAATAATTCAAAGACCGTAAGTTTTGGCAAGACAAGGGAACAGAGGAACACTTAGTAGTTGGAAAGTTAAATGATGCACCTACTTTCACAAGCAATTTGACAGATTTTTGGTGTAGCTGTTTCAGTGAGCAGTAGAATTGAAGCGCACCTCCTCAATTCAGCAATTCCCCATCTAGGCTCTGCCCTAGAAAAACTTTTTAACTTACGCACAGGAATGCTTATTGTAGCTTGCTACTGATAGAAGAAGCAGTGGAAACAACTTAACTGCGCCTTGGAGAGGATGGATAAATAGATTGCTGTTTGTCTATATAGTGGAGAGCTAATTACAATTATACCCACACACCCTCTGGTGGTTCGGGGTTAGAATTCTGACCTTTGAAGTGGGAGATCTCTGGTTGATTCTTGCCCAGCTCACCTCATGTGCTTTCAACACTGGTCCATTGAGGGAAGCTCACCTGGTTTATGATGCTGAACATTCAGAGGCATTTCCAGGTTGCGATGGGCTGGAAGAAAAACTTGGTGATCCACTTTTGAAAAGCAACCCGTGGAAACCCTGTGGATCACAAAGATCTGATTGGAAACCATCATGGGAAAGGCACAGGGCTGGGCAGCATCTGGTTCCTTGAGCGCTGACCTGGGGACTAACTTGAAGGTAGCTAACAACAACAACACAATACACAAATAATCCATTCTTAAGTCTTATATATAGGAAAGTGTCAGAAACAGAAACATTGAATAAAATAAACAAGTTTATAAAGGATACAACCAGCATGCTACAGCCATTCAATTAAAAAACATTAAAAATAAAGTTATACATATATTAAAAGACCAAAACAAACCTTGAAAATGACATACAGAAGCGAGAGCTTCGGGGAACCACACTGAAAGGCTGAAGACTTCAGCTATGCCTCACTTTGTATCTACATGGACTATGATAAACTACGGATAGCCTTGGGAAGAATGGAAATTCTAGAGTCCTTAACTTTGCTCAAGCAGAACCTGAACCTGGACCAAGAGGCAGTGTGTGACAAGAACCAGGGCATACTACATGCTTTAAAATTTGGAAAGCTGTGCAGCAGGGTTGTTGTCTGTCACCATGCTTGTTCGATCTGCATGCTGAATAAATCATCAGAGAAGCTGCTTATATGAAGAAGAATGTGGCATCGGGATTGGAGGAAGGCTTCTTAACAAACTGAGATATGCCAGTGACACAACCTTGCTTGCTGAAGATGAGGAGGCCTGGAAGCACTTGCTGATGAAGCTCAAGGATGGCAGCCTTCAGGTGGTTTACAATTCCAATGTAAAGAAGACCCACATCCTCAGAACTGGACCAATAGGTAACATCATTATTAAAGAAGAAAAGGTTGAGGCTGTGAAGGATTTCATCTTGCTTGTATCCACAATCTATGTTCATGGAAACAGCATTCAAGGTATTGAAAAGACGCACTGCATTGGGTAAATCTGTTAAGCAAACCCTTAACACACGTGTTGAAAAGCAAGGGTGTTACTTTGTGGATTAAGGTATGCCTGACCCAAGCCATGATATTTTTAGTCATTTCCTATGCATGCAAAAGTTGGATAATGAATAAGCAAGACTGAAGAATTTATGGATTTGAACTATGATGCCGGTGAGGAATATTGAATGTATCATGGACTGTATCAAAAGAACCTGTAGCTATGCCTTGAAAGAAGTATAGCCACCGTTCTCCTTAGAGGCAAGAATGGCAAGACTTTGTCTCATGTACTTTGCACATGTTGTCTGGAGAGACCAGACCCTGTAAAGGACATCATGCTTGGTAAAGTAGAGGAGCTGAGAAAAAGAGGAAGCCCTTTGACAAGATGGATTGACACGGTGACTGCAACAGTGGACTCAAACATAACAACAATTACGAGGTTGGCATGGGACCAGGCAGGGTTTCATTCTACTGAAGGCACTTAACAATCACAATTTTCCCGAAGGTCAAGTACCTCCCAGACATCAGCTGCTGTGCTGGGCTCAACCGGTAAAGACACGAGGGAGCCCATACAATGGCTCCTGATTTTGAAGCTGAGAGCATTGCCCTTGAGACTGCCTGGTTGCTCCATCCTTGTATGTACAGTAAACCCCAAAACAACCTCACTGCCCTTGAGTCAGTTCCAACTTCTGCTACTCTAAAGGACTGAGTAGAATTGCCCCTGGGGTGTTTCACACTCAGAAAGGGTTTTTCAAATGTTTGCAGAGGAGTATGACCGACAGTGCCAAGTATTACAGAGAGGAGAGTAGAAAACTGCTGAGAACAATGGAATGCCCTATATTCACAGAGTTGATGGTTTAGCGGAGGACTTGCCAGAACTGGTTGGTCATAGGACTGGAACTAAGTATGGATGTGTTTTTTCCTTACACATGACGACCATACTTCTCAACGAGGTGGACTGCTTCAACAGATAGGAATTCCATGTATGCCAGGAAAGAACCATGCCATGCCTTTCCTTTTAGTAGATGACCAAGCCTTTCTTCCAAGGCACCTTGGTGGACTCTAACCCCCAGTCGTTTGTTAGCAGATGCATGCTGACCTGATCGTTCACCTAAGTTTTACCTTGGTGTGATTGCAAGGTGGCAGTAAGTTTACTGTGATTCATAGCAACCCCATGGGACTGAGGACATTTGTAGGCCATAATCAATACAGGGGTAGATCACCAAGTCTTTCTCCCATGCAGTCTCTGTGTGACTTTAGCTGAGTGCTTAACCTTTGTGTTACCAGAGAGCCTTCACATGATTTCAAACCCAAACCCAACCCACTGCCACTGCATCATTTTCAACTTACGGTCAAAGCCTATGGAGGGTTTGTGTGACTTTCACTTTTTCCTGAGAGCAGGCAGCCTCACCTTTCTCGAGAAGAATGGACAACTTTGCAGTTAACAACCCAAAATCAAACTCTCAGCACCTCCAGGGCCATTCTGAAGGGCCAGGAGGAGAGGGAAGGTGACAGGAGAAGCTGGACATCCGTCTCAAGGCTCTCTCTCTCCCGGGGAGAAGGGGCTGGTTTGAGGCGGGCTGTGGTTCTGGGGAGAGCTTCGATATCTGCTGGGAGACTTGATGGCTCAGTCACTGATCCCACACTGAACAGGACCAGAACACAGATGGGAACCTGTCGGACCAGAGCTAAAAAAGAGTTCTGCTAGCCTGAGATTTCCTCTGTTCGGGACTGTCTTGTTTCTTCAAAGGCTTCATTAAAGCATTCTCTCCCACAGTTAAGATCCTTGCACAGCCTGCTCTGGAAGAGTAAACAGTAATTAGTTATATAAAATGACAGAAGCGATACAGATACAAATTAGTGAAGGAGGAGGAAGGCACACATGTATCATTACGCGGGAGGAGCAAGCAGCCCACCTTTCAGAGTTCTGCTTGGAGGAAAAGCCTCAGAAAGGTGGGCTCAGCCCGAGCTACATCTTGGTGACATTTTGAAAGTCTTCCACCCACCACCCAGCTTCCTCCCACCCCCAGTACCTCAAGGCCTCCCTGCCCTGGGCCAGACACGATTGGTGTGATGCAGCCAAGTTTTCCTTCCAGTCCCAGCCCTCCAAATTGTTCTGTGACGTTCAACAGGTCGCCTACCTTTTCTAAGCCCTACTTACTCATTCTCAAATGAAAGAAGTGCAGTTTTCTCTCCTTCCATAATCTATGCAACAACCAATATCACAGCCACCAATATCATTAGCCTCTTGTCCTCCCAGTCATAGAATTTCTCTCAATCATTCATTCACTCAGGAGCCCTGGTGGCACAGTGGTTACGCACAGAGCTTCAAACTAAGACTCCAGCAGTTCGAAACCACCAGCTGCCCTGTGAGAGAGACCAGGTTTTCTGCACCTGTAAAGAGTTAGACGATCTCATAAATCCAGGCGGCAGTTCTACCCTGTCCTATAAGGTCACTCTGAGTCGGCATGGACTAGATGGCAGTGAGAGAGAGAGAGAGATTCATTCACTCATGACCAGGTCGTGATAACAGCTTGAGGAGTTACATCCTAGCGCCAATAGGGAGATGATAAAATCAGATGCCTCCAGGGGTCACAGTTGATGTTAGGTGCCATGTA
The DNA here is from genome assembly GCF_050624435.1 of Tenrec ecaudatus. Classification (NCBI taxonomy): domain Eukaryota; kingdom Metazoa; phylum Chordata; class Mammalia; order Afrosoricida; family Tenrecidae; genus Tenrec; species Tenrec ecaudatus. The sequence goes on along the minus strand of NC_134531.1, from coordinate 157,269,754 downwards.
GTGGCACCTGTCAACTCAGAGAGATCCCATGTCTAACAACATGACACATTACTCATCCTTGTGCCTGCGCCCACTGTTGCCGCTTCGGCATCAGTCTCTCTCATTGAGGCTATGCCTTTCTGACTGGCCTTCTACTTTACCAAGCACGATGTCCTTTTACACGCTTGTCTGGGAACTTCTATCGGACCTACAATTGTTACGTGGTTTCCATGACACTACCCACCTATGTCCAACAGTATGAAACACTTGCCTGCTGCTGAGTCAGCCTCGTAATTGTTATGTTTGAGCCCATTGTTGCAGCCACTGTGCGAATCTATCTAATGGAAGATTTTCCCCCTTCCCCTGGTACTCCACTGAGAATAATATTCTTCTCAGAGACCATTCTCTCCTAAAAACATGGACAAACTCTTTGGGACAATATCTTGCTATTCTCAATTCTTAGGAATGTTCTGACTATACTTTCAAGACAGATTTACTTGTTCTTCTGGCAGTCAATAGCACTTTTGGTATTTTTTGGCAAAACCATAATTTGAATGTATCAATTATTATCCAGTCTTCCTTATTTATTGTCCAGATTTTAGATGCATATGAGGCAATGTGTAATACCATGATTTGAGTCAGGTGCACCTCAGTCCTCAAAGCTATAGCTTTGCTTTGTAACATTTCCTAGGGCTTGTGCAGCAGATTCGCCTAGTGCAACACATTGTTTGGTTTCTTGACTGCTGCTTCCCTGAGCATTGCTTGTATATTCAAGGAAAGTGAAATTCTTGGCCACTTCAAAATGTTCTTCATTTATTACAGTATTGTCAGTTGGTCTAGTTTGGTTTTCTTTACACTGAACTGCAACTTACACAGCAGGCTGTATGCTTTCTCCTTCATCAGCAAGTGCTTCAAGTCCTGTTGGCTTTCAGTAGGCACGGCTGTGTCAGCTGAGAGTCCAGGTTGTTAATGCGATTTCTTCCAATTCTGATGCGTTAGTCTGCCTGTAGTCCCCCTTTCCACATCGGCTGCCCAGTATGTAGATTGAATATAGACTTGTCTGGCAGTTGGTCATACTCTGGTGGCTTGTGTGTTGCTGTGATGCTGAAGGCTATGTCACCCGTCTTTCAAATACCAGCAGGGTCGCCCAAGGTGGACAGGTTTTAACAGAGCTTCCAAACTAAGAACCGACTATGAAGAAGCAATAGGGCGCCCACTTTAGAGAAATTAGCCCCTGAACATCCGTGGTCACCACTGAAACATTAGGATAGAAGCAGAACATTGTCAGAGAGAGGACCAGCAGGTGAGCCCCTCAGGTCAGAAGGCACTCAAAATCTGACTGAAAGAGAGCTCCCTTCTCAAAGTAGAGACTCCTACAATGATGCTAATGACATGCAACCCTAGGGAGTGAAACCATACGACCTTCATTTGTGATGGAGCCTGGCTCAAAATGAGAAGAAAGAGCAGCAAAAATCTAACAGCCCAAAGTCAGAATGTATGAAGTATGAACGTAGGAAAAGTAGAGCTTGTCAAAAAATGAAATGGCACTCAAAGAAGTCAATATTGAGAACTGGGATAGCTAAGGAAACCCCATGGTTACTAGGCCTGGAGCGAGACAATGAAGAGGAACGGCTTTAAATTCATCACCACAAAGGGCATTTCAAGACCTGTCTTGAAGTACAATGCCGTGATATAATGTCTACCTCATACAAAGAAAAACAATTAATAAAAATGTTATTTGAATTTATTCACACACCGCTAACGCTAGTGAGGAAGAAATTGATGAATCCTACCAATATTTTCTATCTAAAATTGATCAAACATGTAATCAAGATGTATTGGTAATTATTGACAATTGGAATGGAAAAGCTGGAAACAAAGAGGAAGGAACAGTGGTTGGTCTTGGCGATAGAAATGAAGCTAGAGTTGAGTGATCGAATGTTGCAAGACCAATGACTTCCTCATAGCAAATCCTTACTTTTCAACCACACCAATGGCAATGAATCCACAGAATTTAAGTGGACCGTATCTTGGGGGAGACATGAATGAGATGTTCAGCACCAGCAGACAGAAAGCAGGCCTGAGGCCGACTGTGGGACACGCCATCAGTTGCTCACATGTAAGTTGTGGTGGACGCTAAAGAAAATGAAAACAAGTCCACAGAGTATGAGCAGAAGTCTCTGCCACCTAAATTTCAAAACACCTCAAGAAGATTTGATACAATAATCACCGATAACGGAAGGCCGGATGAGCTGTGGGGTGACATCAGGACATCATGCAAGAAGGAAGTGAAGGAGTCATGGCAGAGATAAAAAAGAAAGAAAAAATCAAAGTGAATATCAGAAAAGACTGAATTTTTTAAAACACTTTATTAGGGGCTCATATAACTCTTATCACAATCCATACATATACATATATCAATTGTATAAAGAATATCCGTGCATTCTTTGCCCTAATCATTTTCTTTTTTTTTTTTTACATTTTATTAGGGGCTCATACAACTCTTATGACAATCCACACATATACATACATCAATTGTATAAAGAATATCCGTGCATTCTTTGCCCTAATCATTTTCAAAGCATTTGTTCTCCACTTAAGCCCTTTGCATCAGGTCCTCTTTTTTTCCCCTCCCTCCCCGCTCCCCCCTCCCTCATGAGCCCTTGATAATTTATAGATTGTTATTTTGTCATATCTTGCCCTATCCAGAGTCTCCCTTCACCCCCTTTTCTGTTCTCTGTCCCCCAGGGAGGAGGTCATATGTGGATCCTTTTAGTCAGTTCCCCCTTTCCAACCCACTCTCCCAGCATTGCCCCTCACACCCCTGGTCCTGAAGATATTGTCCACCCTGGATTCCCTGTACCTCCAGCTCCCATATGCACCAGTGTACAACCTCTGCCCTATCCAGTCCTGCAAGGTAGAATTTGGATCATGGTAGTTGGAGGGAGGAAGCATCCAGGATCTGGTGGAAAGCTGTGCTCTTCATCGGTACTACATCGCACCCTGACTGACCCTTCTCCTCTCCTAAACCCCTCTGTGAGGGGATCTCCAGTGGCCGACACTTGGGCCTCGGGTCTCCACACTGCACTTCCCCGTTCATTCACTATGGTATATATATAGATAGATATAGAGATAGAGATAGATATAGATATATACACACACACATATATATTAAAAGACTGAAATTTAAGCTCGAGTGTCACGTAGAAGAAATGACGAAGTCAAAGAGCTGAACAGAAAAGTTCAAAGTGCAGCTCAAGAAAACAAAAGAAAATATTAAAATGAAGTGTGTAAAGACCTCAATTTAGAACACCAGTACAGAAGAACATGCTTAGAATATCTCAAACTGAAAGAACTGGAAAAAATTCAACCTCAAGTTACAATATTAAAAATTCTATAGGAAAAATATTGAATGCTGTAGGAAGCATCAAAGGAGGATACACTGGAAGTGCCTGGACCAAAAAGAAGTGCTCGGCATTCAGAAGGACATTGAGCAAGGACTAATGGTGCTGACGGGGGGGGTTTCAAGATGTACTGGATGCATTAGCCGTTCAGAGGCTCCAGGAATTGATGGATTACCAATTGAAATGATCGTTTCAATAAGCTGATGAAGCACTGGAAGCACTCACTGTTCCATGCCAAGAAGTTTGGAAGACGCTTCTAGATCAAATCACTGGAGTGTGTGTGTGTGTGTGTGTGTGTGTAATCAATACTAAAGAAAGATGACACAACAAATTACTAAACTTACAGAAAAACGCCATTGATGTCACATGCAAATAAAATCTTGCCGAAAATCATCCAACAATGGTTGTAACAGTGTTTTGACAGGGAGCTGCCAGAGGTTCAAGTCAGGTTCAGAAGACATGGGACAAGGGATATAATTGATACCATCAGATGGATCTTGGCTCAAAGCAGAGAACATCAGAAAGATGTTTGCTTGTGTTTGATTGACTGTGCAAAGGCCTTCCACTGTGTGGATCCTCACACACTATGGACAGTTTTGAGAAGAATGGGAATCCTAGGACACCCAATTTTGCTCATGAAGAAGCTGCACATGGATCAAGAAGCAATTAGGCCGACAGAACAAGGAGAAAATACACAGTTTAGTATCAGGCAAGGTCTGTGTCAAGGTCGTATCCTCTCATAGTACTTATTTAATCTGTATGCTGATCATCTGATCAGAAAAGCTGGATCATATGAAGAAGCGTGCAGCATCAAGATTGGAGGAAGTCTTATGAACAGCCTGTGATGTGCAGATGACACAACTTTGGTTGCTGAAATTGAGAGGGCTTGAAGCACTTGCTGATGAGCATCAAGGATCTGAGCCTTCAATATGGATTATAACTGAACGTAAAGAAAAGCAAAATTCTCTTATCAGAACCAAAAGTATGGGGCAATGTGTGAAGGAATTTCAGAAATCAAGTCTAAGGGATCTAAGAGCATTGGCAACAGCAGAAAATTAAGAAAGGCGAGTAGCATTGGAAACAAGGTGCTAGATTTTAGCCCTAGCCTGCTGACACATGGACGGAATTCAGAAGCAAACCTTAGTCTTCATATTCATCCTGCTTTATATGGGCAGAGGGTTTTATTATGAATCTTACATCTTGTGAAAATTAATATGAAATGTTTCATGATTCATTCATTCAGCATAAATTTCCAAATATAGCTCATGAATATTCATAAAATAGGAATTGCCTCTGAGGGCTATAATTACACAGCTACACTACATTCAGTAATCATTTCACAAATATTTATTGGGTGCTACTTCTTGTTCCAGGCATTCTTCTGGCTTCTGATTGACAGCAGTCAATGGGGAAGACAGATAAAGTTGTGCTTTATGCAAGCCAGCAATAAGTACGTTAGAAAAAAATGCGAGAGGAAGCAGTATAATCTCAACTGGTTGTAAATCCTAGAGAGTAAGTGGACTGGAAGCGGTGGCTATCTTTTGTGAGGAGGTTAAACATAAAGCATTTTCAAGCTGAGGGCGCAACGATAGAAAGAAAACCCCACTGCACAAGGGTAGAAAGGTACAGCAACCGGAGAGACGCGAGACCCTGTGGACAAGTGCTAAAGCTGAAATGGGTTTGATGTTTGTGAGGCGACAAACCAAGACCACTCTTTCTGAGAGGATAGAGGGAACAAGAGAGAGTGGTAGGAAATGAAGTGAACTCAAGGGTCAGAATATGTTCCCTGGACATTGGGGTCGACAGCAAGTGACACATGCCCAACCTACTGCCCTTGCGTCGACTCGGACGCACATCTACTCTATAAAAGGTGACTGAGGTTATAAATAGTTAAGGGAATAGTCAGCCTCGACCTTCTCCCTCAGAACAGCTGATGGGTTAATAGCCAACCTCAAGGTCAGCAATTCCACACTTAGCAGACAGTGCTCTGTGGTACTGGTAGTTAAACAGCTTTGCGTCCATTCTGACTATAGCCTCCCTGTGTCCAGCAGAAGGAAACACTGCCCGATCCTGCACCGTCCTCACAATTGCTGTTACATTTGAGCCCATTTCCTGTAGCCGCTGTCAATCCACTTCCTGCAGGTCTTCCGCTTTTCAATGACCTTCTACTTCCCAAATATGGTATCTTTTTCCAGGGATTGATCTCCCTGACAACATGCCCAAGTACATGAAATGAAGTCCCTTGCCATCCTTAATTCTAATGAGGATTCAAGCTGCACTTCTTCCCAGACAGATTTCACTTTTCTTCTGGCAGTTTATGGTAATTTTATTTTTTCACCAGAACCATAATTCAAATGCACCGTTTCTTCTTCAGTCTTCCTTATTCATTTCCAAATTTCACATGCATATGATGTTATGGCAAACACCTGGCTTGGGTCAGGTGCATCTCAGTCCTCAAAGTGTTGTCGTTGCTCTTCACACTTTAAAGAGGTCCTTGATGCCCACTACAATACGTCATTTGATTTCTTGATATTGATACCTGGGGTGTATAAAAACTTAAATCCTGAAGTATCAAGCTATATGTAAAAGATAAGCAAATCTGAATTAGGAAACTTTGCTTCTCCTTCAACTGCTGTGTATGCAACTTAACTGCTGTGTGACGTTGCAAGTCAGAAAGTAATTTATCCTCGTTGTTCTCCTGTTTCCCCATCTTTTGAGAGAGATAATCAGATTAGATGCTGTGTAAGAAATATCCCCACTGGAATATAAAGCTTTATGGGACTAGAGATTTTATCTCATTATGGCTACTCTAGATGATAGATAGATAAACTCACTCAATAAACATCTGTTGGATGGATGATGAGCTATCCTTCTGTGTTAGGCTGGATTGACTAGAGAAACACATTCATTGACACCCATATATGTGTAAGAAAGAGCTTTATATTAAGGAGCAATTGCATATTGAGAATACATCCCATCTTTGTCCAGATAAAATCCATATGGCCGATACTGCTCCATAAGTCCAACATTATTCCATATAGCCCTCTTCAGACCCACGCGGTCACAAACAATGATGCCGAATGCACAAAGATTACAGGCCAGTGAGAGAGAAATCTTGTGACACCAATGGCAGTGGAATCATGTCAGCACTGGCATGGGTCCCCATGTGGGTCCTCCAGGTCTCTGAGTGTCTCAATGGCAAGAAAGTCAAGCAGAGAGAGAGTGTGACTCACCTCCAGGAAGAAAGAGAGGAAGTTCCCAGAATCCTCATGAGAAGGTCACACCCACAAGGAGGCATCATCTGGTTGTGACCTGATTGACAGGCCAGATTCCACCCCTACAGTTATTTATCAAGTTGATATGAAATTATGTAACTACTACACCTTATAACTAGGTTTACAAGGCAACCTTTGATGACTATTCACCAGCTTTTCTTTGCTGATTTGGGCTTTGGATAATCAATTAAGATATAAAATTGTTAGGATAATTCAATAATATTCTTTTTGGAGCATCCAGACCTACTTTACAGGACAACCTCTGGATACAATAGGAATGACAGTGAAATATTTTCAGAGACTGATTTCTGGACTTACCCGTGCTCTCGTATATTGAAGCAGGTACTATTGCATTTATTCGGACTCTTGGCAACTTGTGTGAGGAAGAGTAGAATCGAGTTTCAGGGGAATTTCAGTGGCTGATTTTTCAGAAGTAAAGAGCCAAATGTTTCTTTTAAGGCACCCTTGGCAGACCTGAACCTCCAACCCGCAGCCTTGCATGTTCACTGTTTGCACCACCTTGGGGAGATAATCCTGAAAAATTCAGCACATGGAACACAATTCTACTCTGATGTACGGGAGCCACCATGAACAGCAAGTGGTTCTTTGTTTAACCATACATTAAAGGGCTGTGGTGGGTCTGGCACCATATTAATGATATGATAAACAATATAAAACTAAGGATTAGGACTCATTCCATTTTTTCCATTGTGTTGCTCCGAATGTATGACATCAAGGTGGCTGCTACAGTTCTAGCCATCAAATTTAGTCTCAAAGAAAACATAGAAGAAAAGGGAACAGCCAACAATGTCCATCATTTTACTCAGGAAAATAAAAATCTTCCACAGACCCCTCGTCATCTTCTTCTTATAATTTATTAGCTCAAACTGTGCTTGCTGAAACTGAGAAGGACTTGAAGCCCTTGCTGATGAAGATCAATAACTAATTTGTGTTTTCACATATAGGTGCATAAACCCACAGAACCAGAGTCACTAAGCAAAGCTCTGGGAACTACAAGCCAGATACCCCGTGGAGTCACGTAATTGGCAAGAGCATGGCACTGTTTGTCTGACTTCTCTCATTCACCCAGTTCTGGCTCTGCCACCCTTGTGTGGCTGCAAGCAAATCATTTTCGGGCCTCAAGACTCCGTTTCCCCATCAGTAAAATGCAGAGTTTATGCAAAAGGAAGCATAAAATCTCTTTGAGTATCACTCTTAACTAAGCCTATTTGTCAATTATGGGTTGACATTTGAAGAAGAAAAGGGACAGTGTTTGTTAAATAGGCACGGGTTATTTTAGACACTGTTAAAACAATTCAAAGAATATTAGGTAGAATGTACTTAAAAGAACTTCACTTCACTTAACGTTTGTTAAGACAGGGTGAGAAGCTTTAAAATAAAAAGCAGGTAAAATTAGATAATGGGAGTTGCATAACCATAAACCAAAGATGAAATGTAAATGCAACAAGGGCTGCATTTTGCACTTAGAAATGTAAACTCTGCTGTCAAGTGTGTTAAGTGTTTGGAAACTTCTAGATTCTGGCACAAGTAGTTCCAGAGCGATAGCTTCAAAAGAAAATATCCCTGGGTGTTAAAGAAGCAGCCCACAAATGAAAGAGATTCCTCCCCAGGCACCGTGGCTCCCCTGGAAGGCCTTGCAAAGTTGTCCTCATCTTCAGGCCTTTCCGTCCTCAGGATGGGGAATGGGTGCCTAGGAGGTCCCACTGGAGGCTTCGGGTCTCTCCCTCTCCACATAAAAATGGTAATGTGGTTGTGAGAACTCAGTATGTGCCAGAACCTGTGATAAATGCTTTACAGGTATAATCTCTAGGCCTCAGTTTCTCCATGCAAAATATGGGCAAGAATAATCTTTACCTCACTCCCTAATGAAAAATAATTAGGACCTTTATCAGCACCAGTCCCTGGAGGAACCTCTCTGTACTAGGCTCATTTCAAAAGAGCTGTTTATGAGATGAAAGGAGATCCTAAAAATAGAGAACCTAAGCCTAAGCCTACTCAGTATTTGGAAGCTTTTAATATTATTTCATTGTATTCTATTTTTTTATAGCTGAGGCTCACAAAATCCTAATGGCCTACTGTGGTAGGCGGAATTCTAAGTCACCCTCCGTTCCCAGGATTTTTCTGATCCCTGGTGTGCACACAGTAGCACCTGAGTGGAACAGATTGCCAAAGGCTCAGATGTGAACTGAAGGGTTGGTGGTTTGGACACACTCAGAGGTGTCGTGGAAGAAAGTCTTGCTAATCTTTTAAATGGTCAAAGCCCTGGAATCCCTACAGAGCAGAGTTCTATCATGGGCTCTCCATCAGTTGGAATCAACTGGATGATCACTGGTTTTTGCTTTAGTGTGCCAACGTCTCCCAGTTGTACAATAAAACATTCATCACAAGAGATCCTAAGGTGCAATTGAGTTCTCAAATCAGTTGTCCTTAAAATAGGGAACTTCTCCAACCAAACCCTTTATATTTAGAACTAGAGGTTCCAGAAAGAGCCTGATAGCACAATGGTTAAATACTTGGCTGCCAACTGAAAGGCCCACAGTTCAAACCTACCAAGTGATTCAATGGGAAAAGTCCTGCTGGTGACATGCTCCTGTAGAGATTGTGTTGCTATTGGCTGCCCTCAAGTCAGCACCAACTCACAGCGACCCTATGGACAACAGAAGGAGCCATTGCTGGATCTTGTGCCATCCTGACCCCTTGTCGCAGTCACTTTGTCGATTCATCTTATTGAACGTCTTTCTCTTCTACACTAAGCCTCCATTTTACCAAGCATAATATCCCCTTCCAAGGACTGATCCCCCCAGATAACATGTTCAACATTTATGAGATGAAATCTCACCATCTTCACCTCTCAGGGGGAGTCTGGTTATTGTTTGTTCTTCTGACAATTCATGACGTTTTAAATACCTCTTGAAAACACCCAAATTTAAATGGATCACTTCTCCAGTTTTCTTTATTTATTGTCCACCTTTCACATACTTACGAGACTATTGGGAATATGGTGGCTCCGTACACCTCAGTCCTCAAAATCAGATTTTTGCCTTTTAAACCTTTAAGGAGGTCTTGTACTCAACTAAGGCAAATTGACATAGCTGCTGTATATGTTGTTGAAAAAGGATGTTTACCCTGAAGGTACTGGTCTTGCCAAATTTTGCCAGGTGATCTCCAGCTTTGATTCTATCACCATACTCATATTTTCCACATCCTATTTGTTTCAAACTTTAGCATTCCAGTCACCAGTAGTAATCAATGCCACTTGATTTCATATTTGGCCAAGTTCATAGTGAAGAAGTTAGTCGAATTTTTTTTTCATCATTGGCTGTAGTGATTTCTGCATGAATTTGAATAGTAGTGGTATTCGCTGATCTTCCTGTAGACACGCGTATAGTTTCTTATCACATGCAGAATTGTGCTTCAAATAGGTCTTAATGTTCTTGCTGACAGTGGATGGCTATTTACTTCATCATGCCTGACACAGTAAACGATGTTATTATTATCCATTTTACCGCTCCATATTGGTCTTTTTTCATTTTGTCATTTTTTTCCACTTTATTTTTAATGAATTACAATTTTTACCAGATCTACACTTTTAACATTCCATGTTTCAAATGTTGAAGGATATTTGCAACTCTTCCTTCTTATTTTACGCTGTGGTCCATCAACAAACGAAGCTCCTGAAAGCCTTACTTCAACCATGTCATTAAGGCTGATTCTACTTTGAGGGGGCAGCTCTCTCTCAGTCGTATTTCGAGTGCCTTCCAACCTAATGTGTTTAAATTCCAGCACTATATCAGACAATGGTCCCCTTCTATTCAGAAGGGTTTCAATGCTTCAGAGGTGGACTGCCAATTCTTTCTACCTGGCTTGCCCTAGCTAGGAAGCGCCACCAAAACCTGTCCGCCATAGGTGACCCTGATGGTATTTGAAATAAGGAAGGCATATTGAACCAAATCAAACCAAACTCTGCTACCGAGTAAATGCTGACTCAAAGCAACCCCCTGTGACTCTCGGCGACTGTAACTGCTTACAAGAGTAAAAAGCCCAGTATTTCTCCCATGGAGATGCTGCTGGTTTGGAGCAGCTGACCATGAAGATTGGAGTGTAACACGTGACCACTAGACACACACACCCCTCTCCGGGCTAACTGCAGGACGAAAATCACCATGATTCAATAAACGCACCAAAGAGTAGTAGATAGAAAAGTCACAGCCTAAGAAACTCAACCATCAGATTGCAATGAGTCAAAATCTGCTTGATGCCACCCAACACCGCAACAACCAGGGGGTCAGAGATGTGACCTGCTTGATGCCACCCAACACCGCAACAACCGGGGGTCAGAGATGTGACCTGCTTGATGGCACCCAACACTGCAAAACCGGGGGTCAGAGATGTGACCTGCTTGATGCCACCCAACACTGCAACAACCGGGGGTCAGAGACGCGACCTGCTTGATGCCATCCAACACTGCAAAACTGGGGGTCAGAGATGTGACCTGCTTGTTGGCACCCAACACTGCAACAACCGGGGGTCAGAGACGTGACCTGCTTCATGCCATCCAACACTGCAAAACTGGGGGTCAGAGATGCGACCTGCTTGTTGGCACCCAACACTGCAAAACTGGGGGTCAGAGATGTGACCTGCTTGATGCCATCCAACACTGCAAAACTGGGGGTCAGAGATGCGACCTGCTTGATGCCACCCAACACCGCAACAACCAGGGGTCAGAGATGTGACGGGTGAGAAAGACTGAGCATAAAGGGAGATTGTCTTGCTGGTGTTAAAGAGGCAGGCGTCTACGTGGCAAGCAATGTAGGGCCCCCCATTTAGAACTGAGAGTGCTCCCCAACCCCAGTTCATGTCCAGCAAGAGAAAGAAATCTTTAGTCTTGCAACAGAAAGGAACTGAATTATGCCAAGAATCCTATAAAATGGAAAGTGGACCCTCAGCTCCCAATGACATAAGCAATACCCTCTGCTACTGCCTTGATTCCTTCCTTTGAGACCATAAGCAGAGAATTCATTGGCCCTGTGCCCAGACTTTAGATGGAGGAAGTTGTGAGCTTTTTAATATATGTTGTTTCACCCACTAAACTATATATTTATAGTATATATATTTGCATGTTTAAATATCTAGAATGTGACTCTATATTTATAAACAAAAACACACACAGAAATGCATACACTTACCTTGAGGCATATCACCAGCTAGTGGAAGATACAGGTTTTGAACCCAAGCCTGGATGACTCCAAAGTTATGTTCTAAATGGCATATACAGGTAAATTATGCAAATCCATATTTTATATTAAGCAAGAAGTAGTCTTACATATATCAAATTGCTAAGCACGAGAATAAAATGCACCTAGGTGTTGTGACGATTTGTAATAAACCCTGAGAGCTGTGAGAAAAGCGAATTGCCTGAATATAAATTAATTGCTTGGAAGTTACACATCCTAGGTGAGACTCAACACAGAATATGATTAGAATGAGCTTGCAAATGGAGTAAGTTTGGCTTTGCCTCCGGCTGAATGTAAAAGATGAGTGGTGACATATAAACACAAAGTGGGTTTTGCTAGTTGCCAAATTCACTTGGCAGACACTTAAAGCTGTGAAGGAGTTGAAGAACTTCTCCTCGAAGAAAGAATATTGGACAAATAGAGCTTGGTGTGCGGGGACCAGAAGATGGGACATCGCGATGGTGTCTGCAGGGGTGGGCACAGGGACCTCGTGGCAAATCTACAGAGCGGGCATGCCTGGGACTTGTTGTGGAGATGTCTTTTGTAGAATGTTTCCCTGTAAGGCCCATATATGTTGCTATATATATATGTTGCTATAAATAATCATAGTGTATGTCAGGGGTTGCTATTATCAGCTACTTCTAGGAGTACTTTACAAGAACCTCCTCAAACAATCTGAAGAGATGATACTGCGATTCTCTCTTACCCACGAGAATCCTGAGCTAAGTTAAATATTGACTCAAGGGGGGCAGCCCAGACAGTTTGCCTGCAAAGGCTCTGCTCTTGCCTGTGGAACACTTCTACCTGCCAGGACAAGCTCTTCGGAAATGTTAGCGTTCCAGGCATATGCATGACTGTGTTATTGCTAAAGAAGGAAGTGCATTTATAGCCACAATATCATGTTAAAATATGTGTCCTATATTATCACTTATGTAAGAAGTTTATACAAACACACACACATGAAATTTAAAAAGTTTATGGAAAACTTCCATTATTCTTTCATTCAATTTTTGCACAAACTTTTGATGTTCCCTCCTCTATCAGAGGGTAAGTAAAAAAGAATTGCTTCCAAATCTGAGAAACCTTCTTGTTGTTGTTATCAGTTGCTACTGAGATGGCTCAGGGTCATAGCCACCCTAAGTAAACAAAATCAAACACTGCCTGGTCCTGCACCATCCTCTCAATTGTTTGAGACCATTGTTGATAAACCTTAATTAAGCAGAAGTATAAAAGTATGAAGCTACAGTTTCTGGGCAAATCCTTCATCTACATCTATATGCATCTCACGGTAGTGTTTGCCTCTATTTCTTTCTCAAAGACTTCTGTGCTCTTCAATTTATACCACATCAAAAATGTCCATTTCGACATCTTCGGGGCACTCAAAGCATGTTCCTTTTAAATGTTCTTTGTGTTTGGGAACAAAAAGAAATTTGAAGGTGTAAATTGGGCTTATAGGATCGATGGGGAATTTCCCGATGAAATTCTTAATGGACCGCCTTTGCTACCTTCTAAGAATGTGCAAGGTCATTGTCAGGATGAAAAATAAGCCGAAAGTTCACTCAACACAACTCCTTTGGCCTTTTTTTCCTCCAGTGCATTAAAAAAATTTTTTTTGGAAAACTTCTTCCTAAGAAGCCTGTAATTATCCTGTATCCTTTGAGAAAATCTATCAAGATCCCCTCTTTTGAGCCCCGAAAAACTGTCTCCATCATCTTCAGAACTAACCTCTCAACCTTGAATTGAACTGGCTCAGCAGATACCCTCATCAGAAGGCCCTGTTTTGATTGCACACGTTTTATTGAAGTCTTCCTAACGAGACTAAGTGAGTGTCTGACTGAAAGGGCTCGCTTGCCGCCCTACAGGCATGATGAAACACATTCTGTTGGGAATAAAGTTGTGCATATTTGAATTGGAACTTGGGTAGCAATACCTTTACCTTGACTTTATATGGCTGTATGTACACACACACACAAACATACACACACATGAGAGGGCTTCCAGAGTCATGGAAATTCTTCTGTTAATTCCGTTGTCCATGAATGTTTTGAAGCCCTCGCATATTCATGGACTGACAGATGGATGGAGATAGAGGATAGATAGATAGATGGATGGATGGATGGATGGATGGATGGATGGATGGATAGATAGATAGATAGATAGATAGATAGATAGATAGATAGATAGATAGATAGATAGATAGATAGATAGACACATAATCAATTAACCATATATCGCTCTGGAGTATTTTGAAGCTCTGTATAAGGTTTTCAGCGGCTTCTTCCTCCAAAGTGGGGAGGTGCATCCTTCTTGGTTGTCTGTCTGTTCTTAGTCTGGGAGCTCCTCACAAACGTGCTCACGTTGGGTGGCCCTGCGGGCACAGGGAATGCCACTGACATAGCTTGCAGCATTGCAGCAGCAGTCAAGCCACCACAGCACAACACGCTGATAAGTAAGTGGTGACAGACCGTGCAGCGTTTCGTTCTGTTGCGCATAGGGATGCCATGGGTTGGAGCTGACTCGCTGGCACCTAACAACAACCACCTCTGGAGAGGGCTAGTGATGAGCATTGGTTAAGGTTAAGGTGAAGTTTAGGTTATTTGAAATATTTCTATTCTTTTCCTAGAGTGTTTACAACTTGTTCTAAAACAAGTCAAATGAGCAAAATAGTCCATGGTATAATGAAAGAAATTCACACAGAGCCGTCATTCACTTTACACATCATTCTTATTTGTATCCTCTCTCTTTTCTCCATACATGTGATTGCGACACCACCACCCCAAATTTGATGTCTATCAATCCTGTGCATTTAAAATGTATGCTTTAATGTAGAATTATGTATTACAAAATGATACTTGTATTGTTTTTACATGGTTTTAATTTTGCATAAATAACATCACACTGCATTAATTATTCTGCAACTTGCATTTACTTCTGACCGTTATGTGTGAAATATATCATTATTGATATGTCTTCACTTGGTTTAGTTTAAGGAGGCCTGGGGGTGCTATAGTGAATCCCTCACCTGCTAACCACCAGGTAGAACCACAAACCACCATGCAGGAGAAAGACACGGGGGAATGCTCTGGGAATCGTATGTAGGACAACTGCAGAGTATGCCCTGGACTGCTAAGAGCAGTGTCAGCAGTTTGAATCTACCAGTTACTCTGCAGGAGAAAGATGTGGCTTTCTTCTCCTTGGAAATCCACAGGCGCAATTCCACCCTGCCCTGGGAGTCAGAATTGCCTCCGTGGTAGTGAGTTTTAAAAAGAACTGCTACAACATTGTGTGCATCTTTACTACATGGTGTGGTGGTACTCAAACCCACAGTGCATCAGAAGTCCCACGGCTTCAGGTCTCCAACGATCACATCAGCTTGATCATTACTGCTCTCTAATTTTGTTAATGAAAGAATGTGCTCATGCTTTGCCCATGTAATCTCAAAAAGAAGGGAGGGAACTGAGAGAGATTATGAGGGGAAAGAAGAGAGAAAACAGAAACCAGGACCAGGAGTAGATGGTGACGAAACTTGGGTGCAACTGTAGGCTTTGGATAGGGTCAAGCCTGGAAAGACAAAGTGAAGATTTAGGAGTCCCTGCGTGGGGTAAACAGTTAAGTACTCAGGTGCTAAACTAAGTACTGGATCCAGTGCAGAGATGTCTTAGAGGAAAGACCTGGTGCTCTACTTCTGATAATTCGGCCATTGAAACCCTTGAGACACAGAGCGACTGAAACACAAGGGAATGCTGAGTCTAACTGGTGGCTACTGGTGGTGACAGTGGTGGTGGTGCTGACAGTGGACTGCTCATGTCTTCTATTACAAAAGCCAATGCTAGCCTCAAACCTGGAGGTTGACAGGAGCCTATGGTGGAAGTGGAAGGCAGAGGGAGGGAAACAGAGATGAAGCACATCGAAACACTTCTTTTTTGACTGCACTGTAGTTCAACCAGTCAGGCAGCCATGCTACCTACAGTGGGTTTGGAGCATTTTCTAGGGTGCTTGGGGGTTCACGCTCATGCGGACATGCTCATTAGCTAAAGGCTAAATAAAGTCGATTTCCTCATGAGATGCTATAATCAGCTCTATTATGAGGACATTTTAGCAGCAAAAAAGCCAGGAAATTATTTTTCACATGGTGATTCATGAAAATGAATTCTGTGGTGGGTGGAAACTTGACTTAATGCAGAATGTCAAAGACAAATGATTTTCCCAAGAACATAAAAAGTGCCATATCTTACAGGATAAATGGTCCAGCAAGCCCACTTGTAGTTAATCAGCCCTTGAAATGGCCATGTGTAGGTGCCAAGGTGGAACTCCATGTCAGTTTTTCACGACTAGGAAGTCAGAGGGTCACAGTTTGTGGCACCGACTCATGTAGGTATGGACTCTGTATGTAGACAAATAAGCATCTGTGAATGAAGTAAATTCACAGAATCTGGGTTTCCTTACCTGAAAGTATCAATACTAATAATAGCCTCCACTTCTCTGATTTATGTGGATTATGCGGGAATAACCAGAAAAGGTTTTTCAAACTGACGGCTAAATTCCAATGCTAATTTTCAAAATCTATAATTGTGTGTGTGTGCATGCATGTACATGGGCTTTAACACTACATAGACATCTTTCAGAATCACTGAGTGGTACAAACTGTTAATCACATAGCTACTAAACAAAAGGTTCTAGGTTCAAGTCCACCCAGAAGTGCCTTAGAAGAAAGAGCTGGTGTGTTAGGTGGGGTTGACTAGAGAAACAAATCCAGTGACATTCATATATGTATAAGAGAGAGCTTTGGTCATTGGATATCAGGAAAACATCCCATCCCAGCCCAACTCAAGTCCCTCTTCAAGCTCCCAAAGCCACATGCAGTAATGCAGAATGTAGGAACATCACTCCCCAGTGGGTGCAAAGTCCCCTGGATCCAGAGGCAGTGGATGCCTCTCCAGGGCTTTTGCAGTTCTCAGCGGGGCTCATCAACAAGAAGGTGTAGGCAGAGAGACTGGGGGAGTTTCCTAGGACCCTCCTTATGAAAAGGCCACACCCATAGGAGGTAACATCAGTCTGTGACCTGATTGACAGGCGAGCCTCCACCTCTACAGTTTACGTATCAAGTTGAAATGAAATTATGAAAGTACCACAGCTGGCTACCCAATTCTGAAAATCTAGCCATGGAAAATCATCTAAACTGCAGTTTTCTTATGACACATGGGGAGTTGCCCTGAATTTTCATATCATAAAACTCCCTTAGCTACTGGATAGTGATTCACAGAATGGAAGTAGCAACCCCAGTACCTCTGAGCCTTTTGACATCTAAGTTGAACCCCTCATTTCTTCAAAGGTTCTGTTTCTGATGCATGGGGCTAATTATTTCAGAATAATCCTGATCCAAAATAATTTCCAGGTATCCCTAGAGTACCTTTAGGAACCGCGTGATAGTTGCATTCTCATGTGCTTAAGATGGATCCTGACCTACGGGAAGGAGATGAACAATGAAAGAATGTTGGACTCCTCCGTGTGAGCATCCTGCGAGAAACAAGTCATCGCTGGCATTTGGAGTACCACAGGATTGAGCCTTAGAGATGGGAAAGAGTGGAATTGGAGAGTAGAATTTGTGAGAGTGAGACTATGGGGAATAAGAATGCGTGGTTCTGACAAGTTCAAGGTTTGAACAATTCCGTGAGTAATTTGGGAATTACGGAGCTGAACTCCCTGGAGGGGCAGGTTAGGGAACTTATAACTCTTGAAAGAGTCATCAGAACATTATTTTACAAGGTAAGCTTTTACATTCATCTATATCCCAGACTCTCTATTTTTACTGTTAATTTCTCCCCATCACTGATACCGTGTGTTATTAAATCTTCTCTAGTATTTTGAAACATTCATCCTCGTACATGACAGGGGTGCAGAGCTCACTTCTGGAGTCAGGAAGACCTGGATTTGAAGGCTGAACCTTCTACCTAGGCGCCTTGTGGCTGTGGGCATGTCACTTCAGATATGTGAGCCATTTCTCCATGGGTAAATTAGGCATCGCAGTAACACCTGCCTCCATGGACATACTGTGATGATCTAGTGAGTTAATACATGAAAAGAGCAGCACTTTCCCTGACACAGAGGAGCGCTCATTAAGTGACAATATTCACTCTTGATTGAATTATTATTAAAGCAGAGAGGCCAAAGGGGCCTCTTTGGAAAGCTGCCATAGGCAACTCTAGGGAAAACCCGTGTTACACTAGCACATATTTTCCAGTTAACCACAAAATATCTTACTATTTTACTATTTCTCAGCTATTCAAGCACATGGAAGGATTTTCACCCCATTTATTAGTTTGATGAATAAGACACTCCCTCCCACCCTTGCACCATGTGAAAATGCTACAAATTTGATTTATAAATATTGTCAAATTAGATATTCACTGAGTAATGAAATACAGCTTTCTCCAAAAGATGTGTATGGCGGCTGCTAAGAATCCCTCGGGGCTACAAATGAGAGAAGTCTGACTGGGGGCACATCTTCCCTAGTCTCCTGGTAGGAAAGGGGTGTGCAACACTGTCTCTGCGGCTGCTTTCTTGTTTCCAGCCTCTGACCTTCACTAGCCAGAGTGCTTGCGAGAGAGGAGTACATAGATCAGAGGCATAAATCAGACCTCAGCAGTTAAAACTTTGTCAGTAGATCCCAGCTGTGCTGTAGGCTGGTTCTGGTTTCCAAAATTTTCTGAATTTTTGTATTTATTATTGCTTTCTTTGTTTTTTTTGTTGGCTCACATTAAAGTGTATCTCAGAAGTGTTATGTCAATGGAGGTCATCCCCTTGCTGCTGTGTTATACAAATTTCCATTTTCCAGTATATGAAACCTTAGATTGATGAGCCTCAAGGCACAGCAAGTAGAAAAAGGGGTTCAGGAGAGGGAGGTACAGTGGTGGAGGTAGGACAAAAGGGAGGCGATGTCAGGAGTTCTTGTAGAAAAAGAATGTTTGGAAACTGATTGTGGTAGTCACTGTGCATTCTACTTGATGCGATTGAAATTTGGAAGTATTAAATCCCAACTCGTAGTAAAAAAAGGTCTTTTTCAGGCGTTTTCCCAATGCAATGCGTTATTTGATTTCCTACTCTTGTTTCCTTGGCCAGTTGACTGTGGATCCAAGAAAATGAAACCCTGGACATTTTCCATCTTCCTTTCTGTTTCATCACGATGGTGCTCATCGGTCCAGGTCTGAGGATATTTGCTTTGTTTATGTTGAGGTGAATAATACGGACAGTTTCTCTGCAATTTCAGTGTATCTGTATCATTCCATAACTGGAATATAAAGTTGCAACAAAGGGCAAGTAATTGATAATTAAATACTGTATGTTTGACGATATAAACGGTGAGGCTCTACCACAGTAGAAAGTGCAATCAAATCGGCATCTAGGCGCCTTTGTAAAATCAGCAACCATGGATGAAGTGACTATTCACGGAATCTAGCACAGGTGTGTTTAGGCGGACCACCTTCCCTGCTGGTCTCGCTGTTGGTGACATGATGTGGAGGCTTATTCTGAGTAACACAAGCACCTGGTCTTCCCTCCATTGCAAATTATGCAGGAAAATATATTGAGTTTATATGGAAAAGGAGTTAGGGTTTAGGTTAAATAATTACCAACCAATTTTTTCACTTATCAAGTGACAGAGAAGACACTCTAAAATGTGTAGATGGAATGGTATTAAGTTTACTTATTTTTAATAAAAGACTGTCTCATATTGTATTTTATCCCCCTCTGTCTTTTGCTCAGTGCCTATGGCTCTTCCCACTCATAAGTATAACCCTATGCCCCACAAATATCTCAAATAGCCTCTTGGAGGTGATTTGACCTCCATGAACAACCACTGGTTCACTGTAGATCACCATAGACTTGACTCCATAGGCAGCGAGCTTGAGTTTTAGGAGCTTTTGTGGTGCAGTGGGTGTGACTTGGGCTGATAATCTCAAGCTCAGGAGTTTGAAAACATCAGCCAGCTCCTCAGGAGAAAGACTGAGCTTTCTATTCCTCTAAAATGAATTACAGTCTCAGAAACTCATAGGGGCAGTTCTACCCTCTCCAATAGGGTCACTATGAGTTGGCATTGACTTAGTGGCAGTGAGTTTGAATTTTTTGAGTTTGATAACCATTTTCTAGATAGCTTGACTAGAGACAGTTTTTTAATTAAGGGACATCTTTCCCAAAATATCTACGATTGTCTCTATAGCCTTTGGACTCCAGATATACCAACCTAGAAATATGATCGTGTCACCCCCAATGCCAATATTTTGAGAACTAATTTGTCATTACTCAGTGAATTAGTAGTAATGATTTAAATATTTAGCACACCTCCAACACCTGACTCTTGTCAGCTGATACCATGCCTCCCTCCCTCGCTGTTTGCACTCTGGCTACAACGATCTTCTTTGAGTCTCTGAAGTAAGGCAGGTCTTTCTCACTGCTGCGCCTCTCACCCCCTCATTGTCACCAGCCCTTCTCTTAACTCCTACAGCTCCTTCAAGTCGCAGCACCGTGTCACCTCCTTAGAAAAGTGAGTCCTGGCCCACCACTAGGGTCAACGCCACTGTGTACCTTCACTACAGCTGTAATTTACTTATGATGATGTAACTATTGAATTCATGTCTGTGTCCTCTAGTAGCCTTTGAGCTCCATAAGAAAAGAAATCGCACCTCCTGAAAGAGTTAGTTTATTGTGCCAGCCTGGCCGATAAACACATGTGGGATTAATTGAAGGGCGGAGAGATAAATGGCTCAATGAGCCTCACCTTTCTTGTCTCTCGCTCTTTGATCATCGGACCAGTGTGCGGCTGCCTTGCTTATTCTGTGCCTCAGTTTATGGGCTACACTACCTGTGGGATGCCTTGCCTGTGGACTGTGTCACTGTAAGTTGAGGTCCCTTTAAGACCACATGATTGAGGACTGACTGTTGGTGACCTGGCTGACAGTTGGTGACCTGCCTTGCTGTTTGCTGCCTATGCTGGGATAGCCTAGCTCTCTCTACAGAGGACTACCTGGCGGCCCTCAACACTTGACAGACTGCCAGTGTCTCACTACTCTCTCGCAGCAGTGAGTTGCACTGAGCCATTTGTATTGCTTTATAATTTAACTGTTCATTTCTGGTATTATATATCTATCTATCTGTATATAATTTAACAGCTCATTTCTTATGTTATCTATCTTTATAAATATATATATACAATTATGAGCAATCTGGTTTTATCTCTCTAGAGAACCCTGTCTAACACATTTCCTTGCTTATCTCAGTGTCTGAAAGAGACCATATTCTCAATTATTGTGATAAGTGCATATACACAGGGCTGAATGGATTGAGGAGTGAGTAAATGGGCACATGAAGAAAAAGATCTATGGCTAAGCTGACATTCCTTGCCTACACCTCTTTTGGGGTCAATTAAGTTGCTTTCTGGTTGGAGCAGAGCTCCCATCTGCTTGGAGAAATTAATGCTCTTAGTTATGACCTATTTGGCAAGAGCACAAGTTAACCTTCTCTTCTAGAAGAAAGGGTTAAGGGTGTGTCTTGAAAATGAGAGCAGACAGGATTCACAGGGAAGAGTGCAGGCATGTCATATTGAGCAAATCATACGTAACTATATTCTTATGGCTACAATTCCAGTAATATCACAAATACATTGTCCCATCAACCACCACTTCCCTGTCCCCAAGTATTTGTGACCAAAAATTGTTATGGACACAATATGTGAATCTACATATCATCTACTTGTCTATCCATTCCCAAAGTGATTCTAACTCATGTCAATTCAATGTGTTACAGAGTACAATTGTTCCATAGGGTAGGCTTGGCTGTAATCAGCCATGGGCTCATGGCTGGATTTGAACTACCAATCTTTAGGTTAGTAGTCAAGTGGAAAACATTTGCACCCCTAAGAGACATAAATGTTGTTATCAGGTGCCACAGCATTGGTTTGGGCCTCATGTGACACGCTGTGACAGAATAAATCCGCTCTACAGGGATTTCTCTCCTGATAACCTGTCCAAGGTACAGGAATCAAAGTCTTACCCTCCTCACTTCTATGGAGAATTCTGGTTGTACTTCTTCCCGAACAGATAGGTTTGTTCTTCTGGCAGTCCATGTTATTGTCAGTATCCTTTGCCAACACCAAAGTTCAAATTCTACAGTTCTGCTGTGGCCTTCCTTATTCACTGTTCAACTTCCACATGCATGTGGGGCGATTGTCCCATGGCATGGGTCAGGCACACCTTAGGTACTGAGAGAGCAGTCCCTTAAAAAACACACCATGGTAGAGAGGAGGGTCAGCCAAAGAAGAGGAAGATTGTGGAGGTAACGGATTACACAGTGGCTGCAATCATGGGCTCAAACATAACACTGTCGTGAGGATGGGGCAGGGCCCAGGAATGGCGATTCCTTCTTTTGTGTATAGGGCTGCTATGAGCCAGCACTAACTCAATGGCACCCAACACTACTCTTGCAGTCTGTGAACTTGTTGGGAGCCGGTCTTTAGATTGCCTGGTCATTTTCTCTTGGAGACAGGTTTGAGCAGAGGACCTTGCTGTTAGGAGACAGGTTTGAACAGAGAACCTTTCCATTGTCATTCAATTGCTTAATCATAATATTACCAGAGCTCTTTTCAGGAACATTGAGGATGCTTCAAGAACTTTGGATAAGATCAGGATTAAAAGAAAATGAAGTTTGTCCATGAACTTTTTGAGGCCCTGTGTTATATATTACATACACACCTCTCTTTTTTTCTGGGGTTTTCTCAAAAATCAAATACTATTGTATGTTTTGGTCTGCATCACTCTCTCTTATTTAATCATTTGTCTTGGAGATACTGTTTTATTGTTAATATGCACACATCCTTACTTTGAAAATAACATATTGCAGACATAAGCAACAGTACTGAGAACAATATAAAGAACACTTCATCTCTGTGCTTACAACCCTGCCTAGGATAAAGAAATATTACAGAAACAATTGAAACCATTTCTAGATCAGACAGTTGCTCTCCTGTCGTCCTTGTTTATCAGGCAGTGCATGGTCTTAGATTTTGACTTTTACATAACGTTCTCTGTTCATTCTCTCTAATATCTGCATAATATTTAAGGATCCTAAGATGCCAGAGTTTAATTGATTACCCCTAGGGCAATGGATATTTATACTCTGTGTATTAATTCTGAAAAATTATATAGTAAGATATATGTGTCTACATGAACCTTTGACTATGCAGCTAAGTATTTGAGTGTTTTTCTGGAATATGTATGAGGGCAAATATGTTACCAAACCTTTTTCAAGATACTTCCAGTTTCCATCCAGAAAGCTTTGCAGGTATGTCCTCCTACAACTTGTCCTGAAAGTGTCCCTTTCAGCACATCCTTACCAAACTCAAAAGATTGTCATCTTGGTTTTCTTTAAGTTATATTTTCTCAACAACAGCAAATGTGTGTACCTTTGAGCCAGTGCATTGGCCATTTGCAGAAAGGACATTCGACATTCTGCGTGAGCAGGCAAGGCCTCGTGTCTGACTTAGATTTCAGCGTCGAAGTTTTTACTTGTTTGGGGTAGAGAATTTACCACAAGGGTCAACGATTAAAGACAAAAGTTTATTTCAAGAATCTAAGTTATAAATTATGGATGCATTCGATTATTGTCGTTGTATCACTAAAGAGCAGTGGCTAAATTTAGTGTGAATCTTGTGCCCAATATATGTGATCATTGAGCTGCTTAAAAAGTCTATTAAGAGCTTGCCACAAGAATTCTTCTTCACACGTTTGCATTCTGAAAATACCTAAGCTTCCCCAGCTGTGCTCCAAGTAGCCCCCACCCCAGCTCCAACCCCATCTGTAGGATTTTCAAAAACAATCTAAAATAATTATTTTAGGATTGCATAAAAACTCCATTATGCAGTTTTCCATCAAGTTAGAATTTATCTTTTTAGTTGTTCTTATGCTTTCACCATTTTCTATAGCCTGCATATTTTTACAGAACATAATAAGCTGCCATCATCAAAAGTTTACATCTTAAATTTCTAGAAAAAAAGGTTTAGTATCCCCTTTTTAAAAATCAGCGTTTTCAATTGCAAGTTAGGGTGTTTAAAATTTAGTGGGAAAAGTGTTGGACTCGTAATCAGAATACCCTGCTTTAAATCACAATTCCATCACTTAATAGTTACAAGATGTGAATTCTCTTGACTCCTTGGAGTCTCGGTCTTTTTTCTGGAAGGGGGACATCGTAATATTAGACTACAGGTGAGCCATGAAGATTGCAGGAGGTTAAGACAGAAATTTCTCATGTAGTGATTGCCATATGGTTGTTGTGAGGTGCCATCAAGTGGGCTCCGACTCAATGGCCACCCCACGGACGGCAGAACAAACCACTGCCTGGTTCTGCAGCATTCTCACTGTCCTTACCATGTCAAGCCCATGGTTGCAGCAAAGATGGAAGAGCACATCCTGTTGAAGGTCTTTTTTTTTTTTTTTGCTGACTGTCTACGCTGCCAAACATGATAGCTTTCTTCAGGGATTTGGTCCCTCCCGATGACAACAATCACTAGGTACACCTATTTGTAAATGTAACCCAAACTACATATTGCCATTATATTCATTCACATAGAGAAAATGGCAAACTGCCAGCAAG
Organism: Tenrec ecaudatus; assembly: GCF_050624435.1. Taxonomy (NCBI): domain Eukaryota; kingdom Metazoa; phylum Chordata; class Mammalia; order Afrosoricida; family Tenrecidae; genus Tenrec; species Tenrec ecaudatus. The sequence goes on along the minus strand of NC_134531.1, from coordinate 157,245,202 downwards.
TTTGTGCGTTTCTTTCCTAGTGGATGAAATGGTGACTGAAAAGGCAAGAACAGAAGAGAATGAAAAATGTCCCCCCAGAATAGCTGTCAAAGAAGCAGTTTAGTGGAGCAGCTAGCCGCCTGGCCAGATAGAACTGTCTGGTAGCCCTTGACGGTCTTCCTGGATGATGTCTGCGGCAAGCCACAGAATTCATGTGGATATTGCCGCAGTGGTTTCTGATTTATTTGAATTGTTGCTGGACTTGCATTTCTTTCAACTGACAGTTCTACCTAATGAAGAAAGCTCTTTCTATGGCGAAATTTTGCTTATCACTCATGGTATAAGTGCACCTATTTCTAGCACCTAATTGGCATGTCACACATTGAACTTGGGGCTCTCTCACATTCCCTCTTGATTTCAAATCTACATGGGGTTAGAGGTGCTCCTCCCAGACACTCGGAATCTGTTCTATTTTCCCGCAAGATGAAAAGGCAGCATCAAGAGATGGATTCAATTACAAGACTGTGACTGATGGAGAACACATGTTCTCAGGGTATGCTCACAACATACATCATATATCAGGATGAGAGGATGAGACCTGAAATCAGGCAGTCCAGCCTGCCTGCCACAAGAGCTCCTGTCCAATATCCAGATATGTCAGCAGCCAGGTGCCCTTAGACACTTACTACGGTGATGGAGAGCTCAGAACAACACCAGGAAGCCATTGCGTGTTTCCAGACGCACTAGGAGTGTTTTAGAGAACTGATCTCTCTACCATCTCCAGCACTTGTCATTTCTATCTTTTTAAATTAGGCTGCCACTGTTGGTTGAAGATGATATCTCATCGTTGCTTTAGAATCTCCCAAATGGCTACTGATCGTGAACATTGTTCATGTGTTTGTTAGCCATTTTAATATCTTTTTAGATTAACTGTCTAAAACTGTTATGCCCTTTGCCCACTTTTTAATTGAATCATTTGTTTTTTGGTTTCATTTTATTTTTTAAATCATTTTGGAGGGCTCTTACAGCTCTTACAACACTCCATACATCAATTGTATCAAACATATTTGTACATATGCTGCCGTCATCATTTCCAAGACATTTTCTGCTTGAGCCCTTGGTATCAGTTCCTCTCTTTTCTGCTCCCGCCCCCACCCTCCAGCCCTCATGAATCCTTGATCAATTATATATTATTATTATTTTGTATCTTACACTGTCCATTGTCTCCCTTCACCCACATTTCTGTTAATCATCCTCTTTGGGGGCGGGGGGGGGGCTATATATCCAACCTTGTGATGGGTTCCCTCTTTCCTACTCTTCCCCTTTCCCCAACCAAACCCTACCCTCATGATTTCATTACTCCCACCACTGTTCCTGAGGGGTTTATCTGTCCCTGAATTCCATGTGCCAACAGCTCTTATCTGTATCAATGTGTGTTTTCCGGTCTAACCAGATTTGTAAGGTAGAACTGGGTCATGGTAACGGTGGTGGGGAGAGAAGCATTCAGGAGCTAGAGGAATGATGTGTTTCATTGGTTCTATACGGCACCTTGGTTGAATCATCCCTTCCTTATAATCCTTCTGTGGCGTGGGGGGGCGTGGAGGAGGGATATCCAATTGTCTACAGATGAGTTTTGGGACTCTGCTCCACCCCTCCTCATTTGCATCCTTATAGTTCTTTGTTTTGGTTCTTTTGATACTTGATACCTGATCCTGTGGACACCTCATGATCACACAGGCTGGTGAATATATAATGTCTTCTTTGTTATCACATAGTTCTTATGGTCTTCAGTTATTGATGTCCAATGTGTCAAATCTATTCTTGATGTGGTCTCTAAATTCAGAGGGGATATACTCAAGTCATATTTAGATCTTGTGGAGTTCTTTTAATTTTCTTCAGGTTCAGCCTGAACTAGCATATGAGCAATTGATGGTCTATTCTGCACCCTTGACTTTATTTTGTGTGATCATGTTGCACTTCTTCATTGTCTCTTCCCACAGACAAGGTCAATTAGATTCCTGTATATATTTTTATTGACTTATAGCATGATATTAAATTGATGAGTTTATTCATAAGGCAAAATAGGTTAGTGAGTCACTTCCACTTCCACGGAATAATTTGGCTGGTTCCTGTATATTTCATCCAAGTGACATACCAGTGTATGGTTACTGTTTATGTTACTGAAAAAAGATATTCACAAGTCATGGGTCTTGCAAAATTCTACCAAAGTAGAATTGGTAGGACGTTGCTTCTATCATCTACATGTTCCAACTACTGACCTTTCTTCTTGCTTCCAACTTTTGCATTCAAATTACCAATAATTATAAATGCATCTTGTTTGCATGTTTGATTAAGTTCAGACATAAGAAGTTACTTTCAAACTTTCAGTTCCTTTCTTGACTTTAATGCAGTGGTTCTCAACCTGTAGGTAATGACCCCTTTGGGGGTCGAATGACCCTTTCTTAGGCGTCACCCAATTCATAACAGTAGCTAAATTGCAGTTATGAAGTAGCAACAAAAATAGTTTTTTGGTAGGGGGGGGTCACCACCACATGAGGCACTGTATGAAAGGGTCACGGGATTAGCAAGGCTGAGAACCACCGCTTTAATGGTTGCATGAATCTGAATATTAGTCATATAAACTGCTCTTCCATGTGTTGTTGCTATTGTTGTTGTCAAGTGCTGTTGAGTCAGCTCCCACTTGTATCAACCCCATGCACAACAGAAGAAAATGCCACCCAGTGCCACATGATCCTCACAATTGTTGTTATGGTTGAGTCTACTGCTATAACCAAGGTGTCAATCAATCTTACCAAGGGTCTTCCTCTTGTTCATTGGCCTTCCACTTTACCAAGCATGATGTCCTTGGAAAAACACTATATTTCAAGGTCGATCTTAGACTGCTCTTTCTGACGACTAGTGTCACATCATTCCTTTCTTTATCACATCATTCCTGGCATAGTAGACCATATAAGTGTCCAATTTAAAATGAGTGATAACAGTCTGTTTCAGGTAAATGGTGCCCAAGATGTTATTTATGCATTCCATTTTATCATTTCTGAATTCCAGTGTTTCTAGGTTCTTTTTTCATGCATTCCATGCTCAATTACTAGCAGATGTTTGGAGCGATTTCTTTTTGAGTCCTGCTACATAAGCAAATGAAGGTCCTAAATGTATCATTCTTTCACATTATTAAGATTGACTGTACTTTCAGTAGGATCTCTTTATCAGCTTTGGTTTTGAATGCCTTCCATCTCGAGGTTCTCATCTTCTGGCACTATATTAAACAATGTTCTCCCCTAATCATAAAGTTTTCAGTGACTAATCCATTAGAAGTGCACCGCCTCTCTTTTCTTCTAGTTTATCTCAGTCTACTGCTCCCCTGAAACCTGTTCCCCATGAGTGACTCTGCTGATATAGTTCCCAGCAGCACGGTAAAAAGTAAGCCATTACGGTATGAAAAATTAGCAGATGATTAATGCCAGAGCAATATAAACCTTCATTAACAAACATTTAGAAACACAAAGCTATTGTGTCTTGACATAATTATAGCTATCCACTGCTGATAATGGTGTATTCATTTCTTTAACCCTTTCCCCAAAGAATGTTGTGCCCTTGGATTTGTACCATATCAAATTAGTATCTTTAAGGGACTCAAACTGTGGTCTTTTACATTTTTCTTTGAGTTTTTGGAATAAAAATAAGTCTGAAGGGGAAAGATCAAGAATATAAGATATGTGGGATAATGTTTCCCATAAATTTTTTATCGAACAGCACTTGGTATCTTTAAAAAATGAGCAGGTGCTCTGTCATGATTTAAAAATTTCCTCAGCACAAATTTCTTGATCTTTTCTCATCAGTGTAATTTTCAATTTTCTGAAATCTGAAATATTTTTCTTAATAAACAGCAGTGATCATCTTCTGTTCCTAAAGAAAACATATCAAGGTTACCCCTTGGGAATCGCGTAGATTGCCATAACCCTTTGAGCTGACCTCTGTGGCTCGAATTTAACTAGCAAACAGATTCCCACAGAAGCCACTCTTTCCATTGGACGTGTTTTTGAGAAAGCACTGCAATAGACACATGTGCATTACTTGGAGAGCTTGTCTGCAGCCACTCACTGATCTCAGAGACGTGTGTAAACATTCTCTGTTTGGAATAACTCTGTGTGTTGGACTCGAATTGTGAAATTCAATGCCCTGGTTAGTTGTTGTTCCAGGGTAACTAGCAAGTTTCTGACCCCTGTGGGTTGTAAGGGTTCATAGATAAGCCATTCCTGTGTGCAAAGAGTTAAGCCACAGTTTATTAAAGCATACGATTATTTCAAAAGCAGTGAAGAAGTGCGAGGGCACCTTAAGTAAGCATACATAAGATGTGATTCGCTCTGGAGGCAAATCTGGTCCCCCTTGAGAGTTGGGAAGGGATGTTTTCTAGGGGAACGCTTCTGTATTTGAAATGACACGTTCAGAGGGGGAGGGTTACCACTCTGCAGATGCTCAAGCAACTTTCTAATTACTTCCTCAATTTGTCGTTGGGTCTCTTAATTTTATCTCAGCCCCAGCTCTGGGTCAGCATGCTTTCAGACGTATGTCCAGGTACACTGCTGTGTCATGATATTCACCAGAACCTGGCTTCAAGGTAACGGTGTTCACCCAGTGAGTTCTCACAGTCCTTTGTTTACCAATTGTTCTCTCAGGCTCTTTGGTTCATTCCCTTAGCAGAAGCCTTTTTTATGTACCTTTGTACATGTGTACGTGTGTCTCTTCACTATCCTTAGAAGTACATCGTTTAAAATTCAACTGTCTTAGCAACTTATTTCAAAAGTGACATGCCAATTTAATGGCAAGAGATGAAATGAATTATAAAAATTTTAGTATACACACGGTACTAGGAATTTTATACTATATCACATTTTATACAAAAATGGAATAATTCACATGTCATACAACTACAAAAATGAGTCAGTGACTGAGTTGTTTCAGCAATCAATAGAACATTCTATTGTGCTCCCGTGAAGCAAGAATTGAATTTTACTACGTTTGCTTTGAATGACTCCTACTTCAATTTTTTTGTTTTGTATTAAATACTGTAATTATAAATGAACAAATAAAAATGTCATGAACGAAAATTTAATGATCAGTACATAGCAAAGAAAATTACTATATCTTATTTTTAGATAGAACTTCATCTCTAACATGTTACAATTTAAAATATTTCTATTCTTAGCTCTTACAAATGCTTCAATGATTCTATCACAATTGAGATGCTGAACATAACCAAATTGATGTGAAAGTGTGGAGATATAGTGGAGACGCATAACCCACCTGCAAGATAACTGGACAGTCCCTGTCAGAAGGGCCACTCAGAAGGGATGATACTCCAGAGTCAGTACAGCCCTGATGAAGCACATAGCTATCTTCTTTCTATAGGGTTTTTTATTTTACCTACCTCATTAATCATGTTAGACTTGCATCTGTTCATTTGTATAAGTAAGCTCTTGCAATACATGAAAGCCAAAATAGATAACCCTGTAGACACAGTAACAGGAGTCATGGTTCCCCGAGGGAACTGGAACTGAGGGTGGGAGAAGGGTGCTGATAGTATTGATGGTGCTGATAGCACTGTTGACTCTATAACCCCACTTGAGGGGAGCAAACAACAGGCTTGTATGTGAGTGGATATATTAGAGGGTGTATGAAGAGACAATCAATCAATCAATCAATAAGGGTTCCTGGGAGGGAGGGGGGAGAGGGTGGGATAAAGGGGAGCTGAAATTAAGGAGTTCAAGAAGAAAGAAAAGGTTTGAAATCAACTGTAGTAGTAATTGTACAAGACTGCCTGATGTGATTGAACTATGGGATGTAATATCTGTGAGAGCTCCCAATAAAATAGTTTTTTTAAAAGATGCTGAACAACATCTACTTCCACATGTGATAAAACAAATAAATAAGTAAAAACTGAGTAGATGCTGACTCATAAAGACCCTCACAGGTAGGGTAGAACTGCTTCTGTGAGCTTCTGACACTAACTGTTTCCAGCAGTAGAATGCCCTGTCTCTCTCTGGTACAGTCGCTGGTTCATTTACACTCGATCACAGCCCAATTCATAACCATTATGCCAAATGCTTCAGAAGTATTGAAGCCAAAGATTTACTCTGAAGGTCTTGAATCTCTTTAAGGATGAACATGAGCATTCTGTTGTACAGTTTGTAAAGAAAGCAATTTAATGTTGGGAAATACCTATTACATTGTATATCATATCATGGAATTATACATTCCTACATTGAGTAAAATTTGTCTTTCCTGAATTTATAAACTTAATTTTCCTGTAAGAGTGAAAATTGTGGGCCTCTTTCCAAAAATTTGTATTTAAATCATCAGTAAAAGACTGCACTAATTTCTTGAAGGCGTTCAAGCATCCTCCATGAAATATAATCTATTTCAAATAACTTCAGACTTTTATTTATTCGCATGAAAAAGTCAGATGTGTCAATGATGGTGTTTATGCATAATTTATCTTTGGCCTCAATATTTCTGAAGCATTTGCACGATTTACTTATGTCTTTCTATCTTCACTAATTTGTGCTTCCAGTGGATTGAACTGATTTCATGTTTATAAATCATGGTCAGGTTCCTCTAATTGCTCGATCTGCCCCCAGAGAATGATATAATTTAGTAACACAATTTTAGGTAGTTTGAACACAAAATAATATGCAGTGCCAACAGTTGGAGAATGCAGAAGCCACTACTTAATTTTCACAATTAGCTTTGCACCCTAGAAATATAGTCTATGTATCAAATCTTATCTTTTTCATCATCCAGAAACTTTTTATATGAATTTTTTATTTGTCCACTGTGATCTTAATAATCACTTGGCCCTCATTTTATCAGATATGTTATATCATTACAAGAAAATATTATTCCACAAAGTAATCTGTCCCGGTCTGCAACCAAACATGGGCCAGATGCAGAAGTGAGCAGTATTTTGCTCTGTCGTGTCTGAGGTCTCCAGCAGTCAGGGTGGACAGGACAGCCTCTAACAAAAGCCATTTCAAAAGGAAAAAGGCAGCCATCAAAAACCCCATTGGCAGTTTTACATTGACACGCACGGGACCCCCATGAATCAATGGGAACTGTTTCTGTTTTGAGCATTAAACCTAACTATCACAGTGGGTATACAGTGGTGGCGGTGGTGGCGGTGGTGGTGGTACCTCATGTCAAGGAGTTCAAGAAGGAAGAGAATGCTTTGAAACAGATTGTGGTAGCAATTGTACAATACGGCTTGATGTGATTGAACTGTGGGATGATATGATATCTGTATTAGTTCCCAATGAAATGGTTTGGGAGAAAAGAATCAATCAATTGTATTTTTGAGTACAATCTCTCCGAAGGAAAGACACAAGTCCAGTGCTGGTTGGATAACCTCAGACGAGTAAATTCACCTAAGTCTCCTCTTCCTCATCTACAAAAGTGGGTCCACAAATCTCGTGATGCCGTAGTTAGTTATGATAACATCTTAGTGATGGATCCAGCTCTGGCAGATGCCGGGTGTATGATCACGTGTGTTACAGCTGCTCTTCTCAACGTGACCTTCTGGAGGTAAATGAAGAAAATGGATGCTCTATCCTGACTTTCAGAATGTTCCTCAATTCCTTGTCTCATTTTGTGTGACTCACAGCTCCAAGGAGGGTTTTGGGTCAGTGGAGAAGGTCTTGCTGCTCACGTTTCTCTCGGCGGTTATCTTGATGGCCATCCTGGGGAACCTGCTGGTGATGGTGGCTGTGTGCAGGGACCGGCAGCTCAGGTGAGCAGCGCTGGGGAACCTGGGTGGCCTTCTGGGCTCTCTCCCTGGGGCATTAGGGTTTGAACACGTTCCTCCTACTTGTAACCCTAGAGGAAATAAATTACGTGCATGCTGGTAATTTTGGGAACAGAGATCAGGAAAAAGGGAATCATAAAACTCTAACATCGTTGCAATTAAGTATGTTTTTCATCTTGTTTTCTTTTTCTACTTCTCTTTCTTTTTTAAATGGTTGTCATACTATGTACATTGCTAAAAACACATCGACTCTAATCTACTGTATCGATGGTTCAGAGAAGGGATAGCAAGATTTAAACCTGGATCTAAATCTTTCCACTTCAGCAGTCCCAACACCGATTGAAATAATAATCACTCGAAGAGCTTTTAAAAATAACCAATGTGTGGTAGAAGTTTGTGCCATGAGCTCTTTGGGAGATGAGCCTACGGCCAACAAGAAAAAAGAGCTGCGCGTGGATGCCATTTGTCATCCCGGCTCTCTGATCTTGGAACCTCCTCTACCCAAGGGAGATGAATAGCCAGGACCTTCTACAGAGCCAAACACGAAAGCCCGCCCTGGTAGCCGGTGCCCTGACTTGTGACTTCTAGCCTCCTGCATGGTGAAAGGATAAAGTCCTATTCATCAAAACCAATGGGAATAAAAGGAAAGACTATTTGGAACACTCTGTTGTTGTGTACCATTGAGCCATTTTCAATAATACAGGACAGACTAGAACTACTTCCTCATGTTTCCTAGGCTGTCACCTTTACAAAAAGGCACTGGATTAAATGCCCACCTGCTTACCAAAATGTCCACAGTGTGAACAATAGCAGCTCCTGAAGAAAGCCGTGGCTGTCTGCTTCCACACAAAGTGAATGCCTTGGAAACCCTGTGGGTAGTTCTGGTCTACTCTAGAAGGTCACTGTGGGGCTAAGGCAATAGGCAGTACGTTTGGCTTTGGGGAAGGTTCAACTTTATGGGAGCAGATCAGCAGCTCTTTCCTTCTGCAATATTGCAAGGGAGCTAGACCACACCCCTTTCAGTTTGTGGTCAGTTGTTTTACCATTGCTCGACCATGCCTCTTTATTTGGTACACACACACACACACACACACACACACACAGACACACACATTTAATTGCTCATTGTTTATTTGAAATTCAAACTTAATATTGTATACTATAAATCAGCCCTAAATTAGGGTGGTGAGAACAATGTCTTCATATTTATCATAATTCATCAGGTGAACCGCACACATGAAGCAAATGTTGCTACAAATAAGTGTGAAAGTGCCAGTCTAACAAATGACACCCATAAGAAGTCCATGGCCCTTTGTGAGAAGAGCATCTTGGGAGGGTACTTGAGAATCTTCAAACTGAGGACTGAAGGGGTGCCTGGGGCTTGCTCAGCTGGTGCCTGGGCACTGGGTGTGTGGGCTGGGAAGAGCAAGCACCGGTGTAAATGCCCTGCAATGGCAGAGCTATGAGAAGACCAGTATATCCAACCAGTGGGGACAAGAAAAGGGGGCTTTGGGTGAAAGGTGTGTCTGGAGAAGTCACAAGGGACAGGATCATACAGGGCCATATCAGCCATGTTACAAAAGGGCAAACTGAATCTCATCAAACACATTACACAATCGCCTTTTCCTTTCCCCCCTTTCTTAGCTCCCTGTCCTTTTATTCCTCCCCTTTCACCCCCTTTCCTGCTCCTTTCCTCCCTCTCCGTGACTTTCTCCTCCTTTTCTTTCACAGGAAGATAAAAACCAATTATTTCATTGTATCTCTTGCCTTTGCGGATCTGCTGGTTTCGGTGTTGGTGATGCCTTTTGGTGCCATCGAGCTGGTCCAAGACATCTGGATTTATGGGGAGATGTTTTGCCTCGTCCGCACATCTCTTGACGTCCTGCTCACGACAGCGTCGATCTTTCACCTGTGCTGCATTTCGCTGGATAGGTAAGCTCAGAGCGATGGGGAGGGCGGGGCTGTGTGCGCAGACAAGGTCCCGATGGAGACTGCGCAGTATCATTCTTTCTTCGCAATTGCATTCAAAGAAATGACTCTTAGAAGGGTAAATTCCGTGATCCGATTCACTCATCCTCTGGCCTATGTGGTAGGTTCCCTTCGGGTCGGGACTTCCCTTGGGCACTAGAAAAAAGAGATGGCCAAGATCTAGAACATGCTTAGCATCAAGCCCCAAAGGCCAGCCGTCTAGCTATCACACATTTCTGAGTTCTGTACTGATGCTGTGCACAGCATTCTGGGGGACCCGTGGCAAGAGTAAACATGCTTACCTCCTCTGGAGCTGGGAGCAGTTTGGAGAGCTCATCTTTACGTTTGAACACACTCTTTACCGGGAAAGGCATCTGTGTCACAATGCCATGGTATGTATGTTCGGTATGTACCTGCGATTGTGGCTGACAGGAGTGAGACGTTTGAAGAATTAATATACAATGGCCAGTCATACCTTGTGCTTTGGACTAGGGCCTTGGTAGCAGATTCTTCCTGTTGCTTTTTCCCCGTGTTTGACATTGAGAAGCCGAATAGTTTCCATCTTTGTGCTATTTGCATTATGCTGGAAATGTAGGCTTCTCACTTGTATCGGCAGTTTTCATTTTCCAAGTCTGCTCATTTGCATTCAATATGAAAGGCAGAATGCAAATTGAAAGTCAGATGATTATACTAACATATGCTGCCATCGATGTAGTCATATGAAAGGGACTGGATCCAAGAATAAAGTGTGGTGTGCAACTCCTGTATTATCAGAATTACCAGGGGAAGCTACCTCTTTATTTTTTTAAACATTTTATTAGGGACTCATACAACTCTTATCACAATCTATACATATACATACATCGATTGTATAAAGCACATCTGTACATTCTTTTCCCTAATCATTTTCGAAGCATTTGCTCTCCACCTAAGCCCTTTTCATCAAGTCCTCTTCCCTCGCCTCCCCTCCCTCATGAGCCCTTGATAATTTATAAATTATTATTTTGTCATATCTTGCCCTATCCGGCGTCTCCCTTCACCCACTTTTCTGTTGTCCGTCCCCCAGGAAGGAGGTCACATGTAGATCCTTGTAATCGGTTCCCCCTTTCTAACCCACTCCCCCTCTACTCTCCCAGTATCACCCCCCACACCCCTGGTCCTGAAGGGAAGCTACCTCTTAATGTCAATCAAACAGACTAGCAGATCTAGTTTATTCTCTTGCCTTGGCACAGGTCACTGTCTCTTTAGTCAGGACTAGAAAAAGTAGCCCAATGCAATTCAGGATTGTGGTAACTCTAAAATATATACTTTTAAACCCTAAATACTGCCCAGAGAATTATTCCCAATGCGGGAAACTAAGAACCATAACCAACTGAGGGAACAGCAAATTCATCCGCCATCTCGGAAAATATGTTCTCATAGATGGGAGCTGCAGAATTAATGGTCTGCTGTATTTCAATGGCACTCCGCCCCCCCCCCCACCTCTTATGTTTGCTCTACCAAGAACACATGGTTGAATGTGCTTAAGTCAAATGAATGTATAATGAGACGACTACAGCTAGAGAAAATGACTTGAATACAATTTCACTCTTGGTTGGGAGCCAGCCCCCTCATGTATCACAGCTTTAATTTTGTGTTTATTTACAGTAATTTAGATTTAATACATGAAAGGACTCTTAGGGCTGTCAGTGTTTACCAATCTCACTACCATCAAGTTGATTCTGACTCATAGCAAACCGACAAGACAGTGTGGGCCTGCCCCTGTGGGTTTCTGAGCCTGTGGCTCTTTATGGGAGTGTTGTTGCTGTTAGGTGCCATCCAGTTGGCTCCAACCCATAACGACTCTCTGCACAACAGAATGAAACACTGCCGGGTCTTGTGGCTATTGTTCCTATGTCTGAATCCATTGTTACAGTTACTGTGCCAATTCATCTAATTGGGAGCCTTCATCTTTTCCAGTGCCCCTACACTTTACCAAGCATAATGTCCTCCGCCAGGGACCGATCTATTCTGAAAACATGTCCAAAGTGTGTCAAATGAAGTCTTGCTGTCCTTGCTCCTGAGGAGCACTCTGGTCTCACTTCTTCCAAGACAGATTGGTTCATCCTTTTAGCAGGCCATGATACTTTCAATACTCTTTTCTAGCACCACAAATCAAATGCATCAATTCTTCTTCCATCTTTCTTATTCAATTTCCAACTTCGTCATATACATAGGTCAATTGAAAATACTTCAGGAGGAGGAAGCCTATCTTTCTCTCACATTGAAGTTACAAGGAGCTGTTTCTGCTTGATTTTGAACCAGGGACCTTAGGAGTGTGAGGCAAGCATGATAACCACTACACTATGGAAACCAGATAGCTGTTGGTGTATTCTGTATGTAAATAAATACTACCACTTCCCCAAAAATACAATGTCCAGGAGTCAATATATTATGGAAGTCTAGAACCATATGCATGTAATCATTGTCAAAATTAATGGTGAAACTAAAAGTATAATAAGCAATGTAAAATTAAACCAAGTAAGCACAGGCTTGCATATGTTTACTTAATGATCTGCCGTGAACAGCATTACATGGGTTTCACCAATTAATAAGTAAATGCAAGAGAGCCACGCTATCGTGCTCATTGGGTAACCTATCGCCAATTATAGAGCTTGGAAAAGGCAAGATCTGGGTGGTCAGGGCAGCTAGAGGTGATCTTGAAGTGTAGGCACAAGTGAATGAAGTGTAGTAAACAATGTAGAATCATATCTTTCTGGCATGCACAAGTACTTTGGGTATCTCTGAGAGGACTGATTTTCTTGGCAGGGTTGACTCCAGAGTTCCAGACTTATAGTCGAGTTCTTTTAGAGTCACTAAGTACATCTGTGTTGTAATGGGGAAATGTGAGTGGTCATTAACGACCATTTGTTTTAGGACTGAAGGGATTTTGTTTCAAATCCAGGAGCCCTGGTGGAACGTGGATGGCGGTGAAGGTTAGAACCCACCAGGAGCTCTGTGGGAGACATACGTGTCTGTCTGCTCCTGTACAGACTTCACACCTCGGAAGCCCCAGATGCAAGTTCCCTTCTGCCTTCTAGGGTCACTGTGTTAGACTGAGTTGTCCAGAGATACAAAACCAGTGACATTTGTGTGTGTGTGTGTGTGTGTGTGCGTGCGCGTGTGTGTAGAGAGAGAGAGAGAGCTTTATATAAAAAGGCAATCTTACATCAAGAAGACATCTCAGCCCACTCTATTCTAATACCATGGGTCCAATATAAGCCTGACCCCTCTTCAGACTCCCATATCTGTCCACCGTTGAAACAGAAAGGCGGAGATCAACATAGGAAGCTTACAGGCTGGTGGGTTCAAAGTCACATGAATCCAAAGTCTATGGAAACATGGTAGACCACTGACAACTCTCAAGGTCAGGTGACCTCTATGGAGCTGCCTGGAGGCAGGCAGAGTATTCCAAAAGGGCAGGAAGGTGAAGGGGGTAAAAGAGAGAGGAGCATTTCTCCGTTTCTCTGCTATAAAATGGCCACACCCCAAAGGGGGCTTCACCAGGCTGCCACCTGATCAACAGGTTGGACTCCACCCCTATCTCTACACAGGTACCATCAAGTTGACAAAATATAACCACCATTGAAATCTAGTCTCAGTGAATCAGAGTCAATTAAATAGATGGCAATGAGTTTGATTTGGATTTCAAAGATCAACTCAGCCACTTTTTTTGTTCTGAGAATGGCAACATTACTTACTCTATCTAAACTTTAGTTTTCCAAATTAAACAATGGATAAAATAGTACCTATTGCCTAGAATGGGATTTAAGGTGAGATTAGGTGATTCGGGTGAAGTATACCAGTAAAGCCTCATGGCACACCACACAGTCAAGTCTTCAAATTCTGCACAGAGTCGTGATCTTTCTCTCAAAACCTGAGTTTCCTCAGTGAAGAGCTGCTCCCATAGCTGCATCAGCCAGAGCAAGCTAATGATTCCCAGCGATGGTCTTTCTTTATCTCCTACATCTAAATAATAAGTCCTATCAATTTTTCTTCCTACGTAGACGTTGTTCTGTTTCTCTCCACTCTGTAATTCTAGACCAAGCTAAGAGCATCTCCTGCATCAATCACTGCAGATAGCCTTTCCTTGTTCTCTGCAAGCCTCTTTTATTTCCACTCACTCCATTCTCCACATAAAATATCTCCTGACCATTTGGAAAAAATTAACTCTGATCCTGTTGCTCCTTTGCTTAAAACCTGTCAACAGCAATTGGTTGCACTGAGGACAAAGGTCAAACTACTTGGCCTATGTTGTTGTTGCTAGGTGCGACTCAGTAGGCCCTGACTCACAGCAACTCTGTGTACAATAGAACGAAACACTGCCAGTTCTGCACCAGCATCACAATGAGTCTTATCTTTGAGCCTACTGCTGCAACCACTATGCCAATCCATTTTCTTCAGCATCTCTCTCCTTTACACTAACCCTCTACTTCACCAAGCATGGTGTCTATTTCCAGGAACTAGTCTCTCCTGATCAGATGTCCAAAGAACTTGAAACAGAACCTCCCGTCCTCCCTTCTAAGGGGTATTCTGGAGGTACATCTTTTATGATAGATTTATGTGTTCTTCTGGCACTCCATGGGACTTTTAATATTCTCCTTCAACATTATAACTCAAGGTAAAATCAATTCTTCTCTGGACTTCCTTAATAATTATCCAGCTTTCACATGCATCTTAAGTGAATGAAAATTCCTTAGCTTGGGTCAGGTGTACCTTAGTCTTCAAAGTGACATCCTTGCTTTTTCACACTTTAAAAGAGGTCTTGGAAGATAAATTACTTAATATAAGATGGTCTGCCATGACTCTCTGCTGCTTCTTTTGGTATTGATTGTGAATACAAGATGAAATCCGTGACAATATCAGTCTTTTCTCCATTTATTATGAGGTTCTCTGTAGATCCAGATGTGAGAATTTTTTATATTGAGTTATAATCCATACTGAAGGTTGTATTCTTTGATACTCCTCAGTATGCGATTCACGTCCTTTGACTTTCAGCAAGTAAGGTTGTGTCACCTGCATGTCACAAGGGACTAATGAGTTTTCCTACAATCATGATGCCATGTTCTTCTTCATGTAGTCCAGCTTCTCCAAGTATCTGCTCAGCATACAGATTGAAGGAGTATGGTAAGCCACAGCCTTGATGCATGCCTTTCCTGCCCTTTTCTGTTGACTGCTTCTTGGCCTATGTACTTCTGCATAAGCATAATTAAGTGTTCAGGAATTCTCATTCTTCAGAATGTTATCCCGTTTGTTATGTAACCCCCACAGTCAAATGCCTTCGTATATTCAATAAAACACAGGTAAACATCCTTCTGAAATTCTCTATTTTCAGGCAAGATTCACATATCAACAATTATATTCTCTTGCCCATGTCCTCTTCTGTTTCCAACAAGAATTTTGGCATCTCCCTGTCATGTACTGCTGTGACTGTTTTTTAAAAATATCTTTAACAAAATTTTACCTGTGTGATATTAATAATATAGTTAAATAATTTCTTCATTCTCTTTGTCACCTTTCTTTGGAATAAGCACAAACATGGCCAGGTAGCTGCCTTCCAATTTTCTTGGCACATGAGTAAGTGCTCCCAATTGTGCATCTGCTATTTGAACCATTTCAGTTTGTATTCTATTTCCTGGATGTTTTTCAGCAACGTCTTCAGTGCAGTTTGGACTTCTTCCTTCAGTACCATCAGTCCATAATAATATGCTACAACTTTAAATGGTTGAATGTCAACCAATTCTTTTCGGTAGAGTGACACTGTACAATCTTTCCTTCACCGTTTCATGTTTTCTGCATCATTCAATCCAAGGAGCCCAGGAAGCATATTGGGTTACATGTTGGTCTTCTAGCATCAAGGTCAATAGTTTGAAACCACCAACTGCGCCTTGGGAGCAAGATGAGATTTTTTACTCCGATAACAGTTACAGTCTCAGAAATCCACACGGGATTTCTGTTCGGTCCTATAGGGCTGCTGACTCAGAGTTGACTGGATGACAGTGAGTTTTTGTTTGCATCATTCAATATGTTGCTAGTAGAATCCTGTAATATTGTAACTCACACCTTGAGTTTTCTCTTCAGTTCTTTCGACTTGAGATGTGCTGCATGCTTTCTTCCTTTTCAATTTTTCAGTTGTCTGCACATGTCATTATTTTACTCTTTCTTCTTGAGCTGCCTTCGATCTTTTCTGTTGAGCCTTTTACTTCTTCATTTCTTCCATTTGCTTAAATGACTCTAATTCAATAGCACGTTTTAGCATCTCTTCTATATCCATGTTGATCTTTTCTTTCCTGACTCCTTAATAATCTTTTACTTTCTCCATGTTTGATATTCGTTATTTTTCTTTTTTAAATCTTTTATTGGGGGCTTGTACAACTCTTA
Organism: Tenrec ecaudatus; assembly: GCF_050624435.1. NCBI lineage: Eukaryota > Metazoa > Chordata > Mammalia > Afrosoricida > Tenrecidae > Tenrec > Tenrec ecaudatus. The sequence goes on along the minus strand of NC_134531.1, from coordinate 157,229,016 downwards.
TCGCAATCCATACATCCATCCATTGTGTCAAACACATTTGTACATTTGTTGCCATCCTCATTCTCAAAACATTTGCTTTCTCTTCGAGCCCTTGGCATGTATGATGTTCCTGATATGAGTCTCTAACTCCTCTGGTCTCTGGTCACTAGTGTTCAGTATGTTAAATCTGTTCTTTAGCTGTTCTCTAAATTCAGGTGGGATATATTCAAAATGGCCCTGATACTATTTGGGATGATGATTTTGAGCTTCTCCATCATCTGGTAGTTCATGTATGTCATCATCATTTATGTTGCTGACAAAGTTATTGCAGCTTTAAAGTCATCAGTCTTTCAAAATGCAGTCATAAGATCTCCACCTTCATTTCTGTTTTCAAAACCATATTTTCCAACTACTGAGCTTTCTTTTTTGTTTCTAAATTTTCATCCCAATTCCCAGTGATGATGACTGCATCTTGCTCATGTGTTTGGTCTATTTCACACTGAAAAAGTTGGCTCTAACTCCATCAGACTCACTCTTTGTAGAACTTAGTGCAGTTTGAGCTAAAATTAATTGTGGAATTTTCTAGTAGATGCCTCTCTCTCTTGCAATGGAAATAATTTCACGGCTGTGAATAAGGGCAAGGTTCCTAACCTCATGAAATTTTTGTTCTTTTTTAAACACTTTTTATTGTGAATCAGGTGAAGATTTAGAGAAACACTCAGTTTTCCATTCACCAATTCATACACATTTTTGCATGTCATTATTTGCAGTCTTCACAATGCATTATCAATGTCATTTCCTACTGTTTCACCCTCTCTCTTAACCCTTTCTGTCTTCTGATCCTTTGTCCTTCAGCCAAACTGCTCTTCAGATCTCAAATCATTGATTAGTCTAAGGAGTATATGCCTACCTATTGTTATGGCTTCTCTCATAGCAGTGGTTCTCAACCTTCCTAATGCAGTGACCCTTTGATGCCGTTCCTCATATTGTGGTGACCCCCAACTATAAAAAAATATTTTTTGTTGCTACTTCATAACTGTAGTTTTGCTACTGTTATGAACTGGATGACCCCTGTGAAAGGGGCATTCTACCCCCAAAGGAGTCGCAACTTACAGGTTGAGAATCGCTGCTTTATAGTGTTGTCTATTGTTAAGCTTAAAATTGAACCACGGGGTTGAATTCAATTCTAGACATGAAGTATTATTAAGGGCTGTAATCTCAAGGGTTCCCCCAGAGTGTATCAGATCAATCACCTGGTATGTTTATGATTTTAGATTTTGTTCCACAATTTTCTTCAACTCCACCCAGGAAGTTCTAATGTGATGGGCTTCAGAACAGTCAGTAGTGGTGATTGAGTACCATCTATTTCTTTAGTCTTATGGTCATGAAAGCTGAGATTTGCCTGGTTCCTTACTCATTGTTGCTATTTTTTCTCTTGTGCCTTTGCTTTTTTTTTTTTTATTCTTCTTTGCTCTGGAGGGGGATAGATGGGTAGTTGTACCTTTTGGAGTCATTTGTATTCTGCTGAGGCTGACAATTAGCCAGTCCGTGCATAATTAGGTATTTGGTAAGCACTTAATGAACTAATGAAGTATGAGTATAGGCTTTTTTTGAGGAGTCTTAAAATATCCTACCATTAACTTCCACTTAAGGGGCCAGCCGTGGTTGTGCAGTGCTTAATCATGTGACTGCTAACCAAAAGGCAAGTGCACCCAACCCATCAGCGACGTCAGGGGAGAACGACAGGGCAGGCTCGTTCCATAAAGATTTCTAGTCTTCGAAGCCATAGAGGGCACTTCTGTTTTGTCCTGTGGGGCCATTGTCATTCAGAATCAATTGGACTGCAATAAGTTTATCTTGGAACTGCAATCTCCTTCCCTTAGAGTTGGCCTCAAAAGCTCTCATACATTAGTTGTATTTGGATTCTTTAGTTTGGATTGCTTTTCCTTCGGAAGCCTGAGGAACTTGCTAAGTATCTTCAGCATTCCTGTTCCAAGGTTGAATCCTTCATTGAACTGGAAGATCCACCCTGAACATTATTTGGTGGTGTTTCAGGCTGGAAGAGTATGACTTCAGTTTTCTTCCTCTGTGGCCTTCTAGACTAGCAGTTGGGGTGAGTGGATTTGGGCCAGCACACACAGTGAGTGTCCTCAGTGAGGTGCAATGTCATTCCCAAACCTAGGATTGCCTGGCAATATACTCTGTGCAACTCCTTCAGTCGACAGCACTTACTGTGATGACTATACATAGCAGTGATTCTCAGGCAGGAATGCTACCTTTGATTCATAATTATCATAAGAGTATGAAAGTCACAAATAATGTGATAGTCTTAGCTCTCTAAGCAAGAGATTTGATGTAAAATCCAGTCTATTCTAAATCTATGACTTTAGAATGTCAGTGATCTGCAGCTTCTCACGTTAGGATATTTCAGCCTTACAACAGTTGTGTTTAAAGTTAAGTCACTTCGTGCAGCTTCATGTTGGGTCCCTCCAGTATTGCCTATGAAGAATGGTGCACGTCTCAAAAAGACAAACTATAACTCAGCTAACCTTAGCATGCAGCCAGGCTCACAAGGGCAGAACAGAAAGTTAAAAATGCATGATTAGGAACTTAATACAACGTTCATTCTACCATTTGAGCTCTGTGTAAGTCAAGCTGAGCATTTCCCCAAGGGCAGGCTAACTATCCAGATTTACCCTCCAAACAGAAGTGAAATTACCTTTACAGTGACAGACACATGCCCACCCCCTCTGGTCATGAATTTCCATTGTAATGCACTGAACATCCTTGTAGGCGTGTTTATTAACTTGGTGTGACCATGGGGCACTGCTATATCGCAGGAGCTATTTGGTGCTCATCCTCTCCTACCCCCCCCATCCCCGACTGATGAATAAAACGTGACCCCAGCTGAGGTGAGGCCTCCTCTGAAAATGTGCCTTGTAAAATGTACAAATACAGGAGGGATAAGTGGACCCTAAGCATTTGACAGACCCACTTCCGCATTGCTGGGAGACTGGGTTAGAAGATCACCTGACCATTACTGTAAAGATAAACACCAATCCAAGACAAGGGAACAAATGCCTGTCTTTGTCTTGGTGTTTCTCTTACAGGAGTGTGCTTATACAATGACTGTCCATTTTTGATTGGCTCAGCATGATGTCTTCCCAGTCTGTCTATTATGACCTGCTTTGTGGTGCAAATCTTAAATGTTATTTCTTTGGAAGAAGACTGGTTGACTTTTCTTGATAAATCAAGGTGGACTATGGATGACATGACATGGTGACTGGACAGAGGTGAGGCCCTGTGTGGTAAAGTGAAATTCCTTATCAGGACTCTTCTACCCCTGTCCCATATGAGATGTCGTATCCTTTCACCGTACTTGTTCAATCTGTATGCAGACAAATCATCAGAGAAGCTGGATTAAACGAAGAAGAATGTGGCATCAGGATTAGAGGAAGGCTTGTTACAACCTTCGGTATCCAAATGACACAACCTTGCTTGCTGAAAATGAGGAAGACTTGAAGCATTTGTTGATGAGAATCAAGAATTGCAGCCTGCACTGTGGATTACAACTCAGTGTAAAGAACACGGAAATCTTCACAACTGGACCAATAGGTAGTGTGGTAGTTACATATGCAGGTGTCAAATTTGGACTTGAGAGGATTAAGAGTGAGTGGGATGGAGTCTAGCCTGTCAATTGAGTCATAGCCAATGAAGCCTCTGTGCGGGCATGGATTCCTCCTGAGAAATACTGGGAAATCCGGGTTTTCTTCCTTGGAGGCAGGAGACACTCTCTGCTGACTCCCTGGGAGACATTGCAGCTGGCAAGACACGTGGAACTATGCTAGTGCCCTGAGCTGGAGAAGCTACTGGACCTACCCTGATGCAACCAGACCTCTGAAGCCTGAGAAGCCACGTAGAGACCCAGGCCAGCGCTGAGATGCTTACACTGCCACTGGAGTCAAAGACTTTCTGCTCACTGACCTGTGATCATCCTGCATTCATCATCACTGCATGTGTTTCATGAGTCTGAGGAGGACTTTACAGATTGGTCTAGGCTAATATTGGACTTATGGGCTTGGACTGGACTGGGTTAGGATGCTTTCCCAATGTTCAATTACCCTTTATATAAAACTCTCTTTCATACACATATGAGTTGCCATGCATTTTTTTCAGTAGTCTACCCAGACTAACACATGATAAATGTTGTAGTTGTGAAGGATTTTGTCTTATTAGGATCCATACTCAATGGTCATGGATATAGTAATCAAGAGATCAAATGCCACATTGCACTGGATAAATCTGCTTCACAAGACCTCTTTAAAGTGTTGAAAAGCAAGGATATTACTTTTAGGACTAAGGTGTGCCTGGCCCAAGCCATGGTATTTTCAGTCAATTCATATGCATGTGATAGTTGGACATTGAGTAAAGAAGATTAAAAAAAGGATCGATGCATTTGAACTTATGGTGCTGGTGAAGAATATTGAAGTACAGTGGACTGCCAAAAGAACAAACAACTCTGCACTGTCAGAAGTACAGCCAGAATGCTCCTTAGAGGCAAGGTCAATGATTCTTAGTCTCACGTACTTTGACCCTGTTAGGAGAGAGCGGTGCCTGGGGCAGGGCACAGGAGTGAGTAAAGTGGAGGGGCAGCAGAAAGGAGGATGACCCTCGACAAACTGGATCAACACAGTGGTTGCATCGATGGAGTCGAACATAAGAACAGTGGTGGGGATGGCAAACCTGGCGGTGTTTCATTCTTTTGTACATATGACCCCTTTGAGTTAAAACCAACTCAGTGGTACCTAACAACAACAACATCTATTTCTCCATCACTTCCACCAAGTTATTTGGTGAAGTTATGCAAACAGGACCTATGTAGCATTAGTACAGGGGCCTGGCTATAATGAGGAGTCTTCTCAGAAGCAGACACAGAGAGAACTCTCAGGACCATCAAGAAAGAAGAACCACCAGTGGATTAGATTCCAGATCTCTGCCTGGAGTGGCAAAGGCTGAGACCAGAGGCACCAGACCCTGCAGTACAGCCACCATGGGACAGAGCAAAGGAGCAGGCTGAGATCAGAGGCTGAGCAGAGACCCGGAAAGAGAACAGAGGAGCAGTGCAAAGACTCTGGGGTAGGGTAGCAGGTAGGCTTCCTGACCCCTGGACTGCTGACTAAGGACAGGTGTTGCTAGGGACTAAAAAGACAGTATTCTTAATCATTTCTGAACCAGGCTAGTGGTAACCTGGTAACTTCCCTAATAGACCCGCATGATTGTAAATATTGTCTATGAGCTCTGCGAGGCCATTGAGAAGGCCTGCCAGACCAAGCAGAGAGGTAGAGTGTTGTGGGCGGAATGGTCGTTCTCAGAATAAGGTAAAGAATGGTGCATGGTGGAGACATGTCTGGTGTCTGTCTCATGGCAGTTGGTCTGGGCTGGAATCTCCTTTGCCCATGTAGAACCAGAGGAGTTCAGATACGGCCTTGGACCTTGTTCTTACACTGTTACTGGCAGCTTTGCCAGAAGCGTGGGCATGGGAGATGGATGCAACCACTAGAAGAATGGACATACATTTTTTAAAAAACTGATTGAAGGACCCAGAGCTTTCTTGATGGCACTTCGATGATGAGACAGAGACATGTCATCCTCAGTGCCTCTACATATTAGACCCATGCCCCCTGGCCCCCAAAGGGCACCATATGCCACATGCTTAGGCCTCTAACCATTGGGTGCACTTTGCCTGTGCATGGTCTACTTTCTCCTATACTTGGCACGAAGGGGGAATCCCTTTTTTTTAAAGTCGCTTTTCCTTCACTAGGAACACCCTGCTCGATAGAATTGCACAATTGCTCTTTGATCCTTGAAGGAGTTGTCACTCTCCTCTGGGCGTCCCCGGGCCTTGAGGCTTAGTGGCTGCAAAGTCCTCCAGCACGTTCTCAGGCACAGATTTCCCGGCAAGGCAGATTGACTTGTAAAACCTACAACTCTTACTCAAAGGTTGTCTATTTAATCTTGCACTGGAGATAAGTATGTCTGCATTACTTAATGATCTCCCTGGAGCATAACTCAATTCTGTTATGTAGAAATGAAACATGTCTGTCATTGTGAACTTGGTGTCACAGTATTACGTTTGTTATCCTAGTAGGATTGAAATCCATTTTCTGCCAGAAAACCATATTCTCCCCCTTCCTTATTCTTTGAGGACAGGATCGTGTTTTGTACATAATTGTAATATTTTGGAGGGGAGTATGGATATCAAGCTAAAGGATATAAACTCTGGTTTTATTATGCATTTCATTACGTATTTGTTGATGATGTACTAATTTCCAGAAGGTATTTTGGGCACTGGGAACATTCAGAACAGGTCCTGACTTAGCGCCGGCAGAGAGAATACATGCAGTAAACAGGTAACTACAGTAAAGTTGGCAGCCCTTAAAGTTAGGTAAGGAGCAGCCAAAGCAGCTGTCGGAGCACGTGGCTGCACAGCAAGTAAGCGTGCATGGGAGGTAACGGTCCTCAGGGACCCACAGCTGATGTAGATGGCAGCAGGTCGAGGGGGAGAAAGAAGTAAGGGATTGGAATAGACGGTTCTGGGGGGAGAATGTGTTCAAAGCCTCTGGGGTTTAATCAGTGATATCTTAATAACTATGGACTAAATCCTTAGCTTGGCATTCGGTGCTTTCCCCAATGTGTCCTGCTTTTCCTACTTTCGCTTCCACCCCTGAGTATGATGTAACTGTATGTCGTTCACCTTGGCTTTGCATTCCTTTTATTTCCTGGTCAACACCCTCCCTTCTTCAATACGTAGTAACATGTGCCTTCTCCGGAATGATTGGCCAGGCTCCTTTCCACAGGGCACTTGGTTGTTTATTCCTCTGAGCTTCCATAGAACTTTAAAAACAAACATATCAACTATCACTCATCTGAAATGGTTTTTATGTGTCTTATTCTACACCAGACATACTGCGAGAGCATGTCTTTGCTTCCTCCATCCTGGTGATGCAACCACAAGCACCCTGTAGCATCTGTGGTCATGTTTGGCTGAACGGGCGATGGTCTGGGTGTCATGTGTGGGTGTTCGGTATGACTTTGCTGTTAGTTTGTTTGCCTTCCTGCAACTCGCAACATAGCAAGGGCTTCTAAGTGTGGCGTGTGGTGCTAGACAATTTGGATTCAACCTCAGTTTGATTGATTATCAATTGTTTGACCAACTGGTGAACTTATTTCATTCTTCTCTGAGTTATCTTCTCATGAATAAAATAGTATTAATAACACCACTTTTACTTTGGACTTGTGAGGAAAGATAATTGAATGTATATGAAGTGCATGGACTTATGCAAGACACCTAGGAAGCATCCAGTCAATGTTATCCACAGGTATTAGTCCACAATGATTCTCCTTGCAAATGAAAACCCCATCTGCTGCTGCATGGGTGTTTTCCCTCTCACAAGATTCTGCATCTTTTTCTTCTTGCCTCATTGCTGAATCTCTCCTAATAGCATGCCCAAAGCATTTGAGATGAAGTTTTGCTATTATCATTTCTATTTTTTTTCCTTTTTGTTTTTTTTAAAACATTTTATTGGGGGCTCATACACCTCTTTTCACAATACATACATACATCATGTCAAGTACATTTGTACATTTGTTGCCATCATCGTTCTCAAAACATTTGCTTTCTGCTTGAGCCCTTTGTATCATCTCATTTTCCCCCTCCCTCCCTGTTTCCCTCCCTCATGAACCCTTGATAATTTATAAATTATTATTATTTTGTCATATCTTACTTACACTGTCCAATGTCTCCCTTCACCCACTTCTCTGTTGTCTGTCCCCCTGGGAGGAGGTCACATGTAGATCCTTGTAATGGGTTCCCCCTTTTCAACCTACCCTTCCTCTACCGTCCCAGTATCGCCACTCACACCACTGGTCCTGAAGGGATCATCAGTCCTGGAGTCCGTGTTTCCAGTTCCTATCTTTATCAGTGTACATCCTCTGGTCTAGCCAGATTTGTAAGGTAGAATTGGGATCATGATAGTGGGTGGGGAGGTAAGGGGATCTACAGTTGCCTATAAACGGGCTTTGGGTCTCCACCCTGCACTTCCCCTCATTCACAAAGATATGAATTTTTGTTCTGATGTTGCCTGATCCCTTTGACACCTCATGATTGCACAGGCTGGTGTGTTTCTTCCATGTGGGCTTTGTTGCTTCCAAGCTAGATGGCCGCTTCTTTACCTTCACGCTTTTAAGACCCCAGAAGCTATATCTATTTATAGCCGGGAACCATCAGCTTTCTTCGCGACACTTGCTTATGCACCTGCTTTGTCTTCAGCGATTGTGTTGGGCATCATGGAATGCCAGTTTAATAGAACCAAGTATTCTTGCATTGAGGGAGTACTTGAGTGGAGGCCCATATGCTGCCTTAATACTAAACCTATAAATATATGCACATAGATCTATTTCCACATTCTCATATATAAATATATTTATATATGTACATGCCTGTATTTAGACCTCTGTAAATGTCCTTTGCTTCCAGTTCTTTCCTCTATTTTCTTTTAATTTCCTCTTGTCCCACTATCATGCTCAGCTTTCATTTTGGTTACAGTAATTCTTCTCGGTTCCATTACCCTTGATCACGCCCTACCTGGCCACCTACACCATCCTCACCACCGATTTGGATCACTTGTTGTTCATTTGTCTCTGGGTTTGTTACCAACACTACCTTTCATTCTTATAGCAGTCCACGGCACTTTAAATAGTTATGTTGTTGTTGTTTTTACCAATGCTGTATTTCAAATGCGTCAAGTTTTCTGCAGTCTTCCTTACTCATTGTCTATCATTCATATGCATATTAAGTGATTGAAAATACAAGGTTTGGATCAAGCATACTTGGCCTCAAAGTGGCATCTTTGCTCTTTAATACCTTAAAGAAGTTTGTTTTTTTTAACAATTTATTGGGGCTCATACAATTCTTATCACAGTTCATACATATACATACATCAATTGTATAAAGCACATCTGTACAGTCTTTGCCCTAATCATTTTTTCTCCTCTTTTCTTTTTTTACATTTTATTACGGACTCATACAACTCTTATCACCATCCATACATATACATACATCAATTGTATAAAGCACATCCATACATTCCCTGCCCCAATCATTCTCAAGGCATTTGCTCTCCACTTAAGCCCCTTGCATCAGGTCCTCTTTTTTTTCCCCCTCCCTCCCCTTTCCCCCCTCCCTCATGTGCCCTTGGTAATTTATACCTCGTTATTTTGTCATATCTTGTCCTATCCGGAGTCTCCCTTCCCCCGTTCTCTGCTGTCCCTCTCCCAGGGAAGAGGTCACATGTGGATCCTTGTAATCAGTTCCCCCTTTCCAACCCACTCACCCTCCACTCTCCCAGCATCGCCCCTCACACCCTTGGTCCTGAAGGTATCATCCACCCTGGAGTCCCTGTACCTCCAGCCCTTATATGTACCAGTGTACAGCCTCTGTCCTATCCAGCCCTGCAAGCTAGAATTCGGATCATGGTAGTTGTGGGGAGGAAGCATCCAGGATCTGGGGGAAAGCTGTGTTCTTCATCGGTACTACCTCACACCCTAATTAACCCATCTCCTCTCCTAAACCCCTCTATGAGGGGATCTCCATTGGCCGACACTTGGGCCTTGGGTCTCCACTCTGCACTTCCCCCTTCATTTAATATGGTATATATATACATATATACACATACATATATACATATATACACATACATACACACACTTACATCTTTTTTTTGCATGATGACTTATACCTGGTCCCTTGGCACCTCATGATCGCACTGGCTGGTGTGCTTCTTCCATGTGGGCTTTTTTGCTTCTGAGCTAGATGGCCGCTTGTTCACCTTCAAGCCTTTAAGACCCCAGACACTATCTCTTTTGATAGCCGGGCACCATCAGCTTTCTTCACCACATTTGCTTACGCACCCATTTGTCTTCAGCGATCCTATCATGGAGGTGTGCAGTCAATGATATGATTTTTTGTTCTTTGATGCCTGGTAACTGATCCCTTTGGGACCACTTGATCACACAGGCTGGTGTGTTCTTCCTGGGCCAGCCTCCCAGACCTCTCCACCGGTTCCCTCCTCCACGCCGGGATATTGCATTCACACCTTGCGACACTGGGTTGAAGTCTGGTCCCGCTTTCCCTGTGGAGATATAAACAATACCCTCCCCTTGGGTGGATTAATGCCCCATGACCCCACTACCCTTTTCTTCCTTGTATTCATTCTTTTGTTTTTCTTTCCCCACCTCCTCCACCATTGTCTACCATGTACATCCTTAAAGAAGTTTTAAGAAGTAGATTGGCCCAATGTAACACGTGTTATGATATTTTCACTGCTGCTTCCATGAACATTGATTGTGGATATAATAAGCAAAATAAAATCCTTGATAACACAGATCTCTTCTTTATTTGTTGTAATGTTGTCTGTTGGTCCTTCTGTGAGGATTTCTGTTTTATTTTTCTTGACATGGAATCTATACTGAAGATGAGCTCTTGGATCTTCATATCACAGGTTGTTAGTGAGCCTTCCTAGATTCCTGAAGCCACATTCTCCCTCACACAGTCCAGCTTCTCTATTTGCCCAGCATACAGATTGAATAAGTATAGTGAAAGGATACAACCCTAACATATACTTTTCCTGACTAGAAAGCATGCAGTCTGGGTAGAAAGGGGGAACTGATTACAAGGATCTACATATAACCCCTCCCTGGGAGACAGACAACAGAAGAGTGGGTGAAGGGAGACATCGGATGGTATAAGACATGACAAAATAATAATAACTTATAAATTATCAAGGGTTCATGGGGGAGGGGTGGAGAGGGAGGGGAAAAATAAGAAGGTGATACCAAGAGCTCAAGTAGAAAGCAAATGTTTTGAGAATGATAATGGCAAACAAGTGTACAAATGTGCTTGACACGATGGGTGTATGTATGGATTGTGATAAGAGTTGTATGAGCCCCCAATAAAATGAGTTTTTTTTAAACATTTTATTAGGGGCTCATACAACTCTTATCACAATCCATACATATACATACATCAATTGTATAAAACACATCTGTACATTCTTTGCCCTAATCATTTTCTTTTTTTTTCCCTTTTCTTTTTTTACATTTTATTAGGGGCTCATACAACTCTTATCAAAATCCATACATATACATACATCAATTTTATAAAGCACATCCGCACATTCCCTGCCCCAATCATTCTCAAAGCATTTGCTCTCCACTTAAGCCCTTTGCATCAGGTCCTCTTTTTTTTTCCCCTCCCTCCCCGCTCCCCACTCCCTTATGTGTCCTTGGTAATTTATACATTGTTATTTTGTCATATCTTGCCCTATCCGGAGTCTCCCTTCTCCCCCTTCTCTGCCGTCCATCTCCCAGGGAAGAGGTCACATGTGGATCCTTGTAATCAGTTCCCCCTTTCCAACCCACTCACCCTCCACTCTCCCAGCATCGCCCCTCACACCCTTGGTCCTGAAGGTATCATCCACCCTGGAGTCCCTGTGCCTCCAGCCCCCATATGCACCAGTGTACAACCTCTGCCCTATCCAGTCCTGCAAGGTAGAATTCGGATCATGGTAGTTGTGGGGAGGAAGCATCCAGGATCTGGGGGAAAGCTGTGTTCTTCATCGGTACTACCTCGCTCCCTGACTGACCCAACTCCTCTCCTAAACCCCCCTATGAGGGGATCTCCAGTGGCCAACACTTGGGCCTTGGGTCTCCACTCTGCACTTCCCCCTTCATTCAATATGGTATATATATACACACACACATACATACATATATATACAATACATATATCTTTTTTTTCAATAAAATGAGTTTTAAAAAATCATGCAGTCTTCCCTTGTTCTGCTTAAAAGACTGCCTCTTGGTCAGTGCCCAATTCTGCATAAGTGCAATTAAATATCCTAGAATTTCCATTCTTCAAAATGTTATCCATAGTTTGTTATGAAACTTTGCGTCTGCAGAATCCATGTGGAATTGTGTTTCCTACAAGAACCAACCTGAGGGCTTCAAAGTCTGTGATGAAAGGACTCTCCCTCGCTCGTTACCAGAGCTTAAACATCTTTTTCTGGAATTTAAGGCTCTGCCTTTGTGCTTGCCCATGCTTTCAGCCCCTCTCCGCCTTCTGCCCCGGGCTTATGGTGAGTAAAGCAGTGAGGGCTTCTTCGTTCATCTTCCAAGTCACTGGCAGCTTGCCAAGACCTTTGGAGACCACAATGAAAAAAATTTAGGGTCTCCCCCCACCCTTCTTCTTAGAGCTACTGCTGTCTTTCTCCACTACCTCTGCAAAGAGGAAAACAGAGGGACTAATATATAGCAAAACTAACTTCAGAGATCAGGAAGACAGAGCAGAGCTCTGCTGAGAATCTTGCCTGGATGGTCACCCAGCAGGTGGGGCATGCTACCCAGCCAGGGCAGCCCCAGCCTCACTTCTAGACCAGACCCGTTTACTTCTGTTCTGTGAAGCCAGCTTCACATGCTGTCTAGTTCACAATGTACTGAGTCAAACAGTTTTAAATTTATTATTAGATCTCACAATTCAGTGCATCATGACTTTGTGGTTGGCTGAGATCACTTAATGATCTTCTCTTAGAGGCTAGGTCAAGGCATTTTGCTCACACGCCCGACACCTTGGAAGGGAAATCTGAACAGCAGTGCCTCTGGAATCTCTTTGTCTCCACTGGAACCAGATCTCACTACTTGATATCTGCCCAGGGGAGTTAGATTTCTACAGGATAAGGCAGGGCTCAAAAAAGAAAGTTGAAATTTAGTCTGTGAACTGGCGTAGTACATTTCCCAAATACTCAACTGGCCAAATTAGCCATGGGGCAAACCAAGGAAACAGAGTAGGTATACTACATCATGATGGGAGAAATTTCCAAGAATTTCAGCTACCTGTAGCCCATCACAATGTCAAACTCGTATAAAAACTCTGGCATACTAAATCCATTTTATACATCAGAAGAGACACAGAACACGTGTAATTTGCTCAAAGTTGGAAGGGAAATTCATAAAATTTCAGAGACCATTGCTGTTGCTGGTAGGTGCTGTCCAGTTGGCTCTGAGCCTTAGCAACCCCGTGCACAGCAGAACAAACTCCACGGTCCTGTGCCGTCTCCACAGTTGGTCCTATGCCTGAGTCCATTGGTGGCAAACCATCTTGTCGAGGCCCTTCCTCTTTCTGGCTGCTCCTCCAAAGACGACGTCCTTCTCCAGGACGGGTCTCTCCTGACAAGATGCTCAAAGTATGTGAGACAAAGTCTCGCCATTCTTGCCTCTAAGGAGCACTCTGGCGGAACTTTCACATGCTCGTGATGCATTGGGGCACACCATGATTTGGGTCAGGTACACGTCAGTCCTCTAAGTAACATCCTTACTCTCCAATACTCTGAAGAAATTGTGTACAATAGATTTAACTAATGCAATATGTCTTTTGACCCTTGACTGGAATTCACTAATTTTCTTGCTAAAGGTAAAGTGTTCCTTTAGTTTCTATGATGACGAACTCCACGCAGTTCTTTAACATAGTCACGGGTTTTGAAAATAGTTATCCTGGATTTTAGAAACTGTAAATTTAATATAACAATTATTTTTGAAAAATCTGTAGTAAAAAGACCGCTCCTTTCCTGATTCCATTCTAAGTGCATCTGCATCTTTCCCCTGCTCTAGTCAAGATCTCTGTCTTCAACTAATCCTCAATAGAGATTTGGTCTCAGTCATCACCTAGGATACCACCTTCTGCAAATACAGATAGGGGAGATATGACCTGGCTTCATCCCCAAATCCTTCCACGTAGAATAAACTCTGTTACAGGTAGCCCATTGTGTCTCTGACTTTCCATTCCCCTTCAAGAACCAACTCACCCTACTTACTTCAGTTGTATGCTGAGCAAATTATTAGAGAAGTCGGTTTATGAGAAGAATAATGTAGGAGCAGGATTGAAAGAAAGCTTATTAACAACCTGTGATATGCAGATGACACAACCTTGCTTGCTAAGAGTGAGGAGGACTTGAAGCACTTGCTGATGAACATCAAGGATTATAGTCTTCACCATGGATTACAACTCAATGTCAAGACCAAACTCCTCACAACTGGACCCAAAGGTAAAACCATGATAAAGGGAGAAAAAATTGAAGTGGTCAAGGATTTTGTCCTTTTTGGATCCACAATAACTACTTCTGGAAGCAACAGTCAAGAGACCAAGCATTTCATTGTGTTAGATATATATGCTACACAGGACCTCTTTAAAGTCTCAAAAAGCAAGTTGTTACTTTGAGGACCGAGGTGCACCTGACCCAAGCCGTAGTATTTTCCCCTTTCACATATGCATGTGAAAGTTGAAAATTGAATAGGAAGAGAAAGAAGAATCGAGGCACTTGTGCCACAGACTGCAGTGTGATGACACTCTTGCCCTGCCCTCCCCACATTGACCCTCCTTTCCTTCACTCTTCATCCTTCTTCCCTGTCACCCCTGCTTTCTGAGCCTTATTCCCAGCCAGAAGGTGCCCTTTTGATCCTGTCTTGTCCATTGTTCTCTTACTAAGTGTGTATCTCCTTGGTGCTCACTTGAGAAGATCAAAATTTACTTAATCAATTCATCTCCTTGTGGGCCTTCCTCTTTCTTGTTGTTCCTCTACTTTACTAAGCACAATGTCCATCTCCAGTGACTTGTCTCTCCTGACAATATGTGCAAAGTAGGTGAGAGAAAGTCTTGCCATCCTCGCCCCTAAGGAGAGATCTAGTCTTCTTCCAAGATAGATGAGTTTGGCTGAATGTTGAGCCTTGGGGCTGAGTTCAGTTCCAGACGTGAACGGTGTCCAGAGCCCATATTCTCAGGGATTCTACCAGTCTCTATCAGACCAGCAAGCCTAGTCTTTTTTTTTTTTTTTGCTCCAGATATTTGTCCCATTCTCTCCAGGAATTCCTACCATGGTGTCTTTCAGATTTGCAGACCATAAGAGCAGGACACTGTCTACTTCTGGTCTCATGGTCTTGAAACCTGGGTTTACATGGTCCATCAGTCATTCAGATCAATTGTTTCCTGCATCTTTGATTTTTCTTCTCTTTTTTTGCTCCAGATGGGAAGGGACCAAGAATTGAACCTGAGCACTTATAAGCGTTCACACATATAATTTCATCAACTCTCACAGCAAGCCATTGAGGTGGACACTGTTATCCCTGCTTTGCAGATGAGAAAACTGGATCCTGGAGAGATTAAACAACTGGTCCAAGAAATGGATATGGTTCGAGAAATGGATAAGGCTGAAGGAACTGATATCCAGAGATGAAAACAAAGTTGACTGTTCAGATTTCCTTTACTTCTAAGATACCAAATTGTTCTAGATGCATCTTCTCCCTCCCCTGTGGTTGAGAGGGCAGAAATTGAGGAGGTAGAATTTTACTTAATTGCATGAGGAGTAGGAAAGAATTAGCACAGAGCTTAAAATATATGGCTGTCTTCTAAGAGTTGTCAAAGTAAATTGTGTCTCCAGAGACATTTAAAAGGAATTTGATCACACATTTATACATGGGCTGCAATTTGGGAACGCCGGTGGCTGGTCTACCAAAAGGAATTTTAATGGAGTTTTTATGAGCAATACTTTGACATGTTTTGCATAAGAAATTGCTTTGTAACTGCCCGTGTCACATTTTAGTTAATCTTGTCCATCTGGAGCCCCACTTGACACTTGAACATTCATTTAATCACTTTTTAAAAATCTCCTAGCTTCAGAAGGACGAGAATTGCTTCACGGGAGAACAGAAAACAATGTACACGATAAGCTATTTCTGAGTCCGAATTCTACTCTCTCTGTTTATGTGCTTCTGTGGATATAGGGATATAGTATCCTATACTTGTAATATATGTATTATGCACATAACATATATAAGATGATTGCATATAGCATATATGCGGCAACATATTACATGCATATAATATTACATATATTATCTTTAGGCCTTTCTCCATACTATTCATATCAGCAAAATTAAACTTCCTCCTCCACTGCCCTTACTCAGATTCTTAAAACTCAACTTAAAAATTTTAACTACTAGTGATTATCTATTATTTTGTGAGCATCGTTCTATAGGGGAGAGACAAAGAGACTCATAGGGACACCCTTTTCAATAAAGCTGAACACTGTCTGACCCTCTGCTCTCCTCATGAGAATTGAGCTGTCAGAGCTCATCGTTCCAGGCACTGTGTCATCTCACTTACAGACTCCCTCTTTCTTGCTGAGCCTTTGCTTTTCTGAGAAGAATGTCTTTTCCCCAGACAATGGTCCCTTCTGGATGATATATCCAACCCACTTGATGTGAAGTCTTACCATTCTTTCTTCTAAAAAGCATTTCAGTTGAACTTCTTGCGACACATATTTGTTCGTTGTTCGGGCAAATATTTTCAATATCCTTCACCAACACTCTAAATCAAATGCATCGATTCTTTGGTATGCCTTACCTATGACCCAGATTTCCCATGCATTTGAGGTGAGTGGAAATATCAAAACTTCTGTAACATTGATGACTAAGTCATAATTCTTGAAATCCAATCTAACCCCGAAATCATGACTTACTCAGCAAGAGGAAGACCTTCTCTTCGAAGTGGTAGATGCAAAGACACTACAATGTGTGCCATGGCCTGGAGGTCCTTTTAAACAAAAAATACATTCTTACTTAGAATAAAAGGTTGATCTCATGAATAAAACTTTCATTCAAAGTCATTTGGGCTGCTTTGTTTAAGGCAAGATATTTTGATTGCAAGTCATAGAGACTGCCTTTGCCCAACTCAAGAAAAATACATGTGGTGAATTATTCAATTAAAGCAACAAAAACCAGAGAATCCGCAGGAGCAAGAGCAGGGGTCCCAAGAGCCCGTGGACGCAGGCTGATCTCCAGTCCTGCCAGGCAGTTGCTGCTGCTGGAATAAAAGGAGCTACAGTAACTTTCTCATTTTTGCCTCATTCTGTGTGACAGTCAGAGTCACCGAGAAAGACTGAATAGGTCATTCCACAGCCTGAAAATCCAAAGTCCTTCCACTTGTCTTGCCAAAAACACTCCCAGGGGAGGAGTGCTCCCTCCCTCAGTGGAGTAGAATGCTCTTACTCAGAGAAAGGAGGAAGGGTGCTACGTGGATAGAACCAATGGTCCACCGATGCCTTCTAGCAGGAACTGAGAATGGCGGCCAAATCTGCAACAGCCACAGATACGTTTCTTCACTCATTTCAAATCCATCATTAACTCCTGATCACTAAGCTCCTGCCAATTGGTAATATAACCACTAACCAAATCCCATATGGAATGCGTCTTATGAAAGTCAAGAGCATTGTCACTGCTTGTGGTTCTTTCCATTACAGAGTGGTCTTTCATTCGCTTTTGCTACTATGCTAGTTTTCGAGATAGAGGCAGCCCCCTCTTTAGTCTTTGGCTTGCATTCATAGCACTCTGCTTTATGTTAGGATCCCAGTTGGGCTCCCAGCCTCTAGAAAGTTCCCAGCACAGTGTGGTCCCCTGCCCCTTGCTGCCTGCCTGGGACTGTCAGAATTCTCCCTTCCTAGCTCTGAAAGCATCTACTTATACTCCAACACTGGTCTCCCCTCCCACCCTCTCTCCCAACTTGTTCTAGTACCACCTCTTCAAAGAACATAGCCCTTATTATATTAATTATCCTTTGAATTAAGGAGAGAAGATGTGGGGGAAATTAACAAATTATCCCTGTATAAAATGAGGGCTAGAAGGGGGTGGCTCATTGTGCCATAAAGTCTTCGAGAATTGATTTAGCCTTCACACTGTCTTTTTGCACTTCATTTTTTGCTCTTCGAAAGACAAATGACTGATAGACCTGTGGTAGTATTTTGCATCTTGTCAAGTTCCCTGACATGCTAGGCTTGGAAGGGTGACATTCAGGCTAGAATAGCATCCAGGAGCATTGCAGAGATGAGAGACTCGACCACTGAGTGGGGCAGGTTGCAGAGAAGGGAATTAATCCAAGGGCAGGCTTCGCTTCACCAAAGGGTGACCACTGTGTCCTGTGAGGGTGATCAGATCTCGATAATTGGGGGCTGTCCTTACCAGTAGATAGAAAATGGTAGAACAAGATGCACTTAAAAATTGCCATCCTTGGCATCAGTGAAAGAGGACGTGTAGCCTCAAACACAAAACTTATCTACTGAGATTAGGAAATGAGAAGAGCTAGAAAGTGCTCTGAAACAGCACTTTGTTTTATTTTTTCCCTAAAACCTTTTTATTGGGAGGCAATACAGATATCATATCATTGCATCGTTCTCTCACATCTAGCTGTATTGTACAATGGCTACCCCAATCAGCTTCAAAACAGAGATCCGCTCCTCTTTGCTGCCTCCCACCCTCCCCCACTGTACTCACCCCACCCCCACCCCAGGAACACTTATTCTACTTGCTGTCTCTATAGGTTTGTCGATCCTGGGTTTCATATACTGAAACAAAGAAAAACATGGAACAAAAATTCAAGCACACTTTCCCCAATGGCAAAATACATCAGAGGTAAACCCCAATAGGAAGAAAATACGGGGAAATAACCCACATAAATTGTTGAAAACCAAATCAGACCCAATGTGTATGGGAGGGATCAACGGACAAGGTTTTAACTGTTCAAGTCAGGTTTATCATTTTGATCTCCTATAGCCATATCTCTAGTGTAAAACAGGAGTTTTTATGTTTAGTGGGCATCTGAATATATTGGATAGCGAACGGGTCAGCCACAGCCCTTAGATTTCAATATTCATCAGGGTCAGTTGGGGACTCAGCTCCATTCACTCTCACTGGGATAAAGGCTGATGGAGCAGAGAGTAAAGAATAAGAGAGTGGGGAGGGGCAGTTAAAACGTTCAGAAGTAATGCATATCCACAAATGATGGTCAGCACCATCACTTGGCCCCAACCAACCACAATGAGGCCAGGAAGTGTCTGTGCCTACACAGATGTGAGTGGAGACAGATTTAGCAAACAACAGTAAGGACTACTCATCAAACTATGACTCCAGGTCCCTTTCCAACAGGTTCTGACTCAGAAACCTTGTTGTTGTTGTTAGATGTCATTAAGGGCCACCCATAGCAACCTTATGCACAATAGAAACATGGCCCCGTCCTGCAGTATCCTCACAGTCGTTCCTGTGACTGAGCCCACTGTTGCAGCCACTGTCTCAATCCATCTCCTTGAGGGCCTTCCTGATTTTTCTCTACTTCTCTAATTTACGAAGCACGATGTCCTTCTCCAGGGACTGCTCTTTCTGGACATGTTCAGAGTATGTAAGAGGAAATGTTGCCATCTTTGCCTCTGAGGAACCTGTTGGAAGTACCTGGGGAAACTCCTTCAAGACAGTTGGTTTGTCCTTTCAGCAGTCCATGGTTTTTTCAATATTCTTTCCCAGCACCACAATCAAATGAATCATTTCTTCTGCTTGCTTCTTTTTTCCATGTCCAACTTTCGCATGCCTATGAGACAACTAAAAATACCATGGCTTCTGTCAGGCAAACCTTAGCTCTCTTAATATCTTTGCTATTCAGGATTCTAAAAAGATCTTGTGCTGCAGATTTACCTAATGCAACACATCTTTGGATTTCTTGACTGCTCCTTCCATGAGCATTGATTGTGAATCCAAGCAAGACAGAATTCTTGACAACTTCAACTTTTTCTCCCTTTATCATGAGGTTATCTAGTGGTTCAGTTTTATGAGGATTCTGGTCTTCTTTATACTGAGTCGTAATCCATACTGAAGGCTACAATCTTTGACCTTCATCAGCAAGTGTGTTAAGTCCTCCTCACTTTCAGCAAGCACGTTTGTGTCATCTGCATACCTCAGGTTGGTAGCAAGCCTTTCTCCCAGCCTGGTACCACATTCTCCCTCATCTAATCCAGCTTTTCTATTTGCTTAGCAGACTGAATAAGTATGGTGAGAGGACACAACCCTCATGTACATCTTTCCTGATTTTAACACATACAGTATTCCCTTGTTCTGTCTGCACCACTGACCCCCGATCCATGGACAAGTTCCACATGAGCACAATGAAGTGTTCTGGAATTCTCATTCGTGGTTTGTTATGATCCACAAAATTGATTATCTTGGCATGGTCAATAAAACACAAGTAAATATCTTTCTGGTATTCTCTGCTTTCATTCAATATCCATCTGACATAAAGCAATACATCCCTTGATCCAGTGCTTCATCAACAGTTGAAACATTTCAATTTGTATTGCATCAATTCCTGGACCCTTATTTTTGGCTAATGATTTCAGTTCAGCTTGAAATTCTTTTCTTTAGCACCATTAGTTTTCGCTCATTTATTACTTTCTGAAATAGTGGAATGTTGATTAGTTCTTTTTCATACAGTGACTCTGGATTCTTTCCATTCTCTTATGGTGCTTCCTGAATCAGTCAATAGTTTGGCCATTGCTATTTCCAAATTCTAACTCCAGACTTGAATTTCTTTTCCAGTTTCAGATAAGCTAAGCATGTTTTTCCTTTTGTTCTTTTCTAACTGTATGTTTTGCACATTTCATTATAATATTTTATTTTGTATTCTCGAGCTGCCTTTTGGAAATTTCTGGTCAGGTCTTTGACTTAATCATTTCTTCCACATGGCATAGCTACTCTACAATTAAGAGAAAATTCTAGCGTCTCTTCTGATATCCACTTTGATATTTTCTTCCTTTCCTGTCTTTTAAATGACCTTTTGCTCTCTTTATGAATGATGTTCTCAATGTTCCCCCCCAGCTCATCGGGCATTCTGTCATTAGTGCTCCATGCACAAATCTGTTCTTGAGATGTTCTTCAAATTCAGGTGGGATAGACCCAAAGTAATATTGGCTCTTGTGGACTCATTTTGATTTTCTCCAGCTTCAACCTGAATGACATATGAGCAATTGATGGTCTTTTCAACAGTCAACCCCTGCCCCAGTTTTAGCTGCTAATGAGGTTCTTCGTTATCTTTTCCTACAGATAAGTCAGTTTGATTTTTGTGTATTCCATCTGGAGAAGGCCACATATACAGTCACCACTTGTGTTGTTGTCAAAAGATATTTTCTATGAACAGTCATTGGCCTTGCAAAATTCTATCATGTGATCTCTGGTTTCATTTGTATCATCAAGACTACATTTTCCAATTGCCGTTCCTTCTCTTTGTTTCCACCGCCTGCATTTCAATCGCCAATAATTATGAATGCATCTTGATTGCAGGTTTGATCAATTTCTGAGTGAAGACTTTGGAAGAATCTATCAGTTCCTTCCAATACCAGCTTTGAGGGCTCATGCATACATTTGAGTAATAGTTGTA
Source organism: Tenrec ecaudatus (assembly GCF_050624435.1). Classification (NCBI taxonomy): domain Eukaryota; kingdom Metazoa; phylum Chordata; class Mammalia; order Afrosoricida; family Tenrecidae; genus Tenrec; species Tenrec ecaudatus. Next base: position 157,207,679 of record NC_134531.1, on the reverse strand, counting down.
TTGATTGTATTTCCTTGAAGGAAGATAGACATTATCCTATTACAGGCAGCACTGTACTTCAAGATAGATCTTAAAAGGCCTTTTTAGACCATCTATGAAAGCCTTTCCTCTTTTTGACTTCATTTCCAGTATAGCAAACCAGTGATTTTCTGATTCAAAGCGCCAAATCACAGTCCATCTTGCCTCCCTAATGCCTAGGATGTTGATTTTTATGAATTCCCTTTAATTTTGTCAACTTTAATTTTTACTAGATTCATACTTCATGCATTCCAAGTATCAATTATTTATTGATGTTTGCAATGGTTTCTTTTCACTTTGAGTCATGCTCTAGCAGCAAATGAAAGTTCTGAAGGGTTTCCTGCCATGGGCATTATTCCAGCTCCATCCTTGTGCCTTTGGAAGGCAAACCAGTCGTACTTTGTGTGCCTTCCACCTGAGGGGCTCATCTGCTGGCACAAACATCTTTGTTTCTATCTGCTGCATTTAAATCGCCAATAATTATGACTACATCTTGATTGCATGTTTGATGGGTTTCTGATGGAAGACTGGCAGAATATATCAATTTCTTCCAACTCGAGTTTTGAGGGTCCATGCCCCATCGGACACGACAATGTTCTCCTTTTCATGGGGTTTTCCATGTCCGACAGTGTTCCACTACAATCCGTGAGGTTTTCAGTGGTTAATTCATCAGAAGTCAACAGCCTATTCTTTCTTCATAGACTGTGCTTAGTCTTAAAGCTTTACTGAAATTTGTTCACTTTGAGTGATCCGGAGGTATTTTGCCATGCAGGTATTGTGGCTACCAGAATCACAGCAACACAAAAGCCACCACGGCACAACAAACTGAAAGACAAGTGGTGGAGACAAATTGTGGACCTCAGGATTGGGGTGGGTGATAAAGAGGAAGTGTACAGATCAGAGATACACTTGTCAGGCCTGGACTGCTGAGCCACGTTTAGGTCATCTCACACTGAAACAGAGCTGGAGCCTTGGTGGCATCGTTGTTATGAGATGGGCAGCAATCTGCAAGGTCAGCAGTTCAGAATCTCATCAGTTTTTCCACAGGAGAAAGGCAGGGCGTTTTACTCCTGTGAAGTGTCACAGTCTCAGGATCTCACAGGGCAGTTCTGCCCTGTCCTGTTGCTCTGAATAGGCATCAAATCAATGGCAGTGAGTTTGGTTAGGGTTTATGATGATTGGATACTGAAACCTAGAGGGCTGGACAAAAACTCCTAAAATATTCAGATTTGTGTGTGCTGAGGTTCTCAAGGAACGCCATGCAATGATGATTAAATGTGAGCCTAACACATACATTTATATTAGCAGAAATGTGTTGTCCAGTATACATGTTCCATTGTGTAACTTCTTTTTCTCTTTTCTTCTTCTTTCTTCTACTGGTCACACTTTCCCACCTTTCCATTATTCTCTCTTTCTTTCTATGTTAATCCTCTGCCTCTTCTTTCAATTCTTCTCTTGTCCTTCAATATTTCCTCTTTGCTATTATCTTTCTCCATTGCTTTCCTTCTGCCCTGTTCTTTCATGCTATTGTCCCATTCCTATCCTCCCATTATTCCTCCCGTGAATCACTTACCCCTTCTATTCTCTCTTCAGGTACTACGCCATCTGCTGCCAACCTTTGGTCTATAGGAACAAGATGACCCCTCTGCGCATTGCGCTAATGCTGGGAGGCTGCTGGCTCATCCCCATGTTTATTTCTTTTCTCCCTATAATGCAAGGCTGGAACAACATTGGCATAATTGATTTGGTGAGTACTCACAGAGTCTCCTCTGGTTTGTTCTAAGGCTCTATCTTTGCCTGTGGTTCTAAATAAGCAAACAGAATCCGTTGAGGTAGCTATTTCTAAGAAAGCTGCTGATAGTACCTGAGTGACAACAAAAAACAAAAGTTGATAATTACTATATGCCGATATGTACACTAAATACATTTTATACAACCTGGCAACATCCTTTTGGGGAAAAGTATAATTAGTTCCCCAGTTTCACAGATGAGAGAAGGATTAGACACAATCTCAATGTCCGAAAGCTAGAATTAGAAGAACAGGTATTTAAAGCTTGGCTATTGGAATCCAGAACTGAGCCTCAGTTATGTGATAGGCTTAAAGATTATAAGAAGACATGAGGTCTGCCAAGACCCTGACAACACATGGCTGAAGGTGGTGAGGGAATGGGGGGGAGCTCTGGGCCAGGGGGGAAGTGAACCAGGTCCCAAGTCTACCTGCGTCATTGATCCACTTTCTGGGGCAGTTTGAGAAAATCCACTGGTCTTCAGTGGAGAAGATTGTCTTCCAGGGGGATAAGATAAGGACATATGGCAACTACACCAGGTAATTGTGAACCTTGTCTAAATGATCTTTAAAAGTCCCTCTACTATGTTTGTAATACTGTATTGACATACTATGTTTGTAATAGCAAATATGTATTGAAAATCGAAAGCTATGGTCTGGATTCCTTATCAGAGATTGCACAAGGACGAAATCCTTGACTGGCACAAACAGTTAACTCAGCTGCTAACTGAAAAGTCACTGGTTCAAATCAACTCAGAGGCACCTTAGAAGAAAGCCTTGAACTCTTTTTTTCTTAAATATTTTTTTAGGGACTCATACAACTCTTATCACAATCCATACATACATCAATTGTGTAAAGCACATCTGTACATTCATTGCCCTCATCATTTTCAAAGCATTTGCTCTCAACTTAAGCCCTTGGCTTCAGGTCCTCTTTTTTTGCCCCCTCCCTCCCCGCTTCCCCCCTCCCTCATGAGCTCTTGATACCTTATAAATTATTATTTTGTCATATCTTGCCCTGTCATACGTCTCCCTTCACCCCCTTTTCTGTTGTCCTACTCCCAGGGAGGAGGTCACATGTAGATCCTTGTAATCGGTTCCCTCTTTCCAACCCACTCACCCTTTACCTCCCAGTATCGTCCCTCACACCCCTCATCCTGAAGGTATCATCCACCCTGGATTCCCTGTGCCTCCAGCTCCTATCAGCACGAGGGTACATCCTCTGCTCTATCCAGACTTGCAATGTAGATTTCGGATTATGATAGTGGGGAAGGGAGGAAGGAAGCATTTAGGAACTGGAGGAAAGCTGTATTCTTCATCAGTGCTACATTGCACCCTGACTGACTCATCTCCTCCCCTAGACCCCTCTGCGAGGGGATCTCCAGTGGCCAACAAATGGCTTGAACTCTTTCTGAAAGATCATAACCATTGAAAATCCAGTGAAGCAGAGTTTGATTTATTCCCTAAGGAATTAGGAAACCACTTCAAGTTTGATCATAGGATCCACATAGATGTAGAAGGGAGTAGACCAAATGGAACAGGTGCTGCCTCCTTCTCTCAACACCCCATTTCTAGATTCTGGTCCTTAATCTCTATTATTTTTCTGGGTGCTATCAAATTGATTCCCTCTCATGGTGATGGAGTCAAACTGTCCCAGAAGATTTTCCAGGCCATAATATTAACAGAGGCAGATGGCCTGGTCTTGTCTCCATTAAATTGGCTGACTGGTGGATTCAAACCAGCAACCTTTTGCTTATCACTCAAGTGCTGAACCATTAAACCACCAAGTCGGCCTTATCCCTTGTCTCCAAACAAAGACCTTCGTCAGGATTGGCGTGCCCTGCGTCAGAGCAAGCATGCCTCGGTCTTCTGAAAGAGTGCTCCAGGCAGAGAATGGAGTAGGAGACATCTGTACAAAGGCGACTGTAGGTGTTATTTCCCTCTTCTTTAAAACTCTTGAGTTTTGTCATTCCCAGAGGACATGGAAGCTATGTTTCAAAGAACTCATTGGTTGTTGTTGTTATTAAGTTTTTCTGAGTCAGCTCATACTCATATTGACCCTACACGGCCCGGTCCTGTATCACGCTCATGCTCACTGTTGCATCCACTGAATCAGTCCATATTGTTAAGGATCTTCCTCTTTTTTTCTACCTCACTAAAGCACACAGAATAATAATAACAACAAAGAGCCAACAAATGTTGAACACTTACTATGTACCCACGGTGGTTTACCACTGGTTCTGTGGAACTTATTCCGCCCTCCCATTAACCCTGCACAGTGATTCACATTTTTTGCCTCATTTTATAGATCAGGAATCTGTTCAAAGGGGTTGAGTCATCAGCTAACATTACACTGGTAGAAGGTGATGGTCTCTGGGGCTGGGCACAGACTTCCTGGACTCCTGAGTCCATACTGTTAATTCTTGTCCCACTCCTACTTTGAAAGTATTAACATCTGTGAATTGGAAACTTTTAATGAGGACTTTGACTCTCAACTTTCTGACATAAACCCCCCAAGATAAATAACCTGATCACTTTTGTTTTTACTAAGGGAGGTAGAAGTATCCCTTATCTGTATTGGGATATCTTCTCTTTATGAAACATCTGCTTTCTACTAACATACTTAATGCGTGCTCTGTAGTACTGGAATTGCATTTTACATATATCTACTCATTTTCACTTACATAGACCTAGAGTTACTCTAGAACAACTCACATGTCCCCATTACATATGTACCTATACACAAGAGAAATTCAAAAAGGTCGAGGCAGATAACTCATTATGTTTACCTTTTTAGCTTTAAATTCCGTTCTCCATTTACTTTTTGAAGCCCCACACGCAATGTAGATGATGCACAAGGGCAAGAGCCTACTCCAAGCACGTCTAGACTCCCTAGAAATTAAGGAGCCCAGGTGGAACTTGTGTTACACATTTGACTGTTAACAGAGAAGTCAGAGCTTTGAACCCACCAGCCGCTCCCGGGAGAAAGATGTGACAGGTGCTTCAATAGAGATTTGAGCCTGGGAAGCCTGGCGGTCAGTTCCGCTCTGTCTGCGAGGTTCCGATGCATTGGAATACACTCGCAGACTCATTGGCAGTGCTTTCTTGGTGTGCTAGAAATGAAGCTCTACTTCAGGAAGCAACCGATTTGATGAACCAGTAACCCCACCAGCCAAACACGCGGTTATTAACATAATGTAGAAGGAGACCCCTCAAAATTCAGAGCATTTTCATAGAACTATTTTCTCCCAGAAAAAAATAACCCATGAAAGATGAATGACATTTTAAAAATATTTTCTTTGGTTCCCAGGATGCAAACCAAATGGCTTCAGGTGCTTAAAGTGTTTGTCAGCGGCAGGGGTTGGGTAGAGGGTAGGAAGGGGTCTGACTGAATTCTTTCAGTGCCTTCAGGTGGTCCTCTTTGCCTTTCCCAGGCTGGGAACTTTCCTCCTCTCATACCCCTTCTCACTTCATGTTTTAATTGCCTATTCAGTCCCATCTGGGAGAAATACTCTGGGAGCTGCAAGTTACAGGGGCATGTGTCATTTAAAATTTTCTAGAAGTCGCACTAAAGAAATAAACACAAATAAATGAAATTAATTTCAATATTATGTTTCTTTAACTGTGGATCATTTCAGTATGGCATCAATATAACATAATTAGTGAGATATACTACATCTTCTGTGTAGTATTCCGTCTTTAATACCTGGTATGTAGTTTGCACATAACACACCACACACTTGAAGCAGGCACTTTGGCTCCGGGACCATCCCTCCTGCAGTCCCTTGCAGCATCTCCACACAGAGAGCATCCCTCCCTGTAACTTGGGTGAGCCTTGAGTCGGAAGGTGCAGGTGCTAAGTTGTGCTTTTGCATATCCTGCCCTTACATGGCCCAATCCCCCAGCCTGCCCACCTCCTACATCCCCAGGAACAAGTACATGCACTGCCCTTTGGCATATAAGGGATCACCACGTCCTTTCATCATGTATAACTCGCCACTCTTCCATTTCCAGGGCTGCTGCTTGAACGCACATAGGGCATCCCCTGGTGGAGTTTCTTCATCGTGCACCCACCACACAGCCAACTGACACAGCTTTGTAAACTGTGTTGCTCAACTTAGACTAGACCTAATAACATCCTTTTTGACCCTTATCATCACTATTTATTGAATTTTCATAGGCCTTATGGTCAATGGTTCACATATGTTAATATCACACAATCAACACAATGTTATCATGCAATTCTCACCATTGTTATAAGAGAAGGGGTTGCCAGCTTGGCTTCTCACAAGCATTCCCACCACATTCCTTCCAAGACATATCTGTTTGCTCTGCTGGCAGTTCATGGTACTTTCAAGAACCTTTGCCAACACCATGATTCAAAAGTTTCCGTCCTTCAACCTTTCTCCATTTATCTCGATGCTGTCTACTGGTCCACTCATGAGGATTTTTGATTTCTTTGCACTGAGTTGCAGTCCATACTGAAGACTACAGCCTTTCCTTTCCAGCGGCCTGATTTGCCTTTCCTGATCATAAACCACGTGGGTCTGTTCAAACAGCCGCCTCTTGCCCATGTACAGATTCCGCACGAGCACCATGAAGTGTTCTGGACTTCTCATTCTTCCCTGTGTTATCCATATCATGTATGGTTCACACAGCTGAATGCTTTTCCATAGGCAATAAAACACACGCAAGCATCCTTCTAGTATTATCTGCTTTCAGTCAAGATCCATGCAATACCAACAATATCTCCGCATGCCACGTACACTTCCGAATTCAACTTGAATTTCTAGAAGTGCCTGTGGATGTGCTGCAACACGAATTTTGAATTATTTCCAGCAGACCTTTATTGCATGTGAGAGCAATGATACCGTTTGATGATTTTTGCTTTCTGTTGGGTCATTTTTCTCTGAAATGGGCATAAATATGAATCTCTTCCAGTTGGTTGACACGCACACAATGCACTTGAAGCAGGAGCATGTCCCTATCTTCCAAATTTTGTATCATAGATAAGTGAGTGCTTCCAGTGTTTCATTAGCTTGGTGAAGTATTTGAATTTATATTCCTTTAATCCATGCAGTCTTATTTTTCATTATTTTTTTTCAGTGAATTTTAGACTTTTTCCTTCAATACCATTGGTCCTTGATCATATGGTACATCTGGTGATGGTTTTATACCAGTCAATTCTTTTTGGTACAGTGACTTTGTAGATTTCTTCCCCTTTTTTTAGTATCTTTTTTTTTTTTTTTTGCTTTTGCTTCCGACATGGTTCGATATTTTATGCTCGGAATCCTTCAATATTTTTAGGCTATTTTTCCCTTTCAATTCTTCCACCTTGAGATATGCTGGGTGTGCTCTTGCTTTTTGTGTTCATATCGCCAGGTCTTTACACCTTTCATTAGAAAACACTACTGTGTTTCCTCAAGCTGCCCTTGGGAATTTCCTGTTCAGCTCTTTTATTTCATCATTTCTTCCATTTCCTTTAGCTACTCTACCATCAAAAACAATTTTCTGAGTTTCCTCTCTTGTTTGTTTAGAATTGTTTTTCACATCATTTTAATAAGACACAATCCAGACACCATACCATTCAAAAATTCAGTCCTATCAAGCTGTGTTGTTCATTTGCTACCAAAATCAGTTTTCTTCCTTCCTTTACTCCTTTATATCAACTCTCCATTACCTTTCCCCCTTGCCTGCTGTGCTCCACAAAACCCTTCATCTGGTTATTGTCTCTGTAGATTCACCCATCCTGGGTTTCAAAGACAAAAAAAAAAAAAAACAGAAAAAATGCATAACAGAGTTAAGAAGACCACCACCAATAACAAAATACAATAGAGATAAACTTCAATTTGAAAGAAATAGATATATTAAAAATTAAATCAAACTCAGCATATCAAAACATACGTCAAATGACAAGATTTTAGCTATTCAATTCAGATTTATCATTTTAATCTACTATAATCATCTCTAACATACTCTTGGTCTAATAACCATGTTATTCCCATCCCTTACATGGTCAGAGGGAAATTGCTGGAGATTTGTTCCATGTGTAGATCCTGAAAACGTACTTTGGGTTTCCACTGTCATCCCTAGCCTTCTACAAACCAGAATTTCACAATTTAAGTGCTGATGTTCTGATACCATTCCCTGCTTCAGAGTTGGATTCTATTACTTAAAATCTTGGATCACACACGTTGGCATGTTTCTTCCATGTGGGCTTAGTTGACAGCTACAGCAAAGTGTAATGAAGAAATTAGATGGTGCCCAGCTATCAGAAAGAATAGCATCTGAAATCTCAAAGGCTTGCTTTCAAGCAAGCATCCATCTAAGTGAGATGCCAACTAAACCTCAGAGTCTCTTCTGACACTACTTTGCCCTTTCTGTTCTTTCTTATCTTTTTAACGACCCTTTTCTTTCTGCATGTATGGTTTTTTTAATGTCACCCCACAACTAATAAAACCTTTCATGAATGTTTGCTCAATGCATCAAATCTATTCTTGAGATGTCCTCCAAATCCAGGTGGGATTAAGCCAAGTTGTATTTTGGTTCTTGCTGACTTCTTTTGAGTTTCGTCAGATCTAATCTGAACTTGCATATAAGAAATTTATGGTCTGTTCCACAGTCAGTCCGGACCTTGTATAGGCTGATGATACTGAGCTTCTCTATCATCTTCTCACCAGTAAAGTCAATTTGGTCCATGTGTATTCCATCTGGTGAAGTTCACATGCTAGGTCACCATTTACGTTATTGAAATATATATATATTTGCAATGACAAAGCCCTTGGTTTTACAGAATAATGCCGTGCTATCTCCAGCTTTGTTTTGACAACCAAGGCCATATTTCCCAACTACAGTTCTTTGCTGTTTGTTTCCAACTTTTGCATTCCAATCACCAATAGTTATCAATGAATCTGGATTGCCTGTTTGATCATTGCCATAATGAAGAAGTTGGTTTCACTCACACTTACTGCTTTCAAGTCAATTCTGACTCATAGCAGCCCTTTAGAGAAGAGGGTCAAACGAAATCTTTACAGGAGTAGACAGCTACGTCTCTCTCTAGCAGAGTAACTTGTGGATTCAAACTGCTGACTTTCTGGCTATCAGCTCAGTCAGTGCATAGTCCACTACACCCACAAGAATTCCTGAAGTTGGCAGAATTCTTCAATTTCTTCACCACTTGCTTTAGTTGTTGTGTACATTTGAATAATAGTATTAACTGGATTTCTTTGCATGCATATAGATATTATCTTTGTACTCTCTTCTTATCATTGAAAAGCATCATGCTTCAAGACAGATCTTGAACTGTTCTCTTTATGATTAATGAGAAGCCACTTCTCTTGAATTCATCATTACAGCATAGTAGACTGTATGCTTGTCTGAGTCAACATGGCCAATACCAGTGTGAGTCTTGGTGTATAGTAGTTTATACATTCCACTGCTAACTTCAAATCAGCAGCTCAAACCACCAGTTACTCCTCAGGGGAATGATGAAGCTTTCCATGCCCTTGAAGATTTACCTTCTCAGAACCCCACAGACTGGGAAGTTTTACCCCACCCTTTGGGGTGACTGTGAATGGGAATCATCTCTATGGTAGTGAGTGTTGTGTTTGTTTAATGCCTAAAATATCTATCTTTATGTGTTCCACTACATTTTTTATGATATCCAGGTGGGTGTGAATATCCCTCACACAATTAGATTTCATTTAAAAGTTCAGTCAGTAGGGGATGAGAATTTTGGAAATAGAAGTGAAGAAAGCAGGACACATTAAGGCTACCCAATTTCATTTGAAACTGAGAATACAACTAGAGGAATTGGGACTGTCTCTTGTCATTGATAACCAAGCAATGTTTATCATTTCAAAGGCAATGATCTTATGGCAAAAAAGCAATGAGAGTGCTAATCAGAAAACAAAAACAGAAGCTCAGTCTTGTATTCAGGATGGAGTGGTCGCATGGACTGCAATTCCATTGACAGGAATGCCTAGGGCACTCTCCAAGAACAGCTTAGGACACTAGACAAACTCTGATGCATACCCGACGGAAAAGAAGGCAAGCACAAATGGAGTGTTTTACTGTTGTAGTCAAATAAACCCTTTCTCATTATTTAAAAAGCAAAGAAGCAACCCTTAATGAAATACCAGTCAACATCGACACTCCGGAGTGCTGGTGAGGATTTGGAGTAACTGGATCTCTCATCCTCTGGTGGGAGGGGTGGGTGTAAATTGATCACCGTTGGGCAATGTTCACGGGTTGCCAATGCATTAATTCCAACTCATGATCACCCCATTTGTGTGACGCTGGAACTGTGCCGCTCAGGGTGTTCAGTGGTTGATGTCTCAGGAGTAGATTGCCAGACATTTCTTTTGTGGAAAATCTGTGTGGACTTGAATTTGATCCTTTCATTTTACAGATGAACGTACAAACTGTTTGTCCCACCCAAGGTTTCCTAACAAGTGATTGTCCTATGATACACTGATTTACCCCTAAGTATATGCTCCAGAGAAGTGGAAAAACACACAAAAATGCTTATCTATGAGAATATTCATTAATAGTTTTATTCAAAATAACCAAAAACTAAAAACTTAAATGTCCGCTAATAGTGAAAAGGATAATTGTAGCTTAATCCTGCAATTCAATATTACACTACACTTCAAAGGAATAAATTACTAGTATGTGTTGTACAAATCACTGTCCCCAAATCAAATTGAATGACAGAAGTAAGGTATAAAAGGTATATTCTTTGTTATTTCATATATATTAAATCTGAAAACAAAATTAACATATAGTGACAAAGGTCAGTGGACTACTTTTCGGGGGAATGATGGCTGTAGAGGGTATTAGTGGGTTTTCTGGAATGCTGGTACACAGCATGATTTGAGCAATGTTCACTTAAATGTATTTACTGTGTAATAAAGTACTCATCTTTGTGCACATACAATCTGGTGGCTTAGTGGGTTGCACAATGGGCTGCTAACCATGAAGTCAGCAGTTTGAACCCACCTTCCACATTATGGGAAGAAGATGAGGCTTTCAGCTCCCATATTTGCAATCTTAGAAACCCACGGGGGCAATTCTACTCTGTCCTATAGGGTTGCTAGGAGTCAGAATTGACTTGAGGGCAGTTAATTTGTTTGTTTGGACACATTCAATATTTATATGTTTTCCATGTACTTACCTGAAGAAGTATGTCAAAGGAAGAGATCAATAATTTAAACTAGGGACCAAACAGTTTCAATGGCTTGATTGAAATATCACTGGAAAAAAAATCAAAAAATGGAAAGAGAGTTAATTTGGGCAGCAAGTATTGCTCATGTACCAAGCTTTCTGGTGAAATCATTTACGGTCTTAAATTCTTTGGGTGACTTTTGATCTTGCTTTGCCCAATCTATATAATCTTTCTCCATACTTCAAAAATATTCTACCCTATGTTACTCCCTGACTTAAAAGCCGCCCATGGCCATCGTTCTGTACGGATTCTCTGAGTTTTGATCTACCAGAACAGTAGCAGCCTGTAGAATTTCTCAGAGTTAGCCGAAGAAAACGACCAGGAAAGTACCCCGTGATATCCCTTAAAGAGCAAGGTTTACCCCGGCAGAGAGCAGCAGCTCTTGATTGCTGGTGAGCCTTAGAAGTATCTTAAAATACAAAATAAAACTTGTTAAAGATCTCTGAGTCATGACCCCTGGGGGTGGGGTGCAAGAATTTGCGCTTGTTTTAAGACCTCCAGGTGATCTGATGTTCCTGGTGTACTGATATCCTGTGAGAAGACACTTATCGATCATGCACAAGCAGACAGGGGAAAGAGAAGAGAGGCAACCTCAGTTCCTGATTGGGAGTGGTTTGGCCCCTGTCTTACTTCAGCTCTCTGGAAGAGCTTTCGGCTCTCTTTATAAGCAAAGCCTCTGAACCATGACATGTGATTGTGTTCATTTTCACTATCAAGGTTCCAAACAAAGTTATGGTGATAAACTTTCTTCTTTCTTTTCTTTGTTTCCTGTGCTCGTTTTTCTTTTACTCTTTTCCCCCCCTTCCTTCCTGCTCCCTTCCCCTGCTTCCTATCTCCTAACCTCTTCCCCTCTTCTTTTTCATTCTTGTCTCTTAATTCTGCCTATTTCTTCATTTTCATTTTGCCTTTCCCCTCCTCCCCCCCCCCTTTTCTCTCCCTCTAACTTTCAGATAGAGAAGAGAAAGTTCAACCAGAACTCTAACTCCACGTACTGTATCTTCATGGTCAACAAGCCCTACGCCATCACCTGCTCTGTGGTGGCCTTCTACATCCCGCTCCTCCTCATGGTGCTGGCCTACTATCGCATCTATATCACAGCTAAGGAGCATGCCCACCAGATCCAGATGTTGCAACGGGCAGGAGCACCCTCAGAGGGAAGGCCACAGCAGGCAGACCAGCATAGCACACATCGCATGAGGACAGAGACCAAAGCAGCCAAGACTCTGTGCATCATCATGGGTTGCTTCTGCCTTTGCTGGGCGCCATTCTTTGTCACTAATATTGTGGATCCTTTCATAGACTACACAGTCCCTGGGCAGGTGTGGACCGCATTCCTTTGGCTTGGCTATATCAATTCTGGGTTGAACCCCTTTCTCTACGCCTTCTTGAATAAATCTTTTAGACGTGCCTTCCTCATCATCCTCTGCTGTGATGATGAGCGCTACCGAAGACCTTCCATTCTGGGCCAGACTGTCCCCTGTTCAACCACAACCATTAATGGATCCACACATGTGCTAAGGTGAGTGCTACAGGGGTTGACGAGTTTTGCCAATGCATGCTGGGTAGCTCTAGGATAGTCTGTTTCCTGAGGGATGGTTCTAGTCACCCTGTGCTGGGTTTGCAAATATTAAAGAAGAGAGGAGACTCTGGAGGAAACTGTCTTGCATTCAAATCCAGTCTCCATTGTTCTATGACTTTGGACAGCTCAGTTCACCATGTGAATCATTAATTTTATGTCTTAAATTGACATCTACATCACAGAACTTTTGTGAAGATGAAATTTAAGGATACAGGGTACTTACTACAGATTCTGACACCTACTAAGCACTTGCTAAATGTTTTCTATGATCAAAAAGCTACATTCTGGAGTAGTGGTTAAAATCAGGGAGTTTAAAGTAAAACAGATTTTATTTTAACTACCATTGGCCCTATTTAACCTGTAATATAGGTTCTCTCAGTGGTAAAAACGGATTATACTACTAATCCCCACCTCCGGATTTTTGAGAAATATAGAGATAAGGTATTTATAAGTCTGGCACATGGGTAATGCTCTTAATACTACTAGTAAAATACAAATACTTTTAATACTATTAATAAAATTATGAGTATTGGCAGGAGTAGTAATGTTAACATATACCTGAGTTCCTAAAATGATCATAAAATAACAAGATGAATTATTAAAACTAGAACAATCAACACTCAATTATAATACCGTATGACAAATACTGTAAGAGAGATATGGGCAATCTAGAATGGGATTATGAGTAGGAAACAATCTGATGTGGCTTAAGGAAATCACAGAAGACATCACACAGAATAGCGTTTTATATGAATTTGAGACACAGGGGAAATACAGGAAAACCATTCTTGGGAGGGAGAACAATGTTGGGGGGGTGGCAGATTGGAAATATGGAAGAACAGGACAGGGTCAATGTGACTTGCCCAAGGCTGCATGGGCTTGATGGAGGTGGGAGTGACTCTGGAACTGCATGCTCAATGACTAGTTATAATGCCTTTTTCTAAACCCTGAGGCTCTTCCAGCCACCCTGGGCTAGAGTTGTTCTCCGCTATAAAGATAAGCCCATTATGAGATATGCATATCCATCTGTAGAGAAGATGAATTGTTAATGGCGTTTTTTTCCTCTGCCCTGGGTGGCTCAGGAATTTCTAAAGAGCGGTTCCCTCTTTGAGATAAGGCTTTAATTTTTTCTGATGACAGTATTCAGCTCTCGCAGCTGAAAACTGGGGAATTTTCATTTGCATGTGTAAGAAAGGAGAAAACAGGGCTGGCTATGAAGCATAAGTGCGTGTGGCTCAGAGATGGCTCCGAAGCATGAATTCAGTTTTCTGCAGTCAGTGTGGGCAGGCATGTAGCTAACACCTAGAAGGGTGCTGAAATTCCTGCTGCTGGAAGATCTTCAACGGGTAGCCTATGGGCTGACATTCCTCTTAATTATTATGTCCTAGCAAGTGTCCTCGAAAGAATCCAACCGTAAAGTGTGTGTACAAGAGCTTCTGTGCGGGTGCCAGATCGTTTGTCGCTATTTAAGCTAGCAGTTGCCTGAGTCCAGGCTGCCGACAACTTACAAGCAGCATATGGTCCAGCAGTGTGTTTGTTAAGTCAGCTGCTTAGACTTGGTGGCCCTTCCCTTCCCCATAGAAACAATCATAGAAAGGGTTTGGAGGTTTCTAGGGCAACCCAAGAAACTGGTTTTCATCACTCATTCCCTGCTATTTTCTCTCTTCTGCTTGTAAAGCACAAACAGCCGTTTGGGGTGATTGTGGGCACGTTCTTCATATTACATTCCTTACAGTTCCTTCAGGTGAACAGTGTGGAAGTGCAGGAAGTTGATCTTGGGTATTATTCTATGGAAATGGAGAATCTAGTAGGGGACAGAAACTACGGGGGGAAGATTATCTGAAACTTGAATCCACTGTAGAAGAAGTCTTAGAAGGATAGGAATTCTGCCTGTTTTTCTCAGCACTGTGAACCAAATACAGCATCACTAAGATATGTATATACCCACATTTTTTCAGAAATAGCACATTCCTTCTGTTTGTTTGCATGCCACTTCTTCCCACCTAGGAGACACTTTCGTGAATGCACGAGGCTAGTTTTATGTAGCACATATATATATTTTTAAAATTGGCCGAGCAGAGTTTATTGAAGTACCTTCCAAGAGGACGGAGCAACTGGCAAATGTAGAAATGAAATATTCTTTGTGAGAAATTAAACAAATACAGTAACAAGAATGTACATATTTAATGAATGAATTTATGAATCCCACAGTTAATTATCTGGATCATTTATAAGGGTTCCTGTAAGCGTAGTGGAGTTAAGCATTGGGTGGTTAGCCCCAACACTGGCTGTTCAAGCCCACCAGGCACTCATCAGAAGAAAGAAGAGGCATTCAAGCCCCCGAAGCACTATAGAGCAATTCTCCCATGAGTCAGAATTGACTGTTAACAGTAAGAAAGTTAGATTAGTTAGGGGATAAGAAAAAAATTACAATGTTCCATTTTTTTAAAAAGGCAGCCTAGTAGGGCAGTAACAAATTCAGATGAGTTTAAGATATATAAATCTACACTATAAAAGGTAAAATTCAGCATGTATGCAATAATTCTCTCTCAATCACCAGAAATAACAATTCGCATTGCTCTAGTGACCTTTCTGGTGCCTTTACAAATATTCATAAAAGTTACAAAGTCATAGTTATTGTTTATTTAACATGGTGGGATCATGAGCTCCATGTTCCACACCTTGATGTTTCTCCCAAGCAGTACAGCTTGGAGATCATTCCACTTCAGTACGTACAGATCTAACTCACTCTTTACTCTTTTAATTTCCCACAGTCTTCTGTACTAAAAATAAATGTTGAATTCTATTTAATTGCTTTTCCTTAGTGGGCATGGAGGTGTTCCCTTTTTTTTGCTCTTACATATTGTACTGTTTTCAATACTTCTGCATACATTTCTTTGTGCATCAGTATTTTTTTTTCACACAGTTACCAAAAGTGAAATGCTGTGTGGACATGTATGGCCTTGTAAAATTTGTGATGTGTACCAAAAAATTGATCTCCTAAAACATCAATTTGCATTCCTTTCCAGGGAGGGTGTAAGTATCCTCTGTTTCTCAACCTCAGTGACACTGATATTATCAACCTTGTATTATTTTATTAACAGGAAAAAATACCCTTTCACTTAAGTGAATTCCCAGATAATTTGGGAGGTTAGTTGTAGACTATTTCTATTCTCTCTTATGTGAACCCTATCTTCAGATATTTGGCCTTTTGAAAGTCAAATTTTCTGTGTTTTCTTATTAATTTCTATGTTTCATTTATTATATTCTGGCTATTAAGCCTTTGATATATCATTTGCAAATAAATTTCCACATCATCGGACCGACATTTAGCTATGGCTGACATATATCATATACAAGTGTCAAATGCTGCAAACAGTACTCTCCTGTGACTTCTTACAGCTTGTCCAGTTTCCTTTATGAAATACTTTCCACGTTGACTTTCCAAAGCACCATACTTCCCTAGTTTTCCTTCCACCTCATCAACAACCCATTTTCTGTCTCTTTTATCAGTCCTTCCATCTCTATCTGCTCTCTAAATATTGTAGTTCTTTGAGGCTTGGTTCTTGATATGTTTTTCAAATAACACTTTCTTATATGTGAGTTTGAAATCCATAGCTGTAAATATCACTCACATGCTGTCAACTTTTTCCCAAATTAGTATCTCCAGACCTTAGCTCTCCTCTGCGCTCCAGACCAGAACAACTCCTTTGCTTCCTTGACCACCCCACATAGGTGTCTCTTCAGAACCTCAAAATCAAGGCCCCCAAACAGAACTCTTATTTCTCTCCATGCCCCCTCCCATCATGAATGTCCTTTGTCTCCCTGTCTCTATAATTGAAATCAGGTTACTGAATCCATATACCTTCTTATGGGTCAAGGGAGAAATAATATATTAGAAAACAGATGTTATCTTACTTTATTTACTTTTCCCCCCAAACCCATTGCCATTGACTGGCCCTGAGTGACAAGATAGGACTGCTCCCTTGGCTTCTAAAGCTGTAAATATTGTCCTTGTAAAAAGGTTTTTATTTTGATGGAGGGGAGATTTTTTAAAATCATTTTATTGGGGGCTCTTATAGCTCTTATCACAATCCATCCATCCATCCATTGTGTCAAGCACATTTGTACATTTGTTGTCATCATCATTCTCAAAACATTTGCTTTCTGCTTTAGTCCTTGGTATCAGCTCCTCCTTTTATTCCCCGATGGAGAGGAGTTTTACAGAGCAAATTGGTTGTCTATCAACAATCTATATCTTGTTTTGTGACCCTGGTGGTAGTCCTCCCGATGTGACATCACTCTCCCTCTGTCCTCTTTGTATCTACTACTTCCATTCCTCTTTCTTTCTGATCTCTACTGCCTCTGAGCTTATTCCTGGGCAAAGCTCTGTTGATCTAATTGATTAATCTAAGGAGTGCACACCTGCCAGTGTTAGTCTTCATCTTACAGACTTGCCGGCTATTTAGCTGGAACACTCAGCCAGGATTTTAAAAAGAAACAATTGACTACTATTGGGGGAAATGGAGGTAAATAGGATTAAAAGTTAAATTTAATGGTAGGAGCAAAATTGTACATTTATAAACTCTGGAATTTGAAAAGTGTTCCTTCAATATCCTCACCCAAGACAGCCATTGAAGAGGTAATTGACCGGTCAGTGAGAGCTGCTTCCATGTCATCAATAATAGTGGTTATGAAGCCTAACATTATTCCAGACAAAAGTGTGCCCATTGCTACATTTAAGCACCATGCATGAATCCTAGCACTTAATAATTACAATACCCCAAAGAGGTAGGTACCGTTATTATCATCACTTGAAAAATGAGGTTTAGGGAGCTCGGAGCCGCGATGGCGGCGGGCGGCAGTGGCGACTCGCGGGCTGGTGATGTGGAGGAAGACGCCTCGCAGTTGATCTTTCCCAAAGAGTTTGAAACAGCGGAGACCCTTCTCAATTCAGAAGTCCATATGCTTCTAGAGCATCGAAAGCAGCAGAACGAGAGTGCAGAAGACGAGCAGGAGCTCTCAGAAGTCTTCATGAAGACGTTAAACTACACAGCCCGCTTCAGTCGCTTCAAAAACAGAGAAACCATTGCTAGCGTCCGCAGCTTGTTGCTCCAGAAAAAGCTTCATAAGTTTGAATTGGCGTGTTTGGCTAATCTTTGTCCAGAGACTGCTGAGGAGTCCAAGGCCCTGATACCAAGCTTGGAAGGGCGGTTTGAAGATGAAGAGCTACAACAGATTCTTGATGTTATCCAGACAAAGCGTGGTTTTCAGTATTAATCTCCGAACATCCTAGGTGGAACCACAAGCCCAGGACCTGGGCTGACCACGGAAATTCTACTTCAGAAAACAATTGGACTTCCTTTGGGCAGAACACCACACCGTGGTGTCGGTTGCTATTCCATACTTGACGTTGACCACAATCTTGACTCAGAAAGGTGAGGTGGGTTATTTGCATATAAACTCTGCTATTGACTACCTCAAAAAAAAATGAGGTTTAGAGAGCACAAGTAATTTGTATCAGTAGTAAGTTATGAAGCCAAAATTCAAACCCAAGACTTTCTGACCTTAGGATCTAGTCAAAGTCATGGTTAGAGTTGGCTCATCTCATGAAGAATGTAACATATGTGTAGATTTTGGGGCCATTTGTAAATCTACTCAGTCCCATATCATCCTACACCTAGTTCTCGCCTCTTATCAGATTTGAAGCCATGATAGGCAGCTATTTGTTCAAATCAAGGCATGTTGAATCTCTTTTTAAAAGTTGAAAAAATATAATTGTACCACAGGGGCATATTCTTAGTGATCTCCTGCTGGTTTGCCTGGGTACTCATCAACCATTCTGATGCATATTCTGTTCAGAAGACATCGACCTTAGGACCTATCTCAAGCTCTTCATAATTTGAAAAGCACATTGTTTTCAAGAAGAATGGAACAGTGTCCTTCTCTGTACATCCTCTCCTATTGACGGCCAACTGGAGTACTGCTTCTCCTGGTGTTGGTAATCATGTCACCTCTAGAGTTCCTTATTAAATTCCTATCAGACAACACGTTCCCAGAGGGTAGACAATGACCTTCTGATTTACATACAACATACGCCTTCACACAGTGCTTGCAGATAAAACCAGTATATGAGCAGATGATTGGTATATTTTTCTATTAATGACATTTCCTTGCGATCATTCCCAGACTTATGAAGAGTTAAAAATACCCAGATTTATAAATTACTTCAATCTTCTCAATATTCCTCAAGATTCTTAAAAACAAATAATAGAGGAATTGCCTATGACCCAAGGAACAAGATGGGGAAGTTTCATTCATGACAACACAGATTTTGGAGCATTTCTCATGAAAAGTGTTTTTGAGAGAATGGAATGTTCGTGTTCCATCATAAGGCTAAATCTGGCCTTAGTGCTTTAGAGCAGTAGGTCTCCCCACCTTGGCCCTATCTTGATGGCTCTATGTTATGTATAATATTGGGATGAATATCAACAGTCACTTGGGTAAAACATGCTTTTTCAAGAAGTTCTTAGAGGACTCTGTTCACTAGAATTGTACAGACTGATAATATGTGTAGTGACAGAGATGGCAACAGTTCTATGTGATTGTTTTCTAAGTATTTTCTTTGGAAATGTCTAGCCCAATATCAAAATAGCAGTGAAAATACCATTTGGTGGGCTGATGAAATAGTTTGCCTTAATATATAGGTTACATAACCTTCTAAAACAGTTTCCAAACAGAGTTATTATAATATAAATGTTTCTTGGGGCAGTTTTAATTTTGGATGCACACATAAATTAAACAGAGGCATAATGCCAGTGTGTGGGCAAGAGCTTCTGAGATGTGCACTGTGTGTGCGAACTGACAATGAGTGGATTTGGAATCAAGCTTTTATCTCTTTCTCACACCCTTCCCCTGGTGCTGTCACTAGACACTCATCTCCATCCACTAACATCTCCCTTAGTCTTAGAGCAGGCACGTTGCCTCTTCTGGTGGCCGCACTAACTGCGATAGAAGAGCAGAGAAGAAAGGATTGAATGACAAGGCATTGGCTGTATTCCTAGTAAAGACAGAAATGACACAGAGGCATCTGACTGCCTCTCCTGTTTAACATGAGCAGCAAAGACAATGAGATGTGCAGATTGGCATTGAGGAGTTAAGCTGCCATTTATTATTGGTAAGCAAGGTGATCCTTCACTTTACCACCATAAACTGCAATGACTAAGAAGACATTTCATAGAAGGCCCAGAGAGATCAGCACTCAGCAAGCAGTGGCTATTCACTAGATATTCCTGCATACTAGAAATAACCAACTAGCATGCGAATTAGGGGAAAAGGGGCCATCTACAGAAGGAAGTAACTCTTAAATGCCTTTTAAAAAAATGTCAGAGTGCAAAACCTTTATAAAATGAAACTAAAAAATGAACTTTAGGAACAAAGCCAGGAGCATTGCTAAGGGCTCACTGTGGACAGCAAGAGATTGCTGTGGCGCCCTCATTTTGCTGCTGAGGTTCTAAGAAACGCATCACAAGTCCAGGGTTGCAGATTCTGGAACTTATTTCATTAGCTTCTGAGATTTGATTCATAGTAGCCACGTGCTGGGTACCTAATACCAGGCACTCTGTGTGGATGCACTTGTAGGTGGAAAAGAGGAAAGAGACTTCGTACCTCATTGAGTTCACAGTCCAGGGGAGGAGAGAGCACAAAAGCAACTAGCCACAGTCTGGTGGATATGGAGGGGAACGTGCACAGTGGAGGCTGAGCCAAATGAGCAGCTGCTTCACCAACAATGCCCTCATTGCTGTGGATGAGGGTCGCCTTATCCTGAACGGCAGCAACGAAAGGAGTCAGGACTTCCTGAGCTAGCTAGCTCAGCAGTTAGACAGGTCTACAGTGTTAAAAGTGCTTCTTTGTATTGAGTTGAAATTTATACCCTTATGACTTCAACTCAAGCCCAAACCAAACCTACTACCATGGAATTGATTAGGACTCTAAATGAGCGTACTGACTGGCCTGACTCCTACTCTGTGTAAGAGAACACCTGCCTAATGGACCCTAGATGATGAATGCTTTGGGCGTAGGCCCCTTCTGAGCTTTTTTCTTTTAAGACTAAGGACCAACCATTACTCTCTCTATATTACTGGGGGAGGTTTGGAGAACATGATTATATATAGTTTTTTCAGTCTTTATTTAAAAGTGCCTTGGTCACTTTCCCCTCAAAATATGGCCAAAAGACCACTTGCATTAGAATCACCTTGAAACTTAGAAAACAGCCGAGATTCCTGGACCCTGATGTAAAATAGTGAAATATGGGAGAGAAATCCTCTCGGAAGCTTCTTTCAGTTCAGTCATAAATCAAGCCACATAACTCTCTTGTGGGATCCCCAGTACAATCGCATCGTCATTTTACCTGTCCTCACATGACTAGCCCGGCTGCCCAGGAAGCTGAAAGGTGATAGGGACCTTGATTTCAGGGTTCTTTATCTATTGGGTGGGTGCCAAGGACTTTGTCAGTCTCGTTCACTGCTGAGAGCTAGTGAAGTGCGGGAACATTGTGGGACTTGGCAAACGGATGAGGAATGTGTCTGTTCCCTGCTCCCCCTGGCTTAGCTTCTGTTTAACTACTTTGTCCCTGTCTCCAGGCTGCTTAGCCCATATGATCAAATGTAGAATAGGGACCAGGGGTGCTGACTGTAACCTTAGAGAAGAGATTTTCTCTGCATGAAATTTGCTGAGGACTCCAATTTTGACTTCTTGGGTAAATAATCCCACCAATCTCACTACCTCATTGTGAAAATCAAACCAGATAATGGATGTGAAATGGCTTTGCTAACTGCAAAGCTCTGTCCTCATGGGAGACAATTGTGTTATAAGAACAGACTATTTATAAGTTAGGCAACACAAGCAGAACTTGGGAACAAAGTTGAGCTTGGAGATGGGTTTCTCTATAATCTCTATAAGCCAGACTAGGCTCTCTTCCATGGCGCCTCAGCTTCAGACCTTGCTTAAATCTAGGACACTTGCCAAGTTCCACTAATGGCTACAATCTTCTGTCAGCACTTCCCGAAGAGCTCCTTGCCTGTCTAACTTGGCTCTTGGCTACTATTTCCCAGCATCCACTCTAACACTTGATAAACAGGTTTCCCAATGAACTGGGAATTTTCAGAGCTGTGATATCCAATAGAGCAACCACTAGTCACATGTGAATATTTATGTTTAATTAACAAAAGTTAAATAAAACCAAAAATTCAGTTTCTTGAGCCCACTAGTCACATCTCAACTGCTCACCAGCCACACGTGGTGAGTGGCGGATTGTACAGCACATCTCTAGGATGTTTATGTCATTCAAACAGTACTGTGAGAGATAAGAGCACGTGTCACCTCTCTGTAAGGAGCTAATACAACCTTTCCCTTCCTGTTGAGAACCTGGTTGATCAAAGCTTAATAATCAGCATTATACCATATAAATGTTGACATTTTCTGATGAGATTAGCATTTTCAGATTCAAATGCACAATTGAATAGAGGAAAATATTAGGATAAGTAAAAAATGGAAGTGGGCAAGAGACCGAAGAATTACCACAAAGCAAATAAAAAATAGAAAAAAGGCCCCCATGCCATTGCCTCTTGTCATTTCCTTTAATAATCACATCAGACTTTATCATTTGTCTCATTGTGTGTGTGTCTATGTGTACGCGCGCGTTGGTCAGTCTGTCAGTCTATGAAGGAAGGTAAGCAGCTCTTTTGTTCCAAAATTCCCCTCAGATGTAACACATCACTCAATTAACCTATTCGTTGAATGAATTAATACTTGTATGCCCTATCGTTCGCCTGGGCTTTATACTAGAATAATGTGTCACTGAAATTTTAGAATGTGTAAGCCCCCCCATAAATGGCATATTTGGTTTCCTGTCCACACTGGGAAACCATAGAGAGCTTTCCATTTCAAAATGCCAGAATTCTACTTTAAAATAAAAGTCTGCACTCTGTAAATCAGGCTATTTTACCTATGGATGAAGAAATAATTTGCCTCCCCCCCCCCTTTGGATCTTTCGAGGTTTCTGAAATATTTGAATCTTTTTGACATTAAAAAGGCCATTTTATGACCTTTACCTTGAACTTTGGAGGATTCAATTCGGTTCAGCATTTATCTCATTGTTTTTTGAGCCAAAGCAGACCTAATCCAGGTGAGTCAAAGATGGATGATGTTGACCTTGCCTTCCTCTCCCCAGATACCCTCAGGCAAGTACATAATTTTCCCAGGACCCAGTACAAAATGAAAATGCAAGGCTCCTTTTTTCAAGTAGCAGGAAAAGGGTGCTTCCAAAGATACCAAAATGTCTAGCTCTTTAAAAAAAAAAAGTCTTTCCAAACATAATATGATTTTCATTTGCAAATTTACCATAGCTCAAGTGAAGAAAAAATTTAAATTAAAATTTTAGCATGAACTTTACCATTCATATCCATATTGTGCAATGTTGGCTTGAACTGCAAATATAAGCATTTAATTCATGTGCAGAATGAAGGTACACACTCATATTTCATAGCTCATCCATAAATGCGCATTTCATTCTTATCAGAACAGTGCACACAACTAATGCAACTGTTTCTACTTCATATCTTGATATATGCTCATCTACCAATACTCTACCTTTCCTATTGCTTTGTAATAAGGAGTTGAAAGCAACTATGAGATCTTCCATCTTCCACTTCCCTTCTCTGTCAATATTTCAGCCTACTACACCAAAAGCCAAACTCACTGCCAGGGAGTCAATGCCAACTCATGGTGACTCTAGCCCTTGGGAGTTTCCAAGACTGAAGCTCTTCATAGGAGTAGAAAGCCCTGTCCTTTGGGTGGTTTTCAACTATTGACCTTTTGTATCACAGCCCAACTCGTAAGCACTATGCCATCAGGGCTCCTTATTTTAGCCGAAGTGATTGGTTAATATAGGAAAGTAACACAAGAAATAAAGTATCCTTAGTGGTTCCTTGAATTCCTTCAGCTGCTTTCTACAAATGGAAAACATGACACTTGAAGCCCTCAGTCCCTCTTATCCTTACTCAATCATAGATGAGTTGAAATGGAACAGGAGCACATAATTGTGGACCCGTAGTATGTGGGACTTCAGCAAAATTTCAAGCAAGTAGAAGGTAGGCATGTTATGGCGCTAAGCAGAACAACTACAGATGAAAGGGAAAATGCTTCCCTTGTGCTAGCAGTGAGTCTTGCTAAACTCTCTTACAAAGGATGGGCCCACCAGAATTTTGTGCTCTGGAAGACTGGCTAGTGCAATAGAGCAGCAAGACCCTGCACTGTCCCCATAAATTGGAACTCTCTCCTCTGCTCTCATGCATGGTTGACAGACTCTTCAGACTCATGAGTCCAACGAGAAAGTTATTTAGGATTTCAAGATGGCAACAAGAGGACATGAAATCAATCATTAACCCTTCTGAGTGCAGTACCCTGTGTAACACAGGTCACACACCCACCCATGAAGCTGCCCTGACCCAACTTCTGCCCAAAGAAGCTTCTCAGGATACATTGATTTTATTGAAACCACATCAAAAACAGAATGAGAAATGTGGCATCAAAAGAACACCGCTTGCTTTACCAAATACTCAGGATTGGAAACAAGAGTGCCTTTGCCAAGTGCCCTCATCCTTCAGAAAATTTGCCTGCGCTGCCCTCTAAGATGTCCACAGCCCAGGGCTAAAATGCTAAGTCCCCACTCCGACTTACTGGCAAGGAAAAGTTCCTTCCTGAACTTAGTGGAAGATGAACACAGGTATGTAGCTAAAGGAAACCCTCCCCAATATAGTCTCATCAATGGTTGCAGGTGTCAGGGTCTAGCAGTTCCGGGTACTAAATTTGCCTCAGACCTGTCATATCTGATCTTTTTTGCCCTTGAGCATATGGCCAAAGAGCTCTAGGTCTCTGTTTCTTCATTCTTCATTCTTCAAGGTGATGGCCATACACCCTTATCCCATAAACCTGCTAAGGTTGAAGTCTATAACCCATGTGCCTCTAGAGGCCCCGCTCCTGTCACACTGAAAGTGCCAGTTAACTGTTATTATCATTGTACGTGTGCTATCATTCCCAGCTCGCTAAAAACACCTTTCTCCTGTTTTCCAGTTATTTTATCGGCTTCCTGATAAGCATTTCTTAAGAAATGAGCTGAGAGAAATTTCTGTGCTCAAAACACTGCTTCTTCAGTAAGGAGCCCCCTGCTGCTATTAGGGAAAAGCAACAACAACCCAGAAGTGAATTAAATTAAACTAATCTCACTGTTTATAAATAATTGTTTAAGCAACATGAGACAAGAATTGTTTCCTGGGACATCGTGCCCTGGCAGAACAGTTGAATCTGTTATTTTGAATATGCCGTCTGGCTTTTAAATTACCTGTAGGCATTTCTTCAACCCAATATAAAACATGATTACTCATCTCACACACACTGGGGATGTTCTGTGGGTTTTGTTCTGCAACTCCAGCTCTGTAGGCAACCCCCTATCAGGTGTCTACGTTCTCACTCCACATTGAAGAGGGACTCTACATGCTACCCTGCAGGGTAGGCACCATAACAGTACCTGGTCCCAAAGATGGCCCAGGTGGTTTGTACAAGTCTAAAATGGAAGTGATACAGGGTGGTTCTCTGGCCAGCAACCTAGGCTCTGCATTGGAAACGCTTAACAGCTCTGAAATACTGCCCGAGCCTGGGCCCCGCATGTAACGATTTTATTGAAGTCAGTCTGCTTGGGGTGCTGACATCCATATGTGTTTTTTTAATTAAATCATTTTATTAGGGGCTCATACAACTCTTATCACAATCCATACATACATCCATTGTGTAAAGCACATTTGTACATTCATTGCACTCATCATTCTCAAAACATTTGCTCTCCACCCAAGCCCCTGGCATCAGGTCCTCATTTTTCCCCTCTCTCACCGCTCCCCCATCCGTCATGAACCCTTGATAATTTATGAATTTTTTATTTGTAATATCTTGCTCTGTCTCATGTCTCCCTTCACCCACTTTTCTGTTGTCTGTCCCCCAGGGAGGAGGTCACATGTAGATCCTTGAAATTGGTTCCCCCTTTCCAAACCACCCTCCCTATGCCCTCCCAGTATCACCACTCACACCACTGGTTTCCAGTCCAATCTGTTGGGGCACCATGCCCTGGCCCCAAAGTCCACCTTCAGCATTCCCTGAGGACCTTGCCGCTCCATTGCCTTGCTGTTCTGTTGCGCCCCCTTAATGTTTTGCCTCGGTGTGGCCGGATCTGATCCTGGAAAATGGATCCTGGAAAGAAAATGGATCCAATCCTGGAAAATGGAAAATCCTGGCTCCTCTAAAACAATGCAACACAAACAGCCATCAGCCCCAATGACTTCAACGAATAAACGTGAGAAACAAAAGGCAATGGCAGAAGATGTCCTGAACATAATGTCATGCATAGAAGAACAGACATTGAGCTGCCGCAGAAGAAATTTTCAGAATGCTGCTTGGAATCATACAGGACATGAGAGAAACAATACAGAAAAGGGATGAAATGATAGAAGAGATAAAACCATAAACCAAAGGGAAATACAGGAGCTTAGGGAGGAGATAACAAAACCCAGTAGCAGACTCACGGACCTCGAGGAGCAACTGGAGGAATCAGAGAACCACATCAGTGACTTGGAGGACAGCCAAGCAGACGTTAACAAATGCAAACAAAAATCTAATAAGATCATCAGAGAAGCTGAAGAAAACTTAAGAGCTATGTCTGATGCTATGAAGTGGAACAACATTAGAATTATTGGCTTACCAGAGGAAGACACACAAAGAAGTCAGCTTCAACAATAGTGAGAGAATTCTTAGAGGAAAACTTCCCCAGCTTAATGAATGAATACCAGGCAACCATTCAGGAGACTGAAAGAACACCAGCTACCCTGATTCCCAAGAAGTCACCAAGGCACATAATAGTTAAACTATCTAACTTTGAGGAAAAAGAGAAAATCATGAGAGCAGCTAAGGAAAACAAGCAATCACTTATAAAGGTTCCCAAATACGAATATTCTCAGACCTATCAGGGGAAACTATGAAAAAGAGGAGAGAGTGGAGTAACAAATTCCAAAAATTGAAGGAAAACAATGCAAACCCAAGAATACTCTACCCAGCCAAATTATCTATCAAGATAGATGGAGAAGTAAGAGTCTTCCCAGACAAGGAAAACTCAAAGAATACATTAGAAGAAACCCAGCCCTAAAAAAGATCCTTCCCAACCCAGCATGTGCAGAAGAAAAACACTCACCAAGCATAAATAATAGACCGCCACATGGGACAACCTCACCTAGAGGGCAAAAAAAAAAGTGAAAACAGACCTCAAGATAGCATTGACTTAAAGATTGAAAGAATTCAAAGGCTACTGAGGTAAGCTTTAAAAAAAAAAGGCAAAAGAACAGGGAAAAAGCTACGGTATGCAAATATTCCTGGGGTGAGGACCAGGTAATATGGCAGGGAACAGATCAAATACAGGGATACACATGGCAGACAGCTAAAAAGGAGGTGGGGAAAGGAAAAAAAATAATAATAAAAAAGAAAAGGGTAGCGGGGCCACAGGGCACTAACCCACCCAAGGGGGGTGGGGGATTGTTTATATCTACACAGGGAAAGAGGGACCAGATTTCAACCCAGTGCTCCAAGATGTGAATGCAACATGCAGGTGTGGAGTAGGGAACCAGTGGTGAGGTCTTGGGGGCCAGCCCCAATACCAACTACTAAGTGGACACCTGCCCCTCCCCTCAAAATAATTTATTTCAAAGGACGGCACTGAGTCTACAGCTCCAGAAGAGGGACATATCTGATCGGAGCACACGGGAGCAGGTGCAAGGGAAGGAGGAAAGAGTGGAGCACATCATGGCCCACCAGGTCGTGAGGTCAATGTTCCCAATTAGAGCAGCCAGTCGACAGAGAGGACCACATGACCAGCTTCACTATGAGACATGACACCCCTCATTGACCCATAGCCCTATAGGGGACAACACCAGAGACATCCATATATTTTAAGGGTTCTTTGTGTATAACAGGAGTAGTGTAGAGGTGGTGTAGAGATTATGTGTTGGGCTGATAACTGCAAGACCAGTAGTTTGAAACTACCAGTTACTCCTCAAGAGAAAGAAGAGGCTTTCTACTCCTATAAAGAGTTATGGTCTCAAAACCCACGGGGGCAGTTCTACCCTGTCCTGTAGGTTAGCCACTATGAGTTGGTGTTGACTCCATAGA
Source organism: Tenrec ecaudatus (assembly GCF_050624435.1). Taxonomy (NCBI): domain Eukaryota; kingdom Metazoa; phylum Chordata; class Mammalia; order Afrosoricida; family Tenrecidae; genus Tenrec; species Tenrec ecaudatus. The sequence continues at coordinate 157,179,806 of NC_134531.1, read as the reverse complement.
AGTGAGTTTGGGTGGATTTAGTGTTGTGAACACCCCATGGTTGGTGTACATGTTTAAGGTGCTTAACTACTAGCACAAAAGTTAGTGTTTCCAGCCCAGCCCAAAGCCCTCAGAAGAAAGGCTGGTGGTCTGTTTCTAGAAGAACACAGCCCCTGAAAAGCCCCTGGCCTACAGTTCTACTCTGACACACATGGAGATGCCCAAGTTGAAACTGCCTGGATGACAACCCATCACGTGTTCTAATCCCTACTCATCTCTAACCAGCCCTCATTGCTCAGCACTGAGAAATGAATGAAGAGAAATCATGTAATGCTTCGTGTTTCTGCCTTGCTGCATATCCTTAGACTACTGAGATGGTGTGGAGGACACCACTGGCTCTCAGTTGAGGGTGATTTTACCCATGAAGGTACCCATCACATACATTTGATCAGTACAATGTGTGAGCCATGTTACCATCTGGTGGGTAGAGGCCAAGGGTACTGCCAAATATCCTACAATGATCAGAACTCTTCTCCACAACAAACCATTATCTGGCCTCAAATAATGTTAAAAGTGGACACACTTTGGAAAATCCTAATGTAAACTAATTCTCTAGAACAATCCCAAGGGACATTGGGAGAGCTCTTTTAAGACGTCTACTTCAGAATCATTTGGGCCCTCCTATTCTTCCCAGGGAGCCTGGTGCTGCCGAGGCTAATCTCTCAGGCGCTGACCTAAAAGCTGGTGCTTCTAAATCCACAACTGGCATATGGGAGAAAGATATGACAGTCCACTTTCTGAAGGGTACAGCCTGAGTAACTCTACAGGGCAATTCTCTCTTGTCTTACAGCTTCCATATGCTTCTAAATTAGCCATTCAGCATTTGTGTCTGTTTGTGTGTTTGTTTAGTGTTAATCCTCATCCATTCCAAAGATGAGTGGGGAGTTGGGGGGTCCTATAGAAGGAGATAGGTATTGTTTCCGGGAAGAAGGGGTTTGGCCTCCTATGACGAGAATGCAGGCAGTCACTTTGTAGACACAGCCCTTTGCCAGACAGGCTCTATGAGCTTGTTCTCTTACAGAGTGTACTTGGCAGGGACACAGCCACCCAATTTAGTCAGCACAGCTGCTCAGGAAGGAATTGCCTCCAAAGCACACTAGGAGATCACTGTAGACCAGACTTCTGCTACAGGGGTGTTTGGTCCATAATATGAGACAGGTCTCTGCCCGAAAGGAAGGTAGACATTCAACTAACACCGGGGTGTGTCTAGAAGAGGGTCATGATCATGATCCCTTTTGTAAACTCCATGACATAGGAGAGAATTGGGGTTCTGGATTCATAGTAAAGGAGACTCAGGTCAGGAGAATTATTTGGATATTTCAGAAAAGTTGTCACAGCAAAGAGGAGTGCGACTTGTTCTGCGTGCTCCCAGCGGAGAGAGGTGCAAGCAAAAGTCCGAGATTAAGAGAATACATGTCAGCACAAGCTGGAATGAACGGCTGCATTAGCAAGGATGTGGTAAAGCAGAAACAGAAAGTCAAGTTGTTTGACCATCAATCAGCATGACTGCTTGTTAGTTCGCAGGGCTGAGGAAGAGTGGGGCATGAAAAGATGTCTGGACCCTCCCTGTGTGAGCCTGCGGGTTACCGAGTTGGGGAGCCTTCTCACATGAAAATTAAATAGGAGAGGGCATGAAACCATTTGTGGGAAAATTCCATTACCTTCTGATTATAGTTTTCCATGAACGTTTTGCAGTGTCTTTGCATCCGAGAGCAAAGCCTACGCTAGCTGATAGAATATTTGCCTGGGTGAAATATGGACCGTGAGAAGACACAGGTCAGAGGTGATGTTGGCAATTTTAGGAACCATTCTATTTTCCTACAATGATTACTCTTACACTCAGTGGCTGCCAAGAAGTTTAGTTCTTTGGAAGAAAGAAACCTATCCTTAGGCCCTATTGATGTGAAGTGGCAGACAGCTTCTTTGATAGTGGAGATTCCGTTTGAAGGAGAGTTTGGTCTAGCCAGACAATGGTTGTTGCTTGAAGCTTTATTGTCCAAGTGATTCCTTTAAAGATTTGTAAGGAGGTGGAGGCCTTGGCTGAGGTTCAAAGGATGTCCCCTCCACTTGGCTTTCATAGTTCCCTCTTCTTTGTATGGTGACAACCAGGATCAGAATGTCAGGCTCTGAAGTGGACAAGGCAGGATCCCAATCTAGGGGAATCTGGGACATTGGTGACACAGTGAAACTACATCTCTCAGTACTTCAGAGATCGGAATCCGATCTGAGTCCTGCCCCTTGATCCGAGGTACTTACTGCACCTTCTGGTGCTTTGCTTTCTTTCTGTGTAAAACTCGAGTGAAGGGGAGGCTTGTTTTATGAGACTGTTGAGGAAGATATTGGAACAATGTACATTATTGATGGCTCTTTTTATCATAATCATCTTCGTGTTCAGGGGAAAGGAAGGAGCAAGGGTTAGTAGGACAGCCCCTGGGGTGGGCTGCGGGGAGAGTACAATTGCCAGGACAGGTGAGCTGTGGGGAAGGGCGTGGCGAGGCAGAGGTTCGAAGGAGTCCTACTAGAAACGCTGAGAAGTCCTCTCTGAGCTCCACAGGGCAACGCTCTGCGTGACCTCTATTATGTAAGCAAACAACTGCGCTCCCTCAGGATTACATTCACGCAAATTGTCAAGATCTACTTTGCACAAAATGATTTCTGAGTTGTCTTTTTTCTGTTCCATGCCTATTTTGGGTTATTTACAACAAGATTCTTAGAAACATTTCACAGTTAAATAGTTCTTGGAGAGCTTTTCAGTCTCAAAGAAATGGGAGAATCCATACTTTGATAAATCTGACAAGCAAATACATATGGCAGCTGTTCATGTTCCTTTAACCTTTTTCAGACTTTTGTTTTCTTTACTGGCTACTATAATTAATTGTTGTCTTCTCTTTTGCTGGCTTAGAGTGTCTGATTCTGTAGAAAGGAAACTGTGTGTGTGCGCGTGTGTAGATGCTTATGTCGGCCATGTCTAATAATTTGGTGTTCTAGCAATAATTTTGGTTCCTGCTCTAATCAGCGCCATCTTTTATTTTCATCATAGTCTTAGCAGCAACTCTTTACCGAGCACTTTAATATCTGCCAGCCGTTGTGTTAAATGTACTGTTTATGTTGTTGACTCACTGTTTACTGTTTATTCACTCAAACTCCATTTTACTGCCATCAACTTGACTCACAGTCACCCTGTAGGACAGCCTAGAATGACCCCTCTGAGTTTCCAAGGCTGCAACTCTTGACTGTCTTTAGTAGAGAGTCTTGATTTGTACCAAAGCCAGATTTATTCAAAGCAACGTTGCTTTCATTTGTTCATACTTCCAACTAAAAAAAATTTCCATAGCTCAAAAATGTTTGAAAACCATTGAGCCTCTTGATCTCTGTTATCATTTTCTGGCATAAGATTTTTAAGATGTTTTTTTAAATCACTTTATTGGGGGGCTCTTTCAGCTCTTAAAACATTCCATACTTCAATCATATCAAACATATTGTACACATGTTGCCATCATCATTTTCTAAACATTTATATTCCATTTGAGCCCTTGGTATCAGCTCTTCTTTTTTCCCCTCCCTCTCCCCTACTCCCATCGTAACCCCTTGATAAATTATTATTGTTTTCATATCTTACACAGTCCACTGTCTCTCTTCCCCCATGGTTTCTGCTGTTCATCCCCCTGGGGGTGGAGTTGGGGGTGATCATGCATCGATCTTGGCAATTGATTCCCCTTTCCCCTCTCCTCCTCCCACCTTCCCCTACCCTGCTGCTGCCCTACTCCTGTTCATGAGGAGTTTATCTAACATGGGTATGATGTTTTTTTAAATACCAAATTACAGAGTAGTAAAATTTGACCAATATTTGCTGAACTGTTGTTGTTAAGTGTTTTCAAGTCATTTCATTTCATAGTGAACCAAAAGACAAAAGAGAAATGACCTTGACCCTATCCCTCCAATATCCACCACTACCTCTCCATGAAGTAACTTGTTTAAAATCTTGTTAAAAGGGCCTGAAAGATATTGATGAACCCAACATTTTATAGACAAAAGTGAAAATAAAACCTGAGACTAGAGGGACTTCAAAGTTTATATACAGTTATATAAAAGTGGATTTAGGGTGATCTAGGATCCAAAGGACAAATATCACAACCCAGGTCTTTAAATCCAATGAACCTCTTATTTATTCCTTCATTTGTCTATTCTTTGCTGCCTGTTAATTGAGTGCCTCATGTGATTCGGTTTTATTCTAGCACCGGAAATACCTCAGAAATCTAGATGGGTTCACGCCCGGCCATGGTGGGGCTCACAGTCAGCCCGTAGCCGTCCCACTCTTCTGTTCTGTTCTAAGCTCACTCTCTCGTATCTAGATAGATAGATAGATAGATAGATAGATAGATAGATAGATAGATAGATAGATAGAGATATGGATATGGATATAGATATAGATGACGTCTATATATCTATATATAGATATGTCTATCTATCTATCTAGAGAGAGAGAGACCCCATGTCAGCTTTGACACAGTTCTGGAAATGTCAAGATTATGGCTCTAATCCAGTTTGTCTATAGCTTTGCAAAGGGCGATCTCTAGAGTTGAAGTCAAAGCTACTCCCCTAGTTAGGTGGATTCTGGGTGCCCCTTCCCTGACAGGGCTTTCAATAGAAATAATTTTCCCTCCCTCTGGTTTTCTTTAGGGGTTCTATGATAATGTGTTGCTATTGTTGTTGGGTGTTTTTGAGTTGATTCCAACTCATAGTAACTGCCCAGTGCAGAGTAGAACGGCCTTCCTTGGTTCCCTGGGCTGTGATCTTCATGGGAAGCAATTGCCAGGCCTTTTCTCCCATGATGGTGCTGGTAGGCTTGAACCCCCAACCTTTTGGTTAGCAGCCAGAGCTCTTTTGTGTACAACCAGGAGCAAAGAGAAGCTACTTCACGTGTGTTATTCAAGAAGATGAAAAGGGCCTGCAGGCATGTGAAATTTTAAACTGAAGACACTTTATATTGGGTTATGTTAGAATAACCTTGCCGAGTACAGTGTGGTTGGCTGTGGGCAGGTGAGGGGCATGTCAAGGCCACCGTGGCCTGCCCGGGCTGGCTTCCCAGAGCATTTCCCTCAACTCTACCAGCTCAGGCCCTGCTCCCACCACCTCACTTTCTATGCAATAGGCATGCCCGACTGACCAGCTTCCCCAAGTACAGTGAGTTCTCCTGCCTCAGGGTGTTCTTTCTCACTTCCCTGCTCGGCATAAGCCTACTCTTTCCTCAAGGCATGTTGCCAGTATGAGCTCTTTAAACTTTCCTGAACCTCGCCTCCTCAATCTCTCCCCCAAATAGAGCTTACTCCTCTGGGCTCTCTTACCACCTGCTGCCTCCTCTCCTAGAAACTCAGCAGAAGTAGTCCTTAAGCACCTCATACACCCTCAGCTCGCCTGGCAGCCTCTCATGAGCAGACTTCTACCCTACTTGCATTTTCTAGGGTTGGCGTACTTATTCCAACAAGGTGCATATTTACTGAGACCAGTTAAGTAAGACTTAACTGCCTAAAGCAGATCCACGCTCCATCACTTCCTATATTTTCCACTGGAGTAAGGAGCCAGCTCTCATTTCTCTCCTTTAGAATCTGGAAATAATCATAGAAAATGTGAGTGAATTGGTGTGAACATTATATGAGGTAGTCCGTGGCCTGATTAGCACACTCAATGGCACCTCAGCAGCAACAAATGGTAGCTCTTTATTATGAGTCTGTACTGTTAAGGCACTTTCTCCTAGACGAGTTTGCTAATTTTTTGTTCGGTGCTATCTGGTCAGTACTCCTACAAAACACTGCCTGCTCCTGTGCCACCCTCCTCGTCATGCCTGTTTGGAGCCCATCATGGCAGCCCCTGTCAATCAGTTGTATTGAAGGTCACTGACCCTCAACTTTATCAAGCATGACGCCCTTCTCCAGGCACTGCCCCCCCAATGCCCCTGTACGTGAGACAAAGGCTCACCATCCTCACTTCAAAGGACCATTCTGGATGTAGTTCTTCCCAAACAGATTGGTGTGTTCCTCTGGAAGTCCACGGTATATTCCATGTCCTTCACCAGCACCACAATTCAAAGGCATCAGCTCTGGGATCTCCTTTACTCATTGCTGCATCTCCATGCACATTGGGTCATTGAGACACTATGACTTGGGCCCCCACATGGGCATCTTCACTTTCTAACCCTGTAAAGAGGCCTTTTGCAGTACGTTCGCTCAACGCAATACGTCATTGATTTTTGGACTGCTGCTTTCACGAAGGTTGATTATGAATAAAATAAAACCCTCGACTACTTCAATCGTTACTCTTTTTATCGTAATGTTGCTTATGGGTCCCCTTGTGAGGGAGTTTTGTTTACTTTATGTTGAGGATGTCAGGATATGAAATTGCTCAGCAAAACAAGCACGCAGTCCATCTAGTCCCCAAAGACTCGGCGCTCCAGTCGTTCATCACTTCTGAGCCGTAGAGAATAATGGGAGAAAACAAAGCTCACCCAGGTGATTGGTTCGACCTTGCCATTATCAGAGTATTGTGAGAAACAGGGCAAGCGGTGCATTGGGATCAGAATAAAACTGCCCCAATCAAGGCTGATTTAACTTGCATTTTGGCAGGCTGGGTGCCGACATATCTGCTGTGACCGGTGACGGAATGAAAGAGCACCTGAGACCACAAGGTCAGGTGTTCCAATCTGTGCAAACTTAACAGGAGTGCAAGGAACATAGAACAGGGGAAAGAGCACCACCCGGCGGTCCTTTAAGATCCCGTGTCTCTTTGCCAAGGCATGGTGCTCTCTAATCCAGTTTTCTCATCTGGATTTTGGAGAAATGGAAGAAATCAACTTTTTCTCATGGGTGCTTTTTTCATTTTTTTGCATAAGCTTTGTCTTTAAATACATCTGAATGCAAATAAGTAGATACATAAAGGTAGCTATATAATGGCCTTAAATACAAAACTCTATAGATAAGGAGACATTTTTAATAAATGCTACCACTACTGGGTGTTTTTATCAAGGAAACAATAGAGGGATCTTGATCAAAAGAAGGAAAATCAAGGGGCAGAACTTCAAATGTAAATGAAAACCCAACAACCTGGATTGACCTAGACTGAGGAAACCTCAATCTTATTACCGAGAAGTAATTGTTAAACCTTGAACTGAGACTGTCTTATGTAGCCACTGATAAACTAAACAACAGTTTAGCCCAATTAATAAAGAACGTTTGCTTTGTGCACTCTATTCTTATAAAGAATTATCCATAGAGATTCAAACGGACAACAGTTCATCTAAAACACAGATGAGAAGTTGATGGGAGGAGTGTCTAAGTTACTAGTGAAGCCACCTTGTTAGAAGTGGTGAGAACTGTGCGTGACACAAGGAGGCCTGTGTAAAGGATGTTCTTGAACCGCTCTTGTTGGACTTGTGACTGGATGTTTGGCCAGTTGTGCAAACATTGAAAACTCCTAACAAATAAATAACTGTAATGAAAGCAAAATAAAGTTCATCGGTGAGGATGTCAGAGATATGTTGACATCCGAGTTCAACTCAGGAACCAACAGAGCCTCCCTCCTTAAAGCAGCTGGAATGGGTGAAAGAAATATCAGATGCTCTTGACGGAATCCATTGCTATTTAGTGTGAAGCCCGCGGTCTGGATGTCCATGTGTGGGAACCACTGGATCCTCCAATTTCAACATTTAATCTGGTTGACCGTGAATTTAAAGACAGTGAGGAAACTTAACAAGGACACTGTTTGGGGAGCAAATGAACTTACTGTTAAATTAGTGTAAATCCATATGCTCATTGCTTCTAAGCAATGTGTTTTCATCAGCTAATTACATCCAATCATTACTTTCTATCCCGTCAGCTGCACATGGTAAACACTGCTTCCTGAAAATCTCTTTACATGTTTGCCTTCTCATTTCCCTGACTTGTCAGCAAATCTTTCCTAAGTCCTCATCTTCCATATGCTAAACTCTAATAATACCCCCTCATCCATTTTGCTAAAATAGACTGTTTGGCTCTCACTGTCCTGCCTCTATTCCAACCCTTCTGGATCATCATGGAAAGTTTTGGCCCTCTGACTCACTGGCTCTTCTCCCCACTGCCTTCCACGTCACTGTCTCTAAAATGCTCCCTTAGGTCTGAGTAGAATTACTGGATATCAGCCTGCTCAGGGAAGCTTGTACTCTTGTGTGTGTAAGAGTCACTTGGAAGAGAACTTTCAAACGGTGCCCACTTGTGACCTACCTCCCACCCATATGGTGGGATGTCTGTTATAAATCCTGGGAATCTATATTCGTAACAGTTGTCCCAGGTGATTATGATGTACATGGTCTCTAGAGCACTTTTGATAAATATGACAGAACTAATAACTCTCTCTTCCTCTTCCTCCTTTTCTTCCTCCAATTCCTCCTCCTCTTCCTCCTCCTCCTCTTCTCTATTTTCTTTGTTTCTGCCTCCTTCTTCCCTTTGTCCCTCCACCTCCTCCTTCTTAAAGAACATAAGCAGTTGTGAATATATTTCACTAACTGCTAATGTTAAACTTTATTTCAAAATTCTTCCTACCATACTTGTGTTTCTCAATGGATAGAATTCCGGGCTTGGGAGGCAGAATGCCTGGTTTATTACCCTGGATCTGCTACTATCCACCAGTCAATCCATGCCTCTACACTTCAGTTTTTGAATCTTCTGAGATGAAAATTGGAGTCTGTACCTTGTCTACCTCACAGACTTGTATTGTAGATTAAATGCTGGAAAAATATTAAAATGATTTGCAAATTGGAAAGGATTTTACTAGGACTATTGAAACAAGAACCCACATGTAAAAACTCATCTGTTAAAATATTGAAGAAAAAATTAAAGATATTTTTGCATAAGGGGTTTTGAGCGGCTTTGCCAATGTTTCTGAGTAAGCATATGCTTAAGGAGCGACAGTTAGGACCTCGCTCTGTTTTAAGTTGTGGCATCTCAGCCCCACCCTCTCCTCTCCTCCTCAGATACATTTGACAGCTTTGCAATGTAATTTCACAGATTCCAAATTTGAGGTCTTTCAGATTTCTTAATACAAATCCAAAAATTATCCTTCCTGTGTTTCCAGAGAAGCCTCTTTCCTCCACACGGAATAGAAAGTATCAGATACTAACAATAGAATATTAAAAGCCAAATTTGAGGCAATTACCCACAGCTTTAGAGAACAGGCCCACACACAGCTGGTGCCCAATCAGTAGGCCTGTGTCTTGTCACCCACCATCTCTACCACTCATACGTTCAGAATGTCAGCACTGCAAAAGAGCTAATAGATGATCTTTCATCAAACGAATGGAGAAATGAGGTGCAGGGATGACAGCAGGCCCCGCAGAGTCACTCATGGATGGATGCTGGAGAGGCATCAGCACGCAGGACCCGGTTTGGAGCTCAGTGCTCTCATTGGTGCTTCCTTTGCTGTACTGGTAGAGTGACCATATCATGTATCTGCCAACGGTGGCCCTGCTGAGAATAAAAGGACCCAGTGAGTCTCATACTCATGGGCATGGAGTGCTATCTGTTGGACTGGAAGGCGGTCTACAATGGCTCACCATTGTGTTAGTCTGGGTAGACTAGCTGCGGTAGTCACCTAATCTGGTGTCAATTTAAGGATTAAGAGTGAGGAGTGGAGTCTAGGCTGTCAATCTGGAGATAGCCAATGAGACTTCTGTTTGGGCATGGCCTTCTCCTGAGAATTCTGGGAAATCTGGTACTTTCTCCTTCGAGGCAGAAGTTTCTCTCTCTCTCTCTCTCTCTCTCTCTCTGATACTCCCTGGGAGACATTGTAGAAGACAAGCCACATGCATGCAACCAGATCTTGGAAGCCAGAGAAGCCACAGAGAGACCCCTGCCAGTGCTGAGATGTTTCCAATGACACTGGATCCAAAGACTTTCTACCCACTGGCCTGTGATCTTCTGCATTTGGTGTCATTGCATGTGTTTCATGAGTCTGAAGAGGACTTTATAGATTGATATTGAAAATATGGGCTAATATCAGACTTGTGGACTTGATCTGGACTGGGCTGGGATGTTTTCTCAATGGTCAGTTGCTCTTGTATATAAATCTCTTTCTTATACACATATGTGTATCCATGGATTTGTTTCTCTAGTCTACTCCCTAATGCCACGACCCTTTGATATAGTTCCTCATGTTGTGGTGACCCCCAACCATAAAATTATTTTCATTGCTACTTCATAACTGTAATTTTGCTACTGTTATGAATTGGATGACCCCTGTGAAAGGGTCGTTCAACCCCCAAAGGGGTCACAACCCACAGGTTGACAACTGCTGGACTAGAGAAACAAATTCAGAAACATGCATCTATATACAAGAAAGAAAACTGCTCTTGTTTACATACAAGAGCAGTTGAATATTGAGAAAACATCCTAGCCCAGTCCAGATCAAGTCCATAAGTCTGATATTAGCCCATAGGTCTTATATAAATCTATAAAGTCCTCTTCTGACTCACGAAACATGCAATGATGCTGAACACAGGAAAATCAAAGGCCAGTGGGTAGAAAGTCTTTGGATCCAGTGGCATTGTAAGCATCTCAGTGCTGGCAGGGTTCTCCACATGGTTTCTCCAGGTCCAGAGTTCTGGTTGCATCAGGGTAGGTCCATGTGGCTTCTCCTCAGGGATGTCTTACAGAGAGTCCCGAAGGAAATGAGCCGAGAGAGAAAAGTGTCTGCAGTCTCCAAGGAGGAAATCCAGGAATTCCTAGACTTCTCAGGGGGAGGCCATCCCCACACAGAGGCTTCATTGGCTATGATCCAATTGACAGTAAACTCCACCCCTTCACTCGTAATCCTCTCAAATTGACACCAGATTATGCAACTACCACAACTATCATTTTCTCTTTTAGCTCTGTTCTTTTCAACATTTTTTATCTTGAATGGGGGTTTAAAAGGCAAATGACACCAAACTACCAATTGCTAACCAAATATGTCCGTTCAGTCGCACACACTGAAACTGTTACAGGCAACCTGGGACATCACATCACCTCCACTTTTGTCTCAAGTTCTTGTGCAACCCTGTTGAGAAGGAGTTGTTGTGAGCTGTCTTTCGAGTCACAGGCTGGGCCACTGTCCTTCTTTTGGCCGGGGTTAGACTGATGGAACCTGAGTATAAAGGAATAGCACCAACTGTAGCTTTGAATCTTTACAAGAATCATCTGAGACAGTCAAATAGAATCTCAGGAAACTTCTTCAAGCATCTCCTCCTTGAAAGACCCCAACTGCTCTAGGATCTCACACACACACAAACGCACGGATCTCTTGAACCCATCCTCCTGACTTCTCTTCCATCCTAACTCCTGGTTTTTAAAATATGTTTATTCATCTAACCCCTCTGCTGGCTGTAGTCCACACTTTCCAAATTTTAACCTTTTTAAAATTTTCACTTATTTTCAAAAATGCCACCAAACAAAAAAAATATAGTATCCTGACAAAGACTCTGGTTAATTGGCAACAACAGTTGATAGGAAAGAATTTCCTGTAAAACATTCCAGCCACACTTCTGACTTATAGTAAAAAGAGAAACCATATAACAGGCTATAGCATGTGCCTGTACATCTATGTCTACCTTGCAGTCCATCCTCGTGGGACAAGGGAATGCCAGAGAGAGCAGGGCCTGCACACTGGACAGAGCAATGATAGGGCTCAGGATGATGTGTGACAATATTAGGGGACAATTAAGAGTGCTAACTTGGTATGAAAAAATGACCTGACTTGAAGACCGAGCCTTGACATTAATTAACTGTATAAGCTTGGGGAAAGTATTTAAGTGCTTGGAAATTCAGTTTCCTTGGGTGTCAGGAGATGAAAAATCTGTGAATTAATACAGATAATGCACTTAGCCCAGAGCTAATACTTACCCGTGCTGTCCTCATGCAAGTGAATATTTTTATTGTTTCTGAAAGGGTAATAAAACAGCATGACACCAGGTAATTTTGATAAGTGAGAGAGGAGAAATTCTCCCTTCTTTCTCTCCTCCATTTCTTCCTCTCTTTTATGGCAAAGATATGCTCAATACTAAGCTCTGGGAGCATGTAGGAAAGCCTGACACTTGGGGAGGCCACGTCTTGAGTTCTCTGGGAAGCTGACCCTTCGAACGGCCCTCTATAAACAAGAACGAACCTAAAGCTAAGCTTAGAGCAAGTAGCAAACTCAGAAATAATTAGATCTTATTTTTCTACGGAAAAAATATCTTGCATATTTCCAACAGAAAGAACAATCTTCTAACTGCCCAGAAGAGACTAATCTGGAAAGCAAGGTGCACCACTAGATGGATAGAAAGTAGTTAACTACTTTAAATGACTTTAAGTCTCGGGCTTGGGAGACCTTGGTGGACAGGGCCCCTTACAAGTGTTTTTTGAGGGCTGGACACATGGTCCAAGGCCGGAGACCCCAATTCTAGTGAAAGAATGAAGGTAGACTCCAGAAGCTAAACACTCACAGCTTGAAGCAGACCCTCCCCAAATTCTAGGTCAATTATTACCCAATGATTTATGAGAAAGGGTCAGTGTCATTTCATTTAAAAGGTCGTTCATACGAACTAATTTCATTGTCTAGTAACACAGCTGTACTGACGGTGGCCTTTAGCGAGGGCCTGGATAAAGCCTTGCTCGGAAGCGTTGATCTCAGCGGGTGAGGCATCAGGCTTGCCGAGTGCTACCTGTCTGACAGGAGTGCAGTGTGCGGTCGGGCTCCAGCATTCTCTGTGCGAGCCCTGCCTGCTCACACCCCGCCTTTGACTGGATGCATACATGGAGGGGCTACTCACGTAGCTAGCAAGGCTCTGATAGGCACATAGGGAAACAGATAATCTACAGATTCTGTGTCAGCAGCCCTCGTGTGCAGCAGTTAAGTGATTTCATGGCTAGTAACCAAAGGGGTGGCAGTTTTGACCTTTCTGGGGGTCCAAGGTAGAGACTTGGTACTCTGCTCTCATAAAGATGACAGCCTTAAAGACTCTACTGTGTCACGTGGAGGCTCTGGGAGTTGGCATTAACTCAAGGGTGGCTACCAAGAGCAGCAGATGCTAACTAAGTGAATCTCTAATGTTGAAATTTTTAAATGATTTTCAGTCACCTCAATTGACTGAAGTAATATCAGACCAATAAAATAAAATGTAACTGAAGCACATACAGTACCGTATAGTTTGACTCAACCCCCCAGCCAAACAAACAAGCAAGATCAATTATAAAAAGTAAACTACAAATAAGAAACTTCCCCCATGTTACAAAGGAACACAAAAAATGGACAGCTGCTTATCTCCAAAAGAACGAAAGTGCTTGAGTTGGGAACAAATGCAACACAAGCTAATAGTGTACAATCGTTGTCAAAAATGAGTTTACTTTGGGCCACGTTCGTCCACCTTGAAGATGAACGGTGCATGATGGGAAGTTGTGGGTTCTTTCTTTCTTGGCACTGTCATTCAGGAGAGATCTTCCCAGTGCACACTGTGTTCAGCGGACAGCGTCCATGATGAGAAATAGTCTAGAATGCATAATGGAGACGATACTATAGTAAAGAGAGTGGGAACGTGTAGCCTGGAGAAAAAATAACCTGGAAGATGCATGACGATGGTAGCCGCGACAGTTGTAAGAAGGCAGGATTTGTCAGAACTAAGTAACGAAATAATTCACATTGTCCCAAAATACCATGGGCTGCCGCCCCATCCTCAGGGCCTTAACAACCATCCATTTGCATGTCTAGGGGGTTCTTACTCAGAGTGCGTTATTTCACTAAATGATCTGTGACAGCCATCCCAACTCTGAGCTTCTGTGATCTTCTCCTCTCTCCAGGGATGCAGTGGAAGGTGGTGGTCAATGGGAGAGTCAATGCCTCCCCCCAGCAACTTCTCCTTTGGTGGCTGCTCAGCCCTGTGACACGTAGGCCTTGGTGCAATGACCCAGAAGACAGCCATGCCTGCATGAGAGGGCCAGGTCTTCCGCTCCGCTTGTGCATGACTGCGTATGGGATTCTCAACACTCGAGCCGTGGTGTCAGGGCAGGCGCCCTGTGCCCAATGGCTGGTCCTCTGAGATTCCAGAAGGTGGCGATCAACGCGGTCAGGGCTTGGGAAGGCCTTATTCATGAGTGCTCCTCTACAGATCTCTCATGAAGGGATCCTTTCATCCCCTCTTTCTGGAGTCTCCGCCTTTGCCTCACACTCCCTTGGAGTCCCTGATATGTTCCCTTATTGTTCCTGCTCTGTCTCACTCCCGTTCCAAACACAGTCTTGAGCTGTGTCCTAGCTCGGTCATAGATGTCTCCAAATACGCCTTCTTCACAGACGTTGTCAAAACGCATTCTCCTTGTGCCTGTCTTGGTCAGAAGTATGTTCCCAAGGACACATTCCTTGCTGGCTAACATCCGTTACATCGTTGTCCCGTTCTGTGTCAGATATGAATGCCCTCTGGGTCTAAACGTCTGGGTCTAAACGTGTGCCCGCCCTCTTGGCCAATCCCTGTGTCACTCACAGTCGTCCATTTGCTTGTCTCATGCACAATGTCAGACCTTCTATTCAGGATATGTTCTCCATATTCTCCTGGGAAGAAGCAGGGAGAAAGATCGGGGCAGGCGGGAGGCGGAGGGGGGGCTGGGGTCCCGGCAGCCACCCTGGAGTGAAGCCAAGATACACAGTTGTCCCTGGTGCCCTGGTTCATTGGCCCATCAGCTCCGAGATGCTTCCTTTTCCTTCAGATTAGAGTGTGGCATCTTCTCCCAAGAGCCTTGGGCAGGGCTGGCTGCATCATGGGTGTGGATTGAAAGACCTTTTAAAAAATGTCCCCCCTGAGCTCGTGATGCAGTCCATGGAATCAACTTAAAACCCTTGCACCAGGTCCTGTTGATCTCAAAGGAGAAAAATCCACCCTGCAGGGACTTGCTACCTCCTGCAGTCCTTCAGGTCAGGACCATGGCATACTGAGAGGAGAAAAACAGTCAGAGAACCTGAATTCCGGCCCTGGCTCTGTCTTTAATATGCTCTGAGATGTTCACCTCCATGTGCGGACTGGGTTTGAAGTAGATGACCCCAGCGATCCCTTTACATTTCTAAGACAACAAGATACCGCAACAGCCATCAGCTACCTCGAAAAGCCTTGGCCTGCCTGTCTCTTGGATTTGGGTCAAAGGAAAGACACTCCTCATCTGGGCCTTCTGAACGAACCCCTGACCTCTCCAGCTTTACCTTTCTGATTACCCAGGATGCATTTCATTCCACCCTGAGTCACTGGCTCTTGCCATTTGCCCCAGAGCCAAAGTCCCAGGGAAGTAGATGCCGCCCTTGCTGGAGATATGTGAGGTTTTCCTTTTGCTCTGGCTGTGTTTTGATAGCATCTCAGGACACACACACACACACACACACACACACACACACACTCTCTCTCTCTCTCTCTCTCTCTCTCTCTCTCTCTCTCTCTCTCTCTCTCTCTCTCTCTCTCTCTCTCATTTTTCCCCCTGCTGCTTAAGACGTATCAGTTATCATTTCTTGTGGTGTTTGCTTTTGTTCGGGAACCAAAGTAGACAGGAAGGAGACTCTGGAAGAGAAGAAAAGAATAAAAGATTGCCAAAGCATCCAAATGCCAAGAACAAGTTCACTGTCATGTAAAGACTTCATCTTGCTGAGGAGAAGGCCATGCCTTAGAGAAATAAAAGTAGAAATGTCATCCAGACCTCCTGCATCTGCTGAGACGTCTCGCTCTGCTGCAGCAACGTTCTTTCTGCGGGCAGGGACTCCCCTTGTCAGTGCAGAGAACTCATCTGGGGATTTATTCTGGTCAAATCCGAAGGCAGCTTATCTCAGCTTGACTTGCATCCTGAAGCTACGGCTTATTGACCAATCATCCCCTTCGCTCCATAAGTCACTGTGCCTTCTCATGGCTAGACTCGGGATTCAGGAGACAACCTTTTCTGACCGGTAGGAGGGAGCAGCAGGGTCCTGAGCCTCACTCTGTTGCAGCTGCCCCCTAGCCGCTCCACCATGCTGTGCACGGTGGCAAGGATGAGCACAGCAGAGGTGCATCACCCGCTACTCAATGAATGACGTCCTGTGTGACCTCAAACAGACTGCTGGACCTCTCTGGTCTCACAGCGAATGCCTCCTGTCTACTTTTAAAGAGTTCTTGTGTGGATAAGTTAGATACTTTTTGTGAAAGCCTTCTGTAAAGCACTACATGCCATTCGGTATGTTCATTATTACTTTGGATGCTTGTATCATCTCTCTGAGAGCTCACCAAGACTGAAAGTTTGCTCATCGAGAGGTGAACCACTTAGAGGATAAACTTTCAATGTTGATCAACAGTACCATGTTGCCCACCATACGTCAGTATTACAATTATGTTCATCGTGAACACCCTAGTTTGAAGAGATTCTGCTGTTCTCTAAAGGGATGGGGCTGGGGGGCAATAAGCTGATTTTCTAAGAATGAATTTTCTTTTTATAATCATTTTACTGGGGGCTCATTCAACTCTTTACATAATCCATACATCCCTCCATTGTGCTAAGCACATTTGTACATTTGTTGCCCTCATCATTCTTCAAACATTTGCTTTCTACTTGAGCCCTTGGTATCAGCTCCTTATTTTGTCTCTTCTCTTCCCACCTCCGCTCCCTCATTAACCCTTGATAATTTATAAATTATTATTACTTTTTCATGTCTTACACTGTCCGATGTCTCCCTTCACCCACTTTTCTGTTGTCTGTCCCCCCAGGGAAGGGGTTATATGTAGATCCTTGTAATTGGTTCCTCCTTTCAACCCCACCCTCCCTCTACCTTCCTGGTATCGCCACTCTCAGCACTGGTCCTGAAGGGAATGAACCTAGCTTTTTATGTAACTTTAAAGTTACAATAAAGTGCAATAAATGCAAGTACCCGTTTGCCAGCAAACAAATGATAACAATATTTGGAGTTTTAAAAATCTGAGCTCTAAACAACTATGTATTTTATGAGGGGAGGGGTCAAATAAAAAAATTCCCAGACTGTGAATAACCAGCTGACATGAATGTTACATAAAAAGCTACTGAAATAAAGAACCCAATAACTTTTGATAATTTTCCCTAATGATAATCTATAAAAATGATTGTTAAGTTTGGTTTACTATTGTTTCCACTCACATCTTAAGTGTGGTTTACATTTTTAATAAAGTAGAATTACAAATGGAACTTCTTATAGTTTATAATGCACTGAATCTTCTTGTGTAATTGGCATATGGAATGTGGAATATAAATCTTCATTATGAAGGATTGTACAATACAATTGTGGCTGTATCTATTTCTATGGCATGGTTAGTTATGTCTATGCTTTATTTGAAACTGAGATTGTGAAGGTAATAGGATTCTCAATTCTAACTTTATTTCTATGAAAAGCAACCTTAATTTCATGATGGTCTAATTTTTGATGCAGACCCCAGAAGCATATTAGGGGGAAATAGGAGCCTATATAGAGTTGTTTTTATTTTGATAAATTCTATTTATTAATGAACACTGATAAACTATATGTATGTACAGGTTGAAAATGTTTATATACATTGTATATTGGGGGAACTATGAAGTTATGGAATTCATCAGTGAATTTTTGAATACTCAATAAAAAGCCAAAGTCAGTCTGCATGAATTAATTTTGTGGGGCTCCTCTGTAACCTTCAGCAGTCCAGCCCATCCATCAGAAGGGTTGTATGCGCGTGAAGAATTTCTTGTCTCTAGTAACAGATTCTCCTGGGATAGACCAGAAGAGTAGAGCCCCTGAATAAAATGATACTCTAGCACCCTCACCAAGACTTCAAGTAACCTAGGAGCAACCTTGCTCACGTGGTCACCCCAAAGGCAAAGGGAACAGAACCAAACCCACCCAACCACTGCCGGGGCTCAAACATGGGAGACATGAGTGATAGTGTTGCAGCTTTCTATCCAAGAATCTTAGAGGAGCACATGTCTCCTCATTGAAACCTACTTGAGTGTCATGAACCACTCAGGAGTTTGGAGACCCGGCCCCTTGTCCTAGAGCATCTGGGACATGAGACCCAGAATTATGTGTTAATAAAATCAGGGCCCATGTATTCTGACTGTGGGACAATGGAAAGACCCTTGTCACCAGTTGGGAGGCATGTCACTAACTCTAGCTCTTCTATTTCATTCTTGGTCACTTCATCTTCTCACTTATAAAATGCAGGTGTTGGACAGGAAGTACGTTTTCAAAGTAAAACCTTTCCTTCAAGCACATATCCGCTTCTCTCCATGTAATGGTGAAAGCAAGATAAGAAATAGGTAAGTCTGGATCCCCATCGCAAATCATTACATTCCAAGTCCCTGTGGGAAACTTTGTGGCAGCTGAAAACGCAAAGCTGTTGCACCAGGAAATCTCACTAAAAGTCTGTGACGGTTGTAGTTTCCCGTAAGTGGTGTCTAGAATATGCCTGTGGGTTAGTTCTACAGGTGACAACTCATTATTCATAACTACATCTTTGACTTACTTACAAATCCTCTCTCCATACAGAAAATGCCCCATCTCTTGAAATGTTCATCCTAGAGTGAAAACCCGAGCCATCACGCGCGCACACACACACGCACACCTGTGAAGCATCTACTATGCTCAGACAGAGCAATAAACTTCTGAGCTCTTTCCTAAAGGTATATCTCAGGACTAAACTTCTCTTAGGAGACTGTTTGCGTCCTTGATTTATTTCTAAATTGCCCTTCTTCACGTAGGAGCAGTCATTACCCAGACTCTCCAAGGGACATGGACTAGCATGAACTTAATAATGTCCACTTGGTATGTCTCATAGTCTCATAATGACCCGACAGGACAAGGTAGACCTACCCCTTTGAGTTTCTAAGGCTGTAGATTGTTATGGAAATGTAAAGCTTCATCTTTCTCCTGTGAAGCAGCTAGTGGGTTTGAACAGCTGATCTCAACACACTACACCATCTCAGTAGATTGGAGGACAGCAAGGATCTCAGAAGGGGCCCTAGTGGTGCTGGTGCGAAGCACTCTATTAATAATGGAAAGTCGTCGGTTTGAATCCCTTGCTGATCAGCTGCAGAAAGATATGCTGCAAAGATGTATGTTTGCTTCTATAAAGATTTACATAGCTTTGGAGAACCCCTGGGGCATCTCTATTCTGTTCTGTGGGGTCACTATGAGACAGAATAGACTTGAAAGGGAGTCATTTAGATTTTAGTTTGGGTATATATGACTCACATATGTTGACCATGCTATCAGGAGGGTTCTGTCACTGGAGAATGATATCATGCTTGGTAAGGTGAATATCAGTGTGAAAGAGGAAGAACTTAAAAAAGCTAGATCAACACAGTGGCTGCAACAATAGGCTACTCAAACCTAGCAGCAATTGTGAGGATAGCAAAGGATTGGCTAGTGTTACCTTCGACTGCGATAGCCATTCCTTCTAGGGTTGCCACGTGTCAGAATCAACTCAAAGGAACCCAACAGCAACATCATGTACTTGGTACGAGTCCCTGGATGACACAAAAGCTTAACACACTTGGCTGCAAAAAGTTGCTGCTTCAAGTCTACTCAGAGGCACCTACGAAGAAAGCCCTAACAATCTACATGTGAAAAATCAGCCATGAAAACCCTATGGAGCAGAGTGCTACATTGACACACAGGGTCACCCTGGGTCAAGCCAAATCAAGGGCGGTTAGTCTGACTGAATTTTCACGTGTTAAATGTCATCTCTCTGTGACACAGTTTAATGCTCTCAACAACACTATAATGTTCACAGCAGCAAGTGTGTTTTTCTGGACACCTTCTATGTGGCTGGCCTGTTGCTGGAGGTGTCAACGTAAGCAAGACTGACAAGGTATCTGCTGTCATGTAGCACACACTCAGGCTGGATGCCAGAGAGTACATAAGGGACCTTAAACCCCACATGGGAGTTAGTTAAGTTTCAACATTAGCAAATGCCGTAAAGCACATAAAACTTAGGAATAGGGCAAAGAGGCATATTCTTAGCCGAGCTAATCTAGGAATTCCTCAATGAGGAGGGAGCCTTATGACGTGGGACATGAAACATGAGAATCCAGTCATTCATTGATTTGTAGGATATAATTTACAACAATTGGAATAGCAAATGCAAATTATCTGACAGAGGGATGAGCTTGGCATCTGAGGCTGAAGTGTGTCAATGTGAGAAAAGTGGGCAGAGATGGGATTAGAAATGAAAGCAAAGACTGATAATAATTCAATAGCCCTGTTATTGCTAGGCTACGTTCTCAAGAGAAGAAATTCAAGCCATGCTTACATGTATGGAAGGGAGTGAGAGAAATTTATATCAAGAAAATTGCTCATACATTCTTAGAAGTGACTTGTCCAGTCTGAGTCCAGAAAGAGTTGGATGAATACACTATCAGTGGGTCAGGCTGGTGACTGAAGAGGTAAAAGAATCATCAATCCTCAAGTTAGAAGGCAGTCCCAAAGGCAAGCTGCTGACGGTTCCCAGTGTCAGAAGACAATGTGGCAGACTATTGCCTCAAGTCCAACGAACCAGAGCCTAATGAGCTAGATGCAAGATCCAGACCCAACAAAAAGCAAGGAAGCCTTCACACAGTCTCCACTTTCATAGGAAATAAACCACACTCCTGAGGAATTTTTGTTTTATATAACATCAGGGCTGTGGCCAGTGTAAGGAGGCTGCATTCCACCCTGCTGTGACAACTGACTGGATGCTCACAGCATATCCTATTATGAAGTTGATTATACTACATTAGGTAACATCATGAGGCATTATTAGGCTTTAATTGCCAAATCGCCAAGAGTCCTGACCCAGTCAAGTTGGCACACAAGCTGACCATCACAGATCATGTCCACCATTACTCTGTGCCAGGCTGTGGGAAGCGCTGTATGTGATGCTTACTTAGCTGATGCTGGGATATCAGAAATGCCACAATTTATGAGGCTAGAAACCCAAATTTTGGGCATTAATTCCAGGGCACGCCTGCCCCTTTATTTGGACTCTAGAGGAAGGTCCTTGCCTCTTCTGAGCTCCTCCTCCTGGGTAACCTGCATATGCCTTGGCATCTCCCTCTTCCCATCTCCGACTGCTACTCTATGCTTCATGTGCTATCTATCTATCTCAAAATAGATGAGTGCAAGGCGCACTCTACACTTGCATCTGCCCCAAGGTATTAGGCACTAAAGCACAGTTCTCCACGTTCTATTTCTCTGGTGAAAAGTTCTCCAGGATTCTTTCTTGCCTACCAAATTCTAGGCATTCCTCAGGATTTCTAAGTCCACTTTTCCTCACCATCCCATAATCACCCGAAATCAAACATGTACTCTGTGTTCCGTTGTCTTTCTGTGGGCATTTGAACCTCCAGACCATCTGGTCCTGCTGTTCTTGCCATTGGCCGTGCTTCCACCAGCATCCTTTGTGCGCTCAATGTTTAGCTCCTCTACTTAAGGGTTTGTTCCGACCTCCAGAAAAGTGGGAGACTTTTGACCTACTCCAGTTCCAATGAACGTGATTGATTCTTCTTCTATGACATTTTTCTCGGCTTTTCAGCATGATTGATTAATGGTACCCTTCCTAAGCACCCATAGCAGGTCATGAGCTCCTTGGAGATAACAGCCAAATCTTGTTAGCCTTTCTTCCCCTTCCTCCACCCTTAATTCTCAACACCGATCCCTGTGTCCGGGAGCAGTCCAATAAATTCATTGAACTGACGTTTGGGAAAGGGCTTGGAGTCTTTTCAGTGTGGATGCAACCTGCACTGCGCTCTCTCCCTTCGTGCTTCCAGCGCCTCATCTCCCTGCTGCTCTGCCATGTCCTTTCATACCCCACACCCGGCTCAAACTGCACACTTCTGATAAGAGGGAAACCTTTCTGCAACCTGAATATAATCAAGACGTTTATCATGTATTTTGCAAGTAGCAAAAGGATTAGGATCTTAATATAGCATTAGTTCTCTTATTTATGGCAAGTTTCTTTTTTGGGTGAGGCCAGTCTTTGGAAAATAACTGAAGGCCAAAATTTTATATTTATAGAATACAAAACTATGAATCAGAATGAATTTGTGCAAATTATTTGGCTTTGGGTAATCCTAGATAATATCAGATGCCATTTCCCTATTAGTAGTATCTATTGAGCCAGCACAGAATAGGAAGTAAGAGAGCATGAACTAGGTCAAACAGGTGCAATATACATAATGAATGCAATATACAAAATTGCTCAGGTGAAAGTGTAAAGAGTATTTTCAAAAGATGTCAGGAAATGTCCACTTTTGTCCCCGACATCCCTGTTGTATGACCTTGTACAAACCCCTACGTGTCTCTGGCTTCCATTTGACCATCTATGAAATTGAGAGGCTTTCTGTGGTTCAGAGTTCAGGCTTTGTAAAATGGGCTTTTATTCAGGCTCTACCATTTATTGATTACTTGTCTTCAGGCAAGTATCTCAATTCTCTAAGCAGCAGTCTTTTCTTGGCAGACGAATAATATGATGTCGATGATGCATACACCGTGGAGCACAGTTCTTGGCATACAAGAAATTTTCACTGAAGGGTAGCCGTTACATTTGAAATGTAGAAGCTTCCGGTAGCATCGTGTGGAAACAGTAGTGAGTAACATGGGCGGGGACCTGGTGGAAGTGGTGGGAAGTATGGCTCACTGCCACGTGTCTAATCTGAAAGGGGACTGATGGAGATGACAGGGATAGAAAGACTGTGGAATCAAAGAAAACAAGCTATCCTTATTGAGCGCGGGTGTCGGATGGAGTCGAGTTGTCATTTGATTTCTTGCTATGGAGCGCTTGGTCCATATCTTACATACTTTGGACACTGTGTCAGGAGAGACCAGTTCCTGGAGAAGGACACCATGTTCGGTAAAGTGGAGGGGCAGCAAAAGCGAGATGGACTGACACTGTGACTGCTGAGATAGGCTCAAGCATGGGAACAATTGCAAAGATGGCACAGGACCATGCGCTGTTTCCATCTCTTGTGCTTACTGTTTCTATTTGTCAGAACTGACTTGATGGCACCTAACAACAACAACAGATGGCAGAAGGAAAAACACCCATGAGTCTGGTAGAGGCAAGCAATAAATCCCCAAACTCACTGCTGCGGAGTCAATTCTCACGCATAGTGGACCTATCGGACAGCATAGATCTGCCCTGAGTGTTTCTGAAACTGTACAGCTTTCTGGGAGTAGAACTCTCTGGCATAGTGGTGATATTTCTGCCTATTAACCTCAAGGTCAGCAGTTTCAAACCACCAGCCACTCCATGGGGGAAAGATAAGCCTTTCTACTCCCACAGAGGACTGCAGTCTCGAAAACCTAACGGGGCTGTCACACCGGTACTTGAGCTGTAGTGGAACTAGTGGCAGCCCTTTGTGGAGTCAGTCCCCTGAAACTAGAAGACACTTTCTAATACGTGCATGTATTCTGAGAACTTGGACAAATGACCACCCAAAATTGGGTCGGAACCTTCAAGGACAGGCAGCTATGATCTGTATTTTAAACAACTTGCTTGAGATCACTTCATTTGATTTTGACCGAGTCTCTTAGCTTGAATTTCACCAGGGAATTATATCACTTCAATCTAGCCCGGTCTCCTGAATTAGCATGGTGATCATTAGTAGTTGCTATCTTGTCAATAGGGTCCAAATGGGGCCCATATGCCACTTGCCTAATGATGCAACTCTTGGCCAGAACACAGACCACCCCCTCCACCCAGCATTCGTTCTACAAGCCTTACAGCGGCCTCTCTTTGTCATCCCTACGACTATGAATCACCAGTTAATAAGGCTTTGTGAAACGGAACTTGAACCAAGGTTTTGTCATTTCCGGTGAAAAGCCACTAGTTGGCTGAGCTCAGGCCCCTTTCTGGTGGGTCGTGGTGTGCCAGCAGGGCAGAGAGTAGGCCGTTGGTCAAGGGGATGTGAGTCAGTGGAAAGAGCAAGAAAACAATGTCCTCAGTGGGGTCATCCTTATTACTCCTTCTTCTCTCCTCAGCGTAGATCTTTCCAGAAACCTTGCATTTGGAAAGTGAAAAGGTCAATGTCTTTCCGGATTCTGTCTCATCTAAT
Organism: Tenrec ecaudatus; assembly: GCF_050624435.1. Taxonomy (NCBI): domain Eukaryota; kingdom Metazoa; phylum Chordata; class Mammalia; order Afrosoricida; family Tenrecidae; genus Tenrec; species Tenrec ecaudatus. The sequence goes on along the minus strand of NC_134531.1, from coordinate 157,155,696 downwards.
AAGGGGCCCTCTCACTGGAAAGAAATATATATTTATTTTCTCATTCCCTAACCTTTCTTTGCAATCCAAGCCAGGAGGGTGTGCATGATACAAAGCAAAAGGATTCTGTTTCCCCCGCGGCTTGTGCCATTCACCGGCTGAGTGGTTCCTGTCAGGCTACTGATCCCCGCCACCACCACCACCACCACCACCACCACCCCACCCCCGGGCGGCACATACAGTTTGTTCACAGATGCCAAACTGAAGGTTGTGAAAGAAAGGTTTGGCAATCTGCTTCTAGAAAATTCACACCCAAGCAAACCCTATGGAACAGTGTTCCCCTGAAACCCATGGGTCAGCGTGAGGTGGGATTGACTGGATGGCAACAGGTGCGTCTGGTTTCTTTGTTGGATGTTTTGGTACTCACACTTCTGACTTTCAAATGTTTCAGGAGACAGACCTGAAATCTACATCACTGATGCATCCCTATCTCACTTACTTTTCCCATGTTTTTGTGCTGCTGAAGAAGAGCCACACATCCTTTTCCAGCCACCAGGTTCTTATACGCCTTGTCCCCCCACCCCCCTACACACACCTGCTACAAACCTCCAGCCCCGCCTTCCCCCACCACTCTCTAATAACAGTGAAAACCAATTCTATGGGTTACTATGTCCGTGATATCTAGCCCAGCCTTCCTGATCCATCGAATTAATATCCTACAAAAACTAGGACCCCAGAGCAGCCACCATCATCTCCACAGAGGCTCTGGGACTCCCCCACAGAAGAGCCATCCAACCACCACCAGCAGCAATGCACAGTCAACTCTTCTAAATGAGAAAGCGCCCAGATCGCCGGTAGAGCATTTCAAGTGATGATGGAGATGAAACATCCTTGCTAGCCATTGAAGGAATGTGAGCAAGGACTGATATTGAGGTCCTCGCCATCCTGGTCTTGTCAATATGTTAGTAAACATCCACCGTGTGTTAGGCAGAGTCCCTGGGGGGTGCAAATGGTTAATATGCTGAGCTGCTCCCTAGAAGTGGTGGTTCCAGTTCACCCAGAGACACTTCCTCCAATAGCCTGGTGATCTACTTCCCCCGCAAAAAAGAGAGAAAAGGGGGTGAGGGGTGGGGAGAGCAACTGGTAGCCCTATGGAGCACAGGTCTACTTTGACACACATGGGGTAATTATGTATCAGAATCCATTCAACAACCACTGGTTTGATTGGCTTTTTATGTGCCCAGATTGCGCCAGTAGTAATGATGCAGAATAACCTACAGCCTGTTAGTACAGTCTCTGTACGCCATATGCTGGGGCTGAGGATAAAATAGAGGAGACTGTCTGGTTGTATACCACGATTCTATTCCCCCAACTACCTTCTTTTATTGCTGGTTGCTGCATCCAGTCTGGACTACTTATCAATCTCCAGCTGGGTGTGCAGATCCACCTTCTTCTGTTTTCCTTGTAGATAGTTACTGCATGTGTGCAGATCCACAGGTCTGTGCTGAGGGCTATCGGGTGAGTTGCTCCAGGGTTACCCAGGCGGGTCTCAAAGGTAGAACAAGCATCAAAATGGCAAGGACATCCAACCGTCCTCTTTCCCCTATTCCTAGGCAGATGTCAATCACAGATACCAAAACAATTTTACTGTAATTCTAACATTTAGGGTATCATCAAAGCCTTTGTGGATCTGTTGAAATGTATTTACTTTTTCTCTTAAAAAAATGGTTTTTTAAGTCCTGGATTCATTTCCAAAATGTTTAGTGAATTTTCAAGCAGTTCATTAGTTCCTTGAAGTTTACTCATAACGCCAAATTAATGACAAACAAAAGAACAACACACACACAAATAGCATGCTTTAATGTGAAATAATACATTAGTGGATACAAGATTAACTTATGATGAAGTCATAAATTCAGATCTATTGTCCATTTTCTTCTTAGCGGTGTATTTGTTTTAAGCCATTTGCAAGTCTTCCGGTGCCATATTTTGTCAACAGAATAACTTGTGTAGACATTCTTCAGATAATGCAATATTCTTCACATAATGCCTTCCTTTCTTCCAAGAAGCTCTCTGGATATTACCTCACACATCATCACAAAATCCCTAGGAGCTAAAGGCCTAGATCATTGCCTACATTTACAGATCAAAATAAATTCAAGAAGAGTTTGAGAAAATGATGATAATCTTGGGCAATTATTGAGTCCAATCTGAAGTAAGAATCCTTCTTACTCACAGAGACGAATGTGCCCGGTACTGTATTAGGTCTTGGGTCGTCGAATTCTCAGCCCTGCTTGTCCACCCAAGTTTGTTTAAGGAGGAAAAAGCAGGTTCTCCTTGCACACTGAATTTGGCAAGTACAGGTCTTTCACGCTGTGATAATGACTTACATTGTAGCAGCATATGTGTAGATACTGCAGTGGGCTTTGATACACTTCCTGGAACACACAACCCCAGCGCTCAAATTCTGATCTCATCACTTACTTTCAAGTCTCATTTGCTTAGACTTGCTATTCTGATGGCAGAAAGTATTTCTAGAGCATAGGGCTACAAATGACAAGTCTACGGTAAACCAGCCCAGCCTTGGTCCTCTTTTTATATGACCCCAGGGGTTAGAGTGTGTGTGTATTTTTAAATTTTTTTATTTAGTTATAAAATGTTATAAGAAAGAGCGAGGAGGAAAGATAGTGACAGAAATATTTATTACTTGACCCTATATAAGAAGAGTTTGTTCTAGAGTAGAATGCATGTGTGTGAATCCGGGTGTCATCTTGCCAGCTTCATGACTTGGGGAAAATGATTTAACATCTGAGCCTAATTTTCCTCATATGCCATTTGTAGAGATGATGATAACTGTCCACATTTCACATAGTGTCAGGACTGCTCATATCAACGTGCATACAGAATGCTTAGAATGGAGGCCAAGAAATGGTAGCCACTGTCATTAGGGACATCATTATCAGCAACATCGGTTCTTCAAAAAGATATTTGTACAAAATGAGACTGTGTGCCTCAAATTCCTAGCTCGGCGCTTTTCTGGTAGTGAACATTCCATAGATCAATGCTGGCCATCAGCATGACGATCATCACTTCATCACCCTCATCATCGTTGCACTGCTATAAGAGCCTGCTCTATACACCATCTCAAATGAGGCTCCTGTCAGCCCAGCGGTGCTCTGATCTTCCTCTACTAACTGAGAAGCCGAGGGTTGGGGAAAGTCAGGGTCTTGCCACTGAGCCAGAAGAGGCAGAATGTGGGTAAGTGCCAGAAAGTTTGCATTCTGGGCCAGCACGTCCTCTCACCACACCATGCTGCCTCTCCATCAAAACATCTGATGATCTGTTGTTTATTAGTTTCCTCCAAATGATATACTTTGAGTCCTGGGAGCCTGACAAGGCTGTGTTCCTCTCTGGCAGTGCTCTGCAAACAGGAAGCTGGGATAATTGGATTCCAGCCATTCTGTCCTAGGGCTGCATTTGTAATCAGCCAGCTACCGATGACCAAGCCTAATGGAAAAAGTCCTGACCAAACCAATGCACCCCCTGTTGAAACTCATTGTTTATGCTGCTGAGTGAAATGCATCCACGGCAGCCAACAGCCTCCTAATGGTCCCGACCCACGGCAGAGCTGGCTTCAGAACGTGCCAGACCTCAGCCTGCCATTAGGGACAAGCAATGGTACCTGGAGTGATGGAGTATAAGGGCAAGGGGCCAAGACATTTTTCACAACAGAGCTGGTGTGGGCAGCTCAGAACTCTAATTGATGGGTTTGGGGCCAAAGGCCATGGCAGAGTCATCTCGGCTGAGTGCGCACACAGAAGCGTGTTTAAAGCAGGTTGTCAAGATGGCAGTGGTTCCGCACTAGAAAGTTTATGCCTTAAAAAAGAAAAAAAAGTACCATTTTCCAGCTAGCTCATAAAAGGAATCTTCATAGCTACACATTGCCCTGGCATTTCTAGAGTTGCTTTGAGCCTGAGCCCAGAATTAGTTTAAGGAAATGATCATATAGACTCTTTAATTGGGTAAAGCCACTGGCATCAAGCCAATTTCCACTCATGTTTTGGTTGGTGGGTGACCACCAATGGGCTCCACCGCAAGGCAGCCCTATGCACCACAGAAGGAAATGGTGTCCCGAGACGTTCTCTCAACTGTTGCTATGTTTGAGCCCAGTGTTGCAGCCACTGTGTCAGTCCACCTCTTTGAGAGTCTTCTTCTGTCTTCGCTGTGCTTTTCCAATCATAGTGTCTTTTTCCAGGGCCTAGTCTCTCCTGAAAACATGTAAACATACATGAGAGGAGCTCTTCCCCTCTGCTGTTCTAAGGAGTTTTCTAGCTGCACTTCTTTTAAGCAGTCCACTGTACGTTCAATATTCTTCCCCAGCACCTTGATTCAAATGCATTGATCATTCCCTCATCTTCCTGACTCACTGACCAATTGAAGTGCAACAGTGGGTTAATGTTGGGCTTATGGGCTTGGGCAGCACAGGTTGGCACAATAAACTCACTACCTGAGCATCTACGGAGCACTTCTTCTCAAAGAGTCTTGTATGTTCTTCGGGAAGTTGCCAATATAGGCACATTGTGTTTTGCCAACACCATAATTCAAAGGCACCAACCCGTTTCCAGTTTTCCTTACTCAGCTTTCACATTGCACACGAGGCTGTTGGAAATACCATGGCTTGGGTCAGGCTCACCTGCATCTTCAATGTCACATCTTTGTTCCTTCTGTAATAAATTATATCGAGGGAGAACAAAACAACATACATACATGCCAAAATTAGTCATTTGTAGAGTAGGTAATGAATGGTAATATTATTTGTTCATGTGTAATCGAAGTCCACACTAGTTCTCGAAACCATGAACTCTGGAAAAGCAGAAGTGTCTTCAGCTATTCCAAAAGCAGCTAAGTAAAACCAGGTTGTTGTTGTTGTTGTTGCTGCTGCTGCTGCTGTTAGGTGCCAGCGAGTCGGCTCTGGCGCATAGTGACCTTTTTCCAAGCAGACTGAAATACTGCCTGATCCTGTGCCTCCCAATTGTTCCTCTGCTAGAGCCATGGCTGTCAATCCGACGGTGTCGCTCATTTTCCTGAAGGTCTTCCTCTTGTTCATTCCTCTCCCCTGACCCAACACAACGTCCTTCTCCAGGGGCTGGTCTCTCCTCACAACATGTGCAAAGCATGTAAGACAAAGTCTTGCCATCCTTTCCTCTAAAGAGATCCATTTGTCCTGTTAGCAGTCCATGGTACTTTCCCTGTGGTACATTGTGGTACAGGTGGTACAATGTCCATCCTCCAGCACCACAATCCACGTGCATTGATTCTTCTTTAGTCTTCCTCATTGAATGACCAACTTTCATATTAGACAATACTAGGAAATTGGGCAATTTTTAAACATCCGACACACCTTAGTCCTCAAAGTAACCTCACTTTCCAATGTTCTGAAGAGGCCTGTGCAGCAGATTTACCTAAGGCTACGTGTCTTTGGCTCTCTTGACTGCTGCCGCCATTGATGTGGATCCAAGAAAGGCAACTTCCTTGACAATTGCAGCCTTTTCTCCATTGATCATGAGGTTACCTATTGGTCCAGTTGTGAAGATTTTGGTGTTCTTGACATTGAGGTGTAATCCATAGTGATGGCTGCAGTCCTTCATCTTCATCAGCAAGTGTGTCAAGTTCTCCTTGTTTTCAACAAGCAAGTTTGCATTATCTGCATTTCTCATGTTAATTAGCCTTCCTCCAATCCTGTTGCTGAATTCTTCATATACTTATCCAGCTTCTCTGATGATTTGCTCAGCAGAGAGATTTAACAAGTGTGGTAAAAGGATACAACCCTGATGCACACCTTTCCTGATTTTAAACCATGCAGCATTTCATTGTTCTGTTCACACCGCTGCAGAGTTGTCCTAAAATTCAACAGTGTACCTGCTATTTGAGGGACTGGGTCAAAGTTTTCTTGAAGTTTGAATTTCAAAAGGGCATGTTATACAAACAGATACTGAGATAGTTAAAGGTTTATTGTGCCAACCTGGCTGATAAACACACGTGGGATTAACTGAAGGGCAGAGAGATAAATGACTCTCGGTGAGCCTCACCTTTCTAGTTCTCCAGTCTCTTGCTTTCTGATGGTCAGACCAGGGTGCAGCTGCCTTAGCCAGTTCCCTGCTTCAGCTGGCAAGACTCACTTCCTGCAAGACATACCTGAGGCGAAGCCACATGGACCTAGCCTGATGCAGCCCTGGATGCTGGAGCAGCCGTGTGGAGACCTCTGCCAGCACTGAAATGCTTACACACTCACTGATTTGGCTTTCCTCCTGTAGTTGGCATCATTGTGTGTGTTTTGTGAGTTTGAGGAGGACTTTGTGGATTGGTGTCAGACATATGGACTAATGTCGGATTTATGGGCTTGGACTGGGTTGGGATGCTTTCTGAATGTACATTTACTGTATATATAATCTCTCTTATACATATATGGGTTTCTGTGGGATTTGTTTCTCTAGTTTACCCAGACTAACGCAGATACCCAAATATTTAAACCCTTGACTGATTATTGGTAGCTCATTGAAAGTTTCTGTGTACTTTTTTCTCTAATGTTCATTTCAGCACATGAATTATTCACATTGGAAATTTGCATGGAATTGGTCAAGAGTTCAGATGTAACTTTTAGAGAATTTGGTTATTTCAGAATATATAGGTATATCATTAGATTTTTTTTAATATTAAAGAGGGCCACGAGAAAGAAGAAAAGCTCAGGAATCCAAATCACCATTTCATCACATAATCAACTTTAAGTTTAAGTAAGGAAAGACAGATTCATACGGACGCCGCACTGGGCCTGACACTGTGTTCACAATGCACATGCTTTACTTCCTGTAGTTTTGGTCATAACTGGCTGTGACGGATACCACTATTGTTACATTTCTTTTATAAATGTGGAAATGAAGACAAAGGGGAGCCCGAGGAGGCAGACTGCAGGGCTAGAGTGGGGCCCAGGCAATGTATGCCTTTCGATGGGTGGATCTTAGAAGAGAATAAGCATGTTTAGAAGTTAAAGTCATGTATTCAGAGTCAGAGCAGTTGAGTCGGGCCTTCCCCGTTGACTAATCGGATACTCTTACGTTCACTGCAGCGAAGCTTCAGTTTCCTCATCAGAACTTGGGGTAACGGTATCTACCTCTAGAGTTGTTCTGAATAGCGCATGAATCGGATGGGGACTAACTAACAGCTAGCTACAAAGAAGAGGAAGAGGTGCAACCCCTTGGCCACACCATGAGAGGTAGCCCAGACCATTCGGGTTTAGTTCTGTGTCGCTGCTAGCCAGCTCGATGATCTTCGACAGACTGCTTCCTCTTTCTGAGCTGTGTTACCTCATAAATGAAGCAAGTGCCCACTCTCTGCGTGTTCCACCATCTCGTAAGACTCACGTGAGAGGTCATCTATAAAAGATGCTTTCTGGATACACAATGCAGTATGATCATGTTGGGCAATAATTATGTCCCCTCCTGACTTTCCCAAGAGGAACTCTGGTGCCTTGGGCTGTGATTCCCAAGGTCAGCGGTTCAAAGCTGTCAGTGGCTCAGAGGGGAAAAGACGGGGCTTTCTGTTCCAGTAAACACTTACAATCTTGGGAAGTCAAGGGCCCTACGGGGTCAGCATGAGTCGGCATCGACGTCATGGCACTGAGTTTGGTATTTTTATTTCACTTTTCCTTTAACAGCACTTTGAGAGCACTGTGGAGCTCAAGCAGGCCAAGACTTGTTTCTACTAACCTCTGTGTTTCCTTTCTTTTTTCTTTCCAAACTTCTTCTTAACTCGCCCTCATCTGTGGCTGTTGTCCTTTTCCACTTAAAGTGGCTGCTCCTTTGTCTCCCGCTTCCTCCTGCTCTTCTGCAATAGACCAGTTCCCGTCTAGCGCTGAACGTGCCCTGTAAGTCTGTCATGCTCTGTATTATGAGTCTGTCTGTTTGTGTCTGTCCATCCATTTCTTCCTACAAAATGCCCTTGGTCTCGGTGTGTTCCTGTTCCCACTCGATGAGGTTGGGGGTGAACGTGAAAAAGCACAGTTGTTGCTTGAGACTTGCCAAGCAAAGGTTCCCCAGGTCCTTGATTGAGTCAACCTTAAGGACCCGGGTTCCTTTGGCTTGGGAAGGTCTGTCTTGGTGCATGGAAACCCTGGGCAGTGGGAATGGTTACATGTTTGATCCCTAACAGAAAGGCTGATGGCTGTAACCTACATGGGGGAACCTGAAAGACCTGCCTAGTGTTCTGGTCCATAAGAGAACCCTTTGGGAGCACAGTTCTGCTCGACATCCATGGGTAACCCTGAGCCAGCAGTGCCTCATAAGCATCCAATGACAACAATCAACAATAATAACCATCCATGAGAGCAGCAAGACAACAGCATTTGATGCTATGATCTTGAAGGTTTAAATTGTGGTTTGGGCTTCTTCTCTTTTCTGAGCACATGGCTGCTCTCATCTCCTCGTGGAGAGGAGGGCTGTGATGGAGCCGATGTCGGCCCATGTCATCACGGTACTCTGTTGTTCTCAACTCCTCCCCACTGTCCCGCTTCACCCCGTCTGGGCTATAAGCAAAGGCCTTCATACTCCCTCAGCAAAATTCTGTGAAGAAATCTGGCTTTTGTGTTTGTTCTGCTTTTTAAAAATAATTAAACAATTGCATACCCACGGAAGAAGAGTAATTTAGAAAATACTACAGAACAATATACAAAAATAGTAGAGAGAGTTCCTGTGTACTTTTCATTCAATTTCCATTAATGTCATAACTCCAGTACTTTTGTTAAAATGGAAAACTTAATATTGGCCCAATACTGACAGACTGTATTTGAATTTCACCAGTATCAAGTCAGGTTTTGAGTGAGTTGGTTCCAAGTTGTGATTTTGAATTTCCTTTATCAAGTTTTCCTACACTATGGCAATGCACTTGGAAGATGTTGGAAATCTTTCCCACACACTGAGGGGTGTCAGTTTAGTTTTGATAATGCTGCTTGGTTTCTTTTCTCCTTCCCTCAAATAAGTTCCCCGCTCCCACAGCCCCGTACCCTCTCACCACCCCTACACACAGTCAGCCGTCTACTACTCATACTGTATGTTTGCCTTACCCTCCTACCGTGGGGCAGAAGGTCCATCCTTTTAAGTTTTGCACTCAAACTCAGTTTAAATATTCTTACAGAGAAGCCCTGGGAGGCTAAAAGGAAAAACAAACACTTCAATACACATTTCTGGATACTTGAGATCACCATGTGACTGATCCTTGGATAAACAAAGTGCTAGCAAACGACTGGGGGGCTGTAACTCTTTATGGGAACAGACAGCCTCATCTTTCTCCCTCAGAGCAGTTGATGGGCTCGAGCTGCCAACCTTATGGTTGGAAGTCCAACACTCACTCAACAGCACCACCAGGGCTCCAGAGAAACGCACCAGTTGCTGCTGTTGTTATTGTTGGATGGTGCTATCCATTATGTTCTGACTCATTGCAACTCTATGCACAACAGAACAGAACACTGCCCTGTCCTTTGCCCTGCTCAAAAGTCGTGTTAGGTTTGCATCCAGTGCTGTAGCGGCTGTTTCAATCTTGTTGTAGGCTTTCCTCATTTTCTGACCCTCTCCCTGAACGAGACCGGTGTCCTTTTCTGGGGCCTTGCCTCTCCTGACAGCAGCAACCACACAAAAACTGGTAGAAACCCCAACTCATCTCAGGAGCCAGAGGCTCGTGTCTCAAGCCTTCCTAAATTAATGACTTAAAGGCCCAATTTATAGCTCCATGTCCATTGTTGTCACGCCCTTCTCTTACATACACGCTCTTTCTTTGATTCCTTGAGACCTTTCCATCCTAGGAGGAAAGCATCCATCAACATCCTCCCATCTCCCAGCTTCTCTACCAGTGGGTTTGCATGGGAAGGACCCTAGCTCACAGAGAAATTCAGTTCTGTGAGACAGTCTCCCTCTCTTCCCCACAGAGAGATCAGGAGCCAGACACGTCAGGGTTTGCCACCTTCCCCCTGCTCCTTGCATCCTCTCACTGCGAAGATACAGCCCTGAGCATTGCAGAATGGAAAGAGACATCACAAATATAGAGATTGACTGAGTAGTGCCACTCCAGGGCTCTCACAATGGAAGATCAACTGCCAACATGCTTTGTGGTGCATAAGAATGATGGGGAAGACTATCTCACTCTGTTCCCGGTTCAATAAATAGTTCTATAGATGCCGTGTATTCTTCACACTGCAATGTGCTGTTGGTGACATCCAACCCACTGCAAAAGTCTGTTCCAAGTCCTATCAGTCCTTTACACGGCTTCCAAGAAAACAAATCTGTACAGGAGCACACAACTCCTTTGTCTTGTGAAGAATCCAGTGGGTTGAAACTGTCAACCTTCTGGTTTGCAGCCCACTGTTTATCCTCAAGCCCCACCAGGGCTGCTATATAAAGTAGTCATGACATAAAGGATTCTGGGCTCAAGCGTGACTACGTGTAAGGCTTATTGTGCCATTGTTGAATGGCTCTGGCAAGTTATTTAACCTATTTGTGTTTCCATTTTCTCCTCTGTCCATAGAGGTATGTAATAATAGTGGGGACATCACAGAGTCATTACAAGCATTAAATGCAATATTTTAAAGACATTTAACAGGCCCTGGTAAAAAAAAGTATAATGAATTGCTACCTCTTATAGCAAGAAATGGACTTCCAAGAGTGCTGAAAAATCAGTGCTCACATACACCCACATAGACATCTTGCATGGGCATAAAACGTGTGTCCCTGTGGACAGTAAATGAGAATGGATTATGTAGAAAGGCTTCCAGAAGGAGATGCTCATTGATCTGGGTCTTAAAGTGTTGGTCTAGTTTAGATGGGGTAAAGTGTAGAAAATCACTGCAGACTCAGAAGCCAGGGATGATGGGTAATCTGTCATTTAGCATGCTTTGGCTTTGTAATCTAGCATCAGAAGCTACCATATTTCAGAGGATGATAAGAATTACCATCAGCCCAAAACGGAGGTCCATGAGGTGGAGGTCAGACATATGTACACTTTCTCGACACATTTTTTACAATACCTGTGGCCCCAGACCCTCTCTACTCTCCTGTGGGTGGAATAGTTGGTTTGAATGGCCACCCAGAACCGTTAGACTGTCTTCACAGCGATGTGGTCTGTCAGGATACACCTGGGAGTCACAAGATACAACTCAGCAGACAGGAGACAGTTCATCAATCAGGACAGCTCCCAACCAGCACAGTTCTCAACCTCCTCGCAGCTATGTCGGCCTGCCTGGGCCCTTCGCTGGCCTCTTGCCCTGCTCTGGCAGCACTCCAGCCTTTGAGCTCCACAGAGGAGAGCCTGGAGGCCCCAGTTCACCAGCGATCCTCTGCCCGAAAGCACACAGCTCGCTCTCTCTCTCTCTCTCTCTCTCTTTGGCTTGGCAAGCCCGCTGCAGGCTTTTCACACTGGCCTCCCGCAGCTCGTCCCTTGAGCTGCTGAAGCAATTACCAATTTCCACAAGGTTGCTTAATCTTATTAGGTGGTTTTACATTCCTTATTTGTAAAATAGACTAACAAATTCCTTGCAAGAATGGGCCTACCCAATCATTTTAGCAAAATTATAATTCCAAGGCCAGAAAGACCCCGTATGAGACACCCATGCATTACCGGTCTTCAAGGCCTAAAATGCCTAACTAAATTAATGCAAACAATCAGGCCATTTAGGAATTCGTGAGATAAAACGTCCAGAGTTTGGCAGTTTCAGAGTTAATTCAGAGTTAATTTCGGTTGTTGTTCCTATAGTAACAATTTATTATTTTACTTTTTCAATAAGAAAATCATGCAATAACTAAGGAATTGATCATTACACATGGACACAATCCATTACTTAAATTGAGAAGCAATTTTTCTGGGTTGTTTTACCATGTGTATTATTTCTTTTCATTTTAATGACATTAGGCAAAATACGTAAGTAGTGGCATAGAGTCAACGCTGAGGCTGTAAGTCGTTCCAGAAAGAGAAAGAGAAAGCCTCATGTTTCTCCTGCAGAATGGCTGGTGGTTTCCAACCACTGACTGCGTGGTTCCCGTGTGCCAAAACCTGGCATCGAATCAGACACCCTTTTCTCTTTACCTTAATGCTCTCACAATTTAGCTAGTTCAGCCCCAATTGAAATTACCTAGCATAAACAACAATATAGTAAATGGAAAGGTAAACGCTTTACTAGAGACCTAATTAAATTTCTCTAAACATTTGCAAATCTCTTCATGAATATAATGCGTATACATGGGGGCACGAAACTGAATGAAGCACTTTAAAGTCACGTGTATGTGTGTAATGAGCACTCAGACATGGCTATTTTATCGCTCACTCTGCCATTCTCAAACGATTACTTTTTATTCTGGGCTGGACTCCGTGTAATCACAAAGTAGTTGCCGAAGCCTCGAACACTGAGTCTTCTACACATAATCACACTAAGCGCTGGGAGAAGGGGCAGATTCTCCTTACACGTGTCTATTGTTCAGGAGGCAAACACTTTCCGGGTGGCTTCTTTAAAATAGCTTCCTTAGAACACCTCGGGCCACGCCCTTAGCTGCAATTGATCTTGCTAGTTTCTTTTGCCTTTAATAAAAGTCAAGTTCTGGCAGAAAGAAAGAAGTGCATATGGATACATCGTTTCAGTGTTTGCCACAGTTTATAAATCCGTCAGTGCTTTCATGGCAGAGAGGTTATGCATTGGGCTGCTAACAACAAGGCCAGTAGTTTGAAACCACCAGCAGTTCTGAGAGAAAGACAAGGCTTTCTACTCCTGCGAAGACTTACAGTCTTGAAAACCCACGGTGGCGTTTCTACCCTGTCCTACAGGGTTGCTATGAGACAGCATCAACTCGATAGCGTGAATCTTGGAGAGAAAAGCAAAAGGGACATGTGTGGGGAGAAGCGGGGACCACAGAGTAGGACATTCGCTGACTTCACTGGATCTACACTAAGGAATAGGGCATTGTTAGAGGCTTGGGCTCCCCCTGCCACATCTCTGAACCTACATGATCCTTAGTCTACTTCTTGCTGAAGGTTGGGCAACTCCATTCTCTCTGCTTCTCTTTTCATCCATTGTCTCTGTCTTCTTTCCGGACCACCTTTCTGTCTCTATGTACACACGGAGCAAAGCTGGCTCCTCTGGACAGCATGCCCCTCGGTCCTTCCCTCCTTACACCGAGACAAGCAGAGTGGTCTGACTGGGCTTGCTGTCACCTGCAGGACAGGTCTTCCCTGGCCCCGTGAAGAGCTTCTTGACTGGAGCAAGGGATTGTTTCTCAGATGATGGGGAATGAGGACAGAACGACAGCGCCCCTGGCGCACCTGACAGCGAAGAAGCACAGTTAGGAAACGCAGACCTTTCATAGTGTAGGAGGACTAGGAGAGGGGCACACAGAACAAACCTGCCCCGTCTGGCAACCACGCTTACAATCTTTTAGCAGGGTTGTTTCACTCTCCTCCTCCTAAGGAGTGAGTCCTTTGTCAGCCTCACACTTCAGACTCTTCATAATGCTGCCTTATGCTCCAGCTTCCATTCTCCCAGCCCCAGCCCATCTCAGCGCTCTCGCGAGCGTCGGGCTGACGGTGAAAAGCTACATCATAATGGGTGGAATCAGGCCCTGACTTCACTGACAACCGAAGATAGGGTCCGGAGCCAGGACCCCTTAGTCCAGTGGTTCTCAACCTTCCTAACGCTGCAACCCTTTCATAGAGTTCCTCGTGTTGTGGTGACCCCAACCATCAAATGATTTTTCTTGCTACTTCATAACTGTCATTTTGCTACTGTTATGAATCATAATATAAATATCTGATATGCAGGATGTATTTTCACTGAAACAAATTGAACATAATTAAAGCATAGTGATTAATCACAAAATCAATATGCAACTATATATCATGAAATATTTATTTCCAATAACAAATAAATGAAATTTTGTCTTGAAGCATGGTGTAGCATGGGTAAGCCTTCACCCCTTTCTCATAAGTGGGCGTGTCTGCATGTGAGTGGACCCACCTGGAGACAGATAGAGGAGCGGTGTCTCGGTTCCTAAGACCATCGGAAATATGTGTCTTAGGCAACCCCTGTGAAAGGGTCATTTGATCCCCAAAGGGGTCGTGACCCACAGGTTGAGAACTACTGCCTTAGTTACTCGGACCGTCAATTTTCTAGTGATAAAGATAAGTTCCTGCAGGATGGACCAAGCTGTGGATGAAGAGCTACTCTGTTCCATGATGAAGGCTGAAGACCTCAAGCTACTTCCCTGGGATAACAGGAATCATTAACGGTGTCAGTGTCCTCTCCATTCGTTGTCCCACCTAGAAACGCAGCATCACCTTGGGTACTCCTTCTCAGCGTGTCCCTATTCTTCTCCGCTCCTCTTCATAACCTCACCATCTCTCTTCGGGAAGAGAGGAACATTTAACTGGCTCCAGCGACCCCACTCATTCCCCCAGTGCACCTACAGTTCTGATGAGCGTTTAGGAGGATCATTTTACTCTACTTCACCTAAGAGTTTAACCCAAAGTCTTTAGTTTCAAATTTAATACTCGCAATGACGTTGCATAAACTTTCCTTAAGCTTCATCTTTCATCACCCTAGCCCCAGCGTAGAGCATTCACAATTCCACAACTCTTGCTCTGTTACATCACAGCCCACGGTCAAGGCTGGAATGCTCTTGCTGCTCCTGTACACAATACATCACCAGGTCCTATCAGTTTTACCCGAAAGACGCATTGTGCCTCCCTCCACCTACTCATCCTGTCAGTTCTGCCTGCCTCGCTTAGCCACCAGCATGTCTGATACCTCATAGCTTCTTATGGTAGGCAAAATAATAGCTGCCAAAGCGTTCTCCATCCTAACTCCCAGGTATGCCGGTGACATAGTGAGTTATGTGTTGGGTTGCTAATCACAAGTTCAGTGGTTCAAATCCACCAAATGCTTCCTATCTGGTGGAGAAAGATGAGACTTTCTACTCCTATAAAATGGTTTAGTCTTAGATGTCCAGAGATGTAATTCTGCCATGTCCTAAAGGGTCGCTGTGAATCAGAACCAACTTGATGGCAGGCAGTTTTATTTAGTTGGTTCTGTTTCATAGCGACCCTTTAGGACACAGTAAAATTGCCTCTGTGGGCATCCAAGACTGTACATTATAAGTTGTCATGAGCTGAGGAACGCGGGCAGCCTCCAGAAGCTGGCAAAGGCAAAGAATAGATTCTTCCCAAGGAAGAAGCACAATCCTGCCATAGCCTTGATTTTAGCCACACCCTCCAAAGCAAAACAAACAAAACCTCTCAAGACCGCTTACTTCTAGAACTACAGGGTCAACTTGCGTTGTTTCAAGCCACTAAGTTTGAGGTGATTTGTGACAAAAGTCATAGGGATTTAACTTTATCTACAGAACCATTGCTGTTGATTGAACTCCTGGCAACTCCACATGTGGCAGAGTGACCTGCCCTCCATGGATTGTCTGGTGGCCTCCAGTCAACAGCCACTCAGAGTGGCCCCGTCTTACAGAGCAGAACTGCCTACAGAATTCACCATGTTGCCAGGAAAGACCAGTCCCTGCAGAGGGGCTGTGTGCTTGGGAGTCTACAGAGGGGCAGTGAAGAAGAGGAAGGCTCTGGGAAAGCTGGATTGTCACGGTGGCAGCAATCATGGGCTTAAACACAGCAACAGCCGTGAGGAGGCCACGGCCGGGCAGTGCTGTGTTCTGTCGTTCAGAGGTGGCTGTGAAGGGGAACTGGGTCCTCGGCACCTGTCAGCACCTGCAGTCTTGACAGGAACACAACTCCAGCTCTTCTGTCTTGGAGCCACCTGGCAGGAATGACTTGCCAACCATTCTCAGGGCTCCTTACCTGGGTTGCTGTGCATCCAGTTGGCTTCAAGTGCCCCGGGCATAACACAATGAGGCACGGCCCAGTACCACACCATCCAAATGGTGCTGGAGCTCGTGCTTGCAGCCAGTGTGTCAGTCCATTTCCTGGGCGGTCTCGCTGTCTTCTGCTCATCCCCACTTTCCCAAGCATGATGCCCTTTCCCGGAGAGTTAGGCTGCTCACAGAATGCAAACAATTTGTGCCATCCAGGGGCCTTCTGGGCTGTGATGGTTAGTCAAAATACTTTTTTTTTAAGTGACTGGCTGAATGGCTAAAATGCCTGAGACCGAAAAGTCTTACCATGACCTCCCCACGGCCTCCCAGTCCTCACCATAGAAGAAACACCCGAAGTGGAATCCTGATTCCCTGGTGACAGAGCCCCGGCTTTCATGAAAGTCCACCGAAGGATTTCATGAAGACATGCATCTCCTTACAGAGTTGAATCATTCACACGCCATTTTGTAAGTGAGCCCAGTGAAGCTCTGCCAGGCGGGGAGGGCCTGGGTGATGCACAAGAAGGTCTAATTATTTCCTTAAATGCCGTGCTGGGCAGGCAGAGAGGGCTACTAATTGCTACATCCAAGCTGCTCTAAGTGCAACGCTAATTGCTCAAGGAGCGAATTGTGGACTAAGATAATTACCAAACCCAACTTGCTCCCATCATGTTTAACTGAATTAATGCAAAGAGGGGAAGCTCCTCAGCTCAAGAGGCGTGATCTCCTGCTTTGCTGTTGCTGGGGAAGTAACAGTGGGTGTCTCCACTGGGAACGGCCCAGGTGCACCCACACATCTGAGGACTTCTTTCCGCCAGGATGGCTGGAAAAGCCATCAGACTGCCAGCGAGGACACTTTGACCACTTTATCAGATCAGTCTCTGGGTCTGTGGTCTAGAAGGTTCTCTTCAGCACCATGATCAGTCACTAATTGAATGGAAATGAATCGATTACTCAGCGTAAAACAAAAATTATATTAAGCCAATAATAGAAAATGACTGAAGTTTATTTGGCATGCGATTTGCAAACCGGGCTAATAAAAATATTCCAAAGATGAGAAAACTTCCCAAGAGTCTCATATCTCGCCATGTCTGCATTGCCATGGAAATGGGGTCAGCGCAGTATTTCTATCACTGTTTATTCTGAAACAGCTTCTAGTCTGACCTTACAGTTGCTGTTTCTCGAAAATGCACTTCACAGTTCTTCAAAAGAGCCCAATTCCTCCAGCAAAAAAGATTTTACGAGGCTCTGGTTTGCCTTAAAAAAAAAAGTGTTCTGACAGCTCAAGTTTCATGAGAAGATGTCCTGGCAATGACCCTGGGAGGGCCTCTCCAACCCTGTAGACCCATAAGTCTAGACTTGAGGAGAGCAAGATTGTAGCCCTCTCTATAGGAAGTGAATGTATGCACTAATTTGGGGTTAAGTCCTGCGTTCAAGTCCTACTTTGATTATCAAATAGCAACAACCATAGCCGACCAACCGCTCACGTCAGTCCTGACTCCCGGTGGCCTGTGGGCATGAGCGGGGCCCAGTGCTCCAGAGTGTTTCAATAAGTGGCTTTCAGAAGGAGATTGCCAGGCCTTTCTTCCGAGGGGTCATCCTGTGGACTCACATTTCTAGCCTAGCCATTGGCACCCGAGGGCTCTGAGAGTTTGGCCCACCCAGGGTCTCCCACAGCGGCATTTTCAGAGTGCCTACCACACGATGGGGCTTATTCAAATGCACTTTTTAGGTGCATTATCTCATTTACTGCCCCCAAGTCTCCTGGATGTTTAAAATAATTCACAGAGTGAGTAAGTGGCAGAGCCAAGATTTGAACTCTGTATTTAAGCCATTCCAAAATTCCTACTGCTTTGACCCTATCCAAACAACAACAACAACAACAAAAAAAAACCAAAACAAGCAAGTCGTGTTTTGAGAATGCTGGTTTCTTTCACAGGGAAGATTTCCACACCCACTGTTTCTGCTAATTTTATCATCACAGCAAAGCTGTGATTTAGGTGGTAACTAATTATCAGTTCACAAAAACCAATAAGATACCCTAAACCCACCATGGGGGAATGGATTTTGATCCCAGAGGACAAACCTTTACAGAAGCAGACAGTCTAATCTTTCTCCCTCAAAGAGGCTGGTCAGTTTGAACGGCTGGCCTTGTAGTACCGAAAAGGAGCATCCGAGCTCCTTAACTAGTAACAGGAGAGGGAGTGATGCCTGTCAAGGAAATCCGAAGCTACGTTTTTATTTACGTTTCCTTCTCTGGGTGATTCATGAAGGAGCTTGGGTGGTGCAGTGGGTTATGCATTAAGCTACTAACCACAAGGTCATTGGTTTGAACCCAGCAGGTGCTCCTCAGGAGGAAGATAAGGCTATACACGTCTGTAAAGATTTAGTGCCTTTGAGACCCAAAGGAGGCCATTCTACTGTGTCCTATCGGGTCACCAGGAGTCAATTCCAACTCAATGGCCTCACTTCTAAGGAGTGACTTCTGTCAAGGCAGATTTGTTGTTCTTAACTATGGAAGAGGGCAAAGGGCTGGGGGTATATTTGAAGATGAAAGACGTGGTCATTGTGCTCCCTTGCTTATCAAGACAAATTGTTTATCTAGAGACTCAGTTTTTCCATCTGTAAAATGGAGCTAAGAAATATATCTACTTCTTGTTGCTAGCTGGGATCCCATCAGCTCCAACTCCTGCGGAGCAGAGTCGGACTATCCACCAGGCTTTCAAGGTGGCTTCTCAGAGGAAGATTACCAGGTCTCTTTTCTGAGGTTCTTGGGGTGGTGGGTGGCAGGGTGGCTGAACCCCCAGCTTTCAGCTACTGGTTGAGGGCTTAACCTTCAGTGCCACACCAGGCCTCCTAGCTCCCACTTCAGCTTGTGAAAATTTAATGACACATATTAGAACTCTAGGTCATTCCTGGAGACAGTGTCTGGCACAAAGCTAACTGCTCAGTAAACTGAGTCATGTATGATTTCTCATTATCATTACAGTTGCCTCTACATTAATTTAGACTATTGGGACTATGGATACCAGAGTACAGCCCCATTTCCTAAGGCTGTTTGCTTGAGAGCCCTTTTGGGGATACCCAGTGGTGGTTAAGTCATTAAACCCTGGTAGCATAATGAGTTATTCATTTGGGCTGCTAACTACAAGTTCCGCTGTGTGAAACCACCACCCACTCTGAGGAAGAAAGATAGGGCTTTCCACCCCTGGAAAGAGCTAGAGTCTCAGAGACTCATGGGGGCATTTCTACCCTGTTCTATACAGGTATATGTGTTGGCATTGACTCAATGGAAATAAGTTTGGTTTTGTGTTGGTTTGTTTGTTTGTTTGGGCAATAGAGGTGTGTGTGGCAGTTGCAGACCTCGGCCCTGGGCAGGCACTGACTCTCACTCTGCAGGATTCTCCGGACTTGACTGCTCTGAGGCTTTCTTCACTCCACTGTACAATTGTGGTCTTATCACCTGCCTTGCTCACCTGTAAGCCTGCCTGTGGTGATAAGAGGAGCCCCTGGCTGGGCAAGTCAGTTGGCACTGCTGTAGCGCACACACTTGCCA
Organism: Tenrec ecaudatus; assembly: GCF_050624435.1. Taxonomy (NCBI): domain Eukaryota; kingdom Metazoa; phylum Chordata; class Mammalia; order Afrosoricida; family Tenrecidae; genus Tenrec; species Tenrec ecaudatus. The sequence continues at coordinate 157,136,266 of NC_134531.1, read as the reverse complement.
AGCGAGGGCTGTGACTGCGACAAGGGGGCAAGGCAAGATCTGAGGTCTTCCTATCTTGAGACCTTGTAGGTTTTATCGAAAAAGAGAAGACAGGAGGGAAATATTTTTAAACAATAAAATGTGTGTATATATTACTATTCAAAAAATAAGGCTAATGAAGCTGTCTGCTCCCATAAAGATGTGCAATCTCAGAAGCCCTAAGGAACAGTTCTGCTCTGTCCTTCAGAACCACCATGAGTCAGAATCAATTCAAGGCCATTAGGTGATCGTTATATCCCCAAAAAAGCAGGTCCATCGACCTGCTATCATGTCTATGCTGACTCACAGCAACCCTCTCGACAGGCGAAAACGGCCTCTGTGGATGTCTGAGACTGTAACTGTGTCAGTCTGGGTAGACTGGAGAAACAAATCTATGGACACACATATGTGTATAAGAAAGAGATTTATATGCAAGAGCAATTGAATATTGAGAAAACATCCAAGCCCCAGTCTAGATCCAGTCCATAAGTCCGATGTTAGCCCATATGTCCGATACCAATCTATAAAGTCCTCTTCAGACTCACGAAACAGATGCAATGACACCAAATGTAGATCACAGGTCAGTGGGTAGTAAGTCTTTGGATCCAGTGGCATTTGGAAACATCTGCATCGGGGTGGGTCCATGTGTCTTGTCAGCTGCTGTCTCCCAGGGTGTGAGCAGAGAGAGAAGTGTCTCTTGCCTCCAAGGAGGAAGTACTGGATTTCCCAGAATTCTCAGGAGAAGGCTATGCCCACACAGAGAGGCCTCACTGGCTATGATCTGATTGACAAGCTAGACTCCACCCCTACACTCTTAATCCTCAAATTGACAGTAACTCTTTAAGAATAGAAAGGCCTGCCTTACTCCCATGAAGCCACGGGTGGTTTTGAACTGCTGACCTTGCAGTACAAAGCATAGCCACTATGTTCCCAGAGCTCCTTATCATTATCTACCTATAACTAAATGAGATGCAGTGAGCCCTGAAAACACTTTCTTTTCTTAGATTAGTTTAGGCTTGTAGGAAAACTGTGCAGAAAATACAGAGAATTTCCCTATAACCCTGTCCTCCACAAGGAGCCCCAGTGGCAGTGGGTTAAGGTCTAGGCTGTCTGTTCAAACCTGTCAGTCTTTCCCAAGAGACGGAGGAGGCTATGTGCACCCGTAAAGATGCATCGTGTCAGAAACCCTGAAGAGAAAGTGCCACTCTGCCTCATAGGAACGTTCCAAGATGGAACTGACTCCATGGCGATGAGTTTGCTTGAGTTTGGGGTTCCCATCCATGTGCACAAAAACGATTGCTCTCCCAACACAGAGGCCCCTCTGTGTCAGAGTAGAACTGTGCTGCATAGCGCCTTCAAGAGTTTATTTGTGTGAAGTAGATCACCATGTCTTCCTTCTGAGGTGTACATGGGTGCACTTGAACCCCCAACCTTTAGGTTAACAGCTGAACATATCCACCATTTGTCCCAACATGTTGCATTCATTTGTTTTATTGGACTTCCCAGAGTTGTTAGTATCTAGCTTCAGGACAATTGGTACTTGCCCTTTAATGTTATTTAAATTTGCTCTCACTTTGAAATGACTGAACCAACCCCTACTAGCAACAAATTCTTCATCGCAATTCCAGCACCCCCTGTTGGAAGAGCCTGGCAAGGAGCTAGCCTGCAAAGCTTTGGGGTTTTCTAACAAAGCAGTTGCATTAAGTCCACTCTGACCCATGGCAACTCCAGTGCTGGGATTCAAATAATTTCACAACTGGTTCTGTCCTGACCAGCGGGACATCAAGAACGTGGACACCTGAAAGAGGGACTGGGAATGAAGATGGGAAAGGGCGGGAGAAATGGAGGCAAGACAGGAATCTGATCAAGCCTCACTTATTGAGTTGAGAGCAGAGGTTTAAATAGCCAGCGAGGGGCTGGCACCATTATGTCACATGTAAAATAAGGTACAGCTGAGGTAGCCAATAGTCGTGCATCTCCAAACAAGGAAGGAATGGCGGGCAACTGATCAAACAGGTAAGTATGCTAATGAAGCATTCCTGGTGAGTCTGGGGGAGATGCCATCAGTCATGCATTGACCAATCATAGCAGCTGCTAGTGAAAGATCACCAATCCTAGCAAGGGTCAAGGCAGCCACCATCTGGCGGGAATTGAGACAAAGGGCAGTAAAACCTCAGGGCAGTTTGTATGGCAGGAAACCGAGAGTAAATCCATGGCTTAAATCAGGGTAGGGAGACACGCAGTTCCCTACAGGTTCACTGATCTCATGACCACTCTAAGTAGCTTTTTAAGAGATAGATACCCTGTAAGGTCATTCATCATTTCATACAGTTAGTACTTAAATAAGAGCAATGGATGAGGTACACAAAACTAGCTTGTGTTATTAAAATAGAGCTTTTAGGTATTAGTGAATATATGAATACCGAAAACAGACAATGAAATTGTTAATTAAGATTTTCCATATTCCTTCTGGATTGGCATCCTCACTTGGAATACTCTTCATTTGATCCCAGCAGCATCGGCTTTGTGATTTATCCTTCACCCTCTGTTCACTGTGGGAGTAGGATCCCTTTCCGTTAGCAGTAGGCCTGACAACAGTCACTGTTTGATATATTAGGGATAGTGAGATAACATCTCTTCTCTGAACATGTGGTGTTCATCTTTGAAAAACACCTTTTCCTGAACTTACAGCAATTGTTCTGACGTTGTTTTCAGCTCTATGAACACCTTCAGGAATTGCATGAATCACTCATAATGGCTCATGGGAGTTTAGGGCATAACACAGTGCTGAAATGAACGACATCGTGTCACCCTCTGGTTATTTGACACTTTTCCAATTCACATTATTCAAGGGGATACCCCCAAAACCTAGAATTTTTTTCCCAAGCTATGTATTTAATTTTCTTTTCTTTTTTTTTTTTTTTACAAAACACCCATATCACCTTCAAAGTACTCTACATTACACATAATGTATTTGTCAAATCTGCGATTCCAAACTCATCTGTTTGGATGGCTGACAGTATCTCCCTTGTTTGTTTGTTTTTTCCTGAACCTCTTCTATGCCATCCAATCACTGTGTTCTCATGTACCTGTCCATTCACAGAAACAAAAGACCCATGGAACAAGGTCAGGTGACTCTGGAGTGTGGATCAAGAGAGGCACATTTTTTTTGTTTGTTTTTTTGCCAAAACTGGTGCACTGTGATGGCTGTGTGAGCAGGTACATAGCCATGATGGAAAAACCAGTCCCCTATGTGCCACAAATCAGGCCTTTTTTGTCCTACTGTTTATGCTACCTTTGCTAAACAGACAGCTTGACTAGCAGTCTAACCTGGTGGAACGAACTCCAAATACACGGGGTCGACATTTTTGTCCATTCCAGAAGTTGATGGACACCCAGAACAAGGTTTGTTCTCAATCAACATTTCACCTCTCTTGAGACAAGAAAATCACTCATACACTTGTGTTTTTCCCATAGCACTGTCCTCGTAAGCTGTGTTCAACATCACAACCACTTCTGTGGCATTTTTCCTGAGCAGGAAACAACATTTTACAGCCACATGCCATTCTCTTAAATTGGCCATCACACAAAAAAACAAGATTCAATCAAAGCTGCTTTGACAAAAAAAAATTCACTGTGACTAGAGGGCACCTTTTCAGGTAATCCACTGGGTGCACTGACTCAGAGCAAGTTAGTCAATGTTCGCCTCGTGGGAAAAACTCATACTATGCAAGCTCTGCTCCGCCCTGGTCAATTCCCGGAGGTTTTCTTTTTTGGGGGGGTTGGGGGGTACCCTCTCGGTATGTTTGTTTACTAAAGTAACAAAAGCAAGGAGAAAAACGTGCAATATTTCATCAAAAGTATAGCAAATTATATGAAATGAATAAATAAAAATGGCAAGCAGAGTTCCATCTTAATTGGTCATACCTGTTGATGGAATGAACACCAGCACGACGACTGGAAGTCGCGGCTGCACAGATGACTGTGAAAAACAAGTAAGGAATGTAAATTTGTGATTTCCACCTGGGTGGCTGCCAAGCACCCACCTTAGAAAGAACTCTGATTATAATTGCTATTTTAACTACTGGTTCGCCGAACACAACAAAAAGTTTGCTATCACTTCAGCCGGTAGGAACCGGCTGAATCCGCCCCCTGGGTATATCTTGTTACTACTTTTCCTTGGTAAGTCATGTACCCTGACTGCACCTCATTTTGTTCCACCCTAAAGTGGTAATACGAATAATTAGGCCTGCTATGGATTGACTATGACCATGGAAAGGGTTTCGCACAGCAGGTGGCACACAGTCAGGCAAAAGAAACCTTCATGGCAAAATTCCACTTGTTGTCCAACAAACAAGTCTTCTTCTCCAGGTATAATGCCAAATAGTGAATTGCTATTTATTGTTTAACCATTTTTGGTTCTTCCCTCTACGTCACGGAGAGGTTCTGATGGGGTTCCTAAGTCCTGTAACAAAGACGGCCGGATGCTGGGAACTGGGTGACTGATGAGGAAACACATTTGTAATTGAGATGGATTTAAATACCATTAACATATCGGGTACCACTGTGCAGTACTGCTGAGAAATCATAAACACTTGTCAAGTGGGAAATTTCACTGTGATGCTCAGCATCAACTTGCTGCTTGATTCATCTAGCTGTTTCCTTTTCCGAATGGCACTGAGGAAAATCGAAGTACCAAATGCTGTTCCATTGTCTCTCAGACCGTGAGACATTTTCTGATTTCAGTCAGCACTCTGCTCCTGTGGAACACAGAACTGTCCTTGGTAGAGGAGACTTACAATTCTCAGGTGCCCTCAGGTGCAGACGGTTCAGGTTTGTAAGTATCATAAAAGTATCTGCCAGGAAGGGAAGAAATCTGAACTCCAGTCCAAACTCTGCCATTCATGGTAGAACCCTAGGCCTGCCATTTCCTCTGGGTCCTTAGTTTCTACACCTTTAAAATGGACAATTTGGGCTCTGATGCAGGTCATTGATCTCCCCTATCTGTGAAGTACTGCCCCAGAGCTGCTTCCACATTCCTGGGCTCTCGAGCCTATGTCTTGATAAGAAGCTCAAGAATGCAGGGAGCGTTTTCTTTGGTACTTTGGAAGGATGCCTGTTAGATGCTCACCTCTTCTTTATTTCCTTCTTAGGTACACAGTTCTGCACAGTGGACGTCACCAGGAACTGGAGAAGCTGCCCATACACAATGACCCAGAGTCCCTGGAATCGTGCTTCTGAGGGCAGACAAGGCACACATCGCAGCCATTTCATTCCCTTTCATGTTTGCATGACAGGACCCCGTGGCATCACTCCTGATCGTCACCACCACCCGTGAGGCATGAGGCAGTGGGGGCTCAGGACCCCGGGAAGGTGCATGGAGGACAGTGCTGGACGCAATCGAGCCCAGAGCACAGAAGCGCTCAGAGCTGTGAAGGGCCCTCGGGCGTTTTCAGATCCAGCTTCTATTTGAATGCACGCGGAGCATCCTCCAAAACATCTCTGAATGTTGGCCAATCTCTGCTACTGATGTGCAGAGAAAGGAGGTCACTACTCCCGTAGATGGAATTCCTTCGATTGTGAGGATGCTTTCGTTATAAGGGAGTTCTTCCTTTGGTGAATACAAGTACAGTACGCGACTGCTCCAGTTGGCTCTCTCTGTCCCAAGAAATCCTTGGATTCAGAAGATAGTGATCCCCTACCATACACACCTCTTCAGATCTTTTCTCTAAACATCTCAAAGGCCTCTTCACCTTGGTCATCTCTCTTGGGCAGGTGCCAGTTGGTGAATTCATCAAGTCTCTTACGATGAAACCAGGCTGATAGCAACGCAGACACTGAGCCAGAAGCACTGAAGTCCTGCCAAGGGAATCACCAAGACCTTATGGCCCTGTTGGTAGCCAAGGATCTTTTCTTTCCTTGGGAGAAGTCTATGGAAGCTTGCATATGTGTTGGCTTTGGTAAAAGAAGTGTTTATAGCTGGAATGTGATTGGTGTGTGTGTGTGTGTAAGTGTGTGTGTGTGTGTGTGTGTGTGTGTGTGAAGGCAACGATTTCTCCTTGGCATATTGGCTATCAGACCACTGGAATGAATCTGGATTCGCTTCCCTTCCATGACAACGGATGTACACTTTTTCAGAAAATGTTAATTGGGAATGATCTTCTGACTCAGTATTTGAGAGGGAAACTGAGTTGATCTTCTGGACATCTTTTAGGGTCACCTGGTCTCAGACATCACCATTTCCCCCTTAGGCAAAGACATCACCTGAACCCCACTACTGGCTCTCTGGGGTAGGGTATCAGACTTCTGCCTATGATGCTCCTGGGACTACCTGTGTCCCGTTCAGTCATTTTTTTACAGCATCTCACTCCTTCTAAACTGAAAGGGATGTCTGCCTTTCCATGTCAAATACAGCTGTCCCAATTTCCTAATTGATTTTGTAGTAACTTATCCTAGGATGAGACTTGGAGTAAGGGCAAACATTTCTCAACCACTTTTCTTTCTGATTCGGATACAATGGCTATTGGAGGACTTACTACCAGTCTGCAGAGTGAAACAAAGACAACAGGGGGAGTGGTGATGGTGGGTTGTCAAAGTGTCCCACACTACAGGATAAACACGTGGCCGAAGTTTCAAACTCAAAGAAGTCTCCACACCTGGTTACCTGGTTGGCTGGCTCTGCTCGCTTGCTGAGGGGGTCCCAGAAGCCACAGTTGCTTCCTCTTCAAGTGTATCATTTCCCAGAGCAAAGCACATTAGCCCTTCCTCTTCTCTTTGTCTTCAGAAATGGTGAGAAGAGGTAATCAGATCATACACAGGATTAGCATACCCAACTGGGGAGCTTCTCAGTGTAGGCAATGCTGCACTGTTGGTCATCCTACAGATAAGACCCAGCGCTGAGGACACTAGAACTCGTTGCCTTTGCATTTCCCTTCTTTGCTTTTTCTCAGGAACGGGAGAGAGAAGTGAATTTGGAGGCCTGAATTCTCTGTGTACAGAGTTTCTCTTCTCCAAGGACAAAAAAACCAAAAACGCAAACAAACCCAAAAAACATTATTAGAGAAGGATTAGGACAGAGATCATAAAAACCAGGTTAGAGGCAGGGGAACTCAGTTGAATGTTTTGAGGAAGCAAGTCAACTTTGCCCCCAAAGTTGACATGATCAACTTCTCCACTCATGAGACATAATAAATTACATTATATATATATTACATTATATATATATATATAAAATACACACACATATTGTGTTAGCCTGGGTAGATTAGAGAAACCAATTCATAGACACTCATATGTGTATAAAAGAGAATTTTATATATAAGAGCAGTTGAATATTTAGAAAACCTCCCAGTCCAGTCCAGATCAAGTCCATAAGTCCCATATTAGCCCATATGTCCAATACCAATCTATAATGTCCTCTTCAGACTCATGAAACACATGCAGTGATGCTGAATGTAGGAAAATCACAGGCCGGTGGGCAGCAGGTCTTGTGGATTCAGTGGCATTGTAAGCATCTCAATGCTGTCAGGGATCTCCATGTGGCTTCTCTAGCTCCAGGGCTCTAGCTCCATCAGAATAGATCCATGTATCTTGGCCACAGAAATGTCTCTCAGGGAGTGAGCATGTGCCCCGCGACCAGCGGACTATTTATCTCCGTGGCTCCTCCAAATGAGGTCATTAAGCTGCAACCTGACTGACAGGCTAGACCCCAACCCTCTCCAAGTTGACACCAGATTATATAACTCCACACGTACATGTATATATATATACATAAACAAGGATAAGTCAAAGCCTTGCTACAAAATCATGCAAACCTTTATTAAACAAAGTCATCAAAATATGAAGCTATTATTTCTCAGGATATCCTTCATCTAGGGCTGGGCCCTTCTGAAAGTAGTGTTTTCCCTTTGCTGAATAGTTCTGCCCTGCTCAGTTAACACCACACCAAGACTGCATTTAGCACCCTCTAGGGGCCCAAACCATGCTCCTTTGAAATGTTGTTTCACTTTGAGGATCCAAAAAGAAGTCAAAGGGGTTCCCCACCCCCAGCCAGTCCTCGGGCTTTGGGGCTTCGCTCAAGGGGAGTCCCTCTGGGACATGGGGGTACAGTGAATGGTATGAATCTTTGCTGGGCATGCCTACACAGTAGGGTATGCTGCCCCCCCCCACCCCCCAGGGTTTCCCGTATGGGCTCCAATACATTTCTTCCCTTTTGCTTAAAAAAAACAAACAAGTCAAAGGGTCAAGATCAGGGCTGAGGGGTGCATGGACTACAGTAGAGGGTAAGTGGGGTAAGGTTTCTCAATGAATTCTCACAGGACCGCCTTGTAGAACAAACCGATGTGTCGTGATGAGGGAAATTCCTTGTTGCCGACTTCTGGACCTTTTTCTCATTAATGCAGTTTTCCGTTTCCTTAAAACTGTTTTCATATAAGCCACCGTGACGCTCCTGTTTCCTTGGAGAACATCTGTCAACATACGCTCTTTGGGATCCCCAAGCAGGGCCCCATAACCGTCTGAGCTGCCCATTCTGCCTTGAGTTGAATTGACCCAGCATTTCCCCTTAGAAGCAACTGCTTGGTTTGAACATGTGTGGAAGGGGCCCAGTGAGACTAAGCAAAGTGCATCACTGAGACAAATTCTCTGCAGCCATCCACTGATCCCACAGCCGCGAGAAAGCATGTTTATATGCAGACTACACCCGTGTGTGTATGGGCTGACACCTTTGTAGCAACACTCTTTGACGTAGCCTGATCGACACCTCAGGGGGACCCTTTGCCTCCTAAAATGCTCCTCGCTCCAGGAGCCCAGCAAGGATATCTGCCCAGGTCAAAGGTTCGTTGCCTGTGGCAGTCCTATGATAGTCAACGGCAATTTGAATTCAACAGGAATTCCAAGATCACACCGGGGTGGAAAAATGAGCTCCTGTCACATCCCAGGCCTCTTTCTGACTCTGCACATGCTCCGATATGCCAGCCCATCCTGGTGTGTGTAGCGTCCATGGCCACGGCAGAGCAGAGAAAGGACAGCAAGTGGGGGAACGGCAGCCCTTGCCATCGCCAAGCAGAGATCGCCTAGATTCACATCATTGCTCTGTCTCCTTGGACCACGCCTCAGATGATCTGTGGGATGCCCCAGGTGCCCTCGTTGGAGGCTCACGGACAGGAAGAAGTTTCTTCCGTCTGGACAGGGGCTGGCCTGGCTGTATTCGAATCTCTGGCTTCTTGGGGGCCAGGCAACATAGTGCATGCTGGGAGAACTCCCTGAAGAATGGGCCCTTCTTCTGTGAGAAGGCCAGCCTTGTCCAGGAAGCTTGCCGGGCCTAGAAGGGAAGAGGGAGATGTGCGGCCTCAGCCACTGATACCAGAGGGACCTTGTTTCAGGCAATGGAGGCTGCAGGCCAACCCTCCCCATGCCTGGTTCTAACTGGGACCATCTCTGCTTCCTTTCAGCTTGGCATGCCAGCACAACGGCAGTGTGAACAGTGCCCAGGCCAGCTCTGCCATGCACGGCTAGACAGTCAGCTTCACAAAACCCAAACCCTTAACTGGTATTCAAGTACATGCTCGTAGAAACACCTTAGCATCCTGAGGCTTGCCCTCATCTTACCACCGTGTCCACTCCATGCCGAAGCTTATTGCTGTCCTGTTGGGGGGTGGGGGTGGGGTGGGCGCAGGGGTGGTTGAGGGTGGGTACCCAGGGAGGGGCTGGGAAATGGTTACAACTACATTTCATGTTGTCTTCAAGTTAGAACAAAAATAGTATCTTCTCAGTGTTGTGCTGTTTGCCTGTTTGTTTCTTTTTCTTCCCGATTACGCTGTTCTGGTCAAAGTCCTTCTTGTCACAGCTGTGTAGGGGAGTGCGGGGAGATAAAGGCATGGACTCTAAGCGTAATTTGTGATCTGGTTTCCATTCCGTCTTGAAGACCGAGTCAGAATACTTGGTTTGGAATTAAGCAAATCAGGGGGAGATTTGACGGCCTGAGTTGGTTTTTGGTCTTCTGCAGTATTGACTTCACTTACCTCATCTACGAAATGGGGCAACCTTTCAGTGTGTTGTAGGTTCAAACACAGGTCACCCAGAACAACACTAAGACTTTTAATGACTTTATATCTTGCCTGAACTGTCATTGACTTAATATTCTCCTGTAAACCACACTCCCACTTACTTAGATTTACTGCAGAAGGAAAATTTGTATTCGTTCCAAAAATAGAAAGCCAGCATCGAGTGCCATAAATGGAAGCAACCATAGTGATAAACACATGAACACAAGCAAGGTTATCATGTTCTATCTCGATGCCGAGGCTCAGCGTGTGCTCGCCGCTTCCATGTTCCAAAGGGGAACGGCGAGTGATGGAGAGCTGGCAGGGCCCTCACCCCGCAGCGTGGGAGTCTTTCAAAGCTAATTGGAAGGCTAGAAAGGGAATTTCTGAAAGACAGGCTTCCAAATGCTATGCGTCAGTGTGATGCCCGTGGTGGCTGCGCTCCACCTAATCTCACTCCGTGTCCAAGCAAAGAGAAGTTGTATTCCTTGATTTAGGAAACATGGGGATGAGGGAATGCCAACTGCTGATGGGTTTAACAACTTCCAATTTTACACAAGGAGCCCTGACGGCACAGTGGGCTCCATGTGGACCCCTTTGAGGGAAATCTGAAATTCAGACCCACTCGCCAGCACTTTCGGAGAAAGATGAGGGTCCATTTCCATAAGGACTTTCAGCCTCCCAAGCCCTGGGGGGCAATTCTACTCTGTCCTGTCGGCTGGCTCTGGCTTGGACTGGGCATGACTGTAATGAGCTTGATCATGATGCTGATATTATAAAGAAGTAACTTGGCAGTGTAGTGGTTATGCGTTAGGCTGCAATCCACAAGGTCAGCGGTTCGAAATCACCAGCCACTCCTCGGGAGAAAGACTAGGCTTTCTACTTCCATAAAGAGTTGCAGTCTCAGAAACTCACAGGGGCAGCTTGACCCTGTCCCACAGGGTTTTTATGGGTCAGCATCAACTTGGTGGCAGTGAGCATGGGCTTTTTGGGAAGGATAAGAGCAGCTAATGTTGCACACGCTCCTTTCTGCTATGCATGATGGTGTATGCTCTTCATAGATAGTCTCAATCCTTATAAGACAGCCCCAGAATGATCTCCTAGATAAACCTGTTGAGAGATCTGGTGGCTTGCCCAAGATAGTAAATGTGGGAAGTGTGGATCTGGCTGCCAAGCAAGGCAGTCTGATCCTAACGCCTACAGTTGTAAACATGTGCAACACACTGTTTGCTATTGGGACTGATTTATTCCACAAGCGTTCACCTGCTCGACTCTGTCCTAGGCCAGAATAATGAACAAGCAGGTGGAGGAGAGGGGGGCTCTTCCCTGTATTGTCTAATACCTCTTCCCTCCACATCAGTTCTGGGGCTGGAGAGGAATTTGGAACCTTCTATTCTGATCTGTGCTCAGTCATTCCTTTGCTCTGTTGTTGGCTTCGGTTTGTTCCCACTCACTGAACCTCAGTTCCATCTTTAAGTAGCCGAGTCTGGAGTAGGTAGTTGATGAGCAGGAAAAGCCCCGGTGTGCTGAGCTTTACAGTCTTCCCTGTACTCAGTCTAGAGGTTTGCTGAAATACCAGCAACAGACGCTAGGCGAAGATCTCAGAGTTTTACACCCACTCCTCATGAAGGACCTGGTGACATTCCACGGTATGCAAAAATCTGTGTCATGTGAAAATGGAGGGTGATTGATTATAGCAGATTGCCAAAAAGATGGAGAACTACACCATTACATAACTACTAAATCATCCCATTCCACAGCTGTCAATCTTATTGTTGATGTCAGGTGGATCTTGGTTCAAAGTAAGAAATACCTGCAAAATCATTACTTGTGTTTCATTGATTATGCAAAGGCATTCAACTGTGTGGATCATAACCAACTATGGATAGCATTTAGAAGAATGGAAATTCCAGAAGACTTCACTGTGCTCCTATGGACTTTATGGACCAAGAGGGCAGTTGTGCAAACAGAATGAGGGAACACTGCCTGGTTTAAAATCAGGAAAGATGTACATCAGGGTTGTATCCATCCACCTGGGCAAATAATCTGAGAAGCAATGATATGAAGAAGAGTGTGGCATCGGGATTGAAGGAAGGTTTTTTAATAACTTGGGATATGCAGATGGCACCACCTGATGGAGATCAAATGCTGTGCCTTCAGTATGGATCCCAACTCAACATCAAGAAAACCCCAAGCCTCACAGCTGAGCCAAGAGGTCACATCATGACAACCAGAGAAAAGACTGGAGATGTCAAGCATTTCGTCTTGCTTGGATCCACATTCAATGCTCATGGAAACAGCAGTAAATCGGTTGAAGAAGATGCATTGCATTGGGTAACTGCCGCACCAGACGTCTTTAACGTGTTGAAGAGCAAGGGCGTCGCCTTGAGGACTAAGACGCACCAGACCCACGGCCATGATATTTCCAGTCACCTCATAGGCATGTGCAAGTTGGCCTTTGAATAAGGAAGAGTGAAGAAGAAACAATGCATTTGAATTATGGTGCTGGCCAAAAAAATCTTGAAAGTCCCACAGCCTTCCAAAAGAACAAACAGATCTGTCTTGGAAGAAGTACAACCAGAACACTCCTGGGAGGCAAGGAGGGCGAGCCTTCCTCTCAATTACCTTGGACACGTCAGAGAGAGACTAGTCCCTGAAGAAGGGCACCATGCTTGGTAAACCAGAAGGGAAGCCAAAGAGAAAAGCCGAGGACAAGATGGGTTGACATGCTCTGCAGGTCTCTGTGAGCGGAAACCGACGCGCTGCCACTGCACAGCAGCAACGGCAGAGAAGCACCGGTGGTGCCGCCTACAACTGACCGGCGATTTTAGCTCTCACAGCCAGCGGTACTCTCACCTGGTAACTTTGCCTTTGTAACTGCCAGCCATCACGGTCAAGGCACCAAGGAGATTGGTAAATGCAGTTTTTGCTCTTGTCTTAAATGTGAAATGTCAAATGATGAGACAGTCAACAGTGAGGACTAGACATTCCTTTGGACCACTCCTTCCAAGGACTCCCGCTGAAGTCAGATAGGTTCCGGTTGGAGCCTGGAGCACCACGGGGGTGGGCTGTCATTGCTGCTATGCCGGAGAAGCCCTCTTCGCTTGCCTCTCCAGCACTTTACCTTTTATCCTTCGTTGTCACAGTGAGATCTCCGAGCTCCTCAGAGCAGTGTAGGGGTAGGATTGCACACTTCCTTTCATAGATGGGAAACAAGAGTATATTAGGAAAAGTGATTTGCCAGAGGACACCAGAAGCCAAATCACCCACCGAGTGTTTTCTTTCCTCTCTTCCTTTATTTATATGCAAATCAGACTTATTTGTACGATATAAATTATCATACAGATAATGTATCTGTGCCAGGGAGTCCCATTATTGATCGATCCAACAGCATGTTGTTGCTGTGCCGCTGAGTTGCTGCCAGGGCGACCCTGGGGACAGAGCAGAATGCTCCCCGTCCGGGGTCAGCCTCTCACCGTCATCACGTCTGAGGCTGTTGTTCGGGTCACTGTGTCATCTGCCTTGTTGAGGGCCTTCCCTCGACATAGCAAAATATCCCTCGATCCCAGCCCCATCCCATTCTCCTCTCCAGAAATTGTTGCTCTTATTACTTGGCTTCTTCATGAACCCTTTCTGTGCATGTGCAATTTTATGAATGCGCATCGAAAAAGGTATGTTCTATTTTGTTCTTCAATATAAATAAGACCAAGCGGTATCATAATTTGCAACTTGCTTTTTCCCCTAACAGCAGTCCCCTAAACATCATTTCACACCAACATATATAGCCTTTTCATGTTTTTTTCCCCTAGTTGCTCTGTACACCTGTGTACATATTGTCAGGAGAGACCAGTCCCTAGAGGACACTATGCTTGGTAGAGGGGCCGTGAGAAAGAGGCCGGCCCTCAACAAGGTGGACTGACACAGTGGCTGCAATGGGCTGGAACCTGAGACCAATTGTGCGGATGCTGCAGGACCAGATGCTGCTTCATGCTGTCTCTGTGAGGAACAGACTTGATGGCATCGCACAACAAGGACGTGTTCATCTATAGGATGAGATACATACATACACCTTGCACAGTTTCTGGTGTTGTTTTAAGTCCAACTGTATCTCACGTCTGCGTGATGAAGTTGAGGCCTGATCTGAAAAACCAGCCGCCTTTTTCCGAGGACTGAGGAAGGCCCGCTTGGGAGGGGAGGTGGGGTGGGCTTCAGGCTGAAATGGAAGAAGTGACCACAGCTCAGAGTTGGCAGATTGCTCCCCCCCTCTCCTTCCTCTCTGCCTCTGGGACTGAGAGACTTTCCCCAAGTGCACAGGCTCTCCAGTCGGACTGAAGTCATTCTGCTGCGGCCACTCCCTGGATGCGCAGCTCTGAGCCAATTAGTTTTTACCTGCTAAGACCTGGTTTCCTCAGCACTTAAATGGGGCTTCCCATCATCTGAAAGTGCTATTATATGGTTCTGTGGAAAGTACTTGGTAATCGCTTCCTGTTTACTGGCTTTCATTCCGATCATTATTCCCCTTTAATGGCCCCTCCACGCCTCTGCTTCCTGTTACCCTTGTTTATAGTTTGAGAACAGAAGGCCTGGGAAAGATGAATCCCGAGAAAGCCTTGCTTGGATCATCAGAATGGCCATGGCAGCCAAGCTGCCCTTCCACGTGCCACCGTCATCCGAGAGCCCTGGCGGCACGTGGTCCCACGTGGGGCCGCTAACTGCAGGATCCGCAGTTCAAAGCCACCATGTCCTCTGTCAGACTGACAAGGTTTTCTACTTGCGTCAAGTTCATCTCGGAAACACACAGCAGCAGGTCTACTGTGTCTTGTCGGGTCGCTCTGAGTCGGAATCCCTCGATGGCAGTGATTTCTTTCTTTTCCTTTGAGAACCAGTTTCTGGAAGGCTCCCAAGTACGGTATCTCTTCCGATTGCTCCCTTACAACTGCCTATGGGTACGTATGGCAGTTATTACCAGGCTGCAGATGAGAACACTGAGGCTCAAGGAGAGGGGTTGTGACCATCTCTAGATCATGTACCAGTTGTTTAACTTAGTCGTAATTGGAATGTAAGCCTTCCCATTCCAAATAGGTAGGCCCATGAGAATTGTGAGGCTACTGCCACTCATAGGCTTTAGGATCCCCGGCTGATCCCCCAAGGAGAGAGAGGCTGATCCCCCAAGGAGAGAGAGTCCCTGATGGTGACTGAGTCATATGAAGCATTTCCTATAGTTAAAAAATATTGCGGATGCTGCCCTACCAAGCGGCCTGTAGTTAATGGATAAACAGGGCCACCAGGGGTCTGTGTGGGGCAAGGGTCAGTAAACAAACTATCGCCTGTGACCACAAAACCCAACCCAGGAGATAAAAATAGGTTTTACTTTTTTGAATGGCTGCTGGAGAGAGGATGAACTATCTCAAGACACGTGGACATCACGTGAGATTCAAGTTAGTGCATCCATAACTAAGGGTGGGGTACGGCAGCACCACACTCATTTTGTGATTTTTTTCTGTGGCTGCCTTTGTACTTACTTCAGGAGGAGTTGACGGAATGCCTGCATTCTCTGCAACACTGAAAGTACTTACTATTTGACGCTGTCGAACATGAAACACAAGCTTGCACACCTTTGTTGCGGGGTGATTACTCCCCACCCATTGTTTCCACATAGACATTTAGCAAATATCTACTACATTAAGCATCTTCCAAGATTTGGGCTTTTTCTGCCCCCCTGTTAGGACTTCCACTGAGTGTGAGCGCACCCTGCTGTTTCTCCCCTTGATCTAACAAACTGGGTTTCCAAACATTGAATGTTAGTACACCAAATTATACAGTGGCGGCCTCTTGTGGTGGTTCTAAGTATTGTCTAGATCATTTGTTCTTGGCGACTAAGGAAAACGGGGGCTAGTTGGGTCTTGAGATTTTCTTGAAGGCCCGGGATATTCTGTCCTTCGTTGTCTACCTCTTGCTAACCAGTTACAACCTGGAGAGTACAACAGCTTCTTCTAGTTCAACCACTCAACCAAACTCACTGACAGCCAGGCCATGCTGGCGGGCGGCGTAGAACAGCCCGTGTGCATTTCTGAGACTCTCTTAGGGAGTGGAAAGCCCCCACCTTCTCCAGCAGAGGAGCTGGTGTTTTTAAAACTGCTGACCTCCCGGTTAAGCAGTCACCTGTATACCAGACCACCTTATAGAACCCTCCTTGTGGCTTCTAAGGAGATAGGCTCAGTGGTGGGTTTGAACCCCTGACCTTTGAGTCAGCACTCCAAAAAGGGGACAAAGAGATGACAGAATGCAGTACTTAATCAAATCGTGCTAACGTAACAGGAAGAAAGGCATTGTTGGTCATTCAGAATGACTGTAACGTTATCACGCTGGCCTGCAATCCGGGGCTTCTATAGACTTTTCAAAGGCAGCCTAGTGGGAATCATGTGCTTGGATTCTTATTTTAGATCCCTCCGGTGGGCAATTTGCCCCTTAATAAAACTGGGCATCTTCCCCCCAAGAAACCCTCATCCTTCAAAATCCTAAAACTAAATTCACTGCTGGTGAGTTGATTCCTGTAGAACAGAGTCGAATTGCTCACCGGGCTTCAAGGGCTTGTCCGTCTTTAGAGACGCAGTCTGCCATGGACCCAGGAAGCAACTGCCCACCTTCCAGGTGTAGTAGCCAAGCATTTAAACCACTGTGTCACCGCAGACACAAGTCCATGTCTGTTTGGAAACACAGTTATGACTTGAGGTGGCTAGAAAGCCATGTCAGGCGGAAATCTGTTGAAGATGGAAAATGCAAATATTTCCCACTGAAAAAATGAGCAATAGGAGTGGTAGGACTGCCTTCTCTCAGAAGAAACTTGCAAGACCTAAGAAAAAGCCAAGGGCACTGAGCCCCGACTCCCAACTGGCACAGGTTTCAAGTTGCTCCATGTTTTCATGAACTTCAGCCAACAAAAGGAGTTTGCCAAGGCGCTCAGCTAGCAAGGAGCACAGCAATGGCCCAAGGCAGCTAGTGTTACTCAGGAGCCTTTGCTCTTAACCTCTGGAACTAGACTAGAGCGCGCATCCCTGGAGTCAGTTTCTCTCAGAAACCTGAGCTGGTGTTTTGGGAAATTCTGTTTCCCAGTGTTCCATTCCTAAAGAGTTGTGTGTGATTTACAGCCAAAGAACTTAAAAAGGGAACTGAAGAGAGACAGAACATAAAAACTAAGGCAGAGGTCCAACTTGGCTTGTGAACCTACTAAAACTGACACAATTCCACACCTTCAAGATCGTCATGTTCTAACTGTATCATACCTATGATTTGTTTGGGGCTTTTTTCCTTCTTCTTAAAACGAGGCAAAAATTGACAAATAGAAAAATAATTCACTTGGCAGCGTTAACATTTTTTCGCTTTGTACAAAAAAATTATACGACCTAATCACTATATAGAAGTAACGGGGTTTGTTTTTAAAAACCTTTCCCTTCACTCAAGCTAATAAGTACCTCTCCAAAGAACTCACTGCCACTGAGTCAATTCCTACTCTAGGATCCGCACCAGTCCTCCCTCCCTTCCCATCCCACCCGTGGTAACCAACAAAGAATGATGGCTTCGAGTTTCGTCTGAAAGCCATGTTTTGGCTTCTCATAGCAGTGGTCTCATAAAATATCTGCCTTTTGTGATCCCTGCACTTAGCATGAGGTTGTCGGGGTCCATCCCTGTACAGACTTGTTTCAGCTTGCTGGGTCGGCATTCCATCCCATGTCTGTACATTTCTCCGTTCCCCCATTGGCGGCCAGCTGTTGACATGCGTGCCCATCATTTTACTACTTTCAGGGGTAGAGACGACCATGGGGTGCTATCGGTCCTGGGTCTCATTTCTCTAGGGTCATGCGGTGTTTCTAATGGTGAAGGACAGCCATGGATCTTCCAGTGCACAGTTTGTCATCTCACTAGCAGGGCGTGAGGGTGCCAAGCCTTCCACACCGTCGGCAGCACGCACTCCGGGTTTGAACTTTGCTGTCTCCTTGGAGCGGCCTCAGTGAGGAGTCCTGGCGACATGGTGGAAGGAGCACTGGGCTGCTAACAACAAGGTCCAGCAGTACAAACCCACCAGCCACTTCATGGGAGCAAGATGAGGCTATGGAGCAGTTCTGCTTGGTCCTGTGGGGCCGCTATCGGTCAGAAGCAGCTCGACGGTAGGAGGTGCTTGACTGGGAGCCTTTCTTCATGCGTATGGCAGCTTGTGTTGTTCAGTGAAGCGGCTGGTGTCCTCTGCTCATTGATTAATTGGATTGTCTTTTTGTTGAGGTATTGGGATTTTCTACAAATTTTATAGATAAGTCCCTGGTTCGATAAGTCTTTTTTTTTTGGTGAAGTATCTGCAACCTTCCTTTAGAAATACGGATTTAAGTTCGAGGCAAGAAAACATTTTTAATAAACTTTTATTTTTATATTCAAGTTAAAGCAGATACACAGTTGAATGTGGAAATAAATAACTAAATACTCTGGAAAATTTTTCATTTCCCCATCATACGCATTTCTTTTAGCTTGTGAAACATTTTACTTGATTTTGAGAAACATGTCAAATGTTAATACTTAAAAAAACAATCACTATTCTGTACAAAAACACATGGGCTTCTCTGACTATAGAGTTTAGCTGGTGTTTTAATAATAACAGAAAAAATAAAGCACATCAGACATACTCTTCAACAGATTCACTCAAATACCTTTGCTGGACAAGAAAAAGGCACAGGTTTAAAGGGATGACAGTGATTATTAAGAATATAGTAAGTGGGGAGTCAGCAGAAATGAACTACAAAAAACAAACAAAATGAACTCTCAAATTATCTGCCTTCATTAAGTGAGTTTTTAAATTAAATTTATAAACATATGATATAAAGTTGGTACTTTAGGAAGCGTCCTTTTTGTTTTTTGTATATTTCCTCTATCTACAAATCTCTGCATACAATGTCAATGTTCCTTTTACATTTCCTATACACCAAGGTGAGCCAGAGCGTCCAAAGGGCACGCCTGAGCCTCCGCGACCCGCTCTCGCAGGTGGAACAGCTTTCAGCAGGAACAGCTGGGCAGGGGAAGGTGCCAGTCAAATGTAGTCATCTTCAACGGGCTCTCCATTGACATCACAATAGTGAATGAAAATGGCCACGACTCGCTGAAACACACCCTTCTTTATCTGGCGCATCTCCGCAATCTCCTCCCCTATTGTTTCCATGCAGATGTCTGCGGACAACTGCCCTTTCCTCCGAGGAGCATAGATGGTGTCTGGAACACAGGAAAAAGGGGATCACGTTTAGGATACTCAGAATCATTTGAAATGCCCACCGGGACTCAGTCAGCTCATGAGATATGCCTGCACAGAACAGTGCAAGGTCACGGTTCGATGGCACAGGGTTGGGTGTGGCTTACAGCCTGGAAAGAAGCAGCTGGCAATGTGCTTCTGAAGAAGCTGCCCAGTGACCACCTATGAACAGCAGCAGACGCTGCCGGAGAGAGAGCCTGGAAAGGAGCCCCACCGCGCTGGGGCACTTGGAGTATCAGCGAGCGGGGAAGAGCGGCCTTCTCTGAGCACAGCTGACCTCAGTGATGTGCAGGGGAAACTTCAGGGACCTTCAATTGCTGATGTGCCTGATTCAAAATGACAGGAGACCGCTGTATGTTTTGAGAGTGATGATGGCAACAAATGTACAAGTGTGCTTGACACAATGGATTGATGTATGGATTGTGATAGAGCTGTAGAAGCCCCCAATAAAATGATTAAAAAAAAGACAAGAAGCTGCTGTAATTGGGATGTGCAACAATATATTAATCAATGAAAATTAGAAGTAGTCAAAAATAAAACAAAATGCTCCAAGATTGACGTTAAGACATTAGTGGGCCAAAAGAGAATGGGACCGAGTCAGACACTTAGATCGTATTCTACATCGGGAATGACCACTTGAAAAGAAAGTGTTACATTCACTGTCCGAAAGGATTGCTCAAGGTCTGTACTTCAACCTGGTGAAAGTGCCCATACTGCCCCAAAATATCTGGAGAGAATGCAATCCTGATCCAGAATCCACCATCAGTTTCTAAGATGAGAGAAAAACTAATCACCAACTTCGTATGGAATTAATAGAAACCCTATAAGTGAACCAGTACTAAAAAAAAACCAGAAGGCAGCCTTATCGTCCTCAATATCCAAACTGATTACACAACCGCAGGAGCCCAATCAGCCTGACATTAGTACAGTGGCAGACACAAGCCACTGGGACAGCATGAGAACCCAGCAGAGAATCAAGTAAACTCCACCTTCTTGTGGACAACGCATCTCAGAAAGCGGGCCCAAACCCACGGATGGGGCAGGGGTCGTCACTTTAACGGAAGGTGCTTCTAAAACTGGGCATCGATTTGCAGGAACATAAGATCCGTACCTCTCACCGCATACACACACAAGCTAACTCACGGTGGACGCCATACCTCACTGCAAAACCTAACACTTTAAAGCTCGTTAAAGAGGAAATAAAGACAAACTTAGGGGCCCTAAGAAGTGGCATAAATGCAGTAACACAGTAAAAAGTGCACAAACTAGAATAGACTAACTAGATGACTGGGATTCCCTAAAAATCAAACATTTATGTGAATCAAAAGATTTCATCAACACGTAAAAAGCGAACACACAGACGGGGGGAAAAAGTTTTGTAAACAACAAACTATACAAAGACTAATCTCAAAAATGCATACAAAAGTTGAATACCTCAACAATAAAAAATACATGTATTTTGTCAATGGTGGTAATCCTCTTGAACTTTGCTTATATGTTTTCAGGAGTGACGAACTTAGAGACTTACAGAGACTGCAAGTAGAATAAGGATTCCTGGAGGCTATTTGGGGGTGAGGGTTGGGGGCAGGGGTAGTTACAAGGGAGCTGATATCAAGGCATACAAGAAGGAAGAGAATGTTCTGGAACTGACTGTGGCAGCAAGTGTACAATACTGTCTGATGTGAATAAACTATGGGATGATATGGTATCTGTATCAGCTCCCAGTAAAATTAATTATGAAATATTTGAAAATATGAATACATTAAAATATGAAAATTATGAAACAAAATAATAAAGAGAAAGCATTGTTGTAAAAAGGTAGTAGGCACTTCACCGAAGACGATTCACAAACAAGAAGAAATGTTCACGATCATTAACCACTAGACAGATGCCAATTAAAGCTAACTTGTGCTAGTACTGGCAAAGATGAAACAGCCAGAAAAGAAATGCTGACAAGAGCGCGAAGTGGCTGGAACCCTCCTACGTAGCTGGAGCTACTGTAAAATGATGCAAACAACCACTGTGGGTAACGCCATGGCATTTCCTTAAAAAACTGGAAAGAGAAATATTGTATGATCGAGCAATCCCACTACTCGGTTATTCGCAAGGAAGTCAGAGCCATTACATAAACAGAAAACAATGTTCCTGGTAGCAGTAGTCCCAGTAGCAAATAAAGGAAACAACCCAGATGTCCAACAGTAGAAAAATGGACAAGCAAACTTTGGTACAGACACACAATGGAATGCTACACAACTTCAACAAGTAACAAGAACTCTGCAAAACATCCCATTACCATGGACGAGCCTGGCGGGTATTACACTGAACGAAACTAGTTAATCAGAAAAGGACAACCATTATATGAGACTACAACTAAAATAGTCAAGAAAACGTGTTTTTTTAATCCTATTTAAAAAGATTGATCCTGAAGTACGATGCTGTCAGGTAGAGGGCTGTACCCATCGACCATCCGAGGAAAAGCGGGCGTGATTACAGGGAAGTACGGTGAATGCAACCATCATTCACTACACACTAGCTACTCACGACAAAGATGAAGACGTTAAAGATTCTTACCATTTCCTGCAGCTTGAAAATGATCACACCTAAATTCAACACAGACCCATCACGGGAATGTGAAAGTTGGGGGGGAAAAAGGATCAGTAATAAAAAATAACCGCCTTGGTGATAGAAACCAAGCTAGAGAACGCGACGTGAACATAGAAGACGACAGGATTTTGCAAGACTCAAAGACACGTGCATTGGACAGACCTTTCCCAACAACATAAACAGCGACTATACACAAGGAACGCATCACATCAATACACAGAGTCAAAGCATCTACGCTTTTGGAAAAAGACAAAGTTTAATGTCATTAGTTACAAGGCCAGGGGCCAACTGTGGAACAGACAATCAATTACTCTAGAGCAAATTCAAGTTGAAATGGAAGAAATCTCAAACAAGTCCGCAAAAGCCAAGTGTAATCCTAAGTGTATCTCAATTATCTGTGGTGGCTGCATGCTACAGTGGTGCTGAAAGATTTGGTATTTCAAATACCAGTTAGGCAACTGATGGTTTCAGTGGAGCTTCCAGACTAAGACAATTTGGGTGCAGGTTTTTGGCAATCTGCTTCTGGAAAAACTGGCTAGTGGAAACTTTATGGATACACCCACATTTGCCTATGATTCACTGACTGTAACGTATGTGGATCAGAATTAATTAGGAATGTGAAAAACGCTAAATAGTGCTTATGCAGAAACTGTACCAAGACCAAGAAGCGGTTGTTCACACGAAGCAAGGGGTTACTGCATGGTTTAAAATCACGAAAGACGTGTGTCATACTTTTTACCTTTTTGCCAAAATCGGTCTTTTGAACAAATAATCTGAGAAGCTGGACTATATGGGGAAGAACAGGGTATCAACATTAAGAAATACTGATTATACATCTATTATATAAAAATGATACAACTTTGCTTATTGAAAGAGGACTTGACACATTTATTAATGAAAAATGAATTACATAAAAGAAAATCCTTACAACTGGACCAATCAACAGTAAGCAACATCACGATGTTAAAGATTCTGTTTCACTTGAATTCACAATCAATCAACGTGCACAGAAGGAGCAGTCAAAAAAATCAAACAACAGAGTGCACTGGGGGGCAAATCTACTGCAAACGACCATTCTAACATGCTAAAATGGAGTGATGGCATTTGAGGACTCAGTTGTGCCTCATTCAAGCCATCATGGTAATTTCAACTGCCTCATGTGTGTGGTGAGAGCTGGACATGAATGAAGAAGACTGGGTGCATCTGGATTACGGTGGCTGTGAAGAATACTGAGAACCCAACGACGGCCAGAAGCACAAGCAAACATATCTCGGGGAAATCCCGGGAGAAGGAAGCTGAGGAGAGAAGACAACCAGGCTCACAGACTTGGGGCAGTATTCGGAGACGCGCGCCCGGAAAAGGACGGCGTGCTCGGTAAAATGGGGAGAAAGTGAAAAAGACAAGGGGCCACAGGGCCTGCAACAGCGGGTCCAAACATAGGAACGATCGCGGACTGGTTGGGGTTTCACTAGGTTTGCATAAGGTCCCTATATGTTAGAACCAACTCATTACCACTAACAGCAGCAATGGATGGAATGGATGTAGTCCTCATGGAACAGTGCCCCACTTAAACTGTAGGAGGGGCTTCAAAATTCATAGAAAAATCCCAATTTCTTGTAACTCCCCTTTGAAGGCCCCTGTATACGCTATTGGCAACCTAAGACAAGGTGAAAGAAAGCAGTAATCCAGAGAAGTAAGTTATATATACACGTATGTGCAGTCCCTGAAATCATCTCCACATAGTTTTCGCTTGTTTTGTTTTTAAAAGTTGGCTGAAAATGGTCATTCAAGTGTGCTTACACATAGCAAAACTGTATTTGTAAGTCCTTTCCAGTTGCCAGTGAAATTTCTACATCTGTATTAATTTTTACGTAAGTTTCCACACATACCCTGCACCAGGGGTCCTCAAACTACAGCCCGCGGGCCACAGGCGGCCCGCCGAGGACATTTATCCGGTCCGCTGGATGTTTTTGCCCCGTTTTGTTTTTGACTTCAAACTAAGATATGTGCAGTGTGCATAGGAATTTGTTCATAGTTTATTTATTTATTTATTTTTAACTATAGCCAGGCCCTCCAACGGGTCTGAGGGACAGTGAACTGGCCCTGTTTAAAACGTTTGAGAACCCCTGCCCTACACCAAGCAGCTTGTAAATAACATGGGAATTGTTGGGACAACTGGAACACATTTTAACAACAGAAATGACAAACTCTCCAATAAAGAGTAAAAGAAAAGCAAAATTCCATTGAAGGGTCCTTTCTTCCTATTAATATACATTTTTTCTAAGTCACTAGGTTGTCTACTGTACAAATAGAGAACAATGTAAAAGCTACAATGCTACTAAACCTCCAATGAAACCTCAACTATCCAACAAAATGGGATATGCTCAAATGAGAATACAAGTAAAGTCATAATTACTTTCTTCATCATCTTCAAAGTCATATCGTGCGAAGCTGTTAGGTTCTGCTGCCCGCAGTGACCTGAGCCAAGGGAAGTCAGAAATCATGGAATAGGGGGCTCCGTCCACAACTCCTGCAACAGGAACACAGATGAGACAGGGTTAGTGCGTGGAGGCGCCAGCAGGGGTAAAGGAGCAGCACTTCCCCAACAAGGGCTGCAAGTGCACCTGCCAGACCGCACAGCTGGAAGAGCAGGGCCCGGTGATGCAGCCGCCAATCCCAGCCTGGGTTTTATGTGACCTGCCCATTCGTGGCTTCCAGTTAAGCAAACTGTTAAATAGTATAATATATGTGCAAATAAATACTACATAGTTGAATATATATAAAAGCTACAATTATATCTTACTCATGTAACAAGGTAAAAAGGTTGTCTGGTGACTCCAAACACTTCCAAATCATCCTTAAAACCTGTGACTTCCAAAAAAAAAAAGTTTTCAGTTTGTTTTTCCATATTGCTTCTTACTCTAGGGATCTTAAAGACACATACAAGAATAGCCAATATTCACCTGGCCCCTCAGGCTCTGCTTCATAGCCTGCCTTAGGCAGGTTCCTCTCTAGTTCAATAACAGACTTTCCAGCCATCTATAAATGCTCACCTTCTAGTGTATAGATTTCTCTTCCCCAGGGGTACTTGGGATACTTTTTTAAGTCTTCCTCAGTTCGAGTGGCTTCAGGAAAGAATTCATACTTAATAAGTTCTCTGCAGGCAACAGGAAATTAATAAAAATTACGAAGCTAGAAATTATATTGGGTGTGGGGTGGAAAGCAATGTCAAGTGTTTCGTGCCCAGATTCCACTGAGCACCTCAGACAGTCCAGCAAACAGCTGACAGAACTACAGACAACACACTCAAACGAGAACACAAGGCTGATGAGTCCAATTTACTTTCTGCAGTCTCTTCAAAACCACACGTGAAGAAAGCAAGCTACTCTCTAGGCAAAGGTTGTGGGTGTAGGTGCTTCATACAATGCTTACATGAGAAATACACACAAAGTCCCACTTTCTGATCAGCTAAAACATCAGTCTTAACATCTCCTTTTTCTGGATTTCTTTTCCTTGCCTTCAGGCTAAAGAAATGAAATTCAATGTACTTGGGCATTGTTCTCGCGTGATAGCGTTAATCTTGTGCCCCTCATTTTGTCATGAATATTAAATTATTATTACAGGTCTGCCTGAGGAGCCCAGAGAGAATCATTTCAAATAAGGAGCCCTGGCGACGGGAAGCGACTTACTGGTTGATGTTCGCTATCGTGTCCATCCAGCTGCGAATGCGCACCTTGTTCCGGACATTGGGAGGGTTACTGAATTCGTGGATAATGCAGATGTGATAGGGGTAAGGACCACTGAAGAGCTTCTGCTCCAGAGTCAATGTGTCCACCTGTGAAGTTCAACAGAGAGGACTTTGGTCAGAGGGAGAATGAGCTGTGGAAAATGGATCTCTCAGAACTAGAACAATCCTTCCAGGGGCCTTCGGTCTGAAAATTCTTGACTAATTTGAAAAGCAAATAGACACGGTCACCTTTGAGCACAGCTTGCCAGGCTGGGAGCAAGTCTTAGCAAACTGTACAAAAAGCTCAGTAATTTATATCTCACTGTTACATACATGGAAGCTCTGGTGACAGAGTGGTTAAAGAGCTTAGCTGCTAACCAAAGGGTCAAACCCACCAGTGGCTCCAAAGGAGAGATGAAGCCATCTGTTATGCCCAGTATTAACCGGCTTGGAAGAAGCTCTGGTTGGTTACAGAACCCACACCCATCCAAATAAAGGCAATTAGTCTCAGGGACCCTCTTTTGATGATGGCTTTTACAAATCTAAAGACTGACCACTCTACTCTCTCAGAACAGCAAGCTGCCGTTGACCCCACTCTGACCCTAAGGCGCCGCACTTGGGTATCAAACAAGAACTGTGCCCAAAGGCTGGATTACAATCAATCTTTCACAAGTAGTTCCGGGATTTTTCTGAGGTACTTCTGGGTAGACCAGAACTGCCAGCCACCATTTCAGTCAGCAGCAAAGCACTTTAATCATTTGTACCACTCAGGAACCCCTGTACCCACTCACACTGGGCTTCCAGCCACAGTTCCCTGCCTCTATCTTATTGGAAATCCCTGTCTTCCTGCACACTGCCTTCCCTTCTCCAGTCAGGAAATTCCACTCTGCCATGTTTGTGGCATGTTCACGGCACGTTCACCACCTCCGGGGGACAGCAAACTGAGAGACGGATGAGGCCGTGTCAATTTCCCAAAATGAGACATATTGTGGACACCCAACAAAGGACTGGTTGAACTTAACTATTTGAGGGCCAGGCTCAAACACAGACTGCAAGCATTGTTTAATAGTTCCTTTAAACTCCTGTGTCTCATCAAGTTCAGAGACTCATAGACTTACTCTCAATAATGAGGGTGATGAAAGTAGCGGCTATTTATTTTTTTAAGGTGTTTACAGTTTATTTTTAAGCCATTCTATTGGGGGCTCATGCAACTCTTATCACAATCCGTATATACATTAATGGTGTCAAGCACCTTTGTCCATCCATTACCCTCATCATTCTCAACACATTTGCTCTCCACTTATGCCCTTGTCATATCAGCTCATTCCCTCTCCTCCCTCTATGCTCCCCATTTTCCTCATGAACCCTTGATGATTTATAAATAATTAACAGCTATTTATATGGTTGTTTGCTCCATACCAGGAAATGTTTGAAGCACTTCACATAATATATTTTTAACGTCACAATAACCCGACACGTACTATTACTATGGTAATTTTACAAAGGAAAAATGTCAGACACCTACCGGTAATCTACTTCAGGTCAGAGCCAGACTTTGAATTAGGCAGTCTGAAAACAGAGTCTGTGCTTCTAACCCTAAGTAACTATTAATGAGTATAGAAACTTGGTGTAAAACAACTCTCCCTGCTATGCTACAAATCTTGCAAAAATCTAGTTGCTATGCGCCCTGAAATCTACTCCGACACATAGTAACCCAATGTACAACCGAAGGCAACCCAGCCTGGCCAAGTGCCCTCCTCACAATGTGTTGTGTTTGAGTCCCTTGTTGCGGCCATGTGTCAGTCTCCTCGAGTTTTCCTCCGTTTGTGCTGACCCTCCACAAGCCTGACAAAGCATCCAGCGGAGATGCATTGAAAAAGTCTGGCGAGGTGGTGCAGCTAATCTCACAGAGAGAACTCACAGAAACGAGAGGATCCGAACGACGGGGGAATAAATGAGTCAACGCGCAGAGCCTTGTACCTGCTGCATCGGGCGTAGGTAGATGATACGGTTTCTCTCTGGAGGCATCCTCAGTATCTGGTCTAGCACCTGATCCATATTCAGTTTCTTGCATTGTGCATAGTCAAATCGATTTACGATTGGTGCATTTTCTACTTTTAAATGTTTCAGTACCCTGCACCTGGTAGCTACAAATGAAAACAACAGGAAATTCAACTTTTAATTTAAAATAGAAAAGTAATAGTTTAAATAAATTAATTAAGTGTATAAGAATAATTGAGTGTCAGAGGGTCTATTGGGAATCATCTCTGTAGGACTGGCTCAACTTATATTAGAACAAAATACTGACGTTGCTGCAAAATAAAACAGGTCCTGCACTATCACGGAAATGCAAATAAAGTTAATACAATTATTTGAAAAGTCAAACAGAAGAAGGCTGCTCAGGCTCATGCTATAGTGGAGGAGCACTAAGGCATCTTTTTCTATTAAGAGTTTGCTGTAAAGCAATGGTTCTCAAACTTCCTAATGCAGAGACCCTTTAATCCAGTTCCTCAGGTTGTGGTGACCCCCAACCATAAAATTATTTTCGTTGCTACTTCATAACTGTAATTTTGCTACTGCTATGAATCATAATGTAAATCGTAATGTGTTTCCTGATGGTCTAAGGTGACCCCTGTGAAAGGGTTGCTCGATACCACCCCCACCAAAGGGGCCGCGACCCACAAGTTGAGAACCGCTGCTGTAAAGAAACCAAGGAAAATAGGTTGCCCAAAACATAGGCACTGCTAACATTTACTGAAAGGAATAAATGATAATGGCTTTTACTGACTTTTATAGATAACGGATACATGCACCTAGAATCACTCACATACACTACTACACTTATCTACAAAAAATGGTTGATAACTTTAACTCCTACCTCAAGTACAAAAGCAAAACCTTCAAAAAATAAAAGAAATTGGATAGTCTGGTCACTCTGAGGGAGACAGATGAGGCTTTCTACTCCTGTAAAGACTTTATACTCTCAGAAAATCTCAAAGGCAGTTCTGCTTTGTCCTGCAGGGTTGGTCAGAGCTGGCACTGACTTGCTGGCAGCAGTTTTGAGCATTAAGCTACCTGAGCTTCAGCTGTTCCGGAGCAGCCTAGTGGTGCAGTGGTTATGCCTTGGGCTGTGATCCGCAAGGTCAGTGGTTGAAAACCACCAGCTGCTCAGCGGGAGAAAGACTGGGTTTCCTATTCTTCCCAAGAGTCAATAGTCTTGGAAACCAGCAGGGGCAGATCTACCCTGTCCTGCAGGGAGGATGTGAGTTGGCATTAGCTCGATGTCAGTGTGTTTGGTGCTTTGTTTTGGTGAGTAGCTATTTAAATGTAAGTCACTTAGATTTAATAGTTCCTTCCTTAGGTACCAGCCTGCTTTCAAGAGTTTGATCGTCATGTGTGGCTAGTGACTACCATACTGATATCAACAGCCAATATAGAAAAATTTCCACCATTGGAGACATTTCTATTGGAATAGTGTTGGTTTAGAGCATAATTAATGAAGTATCCTAGCAGTTAAATGTGTAAAATGTTAATTTACTTGGAAGAGTAATTGTAATACAGCAAAAGTAATTGTGATATGATAGAGTACATCTAACTGCAATAGCAATCGACTTCAGAAAATACCTCCTTCATTTTTTACATCAAATTTCAATCTACTATAATTTTTATTGCATATTTCAGTCTGATTCAAGTCTAGTGAGAAGACCAAATGGAAAACATCATAAAACCGTAAGGCTAGGGTACCCTATTTTTTACACATTGCATAAAGACATCTTCTGTAAACATCCTTGAACCAAATATTAGCTTTGCTTTGTAACTAACTTTGATGTGTGGACATTGAGTCATCTGTCTTTTAAGCTAATTTCCCCCTTATTCTGTAGCAGAGAAAAAGGAAGGAGAAGCGGTGTTTGCGATAGGAAAGAAAGATGGGAAAGGCTAGATGGTAAAAGATCAGACATGGCTAAGGTCAAGTCTAGTCTCATTTAGTCATCTGCTATTCATTGGCTGGTTGTCTACTGGAACTGATGAGCTACTTACCTAAGATTCTTTGGCCCATGATGAAAACAAACACACACAAAAAATCCACTGCCATTGAGTGGACTCTTCACAACCATTTAATACGTAAAACTGCTCCACACCGTTTCTGAGTAAGTCTTTTACAGGAGTGGATAGCCTCATCTTTCGTCCACATAGCAGTGGATTTGAACTCCTGACCATGCAGTTGACAGTCCAATGATTTAACCGCGCTAACCTATTTGGGAAGGGCAGAAGGCTAGTCCTAGGGACACTGCTACGCAGCAGCGGATGTGCATAATCACCAAAGGCAAGTGCATAAGCTAAAAACAAATCAGGTTCTCAGACACTTCAAAGAGGAAGGAATCAAATCACCCAGCCATCACCTGCAGGGTGAGCGCGAACGTCTCAGGGCGCAGGGTGCAGTGGGTGGAGGCTACGGAAGGAAACTCATCCAGTGCTGCTCTAAGGCCCGGCTAGAGTCCCCTGATTATGGTTGCTGTGCTTTCAGTGAGCCCAGGCTTCCTGTCTTAAGGGGCATTCTAATCGGAGGCAATCATGTATTAGATGTTCTACGATCAAGTAGTACCTCCTCAGGGTACACAAATATGGGTTCTAAAATCTTCCAGAATTCAGGTGGGAGGACGTGGTGTCTGTGCCCCAGTTTGATCCCTCTCTTCTGGGATGTTCCTAGTTTAGGAAAAAATGTAGGGCAATCACCTGTTTATGGGATATAATCTGTTTGCTAGATTAATATCTAAGGGTAAGCATAAAGAAAAAAATGGACATGCATGTATATGTGTATATATAAAATCCCTTAGTATTTTTACCTCAATAAGGATTATTATGCATACAGTACAGAGTGAAAATGCAAAATAGATAACTTGCCTAAGACAAGGAACAAGTCAGGTCTTCTTAATTTTACATGGATAGAGTACATTGTGCGTCTCAGAAACTTAAAAGCTCTATTTGCTCAGAGACACAAAAGTAAAATCATGACGAGTGTGCTGGGCTGGAAGAACATATAAACTTGTATGAGTAAAGCCAGTGGAAGAGATGGGACTGGCAATGAGGGACAAAGGAAAAAGAAAAGGTAGTATTAATATGTTATGAACTAAAGATATGATTATCTCAATCGAATACAAAGCAGTGAAACACTCTATGTCCTCCCTACAAAAGACATTATTTCCACATCACAAAGCTAGCAATGGGCAGAGCCAGAATTCAAACAAAGCTCGATCCGACTCCAAAGCCCATACGACCCAAAAAAGCTCCCCAACCTACTTCTAGGCACTCAATTCCTACCTATAGTGACCCTGTATAGGGCTTCTGAGACTCTGTAATGTTAACAGGTGCAGACAATCTCATCCTTCCATCTTGGAGCCGATGGTGGGGTTGAACTGCTGACCTTGCGGTTAGCAGTCCAATGCTCACTTAACATCACCAGGAGGGCTCCAGGCATACTGTTAATCCACTCTACCAAGTCAGGTAACAAAACATTTCTCTTTTGGAGGAGAAGGAAGGAAAGACTATTTCAAAAAATTAACCAAATGTCTCACCTGAGCCCTCACGGATACTATGTAGTTTTTTGAAAACTGGAGAACTAGAAAGAATACAATGTAATAATACCGTAAAAAAAAAAAAGAATATAGTAATGACTGTACTGGTCCTAATTTTAAAACTCAGGATGCTCCTGTCTGACACAGGCCCAATACATACCATGTATAAACATCATCTTGGGACAGTCTTTAAGCACGAGATCTGTGATTCCACAGTTGGTCATAGTGACTCCAACAAGATTTTTGGATTTTAATACAAGGACCTAAAAGGAGAAAAGATTAAAAATTCTTTGTGAGTGGATCTTTCTGTTCTCTCTTTAAAATGGTGATTATTTAAAAGTTTCCACTGACTATTGTTTTCGGTTTTATTGGCACTTCAACCACAATTCAATAGTTCAACCATATCGAGAAGAGCTGCACAATCTTTACCAACTTTAGAACATTTTCTTCTTCCTCACACTCACTGTTATTCGTGTAATTGTTTTTAAATGTAGCAGACAGACGAAATAAAACCTTCAATCAACAACGTCGACATGTGTAATTCAGTACTATTGATGCTCTTCGTGATGCACAACCATATCCAGGCCAAATTATTCTACCAGTATCAACACAGACTGAATGCCCCCGGAGCAGAATGCTTCCTCGCTCACCCATGGTAACCCCAGGTCAAGTTTGGTTTCATTGCCTTCCTTGTTAGCAGTTTTCCTGATAGGATATTCACCCAGCATACACTGCTTGCTCCAGTGACACCACTGAGAAGCAGCTGGTATCAGGTGCCCCCCTTTACAGGGCATCAAGACGGGAAACGTAGTTCTTCTCTTTCTGCAAGTGTATGGTCAGACGAAGAAAGGCAAGTGTCAGGGTTTTTGTTTTTGGTCTGTTGGTTTTACCTGCACATGGTCATCCTCAATCACGGGATCGCTGGTGCTGGTGGACTTATCTGCTGTTCGCTTCCGCTTCATGGCATGGCGCGGCGGCTTTGTTTTGGCAACCTCTAGAAAAGGCGAGAGGAAAAGCCCCATTTTGGCCTTGCTTCCTTGGCTTGGGCAGAGCACATTCAATGGCATACATAATACACACTCCAACAAGGCAGCTCCCAAATCTATGGCTCTGTTTCTAAAGAACCGCAATCACGCTGGGCTCTCCAAAACAAAGCCCCTGGTGACGCAGTGTTTAAAGCGCTCAGCTACAAACTAAGGGGCCTGCGGGTTGAACCCACCAGCCACACTAAAGGAGAAAAACGTGCGTTCTGCCTCCATAAAAATGCAAATCGATGAGAACCCTTTGGGGCAGTGCTAGTGTCCTCTTGGGCTACTATGCGCCAGAATCAACTCAAAGGCAGTGGTTTGGGGTTCTGAAGCAAGAGCACCAGGTGCTCACACCCGGGCCATGTAACAGGCTAGCGTTCATGTCTCTAATCACCCTGCTTCACATGTCAATCTGCCCTACATAAAGAGCATCGGTAAGCTCACAAACTATCCTGTTGAAAAACCAACCAACAAACAAAAAACCCTGTTACATTACTGTTCACTGCTTAGTGAATATGTTTCAATTCCTGACACGTGGCGCTGTGGTATATTCCCTTTAATTCCGAACCTTCTCCTATCCTGTATTCTCACCTCCCATGACCATGTTTTTGATGCTATTAATTGCTCTATCTGCTTCTGGTCAGAAGATACCTTTCCCAACTTCACTTTTTGAAATACCACCCATTTCTGTAGGGTCCCCAAGGTCATCTGCTCTAACAATGCACCCGGAACCTCCAAATGTTACAACCTATCACTCTGTAGCTCCCTATATGCTTGCTTTCTCTCTCCACTTCATTCGAAGCTTCTGGGTGATAACAGCACTGTCATGGACCAGATTTGAATCCATGTCAGCCAGCAGTGTTACAAAGAACATTTACTTAGTGAATCAGTTCTCAGCACTTACTACCAAATGACTACGTCACAGGCACATGAATGGAGTAACAAAAACTTACTGAGCGCTTACTGTGTGTCAGGCACTGTTCTCGTGGCTTAACTGGTGTTGGCACATGTAATCCTCCCAACAGCCCACTGAGATAACTGATCAGTCTCCTTATTTTACAGGTTAGAAAACAGGCACAGAAAATAACTTGTCCAAGGTCTAAGCAGTGGTAGCAGGAGTCAAATCCAGGCAATCTGGTGCCAGCAAGTACACTAGGAAACCTCATTTTTTACCTGCCAAACCCTGGTTAGCGAGATGCATAACTTATTAATTGCGTATTATTCTAAAACACTATTGCCTAATTATAAAAGCAAATCTGTTCTTAAAAGTTAT
The DNA here is from genome assembly GCF_050624435.1 of Tenrec ecaudatus. Classification (NCBI taxonomy): domain Eukaryota; kingdom Metazoa; phylum Chordata; class Mammalia; order Afrosoricida; family Tenrecidae; genus Tenrec; species Tenrec ecaudatus. The sequence goes on along the minus strand of NC_134531.1, from coordinate 157,102,711 downwards.
AAGTTCTAAAGTCATCTTTAAAACTCAAGTGTACACACACATTTCATTTTAAGAAAATAAATTAATAAAATTAATAATCCCCATTTTTGATGGTTAACCATATAATAGCAGAGCTTACATTAAGTGGAATGAGCCTGACCTTTGTGAATTATATCCCAACAACACAGTATGGATGTTACATACTTATATATGCATGGTGTACACAAGCATGATGTAGACTACTGCTGGATTACAAACATTTCATTAGCCATTTTGTAATCTCAAACATGGTTAAGAAAATGATGGAGCAATGCCTAAGGTGCAGATCTGTAGACTTCCCAGAACTAGGTGGGACTCGAGTGATGGCAGTGGGCTTTGTAGACATCAAAACCATTTCCTCCACCATTTGAGTATTTGTAAAATCCTTCTATGCCAAGCAATCAAAAGCAACTGCTTTCGTTGAAGTCTAACACGGAGCCCAGGAGTTCTAGCCACCAAACTGAGCAAACTCCTGCCATTCCAGAAGCAACAATAAAATTATTAATATGGTCTACCTTATGAATGCTTTTTCTCAAGAACTGCTGAAGGAACACCATTAAAAAAAACCTCATTCTCTTTACCAACAAGGAACCAGGCAAAGTCGCACACTGCAGATACCTGCTCCTGATTCCTGAACCAAAAAGTAAGTACCACACGGTCTCCTTCCACTGTTCCACAACAGCGGAGAGGCAAAGAAGTCTTGTCGTGAGCATGCTCTTTTAGTGCTCCTATTGTCAAGCCTCTCCTTTCCTGGGCTGCCTGCTCTCCTTCCCTTGAACTTACCCAAATGGGGCTGGAAGTTAATACTCCAGCTCTACAAAGCCCCAAAAGGGGCTTCACAAAGTCCATGGAAAACGGGCTTGAGGAATAATGAATTTCTTAGGAGCTTTTTCAATGCTTCTTGAATTTTCCAAGAAAAGTTACAAAACTCAATAGGAAAACAGTTTTCAGTTTTGATTACTTTATGCCTTTCCTTCCCGTTTAAGGTCAATTTCATCTTGTTTAGGAACTTAACATTAGTGATTTCATCAACATACCTCATGTGATGGTTTCTATCATTTATTAAGTTCACAATTATTCCCTGGGCCCCATACCATGTGTGAGGCACTGTGCTAGAAGCTGGGAATACAAATTGCAGACACTGTCCCTGCCCTCATGAAGCTCACAGTCTACTAGAAAGACAGACAGTAAAACACAGAATTATGACATGTTGTGTGGTTAACATCAGGGCAGAAGATGCTCCAGAAACACATAAAAGCAGTAAGACCCAATGTAGTTTGGGAATCATAGAGTTTAACATTTAAAAAATCTTATTAATCTTAAATATGATTCTTTAATTATACAATTACTTTGTGATGCTTGTATTCAAAGTGATTAAACAATGAGAAAAAAGAATATAAGTATTTACTCCCAAAATAGGAATTCATAAAACAAATAAGTATATTATTTAATATGGCTTTAATTCTACACAGGTCACACATTTAACAAAAAATAGAAACTTCATTTTGTTTGATGTGATTTAAAAAATTCAGAGCACGCAATTAACACTGATTTATTTTTACTAGCTCATATTTTTCCCATAAAGCTTTTGAAGCACAGTAGCCAATAAACCAAAAATCAAACCAAACTCACTGCCATCAAGTCGATGCGGACTCACAACGCCCCTGTAGGACAGGGTAGGACTGTCCCTCCGAGTTTCCAAGACTGGAACTGTTTACGGGAGTAGAAAGCGCCGTCTGTCTCCCAAAGAGTGACTGGTGGTTTTGAACTTAGGCTCTTTCGGCTTACAATCCAATGTGTAACCACTATGCTACCAAGGTTCCCCAGAGTGGCCAAAGGTACTAAAAATGTTACATTACATTTAATAGATTATAAGCTACCCAGATAACTCATTCCAAACAAGAATTTGGGTAGCAGTAAAATCCTAACTGTGATATTAAAATGGAAAACAAAACAAAAATGTTAGTCACAGTATCCACAGTATCAACTTAGAGGTAAGAATCAGAAGATAATAGATGGAATTTACCTAAAAAAGCAAATGCTACCTAAATGAGATTCCACTTTAAAAATCCCGGTAATCACTATGAGAGAGTGCTCAACTTTATTATGATTAGTGAGCAAGGTCATGTCAGATGTAACTGATAAAGACAGCACCACAGGAAACAAAGGAGTCAAGTCCCAGTGGTTATACGGATAGTGTACGTTAAGAGAAATTAAATCTGAGAGCCCTCCTGTGAAAACTGTACAACGAGACTCAAGAGTACTTGGGTCTCAACAGGAGCAGATTCAACGCTCTAAGCATGAATTCTTTCCAGTTAGCTCAATCAATCAAAAAAACACCAATGTGAATTTTTCATAACTTGGACAAAAATACTATAAAAGCACATCTTTAAAAATGGATCTTAAATGTCTGAGTCTCTAACAAAATCGTGAAAAAGAGTGCTAGGGACACGGCACTGGCACCTACTGAGCTGCACATCCAGAGGAGTGTGTCTAGAGATTTAGCACAAGAACATTGCCAAATCACAGCATGGCACCAGCATGCCAGGGAGGGCCACTCAAGCGCCACAGTGACAATGTGGAAAAGTAAAATGCGGGTAGTTCCCAAGGCTTGAAATAAACTCCTCAGACACATCCATGAAGAAATAAATGTTTGCGCAGATGTGAACACTTCAGTGAAGCAGCCAGAGGGAAGGCCTAACAGAAATGAGGCGAAGAAAGAAAGAGTCAAGGCTCTTCTTGAGATAACACTTTGCAGAGTGAAAAACCATGTGGTGACTGACTTCCCAAAGCATGTAACATGCAAAGGCATGTGACGGCAGGACTAGTGCTTGTAGGGCACAGTGGACTCTTCAGATAGCAATTTCACATTGCAGTATGGATTTATGTGACTGCTGCTTGCCATGTAGTTGCCTGAGGCCTCATCTGCGTCTCCTTTTTGTCAAGGTAATGCCACCGGAGCCAACAAGTTCGACTGGGGATGGTACTGACACTGTGGTCGCCTGGGGGATGAGCTTAAGATTTTATATTGGAAGAATATTTGGACAAAGTCAAAACGTATTATTATTCACTAGCCAGAATTAATGATTTAAAAAAAGGCAGGAGAGAGCAATTAAAACATGAGGCCAGAATTATCAACAGACTTCCGGGTAATAAATGTGCTTCTCCTCTTTCCAACAACCCGATGCTTTGATAAATACCGAGCTGTACACTATTAATAAAAAGATACACGGGTACAAGTGTATCTAATTACTACAATGATTCTCTTTAAAACAAATTCCTTACCTGTTTATTTCCTGGCAAACCTAAGTGGAAGCAAAACTAGACTTCAAGAAAACTCAGGAGCAGTGCAGAGGGCTCCGCTGGACGGACGTCCTCTGCCCCAGAGATCCAAGCCCTTATCTTGTTGGCTAAAGTTTAAGACTTCCTTCCACTAAAACTGAGTTCCCTAAATCGGGGATGGGAGTGGAGTTCATCTACGGGGATCTAGGCATTAGAATCGGTGTTGGATATACAGTAACAATGCAGACCCGTAATTTCCTTACAGGCTGAGCTACTTGAGTTGTTGCTGGGTTGGGTGTTTTGCATGCCCCTGCCCCCATCCCGTCCCCACCCCACTGCTGAAAACTGCTCAAAAGAGCCCCACACCATCCATCCACCCACCCACCCACCCACCCGCCCCCCAAAAGAAAATAATTCCATCTGCCCGATTGGCTTTCGGTAAGGAAGAAGAGGGCGTGTGGAGTGACTACTGCCTCTCCCGAGTTCTAGGCTGCAGGTGCTAGCGCTGGGAGCACTGTCCTACCTGACTCGGGTACCAGCGATACACGGCAGAGTCTGCTCCTGGCCCTCGTTAGGGGCCTCCGAGGGTAGTCTTCATTAGACTGCACGTCACAGCTCTCGGGCTGGGAGCTCCCCCTCCTGTCCTCACCTGTAGCCCCAGAGCCACTCCCATTAGTCCTCTCATCGTGTGCTGGGCCTGAAGACCCCCCTTGTGGCAGAGTCCTAAAGGAAAAGGCGGGTCTCGTACCATCCGGGCCATTCACAACACAGGCTCGGCTGGTTGAAGGACGTTCCTCATCAGAACACCTGCTAGTTCTCCTTTGGGATTCCTGGGGCCTGTGACAGCAGCATCGGGGGCAGACAGAACTCTCTGCATCTCCCTCCTCCATGGCCTCAGAGTCCTCTGACCCACCGGGGGAGCAGACACACTGCCTGGACACATCCACTTCCGTAGGGCTAGGCTCCGAAGAGCCGCCGCTGTTCACCGTCCTTACAGAGTCGGGGCCTTGAGCAGCAGTGCTGTGTGCGCCGGAGTTGCCCGCCGTGCTGGCGGTGGTGCTGCTGCAGCTGGGGTAGACACCCTTGATTTGTGTCTGTTCGGGAATTTCCCTAGCTGCTTTCATATCGGCTTTGATCTGCTCGCTGGTGACCTGACAGCCTTTCTCACAGCTGCTTCCCTCCAGGGGACACTGCTTCGCCTGGCCCATTTGATGGGAGTGGTACCTCTTTCGAAGCGGAGTCTTGCCTTTTCCACTTACTGCTTACGGAAAAAGAAGAATGGCCCGAGGAAAAGAAGAGATTTCAGTACAAATTCTGCACAAAAGGCAAGAGTAAATCTGGAACAGGAAACAATGCACACCACTCTTCCTAGAGTAACACTGTGACCACATCCTTCATCTGCTCAACATTCTCTCTGGGAGCCCAGTGCCTACCAGGCTCAAATTCAAACTCCTCCTCTCAGTGGGCCAGGTTCTCTCCATGGTAGGGTTCCAGCCGACCTTTCCACCTGTGCCCCTTCTACACATTCCACTCCCCCCCCCAACCTGTTGTCTGATTAGCCCCGCCCGACTGCCTCAGCGCCTTTTGTTCGTATCAATTCCCCAGCCTCGGATTTCGGCAGGAGGCCCCCACACCACTGCAGTGCACCATGGACCGGTCTCAGTTCTTTGACCTCACATTTCCACCACACTGTTAGTTCCCCACTGAGATAACATGGCTTCTTTTTCTTTTTAATCCCTCACAGCACCTAGCACAGTCCCTGCGGCACAGTAAGGCTCATTGAATGTACAAGAGTACTTCAATAAAGTTTTGCCTGGCTAGCAGGAGCTCTCATTGCTTAATTCTGAAATTAAACTTTCTAGGAAATGTTAGATTAGCCTGTTGGTTACATTTAATTTCCCAAATTTTTCCCCATGTGTGACATTAAAAGCTCCTTTCAAACATTGTAAAGTTATCTGAATTTCTTATATTAATAAAAAAAATTAACTAGTCGGTGGTTAGTCAAGTTATTCTATTTCTAAAGAACCAAGCTTTCCATGCAAAGAACTATACGTATACTTCACGTATAAGCATTAAAGGTACACTCAACATTTAAACATCTTAAGGGACAATGGGGTGAACAATGTTCAACGGCATCTTTTTTAAAAATGGAAAGCGACGGTTCTGAGAAACAAAAGGAAGGAAAGGGATGAATCGAAATGTCAAGAGAGTCATAGTTTCTTGGTGAGGCGCACAGCAGAAGGCTGTTGCCTCGATTAAAAGGGAGGCAAGGGATGATAAAAATATTCTTTAAGGACTCCCTGAAGCAAACTGGTCACCAAATGCAGCAAGGACAATCGGATGGCCCATCCACTGGGGAGGCTGACTGCACTGCCCTGCACTGATCGGGAGTCATTCAGGACATGGGGCGCAGGCCTCTGGCTTCCTCTGACACCTGACAAGACCACTTCCTAAACCGTGGGGCTCAAGCTTACTCCTCTTTCCCGGGTCCTCATTCCACACCTTTCTGCTGAACTACACTTGCCTGTGACATATCCAGATCCCCTCCTCACTTGGGCCAGCACCTCTCTTGCCCCGTCACAGTGCATACAGAATATGTTAACCGCACCACAAGCTGGAGCAAGGACATGTTACCTAAAGGCCAAGTGTCAGTTCTCACAGTGGTTCTCACTAGCAGGTCAGAGCGAGTCCCAGTCTCTCACCTGACAACTCCCGGGGCTGCACTGGCTCTCCGATTTTCTCTTCGCGCTCAGAGTAACGCCGAGCGCCATTCTTAGGAATCCAGACTTCCTGCAGTTCTAGACTGTCTTCCTCATCATCACTCTCTGAGTCATGGACAGTAATTGCGGTGGGTTTTACTACACGCTGAAGCCCACTGGGTCCTAAAATGAAAAGCACAGGCCTAACAGTTACTTCTGGCCCCAGAACGGCTGTCACTCAGAGGTACTGCTTCCAGGGATTACTGTGTCCAGATAGCTCTGTGGGGCCAGCGCTACCCCTCCGTGTCATAGAATAAAACAAGCGCTCGGGAGAGATACTCTGAAATCACTCTTTAAGTGTGAGACATCCTGTAAGTATTAGCTGCGATTCATAGGAAAACTCGCCCCATGTATTTCTACAGACAAATTGAAATAGATAATATAGCATGCCCCCCTGAGAAGCTACAATACAAGGGGGCTTCAAAATGCTCATGAAAAAATTCCATTATCTTTCCACACCATTGTTCTCGATCCTTTTAAAGCCTCCTCATAATTCAAAAAGTCTCACCAAAATAATTATTTACTTGAAAATGAGCTGGTTATTTGTATCTACTTTGAAAGAACTAGGGCAAAACTCAGTGAAGATGAACCCTACAACCTGCTCTGAAAGCACACCAACAGCCAGGATTACCGACCCACTGTCTTCTTGGCGAGGGACTAGGCCTATCTCATTGACTGCATCAACCTCGAAAGGCTGGGTACAGACTACATTGTGATTCTTGGAGCACTACACTACATTAAAATGGTGATCCGTTAGGTATCAAGCCTGGTCAACTGCTGGTTGTACCCAATTCTCTGAGTGAGGCAACTAATATTGGTCCCATCGAGCACATGTTAGTTGCAAGGACTGCTGTCTTTTCCTACCCCACTGCACGATGCCTAGCAGAGTAAGCACTCAATAAATATTAACTGAACAGGTGGCTGCATCTGTAAGACACTCAAAACAAGAGCAGTTAACAATATTTTCAATTGCAACATAAAATGGCATCCTAAGAAGCAGGAGTGAGACAATGGATTTTCGTTTTAAACCCTAGTTCTATGCCTTGGTCACTGGCTACATCAAACTTTTGAGAGACTAACGGTGTCCCCATCTGTAAAATGAAGGGTTGGTGTTAGTGATCTATCAGGGCCTCATGACTCTAACCTGCTGTAAATCACTCAAGAGCAAACAGAGTTGATCCCTTGATTAACCTAAGTTATTCTCTCCAGTCACTGAAATAAGGGAGGGTACAAATAGAATATTCATTCTGAGTGTTTATTTTCTCGTTAGCAATTTGAGTGATTTCGGTCTCTCTTTATGCTCACGTGAAAACACACACACACTGGCCAACCAATAAAGAAATAATTGTTGTTTCTGCAGTATATATACATATATATATATATATCACATAAACTGTAATAAGATACATATGTATATTCATATCAATATACCTCAGGCCTCAAAAATGAACAGCACACAACACACCATCGCTCTAAGATGAGAAAAGCACCCATTCTCAGCTCAGTAATCTCCTCTCTCTTCATTACAGGCAGGCCCCGGTTTGCAGTGTGATGAATGTGTGAAGGGTCCCATGCTTACCTGCTTGTTCCTCATCAACATCCACAGGAATAACTGCCTGATGGTGAGCTGGAGCCTCATTGCCGCTCTCCGCTACCACCTCTCCATCTTCTTGTACCATGTCTTCCATCTCATTCAATGCTTAAATGAAAATAAACATAGTCAAAGTAGAAGCCAGGAAAGGTTTCAAACGACACTGTCTGGCCCCTCTGAGGACTGAGCAACCTGGTGGTTACTGGGCCATTTGGAAGAACAGCTGATAACCACATCGCATTGTACAGCTACTGACAGGGAGTACCCATTTAGTCTACCACGGAGGAAATGCCCGATGCCAAGGATAACCAGGGTGAAAAGGTCTAGCACTTCGGAGAGACACTCAGCTGAGAAATGAATACACAGCATTCATTCCCAGGGATGGCAGAGAGGACCAACCATTTGAGGTACATGTTTGGTGCTCTCTAAGCTATTCCTTGGACTGTGCTGTAAGCCAACAACCACGTAATTCTACCAACATCTTACAGGCGACGAGTCTTCTCCTTGCCCAAACCAGGATGTACTGGCAGGAACTCTCTCTTCTTACTTTCTGGGATTAGAATTACCTTTTTTTAGTTGTTAAATGTGTATCAAGGATTGTGATCTAATTTATTGAGCGAGCTTACTTCATTCTCACCGACATGCTCTGTTGGCATCACTCTTCAGTATCAGTAGATGAGAACATGAGATGTACATCACACCTTACTCCAGACGATGAGTTCAATAAACGCTTTGACAAACGAGCTACAAACATTGTGCTTTCTCTTTGTAAATCGTGATGTTCCCAAGACAATTTAACAAAAAAAAATCCTGGCTTTAACTAGCTTTTGCAAGATTAAATCCCTATCTCTTAAGTCAGTATTCAAGACGCTCTATCTAGTACCTTCGAGCACCATACACATGTCAAACTGCTTTCCGTCCGAGGCAGGCCGATCGCAACACTATCTGTCATATCCACCTGCAAAGCTAGAACCCAGTGGCCGACTCTGACTCTGTATGCCTCTCAGGGTGAAAGGTCAACTTTTCGTGTAATCCATAGGAAGAACTATATAGGGACATCAGCTAATAACTAAAGTGCATGTTTTATCAAGTTCGATGCTAACAGCTTCACACATATATGATCTTAATTCTCACAGAGAAGTAATACTGCCTCATTTCCATAGTTGAGGAAATTGAAGCTTGGAGGGGCAAGTCATTTGTCCAAGATTAGATTAGCTAGCGCTAAGACGTGACCAGAAGTCTGTTTAAGCACCGGTGCCACTGCAGTAACTGTGAACAGAGAACAGCTTCTAGACTCTGCTCTCCAAGGGGACACAGACATTCTAGCAAGGACATCAGATCCAAAGAAAAGGTTGGAATATACTTGTCAGGAGCGAAAACTGTCTAAAAGTACAAAAGGAACAGAGGCAAAGGAGCTACTAAGTCTCCTGTAGCCTCGAGGAAGCTGTCATTAAGGAGCACCACTTCAATTCCAAGACTTCAAACGCTTCCGGAAAATGTCATGAAGAGACGATGGCTTTTTCCTACCAGTTCTTCGAGTTCCCTCATCCATCCATACCATGAAGTATATGACAATTCTGTCTGAAGAGTGAATAGTCCAGTAACAGAGACGAAGAGTGTCAGTGTTGTGATAAGGGGTGAAAGAGAAGATATGGGTAAAAAAAGCACCCAGGGCCCTGGATTGTGAAGAGCCTGCCAAAGAGAGTGGAATGTTTCCTTTAGGAGAAGTGAATCAGAAGGCGAACTAACATGCATGGAACGGCATGAGCAGAAACAATGCCTCCATGAGACAGTAAAGCTTCGGGTGCCCGAAGCATCAGTGCAAATATCTTATACCCAAAGGTCATTTTGCACTTACTTTCTCGCACTTATTCAAAAGCTTACCAAGCACCTGCCACAATAAGCCAGAGTCAAGTCCATGGAGGAGGAAATGCACAATGTGTTAGCTACTGTTCTACATGCTAAGAACCCATGGTAGACGGTGAAGATCTCTATTTCTGTTGTGCTAACTGCAGCTCTGAAGGGGGGGGGGGGGCTCTAAAATTCATGATAAGAAAACGTATCAGCATTTTAAAAGAGGGTAATGTGCTAGAAAATGAATTTGCGGCTATTAAAGACAAGAGGGTCAGAGAAGACACCTCTGAGAAGACACCTTTAGGCTAAGACCTGAAGTCAAGAAGGAGACAGCCATGTACAGATAGAGGGAGAGGGAGTCTAACAAGAAGGAACGGGGTGCCTGTGATGTGAAAGCATACAATGTTTTGAGAATTCGTTTTAGCTGGCAATGAAGGATGTGGAAGGCCTGGTAGAAAACAATGAATTACAACATTCACCCGAAACCAACTAAATCAGAAACTCGGGTGGAAGTCTGCAAATCCTCCAGGTGATTCCGACACATATTCCAATCTGAGATCCACCACTATAATTAAAAGCTAAAGACCCAATTTATCTGGTGGGTAATTTAGATCGAGGGGCCGCTCCCCTCACCCTCGCAGCTTATGCTATAATATCACTAAAAGCATTAAATGCCTGGGATGTATGCTTTCAACCAAGATTAAACAAACAAGACCTAGTTACCGTAATTACACTTTGTGGTTACAGTTACTTCAAAGGTAATGAGCTAGGCGAGTCAGAGTGATAGGAATGGGAAGGCAAGGGGCTAAGTCACATTGCACTGTGAGCATGGTAAGCAGTGACGTGCAACAACACAGGTCTGAATGGTACAACAGAAAACTGACTTGCTCTGTAAGCCCTCGCACCATTCACACATAAAGGTTCTGTTTCTTAAGTAATTACATTCAAGTAATTTGACAATGTTTCCAAAATTTAAAAAGTATGAATTTTTGACACCTGTTATTATGTTAGACAGATGTAAACCGTTCAAAGATGTGAACCTCTAATCTTGCTTTTAAGTGCTATAAAATTCAGGCAAAGAATTTTTATTTTCAATTAATATACCAAGCCAACTGCAAAGCATTCTAAACCATGACTTTCAGAAGTACAATTCTTAAGAAGACCACTGTTGTGTGCTGCGACTCCTAGTGACCCTTCAGGACAGAGGCGAACTCCCAAATCGAGTTTTCACGGCTACACACTGGGTGCTAAGCACAAGGTCAGCAGTTTCCAGGCATCAGGCACTCTCCAGGAGCAAGACAAGGCTTTCTACTCCTGTAAAGAATTCGTCTCAGATACCCACAGAGGCAGTTCTACTCTGTGCTGGTAGGTCGCGACGAGTTGGAGTGGCCAAGGCGGCCATGAGTTTGGCTTTGCTTTCTGGGGAAATATTCATAGCTGCAGAGTGCCCCTTCTTTCTCCTACTCCTCACTGCCATCAAGACCATTCCAACTCAGGGAGGCCCTACCGGGCAGAGCAGAGCTGCCCCAGAGGATTTCCTTGGCTGTAATATTCATGCGAGCGGGTCTCCAAGTCTTTTCTCTGACAGAGTGGCTGGGAGAGGGTACGGACTTTGAACCAGAGACCGCTCAGTTAGCAGCCACTGGCTTTCGTACTGTGCCACCAGGGCTCCTGTATTTTTGGTATAAATCAATGTTTCTGTGATGCAATAAAATATTTTGGTTAGTCACGTATTGTTTTAATAATACCTATTGCCTTCAAGTGAAATCCAACTTACAGCATCCCTAGAAGACAGAGCAGAATTGCTCCACAGGGTTTGAGATTATAAATATTTATGGGAGCACAGCCTCATCCTGCTCCCACAGCACCTGTAAATGCTGTTGTTGTTGCTGTTGGTGGTGGTACTTGCCCGCAAGTGACCCTCTGCACCACAGAAGGACACGCTGTTCGGTCCGGGCCATCCTCATGTCTGTGCTCCTACGCCTGAGCCCATTATTGCAGCCACTGGTGAAACACCAGGGGTGAGTACGCTACCTCTTAAGTACAGGAGCCCTGGGAGCACTGTCAGGTGGGTGCTTACAGGCCTTCAGTTAACACCTGCACACCACTCCTCCTGACAAGGATGGGATGAGCTGCTCACATGAGGATTTACAGCTTCAGAAACCCTAGATGGCGGCAGTCAGAAACACTAGACAGGTGAGTCAGAATCAACTACATGGCAATGGGAGTGGGCTGGTTTATTGGTTTTGTTTTATTCTTCTTGAAGTTATTTCATGCAAACTGATGAAATGAACTTTACAGGAGGGCAATAAAAAGTAACTGCTTCATTCTGGAATTGGTATAGACAACCATGTACAGGCTCCTGTACCATCAAGTTTAAAGTGCTACATTGTCTCCCGTTGCCAATATTAGCTTGAAATTAATATTCAATTTTTTCCAGCTAAAAGGTAGAAAAATCAATGTTCATTTCAGCTCACACTATTTCCCATTGATCCATTAATCTCTCCCCAATTACTTAATGAAACCAAATTCTACTATCTGTGTGCACATAGGTATGCACGCATACTTGGTACATGTGTCTATTTACATACACATGTACACACACAAGGATAAGTCAAAAAGTGCTGTTACTAGGGTTCCAGCGCCGACATGCATAGGTTAATTCCAGACAAAACCTGTTTAAGCGTTGTGTGTGACCAGTGGAATGGCTGCAGACAAGCTCTCTCCGCAATGCACAGGTCCTAGTCTCCTTAGGGTGCCTTCAAAACGCACACACAAACCAAACTCCACACTCACTGCCTTGAGTCAATGTCAGCTCACAGTGACTCTAAAGGGCAGGGCTGAATTGCGCCTGTGAGTTTCTGAGACTGTAACTGCTTACAGGAGTAGAAAGCCCTGGCTTTGTAAAGCCTTCCAAAGAGATCCATCCAAAACAGCAATTTCTGATGGGATCTACTGGACCAGTTATACTCGAGGTAGAGAGGTCAGCTCAGATTATGGTGACAATTTGGGGGAAATCCCAAAGGGAATCTTGAGAGATTTTCAAAAAGGACACAAGATAATGACAGGGGGGGGAGTTATTATGAAGAAGTTTTAAGATTATAAAAAACTGCATAGGTAAGAGAGAAATCCAGGGAAGTTGTGCCCAGGAATTTTTCCCATCACAACTCATTCTGTGAAAATAGTAAGGGCTATCCTTGGAAATTGTTGGAAAACTCTATACTCTCCTGATCTTTCCCCTTGACTTTGTTTTAGTCCCCAAACTCAAAGAATATTTTAAAGGAACAGAATTCTAGTCTCCCGAGGTTGCCAAACTACTATTTTGATATGGTGTAAACCAAGGACTGCAAAATTCTTCAGGCAAGGGCTAGAGATGGAACCAGCACCTTCAGACCTAGATGACATGGTGTAAACCAAGGACTGCAAAATTCTTCAGGCAAGGGTTAGAGATCAGACCTAGATGACGGGTGTAAACCAAGGACTGCAAAACTCTTCAGGCAAAGGCTAGAGATGGAACCAGCACCTTCAGAGGCGTACAGACCTAGATGACGGGTATGGGGCGAAGCAATAGCTTACCATTTCATTACCTTTATTTACTAAAGTTTTCGATGATTGAGGACAAATACTCTTGGTGTGCCCTCATCTATGGGACATGAGGCATAAGTGTATGAGCGTCAGACACTTCATGGGAGAATTCCATTATATTTTAACTCTATTTTTCCATAACCTGAAGCCTCCTCTTATAGGTATAAACCTAAACAAGGAAGGGATTCATGGAGCCTAATTCTTGGGAGCAGTTGTCAGCATGTCCCTCTCCCAGCACTGCTCTGCCTTCGGTGTGCTCGTGCTTCGTGTGGAAGGCACGCTCCCCCCTCGGCCCCCCCGCCCCCCTGCCGTACTCGTCCCTCTGCTCCGTGGCCTGGAACAGCATGACAGTGAGTGCCCTCCTCCCCAGAGTGCTTCTAGGCGAGGGTGAGCCAAAGGAGGCCTACGGACGTAGAAACAGAAAGTACAAAGTTCTGTCTGCCACTGTGCAATGACTTCAAAAAAAAAAAGGTGAGACTAGAAACAGAATGTGCAATTCACGAGCAGGAATGGGTACTAAAACCACGAGACTGAGTAAGTTCCTCTAGAGCAAACATTTTGGGAGGGGGAAAAAGACTCAGGATAAAAGTAAGTTGAGCCAGGGGAATAAGCTAAAAGAAAAAGAAAAAAATCCTAAAAAAACTTTAGGCAAATTCTGAGACAGGAGAAAAAAACAAGAAGTGCTTTCAGAGATGCTAAAGTCTTTCAGAGTAGCAGGAGTGGGAAACAACGCCCCGTTACGCTGAATGTCAGTAAGGTGACAGTGGAGAGATGAACCCCGGATTTGGTAAGACAGCCACTGGTGACACTGGCTCGAGCCACAGGGTGAGTTAGACAGAGAAGGTGAAGAAATGAGGACAATGTCTACAGAGTGTTCTTTTGACCCGATTTCCCACAAATGACTGTCCAAGAGGGCAACACGAGAGAGATGATGAGACAAGGTTCCTTTTCAAGTTCATGTAGGACATCTGGAAGACACTGATAAGGCAAGACTCGCCCTCTGTCCTCCCTCATCCACGGGAGGCCACATAGCACTGATTAGTCCCTGGCTGGGTACAGCAGCTACCTGACAAGGGTTAAAATAACCCAAATCCAACAGGTCTTGTGCTGCATTTCGCTGTATTTCTGAGAGTTGATGGATGTGTACATTTCACGTGAACATGGAACAATCTGAGAAACATGACAAGAATCTCATACAAGGTCTAGAACATAGGTATCCAAACTGATTTGCTGACCGCCTTCTTTTCGGAAATAAAACACTGAGTGCCCGCTTGTTTGCACTGTAACTCATAATCAAGGATGAAGTGCAGGAATCCTGCATAACCCTCGCCCCTCCCACAGGGTGATACGGCTCATTTTGGGAACCACTGGTCCTGAACATGGACAATGTTCCCTGTCAGGTTTTGTGACATCCAAAAATGGCCTCCACGACCAAGCCAAATGCACCTATACACTAGACAGGCAACTATTTGTAGAAGCTCCTTGGCCTAAACTTCTGAAAATCAAATATGAATTAATTCAAGCCTCAGGCTTTCATTGGCCCCTTATACTCAGAGCACCAGTCAGTAAGCACCCTCTGAGGTCTTGGGGTAAGAGCTATCTCAAGGATGGCTTTGAAACAAGGGTGGAGAAAAGGCAGTGTCATCCACCCTCTTCCCTGCCTTGGTCAGTAGGTCTCCCTGCAAGAGGGAAAACTACAAGATGACACAGGCCAGGGAGAGAGCAGGCCACAGTTGAAGAGATACAATCCAAAGTAAAAATCATTTCTACGGGAGCTCACAAAAGGTCTGGGTTACCGTCGGCTGCAAACTGCTGCTCTCCTGGCTGGAGGTCTTGCCGAAAGTCGTTCTCGTCGTCCGACTCCTCGGGGTGATGGTGATTATTGTCATGGATGTTGGCATTGTTATTCGGGGCATTATTATCGTTGTCGTTATTGGAGTTTTGGTTGCTGACGAGGGCCGAAGAAACCCCAATTCCTGTGCCTGCACTCAGACCAACTCGAGCACAGCCCTAGAGCAAGACCAAAACGACATGCTTACTAATCTGCACTTTAAAACATCTCTTCTCTTGATGTTTACCTAGGAAATAATACTTACTTACGTGTCACTTTAGATCTTTATGAATTCTATACATAAACATTTCATATTCAATAAGGACTCACACAACATCCAGGTAAAGTGTTATTAGCCTTGACTTAAGGTGAGGAAACGGAGGAAGAAGATGTGTCTCGACACCACCGTGCATGGATGACAGCTGGGACTCGGAAGCAGCACTGGGACTCAGGCCTTGAGCCTCGCACACTAAACTGCACCGCTGCTGCAACAGCGGAGAGAGAGCGCCACCAGAAACCAAGGAGAGAGGCTTCACTAGCGGAGGCATTCCATTGTATTACTGTGAGAGCGCAAAGCAAGCTCTGTTCAGCAGTTTTAAATAGCATTTTCTACAACTGGGTAGCCTCAGATTTCCCAGGATATCTAACTGAGCAGAAAAGACGGGACAAAATGAAAACGTTTCTAAAACAAGCTTGTATCCCTCATCTATACTCTGGGTTAACTGGAGACTGAATTGTCTACCTAGCTACACTTAGCAGTCATGCTTACCCTGGGCCGCCAGCGGCACCCTCACTCCCTAACCTTAGCTTTCAGAATGGAAGGACACAGCTTTTCACGGTCCTTCCCCTCCCCTTCCCCTCTGCGCCGAGTCCCGAGTGCTCACTTTTAAGGACGAGAATCCATGCCTTACTAACAACTTTGAAACTCACTGAGGCTGGCAGTAAAACCCAACTTAACGCCATCAAGGCCTGTTTTTTTTTTTTTAAAGGGTTTTCCGGAAAAAACAGAAAACCTGCTAGACAAATTCTAAAAGAGCTGCAACACTGCCTTTCTTTTTAAAGAGTAATTAGGTTTCTTTGCTTTCTGGAATGACAACCCCCCAAAATTCTCTCAAATGTGACTTACCTTGGGTGGCTCCCGAAACATCTGGTCCAGTGAAATAAACTCCAGGCTGGGCAGCAATTCAATAAACTGGCCAAACGAGTCCAGCTTCAACGCATGGCAGCGCACTAGGTTGATGTCAACCAGTCGCGTCCACCTGGAGTGGTCTGTCGAAGAGAGGACATGGCTGGAGAGCGCTGAAACGACCCTTTCCCCGCGATGGATGGATGCTGCTGTAGGGCTCTCAGTCCATCCTTATCATTACGGAATCTTCCCCCTCATTTCACGCTCTGAGAAACTTAATAAATCTGAACTATGAGATCTTCATCCTTACTGAATTCCACTACGAAAACAAGGTGGTCCGGAAACCATTAATTGAAGTCCAATAGGCCCTAATTTAAATGTGCTCTGCCTCGCACCTATACAGTATTCAACAGTAAGACACTGGTTAGAGAGCATATATTCATTTAATAGACCATTTTGCAGCTATTTCAAAAGAATGAACCACGCTACTCATGTTTGTAGATTAGGACAACCTCTCTGAAACACACGTTGCATAAATCATTTTAAGATGCTATACATGTATAAGCAAACAGGAGGAAGGCCCTCAATGCGATGGACTGGCACAGAGGCTGCAACCATGGGCTCAGACAGCAATGACTGTGAGGAGGGCCCAGGACGGGGCACTGTTTCGTTCTGCTGTACATGAGGTCGCTATGGGTCAGAACCGACTCAACAGCACCTAACAACATAAACATATCGGCTGTAAGAGGTGCACAGTAATTTGTCCAGAGGAATATACAAGAAACTGTTGATGGTGTTACCTTTCAGAAGAGGAGGCTTTTCATTTTGTACCTTTCTGTACTGTTTGAAAGTTTTTATCAAGTGCATGTATTACTTTTTTTAAGTGTTAACAGGAGTTCTGAGTGGTGGGATAATAGGCCATGCTTTGTTTTCTTCTTTATACTCTTCTGTATTTAAGAAAACAAAGAAACCAAAAACCCAATAAATGTTATTTTTTAAAAGTGCCTGTTAAACCCTAAAGTTAATTATTTCCAATAACTTGGTGATTCAGATGGACCAGGGATAGAATTTTAATTCCTGGTGAATATGAGACTTGAGCCATTCTAACGCTTGGTCTCAGCAGAGTCCAGAGAGCCGGGGAGCAGCCGTGGAGTCCTACTCTGTAGGACAGACAGTACTCCTCGGCCACACACATGGAGCAGAGGCTAACTCTTCTTCGGGTGCCAAGGAGGGAGTTCTGGTTACACTGAATGGCATCATGAAAACTTCCGGCTCTGAATTTGTTTGAAGATTTATGTGCGTAGGTCTTTAAGAGCCTTTAAAACTACAAATAAATAGTATTACCTTCTCCAAAAGAAAAAGGAACTTCACCCTTGGAAGTCCCTCTTCTTCAGAGGGTGAGAGAAAGAATGGGGAAGGAAGGACTGGTTGATAGCCTAGGGTTTCAAACTAATGAAGCATTCCACACACACAAATATATATTATATTGCCTAAGTAAAGATTTTCAGTCTAGGCGCCTCCTTTGTGCTTTCAGATGGTTTGCCACTTGAAATCTAACTCAAGGAAAAAACCATAGACTGCTGGGAAACCATTTCTAGCTCTTTTTGTGACTCAAAATAAGCGCATTTAAAGATACAGCCTAGGTGGTGCAAAGATCTAAATACAGTTCACCGAGACACCGAATCTACTTCTAACCTAGTCATCAAAGCTTCCCAGAACTTGAGTAGATACAAGCCACATGAATGAGCAGCACTTCACACGAGGAGTGCAATCCCAACACCATACCCAGGAAACAGAAGCTTGTAGGCTATGTCATTGTCAACCCCAAATAGCCATGTTTCTAAGACTAGAGTACCTGAGATCCAATTGTATGGGTTATGTAGATGGGGGCAATTGTAGATTGCCAGATATTTGATACAGGAAAAAACCTCATTGACGGCCTTCATTCCTATGTCAGTGATGATACCAGGATTTTCCACCACATCCGCCAGGCCGTACTTCACCAGATCTGCATTTGCCATTCTGCCTGAAAAGAGAAATCAAGTTCCAAAAAGAAATTCTTAGGGGGCATATGAAGCATTGTTAATTTTTTTATCTTAGCATCTAGTGTTATTGTCGGTGATTATAATCTGTCCGCCAGCAGCATAATCTGTCCATCAGCAGCCTCAGATTTGGGTGTGGCTTTAAATTAGGGATTCTATAAGTATGACACTACTTCTTTTGCAAAATAAAAAATTTATTCAAAAGTCAAGGGTATAAGAGCCCCTAATAATTTTTTTTTTAAGTCGAGGAAAAGTGAATTGACTTGATGGCAGTGAGTCTGTAGTTTTGTTTTTATTTGGGGGTTGAAAGGCATGTGTAGTGAAGGGTACACTTTGGGAGTTCAGATTTTTATAGTCCATGGTAAAGGCCGGTACACATTTACCCATCCCTTGCAGGTTGACCTGTAACAAGTTCGTTTTTTCTCATACCACGGGGCTTTAGTTACGATGGTCTTTCATAGACTTGGGGACGAAGGGAAGCAAGTAATGAGCCTAGACCACAGCACTGAGACTCATACTTCACCTCTTGCCTTCTGGCATTTCTCCCATCTGCCTGTCCCTCATTCTTCAACACAGTCCAGTCTGCTTGGCAAACAAACAGAAAACAACGATGTGGTGAAGGGGCCCAGGACATTACTGAGCCTGTACACCTCTGGAACGGAGCATGCCTGGAACAATCTACTGCAAGCCTTTCCAAGTTCACTTTTCATACACGTCACACTCATGGAGTAGCCCTGATTCTGTTACTTCTCATCAGGTTCCACCTTAGTCCATCCTTTACAATTTCACGGAGTGATTTCTCTTTCCTTTCTTGGTTAGTTCCCAAGAGCTCATCTTTCCTCCCCTGTATGAATGGACTCTATGGTTTCCTGTGATCTCGCCTCACATGACAAATCTGTGTCTGGCACCCAGGCTCTGGAGAACACCACTGCGTTCCTGCACTCAGACCTTCCTGCGGGTCAGCACCTGAAGCAATGTAGGAGCCCGGGGGGAATCCTGGCTTACGCCCCCCCCCCACCCCCCGGGCTGCTCAAGGCAAGGTCAGCAGTTCCAGACGGCCTCTGAGAAAGATGCGGCTTTCTAGGACCATGGAGACTGGCAGCCTCGCAAACTCACCCGGCAGTTCCACTAAGTCCTAGACGGTCTCCGCAAGTCAGAATGGGTGCAAAGGCAGTGACTGCGTTTGCTTCTGTTCTATCTCTCTTCATGCCGAAAACACGTTCACTGCCATCAAGTCCATCCTGACTGCGAGCAGTCCTACAGAGCAGAGCAGAACTGCCCCGGGAGCTTCCAAGGCTTTCCAGGAGCAGAACCCCTCGCCTTTCTCCTGAGACTGGCTGGTAGGTTCGAACCACCAAACTTGTAGTCACAGCCCGACACGAAACCCCAATATGCAACCAGGGTTCCCTCAAGGATGGAGTAAAACGGCCCCTGTGCGGTTCTGAGACTTTTACATCTTTAAGCGAATAGAAAGCCTCTTGTTTCTCAGTGGAAAAGCTGGTGGTTTAAAGCTGCTGACCTTGCACACAGCAGCCCAGCATGTAATCCACCAGGCCATCAGGGCTCCTGTTCATTGACCCAAGGTCAAATGATTACTCATAGGTGAATCTCAATTCCCTCCTTCTCCAGAGCCCAACACTTAAAGCCTACACCAAACTGCTTCTGAAGTTGGTTTTACATCCCTGGTCACAGGAAGTTCTGAGATCCTAAGTCTATGCGGCCCACTAACTCCCCTTCCTGAGTACTTGTTTTGGGTTATTGATGTTTCTCACATATGTCATCCAAACCTGAATCCATCTCAGTTACTCTTGGAGAAGGGTCCCGTTTCTTAGATGCCTACTAGATAGCATACTGTTCAGTACATCCATTTCCCCAGTTGTGACACTATCACTCGTATTATAAATACTGAGGAAGATAGGGGAGAGCTAATATATCTATTTTGACAGATTCTTTGTAACAATTAGCAACAAATGTTATCAGAGATACTCTTACATCCTTGAGAGATGCTTCACACTCTGCAATACTGTGGTAGTTACATAATTTCATTTCAATTTGATAGAGAGAAGTGTAGGGGTGGAGTGTAACCTGTCAAACAGGTCCCAGTCTGACAGTACCCTTGTTGAGCATGGCCTTCTCATAAGGAGGTCCCTGAGAACCCTCCCCTCCATCCTCACCAGAATCTACTTTCTGCCTTCACCTCCCTGCCGTCGGGCCACTCTGAGGCTTGCCAGAGCCCTGTGATGCTTCCACCTCCACTGGATCCACAAGATTTGTACCCACCAGCCTGTGGTCTACCTGCATTCCTCATCATTGCATGTGGCTGCATGAGTCTCTAAAGGAGCTTGTGGACTAATATCAAACGTAACAGCTTGCGTTGGACTGAGCTGGGATGTTTTCCTGATCTCCCATTACTTCTTGATATAAAGCTCTTTCTTACACATATATGAGTGTCACTGGATTTGTTTCCCTAGTCAAACCAGCCTAACACAACTACTAAGTGAAAAATGCCTAAGAAGTGACTTCTCCTATCTCGCTAGAAAATCTGGCTAGAGGGGCCCACTGACATCTAGTCGAAAATAAAAATCCCAGGAAGTCCTGGGAGAAGCAAAGAAGGGGAAGCATGTGGGGAAAGCCTCATTCACAGAAATAGGTGAACTACAGTGACTATCAAGATTGGCTTATAACAAGGTCTGAGTTAAACACTACTAAATATCAGAGATATGAAAAAAATTACCATGTCTACTCATGAATAAGCCACCTTATTCAGCACATTTTAATGCAGTTTTTGTGGTAAAATTAGGCTGATATTCGGGTTGGCTTACACACGAGTAAAAACAGTATGTTGAGAGGCATAAGAAAATTGTAGTTATAAAGGTAAGATTTTTATGCTATTGAAAAAGGTGTGTTACCAGGAGAGAAATACAGCAGAGAAGTAGCTGAGAGAGAGGTGACTCAAAGGGCAATCCTTCGCAGGGACCTAGATGTGGCCCTACACAAACAAAAAAAAAAAAATGGCCCAGACTTCAGCTCTGGGAGAAGGAAAGCAAAAACCAAATCAAAGTACCACTTATACCAAGGTGATACAGCTGCCTGGTTACTACACCGGTACTACAGAGATGCGAGAACTGTCAGGGACCTCAAGCAAAACCGTGAAAGCTTAATTTCAAATGACCAATTTTATAGGAAATACTGTTATCAGTTTAGCATTTAAAAACTATTTTGGTGAAAAGTTGGTCCCCTTCTAAGCTATGAAAATTCAAACCATTCCTATAATAATTTGGCTAGAACATGATTTAATTAAAAAAATAATCCATCACCCTATTCATGAGACACAAATTATTGTTGTGACGTCTATGTTAGAAATTAAAAAGTTAGCAGTCATGGACTTCCCTGGCCAAAGCAATTATGCCTGCCTAAATTCTACAATGCAAATTATAGCCAGAGAACAAACTATCATCTGGTAGGGCAGTGATAGTTCAAGACAGACTAGTCGCAAAGTCTACGGGAAAGCAACAGATTCTTAGAAAACTGAAAACGCGGTGGTGGAAGAATTCCTTTTATGACTAATCCCACACGTAAACAATAATAATTTGAATAATGAATTGATCGCATTCATGCACAAAGGAATGAGTGTGTAGCTGTACATGCATTCTTGAAAATGCTGTCAACAAGCCTTGCCCGAGCATCTGTCACTAAAGGAATACCAACCATGAAACGCCCACCCGACGTGGAAAGTCCAGAAGCCCCAGTGGACTTACGCTGGAAATGAAGAGCACAGGCAAAGAACGGCGCCTCCTCTGAGAGGGCCGTCCGAAGTTTCGAGAAGAAAGCCTATCAAGTTCATCAAGTGAACCAAAATGGCATTCTGTGGGAAATGAAGCAAAATGGGAAAGACACATGGCAGGGGGACTATTGATGAAACCTCAAATGTGGGTTAGGGTACGCAGCTGGTGACGATGGGATCCCCGAGAGTTCTGACTGAGTGGCTTCTTTTCCAAGAAGGTGGGGAGGAAAGAGGTTCAGGTATCGCACATTCAGGAAAACAAGACATACCCTAAATTGGTCTCATTTTATCAAGTGAGTTTTTTCAGAGTGATTCTGGAATTAAAATGGCGCACGGCTTACTCTGTAGCAGAAACTCATCTACATATCCCAGATGAAGGGTTTCAAACTGGGGAAACTCCAACTCGGCCATCTTCAGGGCGGAAAAGACACCGTCTTTGGTTAGAGAGGGCTGGATCCGGACTTCATGTAACCTATGAACATAGAGAAAGCCGTCAGAAGCAAACCCAGGCAAACCCAATGTTTCCTCCGGTGGACTCCTAAGCACAGCAACCCTGTAAAGAGCTTTCAGAACTTCCTCATCTTTCGTTCTCAGAGCAGGTGGTGGGTAGGGAGCACCAACCACAGGAGCTTTTAATGTAAACCTCTGAAATGGCAGCACAGCTCTGAAATAGCACAGATGCCAACAACATTTCCGCTCGCCATTAAACAAACGTCAGCGCCGTTTCCTTTAGAGAAGTCTTTTGAAAAGTGTGGCTGCACTTGAAAGCACACACAGAAGCTACATTAAATAACCGTAGATTTCACGGTACGGATCTTACACTCTTTTCCAGTGCTTTCTCTCGTGAGGAAGAAAAGATGAAAATCTGAATCAGGAGTTATTCTTTAGCATTTGTTTTTTTTCTAATGCTAGGTTATTAATAAACAAAGAATATACAGTTCTAGAGTAGACACCAATACCTATTGGTAAATTATATAAGTACTACTTTGCTTTCTCTAATTGCATAGGAATATATAACCAAACATATTCTTAACCAACCTCTATTGGTAAAAAGGAGCAGTTCTGCTTCTGAACAAATTAGAATATAGTTAATTCAATTAAGCTCAGAAACTCAAGGGGCAATTCAGTTGGAATCAACTACATCCCACTGAGTAGTAGTAACAGAATTCTGAAAAACTAAGAGCATTATTAATATTGATGACAAACTAAAACAAATCAGAACATCATCAAAGACTAGAGACAAAGGCAGTAGACACATAAGCATCAATGACCACTTCTGTTGGACAATCAGGTACTTCCTGAATAGCTTACTGCTATTCTTTGATACCAGCCCACTCCCCACTTCCAGAGTTTGCTGCTCTGTGGTGTGGTTCATTCCTTCAGTCACCAGTAATGGCATGAAGACTACCACCAAGGGAGAGCCCACTGCTAGTTTAACAACTTTGTATTTTTAGTCTGAAAAAATTTCATGGTCAAAATTCACAAACATCACACACACAGATTCCCCCAAATTTTGTAAAACACTTTTTTCACCCGTGGCTGTAAGACAATGGACACAAAAAAGAAGAAACATACCTACGGGCAGCAGTGATTATGAGGTAACCAAGATCTACTTCAAGAGCATTTTTGCAAGCTCCCAAAACAATAGTGTGCAAATTTCTAAAACCACCTGTTTAAAGAGGGAAAAAGAAAACAAAGCCCTTTATTTCCTTTGACCCAAACACTTCTAGTAAAGTATTTCTGCATACTTTAACCAAACTAAACCACTATAATCAAGTCCAGTCTGACACTACGACCAAGGCCAACATGACTCGTAGTGATGCCAGACAGGGATTCTGAGATTGTAAACTTAAACAGGAATAGCCAGTCTATTGTTCTCTTGCAGAGCAGCTAGCGGGTTTGAACTGCCAACCTGGTGGTTAGCAGTTTGGATGATAGTTATTTTAAAAGGTTACAAACATTAGATGATGATTATTTTAAAAGTAAATCTATGTTTTACTTTGTTTTTTTCATTCAGTATGTCAGCATGAACTATATGTTAGCACATTCATATGCTAACGGAGATAACTTCCGTACTACTATCCTGACAATATCTGAAGAGAGCACCAAATGATTTAGGTTTTTAAGGGCTTTCAGAAGACCAGCACTACTCTAAATTCAACATGCTTTTATAACTCAAGCTTGCATACTAAAACAAGACAACAGATTATTGACTCAGAGGTCAACACGTTTGCATAACTTGTGTTATGCAAACATATTTAAATTACAAAGCACATAACTTGTGTTCAGCAAACATATTGAGATTACAAAGCCCATATTCTTTTGTGTCTTGCGTCTTTTAGGAAACATTTTGTTGGAGATCTGTTCTTGCTCCATGTGGCTGCGGTCAGTTATTCTCACTGCTGTGCAGCATCCACTGGGTGTGGCCGGGTTAATGGTCGATGCTGCGGCTGATGGGTAGTTAAGTTGTTTCCATTGGGGCCTTGTGTGAGCAGGCTCCTGTGAATAATCTTGAACTTACCTTCTGTTGAACTCATTCTGCTGAGTAAGCCAGGAGTGCAGCCACTGCGAGGTGGACAACAAACTCTAATAGACACTGATTGCCAGTGTTTCCTAAGTAGGTGTATGTCTACTTATTCACATTCTCACCTGAAGCGTCTGAAAGGCTTTGCCTCCCCAGATCCTGGATGCAATGTAGTCAAATATACACAAACCAGAACAATCAGGAAAGTACTTTGAAATATACTGTTTTCTCTTCATTGTATTTTAAAGCTATTGAATGATAATGTCCATTTGTTAGTGATGCTATTGTACGTGATGAATTTTCAGTCATATTTTGAAGGTAGATGGTAGATATTTAGTTTTCTCTACCTAGCTAAGCCACTCTGCATTCTACTGTAATGAGAAGACATTTGGGTCTTTGCTCAGCCTACAAATATCATAAAACATCTTCACTGCCAAAAGGCACAAGAAATTCCTGCAAACATTGCTCAAAATGATTCCATTTATACCAGGAGTCACTGTCAACTAAAGGAGCTCTGGTGGCACAGAGGGTTAAGTGGGGGAGTGAGCAGGAGGGTTGGTAACCAAAAGGGCTGCAATTCAAACTCAGCAGTTGCTCCACAGGAGAAAGAGACTGCCTTGTTCCTTAATGAGTTCTAATTTCAGAAACCCTAGGGAGGAGCTCTATCCTACAGGGAAGGACTATCCTACAGCACAGCGAGGGGTTTACTGTTAACATGGTAATCAGATAACAAAGGGGCACACTGAGGATTCATTATGAGAAGGTTTAACAGGCACACAAGGGAAATGATCCCATGCACATTGGTCACTCATTCTATATAAAAACTGCAATCACTTGACAGTACTTTAAAAGCAAAACAAATACTCTTAGGAAAAGCCAAATTTAAAGTCTGAAAGATTCTTTCCATTAATTTTTAAAACATTGAGTAACTAAAGAAAAATGAATACCTGATCTCCAGCTGTCTTCAACTACATGCTGGATAAGACCTCCCAGGAAAGGAACTCGAACCATTTCTAAATGTTCCAAGTTTCGGGCAGAGGCCAAGCCTGTCACTAAAGGGACATATTTCAAGGAATTTGTGGGTCCTAGAAAAGTAAGAGGAAAAACCCAATTGAACAATATAAACTGCCTCCGTGATCCATTTTCAAACCAGCAACCTAAAAATTCTCTGACTTAATATACACATCCATTTGTTGGTTCTCTGACCTATAATTCTCCTTTCAAATAACAGTATGTATTAGCCTGTTAATAGCTGTATATTTAAGCAGCCTAAGAATTTTTCTGTAAAACTGGAAAGTTATTTAGCTGTCTTTTTATTTTTTAAACTCCCTCAAGTCTTAAGTTTTAAGCTCAAAACTACTAAGGGGAAAAGTGACATAGAAAATTTAATCCTTAAGGCAATAAATATTAATCTTCAGTCAATAATTATTACACATGTAACCGGTGCTTTATTAGGTGCTATGGAAGATCATACAAGACAAGTTTGGCACAGCCGTATCAGACATCTTAAAACTTACACGAGGGAAGAACTACTACAAATTGTAATATGGGAGGAAAGGGCAGAACATAATCAAGAAAAGAGAGTAATATGTGCTATATGCCCTTGCCCCTGCCCACCCACAGAAAGGATGGTAAAGGAAGAAAGGAAAGAGAGAAAAGCTTAAAGAGGCCTGCCTTGAAGGACCCACCCAACAAAAGAGTTGCTATGAAGGCTATAGGGAGAAGAAAGTAACTGCCCCACACAAGCAATGATAGCGAGGTAGAAGCTGTATGAGGTCTAAGGCAGAGTTAATAGACACACCGGTTATGAATACAAAGTACACATGGGAAGGCGTGAGAAACAAGGGTAGCAAGATTGGGCCTGATTATTCTGGACTTTGAACGTTAAAACAGAGTAGTTCCACTTGAGGTTCTCAGGACAACAGGGATGTTGAAGGTTTTCGGAAGCAAGCGCTAACTAGGGTATATTTGTGGGGCAATTAGTTATATCTAGGAAGGATTAGCAACCAGAGGCAAAAGAAATAGTCAGAAAACTATTATAAAATTCCAAAAATAAAGTGCCAAAAAAGGGGATAAGAAACATTTCAAAATTGCCCTTGCTAGGTAACCATCATCACTCATGTTCTTCAAAATAAAAGGACAAATAGCACTCTATTAACAATATCACCTTATTTATAAATTACAAGGTAGGTCAAACACATAGTAAAAACAAAATTTCATTAAAAATGTAGTTAAGGATTTGCTTTACAATATTTCCAGAGTACAAGGGACTCCAAAAAGTTCATGAAAAAATTTCATTTGAATTTCATTTTGTCAGGAACTTTATGAAGTCCACGTGTGTGTGTGTGTGTGTGTGTGTGTGTGTGAATACAAAGTCATTTATTTCTCCACATTACCTGCACAGTTCCTCATGACAAAAGTTCGCAAGCTGATACAAAGAAAGTCTTTAAAGGGCTGTGGTTTAGTAAGTCGGACCCACTTCATATAAAGATGCCTTAGCATTGGGATGCAAGGGATTTCAGGAACATTCACTCCTACAACACATACAAAAAAGAACAAACATGGAAATCACGAAAATATTTTGTCTTTCTGTAAGTGCAAATATCTGTTTTTCAACCTGACCATGTACTACAAATGATCTCATTAAAGTCTATGAAGCTAAACTTATGGAGAACGTTGTAAAAGAACAATTTTAAAGACAATGTATTTAAAGATGGGAAAAGAAAGCAGGATGCTGAAAACATACGGTAACGAAGTGAAACCCAAACCTTCTTTTCTGCTACCCATGTGCTCTGCCCACCCAATGGGAAAACGGAACTTCTCAGCCCAGGGCAAGCTCCCCAACAAGCCAAACTTACTGCCATCAAGTAAATTCCAATTCACAGTGACCCTACGTGACTGAGAAGAACCATTCCTGGGGATTTCCAAGGCTATAAACCTTTAAGGGTGCTGAGAGTCTTACCTTTCTCCTGAGGAGCTGCTGGCCTCAAACTGCGGACCTTGTAATTGGTTAGCAGGCCACTGAGTAGCCCACAGCACCTTCACGGCTCCTTCAAAGCAGGCTAACTGATTTTAAGTACTGTGGGTTTTAGAAATTATCTAGAGACAGAGCTTGAAGCTGTTCTTTAAAAGATATGAAACTTACTAAGGATTTATGAAAGCCAGCCTGCCAGGCACAGAGTACATGAGAGACCTGAGCGCTTCACTTTCCTATTTCAGATCAATGCATGCATCTCAAGATCTGCTCCTGAGTGGTTGAGCACTCTAACAGGGCCACAAGGGCCCCGCCCTGTCTTTAAGACAGGGATGCAGAAGTCGAAGGGCTCAGCAAATGAGGCAAAGGAAGTTAATTCTTCAATGCTAAAAGGAAGGAGACGATCAGAAAAACTTACCCTGAATCTGTAGACTTTTACAAAAAAGTCCAGGAAGAGACACAAATATATGAGGGAAATCCAAGTACCCAGGGTGGTAATCACCTAACAAACAGGGGGTGGAAAACCAGTTCACTTCCCGGCCAGCAAATGTGACTACAGAATGCAACACTGGAATAGTTAATGATTGGTTCTCTAAAAGTTCAGTTTTTGAGACAATTCCTACCACGATCTGCAAGCATCACTCCTTGATCTGCCCTTCCAGAGTACGTTTAGTCTTAAACTACACACAGTGTATGGGAACAGATGGGAAATCCCACTGAGGCTGAGATCAAAGAAAGAAAAGTAAAGGATGTAAGGCACAAATTGAAACTCAGGTGCAGAATCCACAAAGCTTAGCACCACACGTGGATACAGGCAGTACTGATGAGGAAAGATAACAGGGATGAGAACAACACAGAGAAATACCCTATTTTCAATCCAGTTTGTCTGAAACCCATGCTATAAAAAAGACAAACAACCCGCCCGAAGCTCATCAATTTATTAAACATCTTTGTATCACCAGCACAACATAAACGTGAACTGCTGAATGAATCACATGGACTTATGCACTTCAACAATTTTATCGACGGCAATGAACTTTGATAAGCACCATGAGCTACAGTATATACCAACAAACAAACAAAAAACAAAACAAAACCTAGTCCCTTTATTACCTAAAAATCTAATTTCAGACAAGATGGTCAAGTCCCTAATCAGAGAAACTCCCTGAGATCTTGTAAATGAAGGATTGATTATCTTTCATCTTCTTCCACAAATATGTAAGTAGGTCTTATTTAAGAGTTAGTCTCCTTATCACCTCCGCTGTCCTCCACTTCAGAAATCTCTCATTTTTCAGGACTATCACCAGTACATAGGTTCATTTTTAAGATATAGCAGATACTCAATAGGTAACCAGCACACTCATAGGACCCCATGTAAAATAGAACAGAACATCACTGAGTCCTACGCCAACGTCACTGTTTCACAATGGCTGGGCTTCGGTCCACTGTTATAGCCACCAACGTCAATCCATCTCACTGAAGATCTTCCTCATTTTTGCATTTTCCTCTGGGAGTCTATGGTGTCTTCAGTACTTTCACCCAACACCGTAATTCAAAGTTATAGATTCTCCTTCAGTCTGCCCGACTCCCTGTGCAGGCTTTGCGCGTACAAAGGGCCATGATTTGAATCAGGAGCACCTTAAGTCCTTAGGGTGACACTTCACTGTTTAACACTTTAAGGGGGTCTTTTGCAGCAGATGTACCCTGCACATTGTTTGACTGAAGTGCAACTTCTACTGGGGTCAGTTGAAACCTCAGACAACTTCAGCCTTCCTCTTTTACCATGATGTGGTGCATTGGCCCCAAATTGTGAGAATTTGTGTGTTGATAACCAATGTGCACGAGGGCCGCAGCTGCACTTTCCCAGGATGCATTACCTGCGTCTCACACGTTGGTAACCACCCTTCCCCCAAGCTGGACGCCATGTTGTCGAGAAGCTTCGGCTTCTCAGATTCTTTGCTCAGCATTCAGGCTGAATGAGTATGATGAAAGGACATGGCCTTGACTGATGCACACTTCCTGTCTTAAACCATAGTATCCCTTGTTCTGTTAAAACGGTCACCTCGTCTATAGAGAAATTTGGCAGAAGCACAAAAAGTGATCTAGAACTACCATTCTTCCCAAATGTTATCCATTAAAATTTGTTGAAATCCACATAAACGAATGCCTTTGCAAACCAATAAATCACAGGTAAACATCTTTCTGCCATTCTCTGCTTTCAGCCAAGATCCATCTGACATCAGCAATGATATCCCTAGTTCTATGTTCTCTTCTGAATCCAGCTTAAGTTTCTGACAGTTCCCTATCTATGTACTGTTGCAACCATTTTTAAATTACCTTTAGCAAAATTTTGCAAGTGATATTAATGATACTGTTCCATAATGTCCGTGTTCTGTTGGAACATCTATTCTTATAAGGCACAAATAGGCATCCCTCCCAGTGGGCTGGCCAGGCGGTTGTCTTTCAAATACCCCGGCACAGACGAGTGAGTCCTTCAGTGAACTGTCATCTCAGTCTCAAAAGCACAGGGGAGCACTGACTATTCACAAAACCATTTCTAACATTTTCAGCACGCCCTTTCAGTCAACAGGCAGTTGCATTTCCAGGTGTCGGGAGAGACGCAAGAACTGTGTACTCACCTACTAAATGTAAAGTTTGAATTTTGGCTCCTATAGGAATTTTCAATTTATTTTCAGGAGGAATTGGAAATGCTCCATTCCGATTACGAAATTTCCCCAAAATATGAACATGTGGCATATACGTCCAAATTGATTCTACCAATTCCAAGTGCGAGGTCTCCACACCCTAGAAAAGAATGCCAGGGCACACAGAAGGTTAGCATCCCACGATTCTGTCCGGTAAGAGGCTCACTCAGGAAACGGGACATAAAGGAAAAGTCCGCTAAGCGTAAAAGGTGCACGTGAGTGAACAAGCTCCTTCTTCAATCAGTCTTTTGACTTATTATTGCCTTCATCAGAGGAGGGGACAATGTCCGCCAGGCACACTCACCACTACGTTTGGGCACGCCTGCAAAGCTTCTAGGACTCCTGGAATGCTGAAGGCCTCGTGGCCCCGCACCCTGCGCCTCTCAAGGTATCTTGGGTGAAGGCCATAAAGCTGTTCAACGTCTGGCATCTTCTTCAGCAGCGTGAGAAAACTGGAATCTGTGAAGCCTGAGAAGTTCAGAAGTATTAAGAGCCCAGTTTCTTTCTCTGTCCATCAGCATTAAGTCTACACTTATAATTTTTATCACATTAAAAAAGAAAATTATTGTCTTTTTAAATTCTCCTAAGGCCAAGACTATAGGTGAACAACTGGTTGAAGCTATATACATACATACATGCATACATATATATCCCTTAGCTAACAGAGAAAATGGTAGAAAGCCACTTATTCTTTGTTGGTATTTTACAGCGGGGGTTTAACTGGTTTTGTTTGTTTATTTGAAATCATTTTATTGGGGAATCTTACAGCTCTTATCACATCCATACATATACCCCTTTTACAAAACCCATCCGTACATATATTGGCATCATCTTTTGAAACATATTCATTCTACTTGAGCTCATTTTTCCTCCTCCCTCCCATAATCTGCCTCCTCCATGCCCACTTGAAAATTATAAAATAAAAATTCATGTCTTACACCGATTGTGGTCTCATTTAACTCACTTTCCTGCTGTCTGTCCCCTGGCATGGGGCCCTACGCTGATCACTGTGATCACTTGCTCCTTACCCCCCTCTCCCCCAACCCTTGCCCTCCTAGTACGACTGCTCCCCTTACTGGTTTTGAGGGTTTTATCTGTTCTGGATGCTCTGGTCTAGCCAGATTCGTAAGACAGAAGTGGGGTCGCCGTTGGGGGGAAATGCCACGGAAGCATTAAAAACCCAGAGAAAGGTGGTTTGTTTCATCGGTGCTATACTGGCTCTTCTCTTCCTTGCGACTGTTTTGACAGGGGTGTCCAATTGACTACTTGTAGTTAAAGGCACAGAATCTTGTTTGTAACTGAGAACACATTTTTGACCTGGCTGCCGCAGACTTGTTTAACTGGTGTGTGGGACGGGGCCACCCACCTGATCTAACACCAGCCTCCTGCACTCCCTAAATCAGTGGCTCTCAACCTTCCTAATGTCGCAACCTTTTAATACAGTTCCTCATGTTGTGGTCACCCCCAACCATAAAATTATTTTCATTGCTACCTCATAACTGTCATTTTGCTACTGTTACAAATTGGGCATTCCTTGTGAAAGGGGTTGTGACCCACAGGTTGAGAAGCATTGCCCTAAAGAGACTCTGTGCTCTGAGACACCTCAGCTGAAACAATCAGTGAGACAGGATCCTCACTCATGTTCATGAAGCTCACGGCTCTGACCGAATGCCTGTGTCAGACTAGGTTCTTGATTGTACTTGTTCTATTAATATTCTAATAAATAATTCTGTACCTTGTATTAACCATTGCCCCATGTAAAGGCGTGGCTAAGGTACGGCAGGTATGGCATGTGTACTAGGCATTAACTGAGGGAGGGTGCCAATGTGTAGTTCCTATTTGCCACTGCCGTTTCCACTGCCGGCTTGATAGATTAGTCAGCATGTTGTAACTGAGTGCCATGGACGCTACTTTTCCTTGCTATCGCTGCTGCTCCTCGGGCCATTTCAGACAATCCATTCTTTTAAAAGGTTGAGATGCAAGTGAACCAAGCGAGCACACCCATCCAGACGACCAGCGACAGAGCTGATAGGAAGCCAACTATCTGGG
Source organism: Tenrec ecaudatus (assembly GCF_050624435.1). Classification (NCBI taxonomy): domain Eukaryota; kingdom Metazoa; phylum Chordata; class Mammalia; order Afrosoricida; family Tenrecidae; genus Tenrec; species Tenrec ecaudatus. The sequence goes on along the minus strand of NC_134531.1, from coordinate 157,070,587 downwards.
AGACCAGCTGTGCTCCACCGCAGGCCTCAGCAGGTGCAAACAGAGGGAGGAGCCTTCTGCCACAGCAGGAGCTTCTGGTTATTTACATAGGAAGACACATCTCAGACAGATAATAGCTTATCTATTCCAAGGGGATTTTTTTCCCCCTTTCCTCTTCCTTATTAATGGGGATGCCAGTCAGCTGCCTACCAACTGATAGCAAATGTAAATATTAACTCTAAGCCTCAAATGACTATTTTATAATATTAAAGATTTCAAATGTTGTTCTATTTGTGCAAGGATAGTTCAAGTGATACACTTATCGCAAAAAAATTGGAACATCTACTAAAGGATCAGGCGCCAAGGCCCTCCAAGAGCAGGTGAGACCAGGAAATAGGTGTTTGTGGCTCACCGGGAGATTGGACAGCTTACTAAAAATGTAAACAAGTGTCAGAAAACCCATGTGGGCATGGGGACATACAAATAAGGTGTACGAAGCCCTAACAAGGGCTTGCCGAGTACGGCCATCCTGTTAGATTTAAAAGGAAAGTCAGTTCCAGAGAAGAGGCCCAAGCTCAGTAACATCCTTGAAAAACAAATTAAAAAACGGGAGCAAAGCACATCCTTTGGATCTCCTTGACCCAGGAGAGAGAGGCGAGTAACACTGCGGAGAAGTGGCAGCCGCAGAAGTAGGTAACTATCGTCAGAGATCAAATAAGCTACAGGGGTGAGGGGGTGTCCACCTCCACAGATCTGAGAGCTTTCCCGCAAGAGGCTTCCTTATAGAGTGTGGCATACCTCTAGGCACTTACTACAGCAGTGGTTCTCAACCTGGGAGTTGAACGACCCTTTCACAGGGGTCGCCTGATTCATAACAGTAGCAAAATGACAGTTACAAAGTAGCCACGAAAATAATTTTATGGTTGGGGATCCACCACCACATGAGGAACTGTATTAAAGGGTCACGGCATTAGGAAGATTGAGAACCACTGACGTAGAAGAAATCAAGAAATTTCCAACACTTGCCTGAGCAGGGCAAAGACCAGGCCGGTACCCTAAGGAGCTGAAAGAATGGCTTACCCACAGGCACAGCCTGAAAAGATGTTCTGAATGAAGAACTGTATCCTGAGTTGTGTCTAATCCCGAATTGTAACTTGCAACTTCCTAAAGAAACCCTCTAACTTTGAATATGGTCTGTGACTTCTATGGGGCCATGGCAACAAATGACCAAAAGCCAGCAGAAACGCCAATAGAATGCATGGGAGGGATGGGAGGGGCTAGAATGGAATTATAATAGCAACGGGCTCTGGCTGGATGCTGGCTTTCATTCTCTTTCCTCCCATTGTGACGTGAGAGGAAGTCAAAGCCACCATCTACCTACACCCTGTGCTGCCATTTTCACCCATGGTCAATTATTTTCTCTAACACCCTTTGCTGACTGAGCCACTAAAGGTGCTACACATTTTATGTCTTCTCATTTATTCTCACAACCCAAGGAGAAAGGTATCGTCTCACTTACAAATGTGAAAGCTGAAGTTTGGGGAGAGTAAGAGATACTAAGGAGCCCAGTCAGAATCCGGAACCAAGTCTGCCCCTGCTAATGTCTAGTCTCTCGAGTAAGTGTGCTCATTCCAGGCTCGAGTCTATTATTCTTTGTATATTCCTTGGAGACAGGAAGCTTTGGGATGAAAGGTATTTATTAAATTTAAAAGAAGCCAGCAATGTGCAGGCAAATTCTTTTCTAATTTAAGATCAAAGCTGAGATGGCATCACCTGGGCACTGTGCTACGGTGTCTCCTGGTACCCTGTCTCTACAATCCCTGCTGGACTACCCTCTGTTTAAGCAAATCCAATGCTAAGGAGCAAGGGCGTCATCTTCACATTGCCTCATTTTTTTTGTTTTTTTCTGTCCACCTAGGAAAGGTCACCTCTGGAATTACCTGAATCCTTTTTTAAGTATGTGAAGACAATTGAACTTTGCCTTCCACCAGGATAAGTCCTAGGTTCTAGTCTGGGCAATGTTTTCAACAAGGAAGTATATAGATCATCATTACTTTCGTCAAATAATACTGAATAAAACTTTGATGATGCTCTTGGAAAGCACCATACACTGTACAATATTCCACTAGTCCAGTGATAATCCAGCCTTTCAGCTTTTTGCTTCTATTAAGCTCCCCCCACCCCCATCACATTTGCCAACTCTTCAGCTGGATGTGACAGAGACTGTTAAAAAGACAGATCGGTTTTAGAGTAACAGTTAACTAAAGGGCACGAATTAGTGGCCTGGTCTCCACTGAAAAGAAGCCTCAGCTGGCGTTATAGGTTTGTGCTCTGCTTAGCTAAATCCATCCACTTTCTTTTCCAATAGTCTCTACAAATGAGTTTGCTTTATAGTTAGGCTGCCATGAATTATTTGCCTGCAAGGTCACTGTCTTATTTATTTGCCAAACCCAGTACTGTCAAGTCAAAGGTAACTCAGTTGACCCTATAGGAGAAGGCTGAGGCTTGGAACCTCATGTGAGGTTTTCAATCTTAATGAAAATACTGTCATAACATTCTCCCGCAGAGCAGAGTGGTCGGTTAGCAGCCAAGTGCTCACCTGCTGTGTCAGTGAGGATCCCTATGGCTTAGTATACCAAACCCAAGACCACCAAGAGAATTCTGACTCACAGGGACCGTTTCATCTGCTCCAGGAGAGCCAACAGCAGGCCTCGTCAGAGGGGTTAAGAGAGGAAGGAAGGTCGCAGGAGCACACTTTCTGTCCCTGACTAGAGTAGCTTAACAAAAACGCGTAAGCATGGGTTTACGCAAAGGTCCTGTTGAGCATCACGAGAAATAATGACAGCGCACACTCTCATTCGCCAGAAAGCCTGTATCATACAACACGTGATTGACCTAACCTCAAGCAAAAGCACCACAGATGTTTTCCAAAAATCTATTTTTGGAACTGGCTGAAGTAATCACTTAAAGGAGTAAGAACTACAATAAGCAGACCATTAAATTAACAAATTCAGACAAAATGCACCTTTGAACTCTAATACTTCAAAATCCAATGCCCCCATTGACAGGATGACATTCAGTGCCTCTGATTGCTTGCTAGCATCACTATGAGCACTCTCCCATAGGGCTCCACTGCCCCTTGGAAGTGAATTCACTTACCACTTGGCATGTATTCCCACCACCGCCCTGCACAAAGATCCACAACTCGGACCACTCTCAGATAGAGGGTCACTGCTTCCTTTAGCTTTCGGGAGAGGCATTCCATGCACATGATATCCTGCAGAGGGAGGTACCTTTGAAAGAAAGAAATGAACATGTGCGTAAGAACTTCCTCTCAACCACAGGGTTACAGGAGAGTAAATAGGAAAGCGAATGCAAAGGGGGAGGGTCTCAATGCATTTCACAGTATGACTGCAGGAAAACAAAAGACCACAGAGACATGAACTTGGCCAACTGGAAGCCAGCAAGTATTTATTTTATTCAACTCATTCCACTAAAAAGAAACTCCCCCCTGCTTCCTCTCTATACCTCCACTTCCAAGAAAGCATTTTCTCCATTAACAGATGTGGACAATGGCCCGGGAGACAATTTCTTTCCCACACTTCTCTCTCTCAAGTCGGAAGCTGAGAAACAATATGGCAAAAGCAGTGAGGCTACCTCATCTGAGTTACAACCTCCTCTTTTCCAAGCTTTTTATTTCTCCCATCCTGAAACTTTCAACTAACCTCTACTGTTGTTCTATTTCAATAACACAAGTATATTGTGAAAGATGAGAAGATCTTGTCTCTCTCTTTCACACATAATGCTGTAATAACAGAAGGTATTGATCTGCCAGTCAATGAAACGTACCAGAAACTAAGAAATGTTGTCATATAGAGCAAGGCTGGCCCGGATTCTCTATTTGCAATGCCTACGCGGCCCTACACAGAAGCCATTAGCCACATACGGTCACTGAACACCTGGACTATAGCTAATGCAGCCCAATCCAAGATTTGAATTAGTTTAAGTTGCTGCAACACTGGATAGTACAAGTTAGGGTTTTCTCTTATACACTCTAGTAGGTGGAAGTGAAATCCAACAGAATATTACCTGAAGATATGGCAAAGCACTTCATGTGAAAGTTGATTCATGTAGTCCTTCGTTTCATCTGCTATTGCTTCCTCCGGGATTTCATTATTCATGAGACACATTTTAACACTTTTCTTCCGTGGCCCCATTAGTGCGTTGTCTCCAGTATTAAGCAGCAAATCTTGCTTTGGTTCTCAGTTCCAAGCTCCTAAAAGCAAACAGCAGCGAGAGAACTGAAGCAGGACACCATGCCCACATGCGACATTATCACACCCAGGGGGAACAATGCTTACTCTAAAATACCAATAGGCCACACTCAAAGACAAACCAAGTTGCTTCTGACCCCTGCAGAAGAGCTTCACAGCCTTTTCCTGGCTGTATCCTTTAGGAAGCTGATCAATAGGCCTTTCTTCCATGGTGGGTTCGAACTGTCAACCTAAAGGTTAAGTGCAAACTGTTTGGACTACCCAGGGATCTTAGACACACAGACAGTCCTATTACAGTGGTTAAAACCACATTCAGTAATTCGGTGGCAAAAGCCACCAGGTATCATTTTCCTAATAATCCATAGAGGACATAGAAATGCATTATTTAGAATGCAAGGAACTACAGAAACAGGAGTGCTGGGTTCCTCAGTTTGTACTCTGTTCCTTCCTATGCATTGAAAGCAATCTCTTTACAGGTCTAAATTCTACATGTATCGATTACTAAACTAGGTAACCAAAGCTCTGTACAACTCCATCAACCTACAATTCTGAGACTGGGTCTAACACAGAAAGTAAAGGGGGTTATGGAAAGTTTATTCCTAGATCTGACACAAACTACTTTTATTAACTTGGGGCAACCTTTTAAATTCTTTGTGCTCTTACCTATAAAGTAAGAGATTTAGAATACACCAGTGAAATCAGAGACCATTTTACAGTTGATAAAAAAAAATACAGACCTTCTCAGTAGTTCCACGAGTCGCTGGGTGGTGGGTGGCATAAATTAGTACCCAGCTGCTACCTAAAAGCTGGGAGGTCCCTGTCCACCTACGCACTGCAGAATGAAGGCACAGGGGTCCACGTCCAAGCAAGTAACAGCCACTGCAAACCCTAGCATGGCTGTACTTGGATAAAGGTGGAGTTTCCAGGATCCCTTCTTCCTGCCTGCTTCTGATCTGGCTTACTTTTCTCCCACGGGGAAGACAAAACCGACCACTCCCGGAGTTACGAGTCCTCCATACTGCATTTATATGCATTTCTTTAGAAAAGCCATTCCAAGCAATGCCACTTCACCACCTTACCTTAGTGCTAGGTAGGCAGGCTTACACCCCTCAGCTGCTGGGGGCGACAAGGATGCCTGCTTCCGTTATGATTTAGTCTTGGAAGCCTCATATAGTGTCCTCATGAGCCAGAATCAACTTCATAACAGGGTTTCTGTTTGGGCTGAGCACCTTAGAAGCCAAATGTTTTTCCCACAATGCCACCAAACTCAATACCATGGAGGTCCAGGCTGACTCATAGCAACCCCACCATGGATTTCAGAGACTGCAACTGTTTACCAGAGGAGAAAGCCCAGTCTTTCTCCAAGGAGCTGCTGGTGGTTTCAAATGCTGACCATGCAGATCACAGCCCAACTTGTTAACCCCTATGCCACCATCCTATCATAATCCGACAAAGGATCCCAAGAGGCATTTTAGGCTATCTTGAATCATAAACATATTTTGTCTAGATTGTAAATCTGAAGGATTATCACACAACTCTCAGTGGGGAGCTCTTCATCTGTGGTTCTGCAGACAGTATTACCAGCAACATGGCCTGGATTTGGTGTGGCTAATAAAGTAAATGAGATACCTGGCATAGAGGAATAACTAAAAGGTCAATGTCAAGTTTAGGAACATATAATGCTGGTCTTTCTACTAATGAGAAGTATAATATCAATAAGTGATCCAGTGAGAACAGTATTGGAGAAACACATCGATTAAGAACTATTGTTCAAAATACACTTTTTTAAGTATGTTAGTATGAAATAGTTTAATACTTTGTCTTAAATATTATCATTTAAGTTTATAGGATCTTTTTAAAAAATTATTTTATTGGGGGCTCGCACAGCTTTTATCACAATCCATACATCCATCTATTGTGTCAAGCACATTTGTACATATGTTGCCATCATCATTTTCAAAACATTTTCTTTCTACTTGAGTCTCGGTGCCAGCTCATTTTCCCCCTCCCTCCCTCCCTCATGAACCCTTGATAATTTATAAATTATTATTATTTTTTCATGCCTTACACTGACAAATGTCTCCCTTCACCCACTTTTTTTGTTGTCTATCCCCCTGGGAGGGGGTTATAGGTAGATCATTGTGATCAGTTTCCTCTTTCTCCCCTCACCTCCCCCTTATCCTCCTGGTATCACTACTCTCATTATTGGTCCTGAGAGGTTTATCTGTCCTGGATTCCCTGTGTTTCCAGCTCTTATCTCTACTCGGGTACATGCTCTGGTCTAGCTGGATTTGTAAGGTAGAACTGGGATCATGATGGGGTTGGCCGGGGAGAAGGAAGCATTAAAAAGCTATACTTCACCCTGACTGGCTCGTCCCTTCCTTGTTATCCTTGTTCAGAATATACCTTAAGAAAATTCTTACAACAGATTAGTAAAATAATCTGAGGGTTTTCTAGTCCTTGGCTTCATAGAATAGTTAAGGCAAACGAGGGAAACGATGAAGTAAAAGAACTGAATAAACAATTTCAAAAGGACTCTCAAGAAGAAAAGGAAAATATTATAACACAATGTGCAAAACCTAGAGTTAGAAGAAAAAACCCAAAAAGAACAAGCTCACTATATCTTAAACTGAAAGAACTCAAGAAAAAAGCCAAGCCTCAAGTTACAATATTGAACGTTTCTATGGGCAAAATATTGAATGATGCAGGAAGCATCCAAATATGCAAAGAACAGTCAACAGAGTGAAAAGAACGAGCCGGCATTCAACCATTTCAAGGTGCAGCGCATCAGCAGAATCAATGGCAACGAAGGAGGAAATTTAAACTGCACTGCAAGCATTGGCCAAAAACACGGCTCCAGGAATTGGTGGAGTGCCGACTGAAATGTTTCAACACGCTGATGAAGCACTGGAAGCACCCTCTGACTATGCTATGAAATTTAAAAGTCAACTACTTGGCCAACTTCCCGGAAGAGATCAATATTTGTACCACTTCCAAAGAAAAGGAACTCAATAGAATGCTCAAATTATAGAACAATTTCATTTATATCACATGCCAGTAAATTTGGGGTAAGCTTATCCAACAACGATTGCAGAATACACTGACAGGGAGTTGCTAGAGATTCAAGTTGGATTCAGAAGAGGATGTTAAACAAGGGCTATCTTTGCTGAAGTCTAATGGACCTTGACTAAAAGCAGAGAAATCAGAAAGATGTTTACTTGCGTTTTATTGACTATGAAAGGCATTCAAGTGTATGGATCATAGCAAATTATGGATAGTTTGAGAAAATTGGAAATCCTAGAATACGACATTGGGATCATGTGGAATCTGCACATGGAAGAAGAAGCAGTTGTACAAACAGAACCAAAGAATACTGAACAGGTTAAAATCCGGAAAGCTGTGCATGAGAACTGTTTCCTTTTACCCTACTTATTCAATCTGTAGGCTGAGCAAATAGTTAAAGAAGATGGATTATATCAAGAAGAATGTGGCACCAGGGTTGGAAGAAGACTTATTAACAATTTGCGGTACACGGGTGACAAACCTGGCTTGCTGACAGTGTGGAGCAGACATGAACACTTGCTGATGAAGATAAAAGACTGCAGCCTTCAGTAAGGATTACAACTCAATATAGAGAAAAGCAAAATCCTCGCAGCGGGACCGGTAGGCAACATCAGAATAAACAAAGAGTGAAGTTGTCAAGGATTTAACCTTGCTTAGGTCCACAATCAATATTCACAGAAGCAGCAGTCAAGAGATCAAATTGCATTAAATAAATCTGCTGCCCGAGACCAGTCTTAGAGTCCAAAAAAAGAAAGGTGTTAGTATGAGGACTAAAGTGTGCCTGACCCAAGCCATGGTATTTGTAATAGTCTCATATGCATGTGAAAGTTGGGCACTGAATAAGGAAGTTGAAAGAACAACGGATGTATCTGAATTATGGTGCTGGCCAAGATATTTAAAATACCATGGAGTGCCAGAAGAGCAAACCAATCTGTCTTGGGAGAAGTTGGAATGTTCCTTGAATCAAGGATGGTGACTTATTCTCACCTACTTTGGACATGTTTTCAGGGGAGATCCATCCTTGGAGAAGGGTATCATGCTTAGTGGAGTTGGAGGGGCAACAACAGAGAACGCTCTCAACAAGATGGGCTGCCTCAGTGGCTGCAGCAATGGGCTCAAACATCAGAAAACCGTGAGGATGTTACAAGGCCAGGCAGTGTTTTGTTCTGTTGTACATAGTGCCAACGAGGGTCGGAAATGATTTCATGGCACCTAACAACAACAAAGAAGCGATATGTTTGAATTGTGGTATTGGTAAAAAATATTGAATGTACCATGGATTGCCAGAAGAATGAACAATCCTTAGACCTGAGCTGTGCTCTGGACATGGTATCAGGAGGGACCTGAAAAAGGACCTCATGTTTGGCAAAGTTGCGAGTCAGCAAAGAGAGGAAGTCCATCAAGCAGAGAGAATGGCCCTGTGGCTGCAACCAGAGGCTCAAATGTAGTAACTGCTGTGATGGCCCAGGACCCACAGTGCTTTAGTGAAGGAGCAGACAACGTGCAAGAACAGATGGGCAACGTGCGCACAGAAAAAGAGAGCCTAATAAAGGACCAAAATGAAATGCTAAAATGAAAAACAAACGAGAAAGAAAAAACTTATGGACTTTTCTCCATTTATCATGCTGCTGCTTACTGGTCAAGGTTTAAGGATTTTGGCTTTCTTTCACTGAATTCTATTAGCTTCTCAGAGAACACTGGATTCTCTGGTCTTCATCAGTAAGCGCTTCACGTTCTCTCCCTTTCGGCAAGCGGACCGTGTCCATGCGTACTACGAATCACTGACGTGCCTTTCTCCAACCCCAGTGCCACACTCTTCTCCATACAGTCCAGCTTCTAGGATGACTGGCTCAGCATTCATACTGAATAAATATGGTGGAAAGACACAGCCCTGAAACACACCTTTCCTACTTTTGAACTACGAAGCATCTCCTTGTTCTGTTTAAACAACTGCTTTTTGGCCTGTGTACAGGTCCCATAGGCGCAATTAAGTATTATAGAACTCCCAATCTTCGCAATGTTATCCATAATCTGTTGTGCTCCATACATGTGAATGTCAGCACAGTCAACAAAATACAAGTAAACATCTTTCTGGTGCTCTCGGCTTTCAGCCAAGATCCAACAATGGTATCCTTTGTTTATATAATCTATTTTAAAATATAGCAAAGGGATTCTGCCTGAGTCATTGATTCCCCCTGGCCACCCAGGGAAAACGCTATTTACATCGTTTCTCAACCTGTGGGTCGCAACCCCTTGGGGAGTGGGGTGGTTCGAATGACTGTTTCACAGAGGTCACCCGATTCATAACAGTAGGAAAATTATAGGTATGAAGTAGCAACAAAAATAATTTTAAGGTTGGGGGGGTCACCACAACATTAGGAACTATATTAAAGGGTTGTGGCATTAGGAAGGTTGAGAACCACTGATTTAGACAGTAACTGAAGAAAAAGCAAATATTAAGGCAAAAAGGGACAGGGAAGACAGGCAAGCACTTCTAGTCATTCCAACAGCATGTACAGAGAGAGGTTGGTTTCTGGGAAGGAGCTTGGTTCTTGTAAAAGTCCTTTGTTAAAATGAAAGGGGCTGAGGTACAGGGGGTTAATAAGACAAAAAGAGGCGGGCGTTGAAGTAGAACTTTTCATCTTACTCACTTCAGGAAACATTATAGGGCTTTAAGTTGAGCAATACACTACACTCTGAGGAGGTCGGTCGCGTCAGAGTGGGAGAAAGCGCCTGAATGGGCAAGAACCATACAGCACACAACTCTGACTGGAAAGCTAGGAAAACCTGGAGTTTCTTTCCTGCAAAGAATGGAGGAAATGAAAATAAATAAATAAATATATGGGTGTGTGTGTATATATATTTTCATGTCCTCCATTTATATATAATTTATATACATACAAGTTTTTAAAAGAATGGAAGAAATGATGGTATCCTGAAGTAGACAAATGAAATAGGAAACAAAACAAAAAGGACTTCATGCCAATTTTGCAATTTTCTACAAATGAGAGACTCTCTGGGCAAAGCATGTGTCCTTCCTGAAAATCAGTATCCTCATCTGTAAGATAAACTCTATGGTTATTATAGATCAGTTGTGGCTGAGAGAGAATCCACACAGCATATTGAAATCTCTACGTTCTCTCTCCACTAGTGATAAAGAAATTTCTGCAAATAAAATACACTGTTGAAAGGCATCCTTTCCATTGAGAAAGTGGTTTTGGTATCTTACCATTAAAAGACATCAACATTCTGCTAAAAAGAAAATTCCTTCTTTGGTAAAATAACATACTTGAGTGAATATAATAGATGATCTATGGTCCTATTTAATTGTGCAACTATGCATCTACTTCTGCCAAAGAATGTTGAAAATTTGGCATCTGTGATCCAGGTTAAGATAAAGAAGCAACTACATGAAGGAAGCATCCTGGAATTATCCTATCATGTTATCAGTGGTAGGATTACAAAAAAGGCCAGCTCTGAGGAAAATTGTAGCACAATATAGTGGTATACAGAATGGCTGTTTCTGCATTTTCAATCCCTAAAGAGGACCGGCTTTTCTTTTCCCTCCCACCACTAATCTCTTACTATTAAAACCTAAGCTGATTGCCAGTGTTTAGTGTCCTACAAAGAACTGCCGGCTCAAGAGAAGTCTAGTCTGGTCTTTGATGGCCTATGGCTGCCTGTATGAATACACAATCTATCCTGTGGTTTTTGCTCTCAGGGCCTCCTAAAGCACGAGGGCTCCTTGCAGGCGTCCTCAAACTATGGTCCGTGGGCCACATGCGGCCCGCCAAGGACATTTATCCAGCCCGCCGGGTGTTTTTGCCCCGTTTGCTTTTTTACTTCAAAATAAGATATGTGCAATGAGCATAGGAATTTGTTCATAGTTTTTTTTACAACTATAATCCGGCCCTCCACCAGGTCTGAAGGACAGTGAACTGACCCCCTGTTTAAAAAGTTTGAGGACCCCTAGCTTAAGGAACGACTGGAAGCAAGCGACAATGCGATCAGTTTTCACTCCCCTGCTGGCACAGTCAGGTAAGCTCTGGACTGCTAACTACAAGGTCAGTTAGCAGCAGCAAGATGAGGCTTTCTGCTCCTATAAAGATTTTCAACCTCTGAATCTCAAGGGTCACTAAGTGTCAGAATCAACTCAGCGTACACAGCTAGTTATGAGAGCACATGAAAGTCTCTACAAGTTTATTAACACACATGAACCCACTCATGGATTTAATGGGAAGCCAATCCTCCAGGTCCCATGCTTCACCACCAAGAATCTTGACTACCCTAATCCTTCAGACTCCATGTTCTTAACTCGCCATCCCCTACTGAAAAATCTGTCTTTGTACCCTTTTTCTCTTCCCCAGATCCACACCACTTACTAATGCACACCCTCCTCTTATTATCCTAACAGTGATTTTTCTATACTCTCTTGTGGTTCTTCTATGAATCAGTGGATTTAGCAGCCCCGGTGGCCAACATAGAACCTAAGCGTCCCAGTGATGCTGTGAAGTGGGCTGGCAAGTTAGTGGTTCAAAACTACCAGCAGCTCAGAGAGAGAGAGAGAGAGAGAGAGAGAGATTGATTTGTAGCCTCAGAAACCCTACATACAGTTGCTACGAGTCATAATCAACTAGATGGTAGTGGGTTTGTTTCTGGAGACTTAACATACACCCTACACTGCAATGAAATTAGACAGCATCTACCTTAGTTTTTGTTGAACATAAGCAATTTCGTTTTCTTACAATTCAGAAAAGCATCTTCTCACAAAAATAATGGTATATAACATTATTCAAAGATGTAATCACTAATCATCAGAGATTCTGAGAAGAGCTACCCATTTTAATGAAACTATTCATATTTCTCAGACCATGTCTACAATGAAAGATCTGGTCTCATAGCAACCAACTTCACAGGAGGAGGAACAACTCCCTCCTGTAAATCTCTAGTGGGAACAGGACTGGTGAAGCTAAATGACGGGCTCTCCAGGAAAGCTCTCTAGCCTCCATAATGAGGCCTGGCAGTCAGGAGCTATAGCCGGCAGAAGGAATCGATCCTTCCCAACCCAATCCAAGCAAGGGACTCAGAACATGTTCATGGGATCAAGACAAACCAAAACTCTTTACTAAAGGACTTGTTTATTTTACCCTACCCCCATCCGTCTCGAGAGGACAACAAAGTTTCTTCAACTAGAACTGTGCTCATCTTCATTGGCGGAGGGCTTAGACATGGGGCTGAAAACCAAAAGGTTCACAGTTTGAAACAACCAGCAGCTCCACAGGAGAAAGATGAGGCTTCCACTACTGTAAAGTTCAGTTCACAAACGCCCAGGGGCAATGTTACCCTGTCCTACAGGCCCCCCTGCCCCAGTAGGAATCCAATCAATGGCAGTGAGTGTGGGCTTTTTTGAGTCATTTAAGTGGAATACGCATGAAGCTACTATGAGTATGTCATTCCAAGCTCTGAGCAGCAATCAACAACAAAAGCAAGTAATACATGCAAACTCAGAAGTGGCCATGGCTCATCGTGCACATGTTTCTCTCTCCCTCTCTCTCTTAGCTGGTTTTCTTTTAGCGGAGTGAGGGACTAAAACAAGTGAAGCAAATTTACAAGTGGCTTTCTCTTCTCTTCTCACCCAACACGTTTTGCCACTAAACCTTCTGCCGTCCTAAGGGAAGGGTCACAAGGGAGGCCCGGTCCATGGTAGCAGGTTACAAGGGAGAGAGGACAGGCAGGAAATCGGTTATCAACATTAGCGAAAGATGAGCTGGAGGCTCTTAACAGAGGGTGAGGGCAGGTGGGAACCAACAAGAGGTCACCGCCATCCACGAAGACTGCCACTGCAGCCGCTCAAACTCAGCGGCCGGAGGCACGCTGACCCGGTGTTTCCTGGACTCTAACTGCTCACAGGGGAGGAAGTCCAGGCTTTCTCCCACGGAACTGCTGATGGCTTCGAACTTCGGACCATGAGGCTTGCCGCCCAACATGTAACCACTACACCACCAAGGTCATTTGTGTTGTTATAGTTGCAGCGCCGTTTTATCCAGAATTACAAAGTTCTAGAGGTTCAGGCTCTGAATCTCAAAGAAATGTCATTCTGATAGAATTACAGAACTCCAAAATGTTAAGAGTTGAAGGGAACCTCAGAGACTATCTAGTCACAAAGTGATTAAGTTTAGGGGTCACAAACCCACCTGAGAATATGATCAAACCCGCACATCATCTTGCAAGATAAAAACACAGCAAATACCCAGGCTCACGCACCTAGAATTTGATAGGCAATGTCAGAGGGCTGGCCCACGGACACACTGAAGCTCATCCCGAGTTCCCTTACAAGTGAGTGAAGCCAGGCTAAGTCACGGTTCCCTCAATGTTCAGCTGGACAAACTGAATCAGGACAAGGCAAGTCACTTATTCAAAGTCGCATACTGTCAAATTTCTAGCTGGAATTCAGACTTCCTGCCTCCAAGGCCATTTCCCAGCTGATATGACACAGGCTATCATCAACTCAGCCATCTGCCACTGCAGCTGTCTTCCTGCATTCCAGAGCTATGCCCCAGTGCTTGGGGCTTTGGGATGCTCTGGCATAGCTTCCTCTGACCACACCCCTCCTCAAAATGCTGGACTTGTGGTCCAGCTAATTGAGGCTTCTACATACTATCCTTCAGCAGCCTGGGGTAACCTACAGTCATTGTGTGGCTGTGTGTTGGGCAGATGTTAGCCAAAGGAAGCATCATTCTGTCCGGGTGGCCTCGGTGCACTCTAAGCAATTAGCTGAAGTAATCTTTGCGCATTCTTTAAACTGGGGCTCTTCCCAAACACAATTTTCCGTAGAGGTGCTCTTTCCCTTCCATAGGGACAGTTCAAGTTTCCTACCACCCCAAACAAAATTACACTATCCCCTAGTTACTCATTTGGGCAGACCCCAAATAATTTCCCTTTTAGCTTTTAACTCACAGTACTATCTCCATCTGTTACAGAGGAACACTAATATTTGCTTGCTTACAGAATGAAGTTCTCTTTTCAACCCTCTAATATCAAATATTGTTAATGCTGGCACCTGCTGGCACCTATAAAACTCCCATCTTCGTTCCTGTTCTCCCTAATCTATTACCTGTGCCATCATGCCAACATCCTCCTCTCTCCCTTGCTTCTTCTACTACTGACTTGCTACCATCCATCCTCAGATCACACAAAGTCCTAAGAGGCATGTGTCCTGTCTTATTAACACAAAGGAAAGGAGAGAAGTAATCCAACTTATCTAGCCGCAGTCTCCAAACCTTAGGGACCTCTTCCTTTATAAAATTCTTTATCATTTTTTCATTATATATTTAATTAATCACAACTCTTTGGAGAAATCCCCCTTTTCTTGATTTCTGCTGTCATTCATTCACTCACTCATTCACTCACTTACTGCCTATAAGCGGCAGGTTGTGAAGAAGTCTCTCTCTCCATGAAACTTTCAGTCCCACAGTGGAGCTAGATTCAACTATTCTCTAGATTGGCTAGATTCTTTACAATCACGCGTTTCAGGTCGCTATACTTCAATGTACTTCTCATCATCTCTACCAGAAATACTTTTCTACCATTTAAAGCTTTCCATTGTCCTCAATAGTATCTGGTTAAGGGTATCCCTGTTGGTCAGGCTTCCAATCCTTTAGGTCCTATTGGATTCACTTGCTTATATCACAGTATTCTTGTATGTCACTTAGTTCGAGCCCACTTCTCACATCATGAGGATCCCTGGTTTTGTAGTGGTCGTGTTAGGCTGCTAACTCCAAATTCAGCAGTTCGAAACCACCAGCCACTCCCCAGGGAGAAAGATGGGGCTTTCTTATCCTACAAAGAGCTGCAGCCTTAGAAATGAACAGACATTTTATCCTGTCCTATGGGGCCCTATGGGTCGGCGTTGATTCTATGGCAGTGAGTTTGGTGTTTGGTTTTCTCACATCTTAGAACACGATGATTGCCTAGGGCAGCTTCTTTTGTCTAAAATGCAAAAAACACTACATCAAGTTGTTCAGATTTTTTTTTAAAGTCTGCAAAAAGATAAAGCCTAAAAAGACCCTAGAAATCACCCAGTTCAGACCCTGTTACAAATAAGTGAGACCCGGAGAGCTGAGTGGGCTTGTTCAAATCCCACAATGAGGAAGTACCAATGCTGACAAAAGGAGTCGGGTGTTCAAATCCTATTAAAGTGCAGCTTTATTTCACTATCACCTGACGTTCCAGAATCTAGTTTTGCCACCCTTTCCCTATAGTACGCCCTACTCTCTTTCTATAATGATAACGTGTAGACCTCTGAGATTTGGGTCATTGAAACAAACACACAGAAAAGTCTCTGTGTTCACCCTAAGATAACATTAGAATCACAGCATTGTATGTTCTCAAGAGAAAGACAGAGCCTGTCATCTCATCCAGAAGTCTTAAAATCCAGAGTTAAAAATCACAAGCACAGCCTTTAAAAACTATCTTTGTACCCTTCATACCTCACTTCTGTCTCTCCCAGAAGATCAAATTCTTACAGTCATTATTTTATCCTTTACTTGTGCTGTGGGAATAGTAGCGGGCAGTAAGAACCAATTATCTAATTCAACACCCTCTTTTAAAAAGGGAGCAATATCAAGTCCAATGGAGGAAGGGATTTGATCAAAGTAAATCAGCTAGTTAATTGCAACTTTAAGAAAAAAGTCAAAGTCTCCTATGGTTTTCACTGTTAAAACATTGCTGGTTTAAATCTCACTGCTACCAAGTCAATTCCGAGTTACAGTGACTAAAAGAACTGCTCCTTTGGCCTTCCAAGACTTAACAGCCTCATCTTTCTCCCTGGGAGCAGCAACTGTATTTGAACCCCAAACCTTGAGTTAGGAGCCCTGTGCTTATGCCACAGTGTCACCAGGGCTCCTTCATTACTGGTTTAAATGTATAACATCAAATCTTCAAAGAGAATTTCCCACTACGGGAACCTTCCTTCCTAAACACTGACCTGCGTCCATTGGTCTGGAAATACACAGACATCTCTTAGGGGTCAATCCCAGGCTATGTAAGGTTCAGGGAAAAAGAAGAGGCTTCAAAAGGTTCGTGGAAAATGTACATTCTCCTTCAATTCCGTTTTATCACGAACTTTTTGAAGCTCCTTCGGATGTTGGTCAGGCTGTCTTTAAGGAAAGGTGCCCTGAAAGAGGAAATGAGAATCAGGTTCTCAAGAGCTGGCAGAGGCATCAGAGGTGCCAACGTAATGTTAACTAACAAATAAGCCGGTGTCCGACACACACACACACACACACACACAGAGAGAGAGGAGTGTAATGAGTCTGGGCAAGGTCACATAGTCAAACTGGCAGAGGAGATTGGTCCCCAGGCTTGGGAGCCTCGCAAAGATGTAGTCATGGCCTCCTGATGTAATGATGGCCTCCTGATTAGGGACATCCCTCCGTATGCCAACAGGGCTGCCTCAGTGTCCTGGTCTAAACACCGTTTACACACGGAACCCGGGAAAGTCGTGACACCTGGTGTCAGAGGTCGCCCCCAGATGCGGTAGAGGCCCAAGCCCGCAGGGGAGAAGTCCGAGCCTTCTCTGGGGCGGGCCTGCCTCAGGAAGGTAGCAAACCCCGCAGGCAGGGCCCAGAAGGCCAGCACCGCGGACGGGCCCCCTGCTCTCCCGGGGTGCCAGGCCCGTGGGGCCCGGGCCTGCGGGTCCCGACAGCGGGGCGCCGCGCCTCCCGCAGCCCCTCCAGCCCGCCGCCCGCCCCCAGCCCACGGCCGCGGCCTCACCTGAGCGGGGTTCCGGCTGTTGTTGTGGTTGAGAGGGAGGAAGGGAGGGAGGGAGGAGCGGAACCCGACCGGCGCTTCCCGCGGGCCCCGCCGCCGCCGCGCTTCCGCTTCCGCCGCCGCTCGGGCATTTCCGTAACCTCGGCGTCCCGTGGAGCCGGCGGCGGGCGTCCATCTTGGGTGTGGAAAGGCGGCATCTTGCGCAGGCAGCCATGTTGAGGGTGGCGTCACGTGGGTCTCCGGGACCGGATCTTGCTCCCACGTGACCGTGTGGGAGGCCCGGAAACGTCCCGGTCCTGACGGTGGGTGGATGGGTCCTTCGCTGCGCTGCGACCATGTACCCTGGAGTCACCTGCAGTCTCGCGTTTCATAATTCCTAAAAGAATACGTTCTCATAGAAGCTTTTTCAGAAATGATTCAACGGAAAAAAGGAGGTGGAGGGGAGGCAGGCAGTTAAAGATGTTAACATTAAGCCTTTAGTGTTAGGACTTTGCTTGTAATAAACAGTATTGTTCATTTTCCAAAAGTTTGTAATCAGTGTCGCCCTACAACGTTGTCTTGTGGGCAGGAATGAGCTTAATCTTTGACTCATGGGAAAGGAAATATATAACGTCACTCGGGATCATTGTGATTTTCACAATGGAATAGCGCAATGTGATTACTTGAGTTGCCCGGATTGGCTCTTGCTATGACGTGACAGTGTACGAGGCGCTGAACGACCAGCTTTCTGTCTGTGGCTCAACCAATGCTAGTTTCTTTGGCCTCGTAGGCATGGAAGGAGCCCTGGTATGGTTATTAGTTATGCGTCGGGCTGTCATCCTCAAGTTCAGATACTCGAGACCACCAGGCACTCTGGGAGAAAGGCCAGCCATTCTACTACAAAGAGTCTGAAACTCGGGCAAGTCTGTCCTGCACTACAGAGTCGCTCTAAGGGCATGGCTGGAAGGCAGTGAGTTTGGTTTTGATTTTCCTATAGCATGTGAAACCTGGACCTTGAAAAAAGAACAACCAAGAAGATCCAATTGCTTGAAATATGGGGATGGCGAAGAATACTGAAAGTACCACGGACGGCCAGAGGACCAAACGAACAACAAATCTGGCAAAAGTCAAGCTGTCATACTTCATAGAGAGCCCATACTTTGGGCATGTAATCAGGAGAGACTAGTTCCAGGGGAAGTACATCCATCATGCTTGGTAAAGGAGAAGGGCAACAAAAGAGAAGAAGGCCCTCCATGAGATGTATGAACACAGTGACTGCAACAATGGGCTCAAGAATATTAACAATTGTGAAGATGCTTCAGGACTTAGCATTGTTCCATTTTGTTGTGAATAGGGGCGCTACGGGTCTGAACTAACTGGAAGGTACCGTTAAAAACAGGGTTTATCTGGTCCTGGTGTTAGGGGTTCTATGTTGTACTGATAACTGCAAGGTCAACAGTTCAAAACCACCAGCTGGTCTGGGGAAGAAAAGTGAGGTTTTTTTCTTTTCCCTTCAAGAGTCACAGTCCCGAAAAGCTACAGGGGCAGCTCTACCCTCTCCTATAGAGTTGATATGAGTCAGAATCTATTCCATGGCCGTGAATTTGATTTGGTGGGACGAGGGTTTATTTGAACAACTTCTTTCAGAAAAACAAGAATCCCCAGGGTATAGCATCTCTTGAAGTTTAAGAAGACTGGAGAGGAGAGAGTAAAACCTTAACCCCTGGCTTTCCTTAACATCATGTACCCCACTTTTTTGAGATGAGGGGCCATTGTGTCTAGGTGGTCTCTGGTCTAACCTTCTCCTTCATTTGCACAAATCATCAGTCATAGTGCAGAGGTTTTAAAATAAAAACACCTCAACTGATCAGGAAATTCCAAATGTTTAGACTTTTCATCAGTTATAAAAAGGGCAAAGATTATTTACTTTTTGGTGAAATTAATGTACAAAGGGGATTCTTTTGCACAATTTCTGTACCAAAGAGGGTGGGAGGGGAAAGATTCTGGTTCACTACTTTTATTTTGGGGGGTGGTTGGTTTTTTGTCTGTTTTTGGATATTTTCCACAATGTCAGCCACCTCTGAGTTCCTAAGCACTCAGAGCAATCTGTCAGTTTGGGGCTCAATTTCTGTACTAGTTTTCTCAAGGTCGTCCTTGTGACTATTGTATATTTTGAGTGCCATCCAACTCAGTGACTTCCAGCACCCTACCTGTTTTATAATCTATTGTGTCATAATCAGACTTACTGCCTTCATGTGGATGCCAACTCACAGTAACCCTATAGGACAAAGTAGAACTACCCCTGTTTCTGAAACTGTCTGTCACTTTTCACAACAGCTAAAAAACCCCATCTTTCTCCCTGTTTCATAACAAACATTCTCAAATTCACATTCACAACCATCGAGTCCATTTCCAGCTCACAGTAACCCTACAGGGCAGGGTAGAACAGTGAGTTTCCAAAACGATAACTCTTCATAGGAGTAGAAACCTTGTCTTTCTCCTAAGAAGCAGCTTCAAGCTTCCCCCTTGTGGTTAGCAGCCCAAAGTGTCACCATTACATCACCAGGGTCCCACACTCCAAAGCATAGTGATTTAAAATAACGACATATGATTTGAACTGAATCTTAGGTTGACTGTCCCAGGTGGGCAGTCCTAACTTTGGAGCTCTTAAACATGCCCGGTCAGATGGAGACAAAGACTGCAGGCACCTTTAGGCTCAATGGACAGACACAACACTGTTGGCAGTTGGAGCTAGTTGCCCTCTAGGGAGGAGTTAAGCTGCTACCCCAAAGGTTGCACACCAGATTTGATTTGACACACACACAAAAAAATGTGGCAGTCTGTGCCTGTAAAGATTACAGCTTTGGGTGCCCACTGGGAGAAGTTCTATTGTACCCTGTCAGGTCATTATGATTCAGAATAGACCCAATGGCAATGGGTTTTATGGATCTGGGCTCTTTAGGGGCTCCATGGAAGCTGTCCATCAGAGCACCTGCATGTTGCTTGTGCCTCTAGTTTAGGATTCTCGCAGCAGGTTGTGTGGGCTCTTTTAGGAAAGAGTCTGGGTACACAGGACAGAGAGTGAAATAGTACATGCAAGTAGTACAGGAGGAAAGTGCGGCGCTTATATGACCTCGCTTTGGAAGTTCCAGGATTTATTTTCATCATATTTTGTTGCTCCAACATGTCAATAAGCCAGCACAGATTCCAGGGAAGGAGCTTTTGACTGTACTCCCTAAATAAAGGAGCATCAGAGAAACTCTATTTTTTAATTCACCACATTTGCTTAGGGTTTCAGAACATGAGATACTGTTTTTAGTATACTCTCTACAAAGTTTGCTGTCATTATTTGCTCAAAAGTCTCTTCTCCAGCTGTCTCTGGAGACTGGAAATTTCAAACACTGAATTCTTAGTAAATAATGTTTCTTAAATTCATTTTCATCTGTGACACAGTTGGAAAGAGGACTTAATACTCTTAAAGTCACAAAGTAGCTGATAAAACTACTTGATTTGCTTATGAGCTTGCATGTTTTTATTTAATCACAGAATTGGATCCCTCCAACTACACAATGACATTGGCTTTAACTACAGCTGAGCGATTTGAGAATCCAGGAATGAGTCTGAGTCTTCTGTAGCAGCTTATTTAAAGCGCAATGTGTTCCTTTTTTGACCTCAATGCAGGAGAGGAAAGCATCTAAGAGCATAGGTTCCTTCTCCTGAAAGTACTCAGGCAAGAGATTCCTCTGGTGATTCCTACTGGGAACTAAGAATATTAACTTAATTTTTTCTTTGAAAGATTTAAAGCAAAGAAATATAAAAGACAGAAAAAATACAAGCCAACAAGAAGGCTAAGAGGAAATGGAAACACAAAGAATTCACAAACAGATTAAAAGCAATTTAAAGATAGAAGACCTGGGTTCCCATTTGTTTGAATCAGAAAATGGAAGAAGCTCCCTTCCTTGAAGAAAGTTTAACATCTGAGCAAGCTATTGCAAGAGGATCTTTCAAATACATTGAAGAATGAAGTCTGATATCACCTCAAGGAATCTTTGAAATAAATGAGTGTTGGAAAATTAGAAAAATATGTCTTGTTAGTGGCAGATAAAGATACTTCAGTGATGATGACTCCATATCTCCTATGAGCCTTTGACTGAGTATGAGGATCCAGCTCTTGAACATAGTGAGGATATGCTATCAAATTGGTAGAGGATAATTCCTTCATAATAATTTGTTAATTTTCCAAAGAAGAAGAAGGCAACTTTAAATGATGATAATATAGAAGATAATCTGGCTCTCACAAGAAATTAATAAGTGGCTAAAATAAAAATTCATCTTCAAAGCCTCCTAAGTTTGCTGTATGTGGGGTTTTATACAGAGACTTGCAGTGTCCAAATCAAACACAAGGTGGGGGGGGGGGGTTTAGGTACCATTGAATCAGTCCTGACCCATAGCAACCCTATGCAAAACAGAACAAAACACTGCCTGAACCCATTGTTGCAGCCAGGGTGAATCCATCTTGTTGAGGGCCTACCTCTTTTTTACTGCCCCTCCACTGTACCAAGCATGATGGCCTTCTGCTGGGACAGCTCTCTCCTGCCACTCTGTTCCATGTATGTAAGACGAATCTGACCATCCCTGCCACTGTGGAGCACACTGGTCATGCTTTTTCCAAAACAGATAGGTTTGTCCTTTGAGCAGCTCAGGGCACTTTCAATATTCTTCTCTAGCATCACCATGCAAACGCTCAGATGCTTCTTTTGCTTTCCTATTCGATGATCAACCTCCACATGCATCTTGGGCAATGGAAAATACCACGGTTTGAGTCAGGTATACCCTTAGTCCTCAAAGTAGCATCCTTGCTTTTCAACACTCTAAGGAAGTCTCTCATATCGCGGATTTACCTAATGCAATACGTCTTTTCATCTCTTGACTGCTGCTTCTATGAGCATTGAGTGTAGATCCAAATAAGACAAAATTCTTGACAACTTCAACCTTTTCTCCATTTATCATGATGTTACCTATTGGTCCCAGTGTGATCAATTGTCTTATACTGAGTTGCAATCCATCCTGAAGGCTGCAATCCTTGATCTTCATCAGCAAGTGCTTCAAATCCTCCTGACTTTCAACAAGCAAGATAAATGATTCATCTTATATGCTGGCTCCTTTATGACAGTTCCTCTATGGGGCATTATTGGAGGGACTGTGTCCACTCATGAGAATGTATATTAAGATTTATGTATATCTCGTAACTGTGAGAGCTTTACCCCACCTGAGTCTGCTTCCAGACCAACAATTATGAGCATGGATGATTTAGCTGCATTACATTTTCATCCAGTCCCTCAGTTTACTACACTCCTGCAGGTGTCCAAAGCTGTGACTCTTTAAGGTCTTAGAGCAGCCAGTGGTTTTGAATGATTGGCCTTGGAACTAGCTTCAAAAAGGCTCCCGTTCAGTTATACCAATAATGTTGTAAATAATACTGTTATAATTTAATGTAGAAAGATTTTACAAAACAAGTTTTGGTTAAAACTACTTCCATCAAGTCAATTCTGACTCCTAGTGATCTTACTCGACAGAGTAAAATTGGCCCTTTAGGTTTCTGAGAAAAACTTTACATCTTTCTCCTGTGGCACATATGGTGGGTTTGAACCACCCACCTTGCAGTTAGTTTGCAGCCCAATATGCAACCCACTATTCCACTCACTGCCATTGATTTGATTTGATTCTGACTCATAGTGTCCCCTTCTGGCAGACTAGAACTGTGGGTTTCCAAGAGAGCCCTGCTGGCCTCGCGGTTGCATATTGCGCTGCAATCTGTAGGAGAAAAATGAGGCTTTCTCCTCCCATAAGCAGACACAGTCTCGAATTACTATGAGTCTGCATCTACTCAAAGGCAGTGAGTTTGGGTCTTGTTTTATTTTGTGTTTGGAGATCTTTACAGGCATAGGAAGCCTCACCTTTCTTCTGTAGAATGGCTGGTAGTTTTGAACTACTAACCTGTGGTATGAGTTGGGGGGGCCAGCCCCCCACCACTAGTCACGGGTTTAGTAAGCACAATTGTATCGTTGATATATATGTATTTATATTATATTACATTATATTATATTTCATAGTCATCAAGAGCATGAGAGATAAAAGAGATATTGCAATAATGGAGTCAGACACATTTCATAGTAGCATGCTCACCTCAGCCCTGCTTGATTGTCCACATGGAGAGAGGGGGAAGGGAAGGAGGGCAAGGGAACAAGGGAGCGAGGATGGGAGAGGAGAGGAGGAGCCACTCGAGAAAGATCTCTGTTGCTAACCCAAGCCTATATACCTTTGGGGGCATGCAAGCCCACTAATTACAGGTAAAGACATATGTCACAGGAAGGGGTTGCACAATAGGATATACAACAATGAGAGGGATATACATGCAACAGGAAGAGGAGAGATTGGGGTATACATGTGACAAGATCGGTGGATCCTAGAATTAGGATGGCAGCTTAACTTTGAACTATTCTCTGAATCTCCATAGGAACCATTATCAGTAGGATGTGAACTCTGCCTATAGGAGCCAAATTGATGACTGCAGGCCTGTCCATTGTCCTTAACTGGGGGGGGGGGGGGAGCAAGCCCAATGCAGTTTGGCCCTCAGGGAGGATACCTGCAAGCAGTGTCCTAAGTCTAACATATTTGGGGGAGACGACTTGGGAGAAATCTTTCTGTTTCCCACACTAACCTTGCAATTAGCAGTCCAACACGAAGCCCACTAAGGCACCAATAAGGTTCCTAATTGTGTGTATGTGAGTGTGGTTAGAAATCATATAATCTATGAACCCCCAATAAAATGATTTTAAAAAAACACACAAAAGAAATCATATAATCTAAGAAATGTAAAGTGTAAGCAATTTACAACCATATTTTCCACATATTTTTCTCAGACTGAAATTGATAACAGACGTCACTATAACTATGGATTCTGTAAGGTCTGCTGCAGGGGGAGGGGGAGAGGGTGGGGGAGGGGCACCATGAGTTACTTCCCTCAGCAACACCAACCCTGATGAGTCTTACTGTGTCTTCCTCTCACTAATTACTGTTTGAAAATTTCTAAGCCTGTTCTCTTGAGAAAAGGGAGTAGAGAAATGACACTTTAGGAAATCAAGTAGTTTTGTTAGGCAGCTTAGCCTAGGGAATTGGGAAGTTCATTTAAGCATGCCCAGGAGAGCCAGCATAGGACAAAACTGGATTTTCCCACCGATGGGAGTTATACCTGGAGCAGCCCACCTGGGCCAGGTGATTGCAATTCAGCCAATGGGATTGACCTGGGGTCGTTCACCACGCCCTCCCCCACCCCAACCCCACCCCCCCCACCCCAGGAACCCTTGAAAAGGCAGGGACTAGAAGGGAGAGGGGCTTGTCTGGTCACCTTCGTGGGAAGAGAGAGATCCTTGTGTCACCCGGAGCAGTCTCTGCCAGGCCGCATGGTCAAAGGAATCCTATGGGTGCCACGTAAAACCTGAAGCTTCTTTTAACTCTCATTAAATTCACTTGATCACAAGCCCGGCTTCGGCGTGAAATCTTTCTCCCACGGAGCCAAGGACCAAGGTTGGAATTTAGCCCGGAGAGAGAAACCTTACAGTTTGAAATCCCAAGAAGTTCAATAACCATCAACCAAGTAGTCAGCCCACATCAACTAAGACGTTGTGAGAAAGCAGAGAATCTGTTAGCCACCAGGGCCACAGAGATGACTGGGAAATAGTCTCTGCTCTCAGAGACCACACAGGCTGACAAAGAAAGGGTGCGTGCAAAGAGCAGTTCTGTGAGGGAATGGGATGCCAGGATGCCACGTTGTGTTGGGCTGGGCTGTCTAGAGACACTCCTCTATGTATACAAAGAGCTTTATATCAAGAAATCACCTTATAGAAAGCAGGCATCCAGGCCCAGTTTAACTTACGTGCACAGGCCTGGTGTAGCCAGAGCACTCTTCAGGCTCATGCCGTTGGAGGTTGATGAAGCAGAAAGATTACAGGCTGGTGGGTGCAGCATCGCCTGGGTCAAAGGTCAGTGGAAACATGGCAGGGTCCTGCCAGTTCTCACAGTCAGTAGGTCAGTAGGTCCATATGGAACCCCACCTGGAGACAGCCACAGAGTCCCAGTGAGGAAGGAGGAGAAACAGGCAGAGGGAGAAAGAAGAGATCCCCAGGGTCTCACTTACAAAAGACAACACCTCCCAGGAGGAATCAGCAGGCTGTGACCTGAGTGACAGGTTGGACTCACCCCTCCACAAGTGCCCACAATCTAACAAGGAGCTCTGCACAGAGAATGACCCGCTTAGGGAGACACTCTGTGCAGCTACACGTGAAAGGAATCCAAAGACCCTCCTTAGAGCTCACTTCCTGAAAGAAATATGGTCAGAGTGCTCCTTCGAATCAAGGATGGCAAGACTTCACGCCATATACTTTGGCCATGTTATCAGAAGAGACCAGAAGGACATTCTGCTTGCTAAAGGTGAAGACCAGCAAAAGAGAGGAAGACCTTTGGCAAGACGGACTGACACAGTAGCTGCAACAACGGACTCAAACTTGGCAAAAAGTGTGAGGCTGGCCAGAACCAGGCAGTGTTGATTTCTGTTGCATATCAGAATCCACTCAAAGGTACCACCTAACTGCAATTAAAACAGCCCTTCCCTGAAATTTTCTGTACTCTTACGCAGTCAAAATAGTGTTTTGGGCCTCCTTGGTTCTTAAACCAAAATGTTGCTTTAAGTGTTTTCTTGGTCCAAGGAACAAAAAGAAATCTGAAGGGACCGATCAGACTTTTAGAGTGGAGGAGTTAAGGTTACCCAATGCAGTTTTCTTAGGACAGCCCTTGGTGCCATTGAAGAATGAACAGGTACATCGCCATGATGGGGGGAGTGGGGAGGGAAAATCCCCTGTACAAGTTTTAATTACTGGCCTTTTAATTACTGATACAGGTCTTAATTTTCTGAACCGTTTTGCATCCGTTAAGAGAAAAATCGATTACGATTTTGCTTGGAAGTCCCAAAGAATAGTCACCACAATCTTCTGAACTGACTTTTGCGCCTTGAATTTCGCTGGTCCAGAAGAGACCCCAGAAGCCACTGTCACGTGTGAATCTTTTCTAAGAAAGCATCCTAAGGAAATCAAGACAGGTGTTATTGCATAGACCTTGTCTGCAGCCATCCACTAATCGCAGAGAAACGTTGGGATATTTAAGTTGTGTGTCAACCTGCTTGGGTCAGTATCCTCAATAGTTTGCCAGTTGATGCCTTCTCCATGATGTGACCAAACAGCATAAACAGCTTTAGTTAGTTTATTGTATCAACCTGGCCGATAAACACATGTGGGGTTAATTGAAGGGCAGAGGGATAAATGACACGTGAACCTTGCCTCTCTAGGTTTCAGGGTGCAGCTGCATTGGTCAGTTCACTGCTTTAGCTGTCAGGGCTCACTTCCTGCAAGATATTCCTGCAAGACATTCCTGAGGAGAAGCCGCATGGACGTACCTTGATGCAGCTCTGGGTGCTGGTGTGTGGAGACCCCTTGCCAGCACTGAGATGCTTACACGTTCACTGACTCAATTTCCCTCCTGCGGCTGGCATCATTGCATCTGTTTTGTGAGATGGTGTTGGACATATGAGTTAATGGGTTAATGTTGGACTCAAGGGCTTGGGCAGCACTGGGTTGGGATGTTTTCTTGATGCACACGTAACCTTTATATAAAACTCTCTCTTATACATGAGTTTTTGTGGATTTGTTTCTTTAAAGTACCCAGACTAACACATTCTGGTACCAGGAGTGGGGTACTGGAGAAACAAATCATAAGATGGAGAGTAGATGTTTGTCCTCTCCCTCATGGTAGTTTTTCTTTTCTAGCCAGAGGTCAGATAAAGCCACATTATTTACTCCGTTGTTTTCTGGGGAAAACATGGGAAGTAGCGAAATAGAAAGTTTGTAAGCCCATTTGCTTTCCACCATTAAAATTTTATCTTTAGATGAATTTAGGCAATGCCTACAAAGAAAGCTTTGAAAACATATGCCCCACCCAGTGCTTTGAAGTACTCAGGAACCAATGGTCTTTGTCAGAAGCTGAAAAAAATCTAGGACTGGATGTTAAAGGGAGCCTGAGAGCAGGCTGAAATGCTTGCTAGGAGACCACTTGGATCTACTTGTTGAGTGGAAGTGGGAGAAATGCAGCAATAAAGATACGGGTTGAGTTTGGCCACTGACACCTGTGGACTAGGTTTGCAGGAAAAAGAGATGAGAGTGGGTTGACTGGTCTAAGGTTCATGACTTAGTACAAAGGGGCTAGGCTTCTTGAGTATTGGTGAGAGCCCATGGTCTAAAGGCAAGGTGACCAACGGGCACCCGGTGGAGGCTGAGTAAGGCTGCCGACAGTGAGTTGACAAGAACCTGACCAGATGGAGATTTTTGAGCCTGTGAACTGATGCATATTGTTGCTAACTTTATGAATGGCCTTTCCGGATTTGACTTTGCTGATGGATGCAGACTTCACAAGGTTCCACTGGACTGTCTCCTCAGAGCACTGGGTTGATGTAAGTGTGCAGTATATAAATTGGATATGCAAAATTGGGGGATAAAGGCATGAAGTGGTTGGCTTACAAACTTTCATAGGTGGGGGGAATATATTCACAGGATTATAGGATTAAGGTGTAAGTGTTACTTAATTGCAATTGTGAAGCTAAAGAATTATGAACAGGAGTCAAGTTGGCAAGGGGTGGATTGAGTTAGTTAGTTTATTGTGCCAACCTGGCCAATAAACACATGTGGGATTAATTGAAGGGCAGAGGGCTAAATGGCTCAGTGAACCTTGCCTTTCTAGTTCTTGTGTTTCTCGCTTTCTGATGGTCGGACTAGGGTGCAGCTGCCTTAGTCAGTTCCTTGCTTTAGCTGGCAAGGCTCACTTCCTGCAAGACATCCCTGAGGAGAAGCAAGATGGAACTACCCCGATGCAGCCCTGTGTGCTGGAACACCCATGAGGAGCTCCCTGCCAGTGCTGAAATTCTTACATGGTCACTGATTTGGCTTTCTTCCTGCAGGCGGCATCATTGCGTCTGTTTTGTGAGATGGAGGATGATGTTGTGGATTGGTGTTGGACATGTGGGTTAATGTTGGACTTGTGGGTTTGGGCAGCACTGGGTTGGGATGTTTTCTTGATGCACACTTAACCTTTATATAAAATTCTCTCTTATACATGAGTTTCTGTAGATTTGTTTCTCTAAAGTACATGGACTAACACACAGCTCCATGATAGAACCTGCTGTGAGCAGCCAAGCAGTTGTAAGAGAGGGGTGATTAAAGGGATGGGGGGCCTTACTCCTACGTAAGTAGGTGTGCTAGAGCACTTCTTTCCTTCTCAATGGTCTGGGGCCTGCATCTGATTCTTCAACTTCCAGTTCTTTGCACTTGAGCCAATGACCTGCCCTGTTGTCTGTCGACTCTGGGAGCCATCCAACCTGCCACCACCTTTGCATCTGCCCACCATGGTCTTCCTGTTTCATCAACCCTGGAAGTTATGTGAATCAGGAAAAACCTCGTGTGTAACATCTTGAAATGCATTGGATTTCCTCTCTTCTACAACGATATCAGCCACTTCCTTGATATAGATTTGTTTCTTTTTACATATGTAGACATCACTCAATTTGCTTCTCAATTAGGATGATGTTTGGCTGAACCTCTGAATTGCTTTGGATCCATGGTGCTTCTAGGTAGACTTTTCTCTGTTACCCTACACCTTTAGGAAACATTTGCTGCTTCCAGTAACCTTAAAAGTGCTTGAGGAATGAAGGAAATGGGTAAAATTTAGCATGTATCACAAGTCAGAAATTTTAAAAAGTGAGAAGAGGGAGTCATGTCCAATTATGAAAAAATTACGGATACAATTCCAGTACCAACTGTGAGAAAATCAATTTTCTAGGATCCTCAGAAATGGAGAGATCACCTGTCTTGCCTTTGTGTTTGAACTGGAAACCCAAGTCATTTTGTTCAAGTGTGAAACAAAGGGTGTCTCCTAGACTGCTTGGATCTCTGGGTAGCTTTACTTTCTTTCTTCAGGATGTTTCTTCTCTAGGGAATACCATAGGCTGCTATGATAGAAATCAGCAAAAGAGCTAACTGCAGTTGTTATTTAACATCAACATGATTTCAACTTATGGAAACTCCATATGTGTGGAGTAGGGTTTTCAAGGCTGTCAACTTTAATAAACACATCAGCACGTGTCCCTTTGAGGAGCCCCTGGGTGATTTTGGTTAGAAGTCTCATGTTTAATTGTTTATGTCACTCACAGATTCCCATTAGTTTGTAGCAGGCTTTAGGATAGCTAGGAAAAGAAAAAGATGGTAACCAGAGTATCTAGATATGATAATACAGAAATGCTTGTTGTCTTCTTGGGTCTACATTACATTTTTCTTTCTGGCATGAGGGCATCAATATTCCTATGGAAAATAATCCTTAATTCTCTTCTAGCCCTTGCAGTAGGGTTGACCTGCCCTGAGCTACTTCCCCAAATGCACTGCTATTGAGTCAAGTCCAACTCTGATCCCAGAGTAGAACTTCTGATAGGTTTTCTGAGACTGTGAATCTTTAAGGGAGCAAGGAAGCCTCATAATTCTCATTTGAGCCTGACTGTAGTCCTAACAACTGGTTCAGGATAATTTTCTTCTTTAAAGTGCTACAAATACACCTTGAACCATTTGTAAAGGTGTTGGGAAAAGAAAGTTCTCTCTTCTACTGAAATTATACTTCTAGAGGCTCCAAAAATTACGATAGGATCATAGGTGAATTGGGCCAGCTTGAGGATGAAGATAGCATGCAAGAAAACATCGTGATGTCTACAGAGGCCATTACAGACATAGAAAACTAATTTATTTCCTTCTGCTTCTTTATGAGTTAACAAACTCCCAACTTCCTGCTCAATTAAGAAAAGCAAGAGGCTGGGGGGTCATAGAACCATCTAGAATCAGTTCTGGCCTGCCAGTTATACACAGAAGTGATCAATGTGTCCTCTACCTAACATTTTGATGTCAAAAGACAAAAGCCACACTTCATCAGTGCCTGAGACATGGGCAAAGTGCCGTCTTTGGGAGTCCTTCTTCTCAACTGAAGATATGCAGACAACTGGCCCTTGTGTTGAGACACACTAAGGAACACTAATCAGAAGCTTTGCCATAATAATAATAACAATAATAATAATAATAATAATAAAAAACTACTCCTTTTGCTTTAAATAATTTTCTCTATAGCCATGTTGACTAAGATCTGGAAGACTATAGTAATATTGTTTTTGTGAGCCAGGTAGGAGACCATAGTAATGGTTGGGTGCTTTTGAGATGGAGAGAAATTTCTGGCAACATTTTTTGAGACTCTGAATTAAAGACCCTTCTGGGCTTTTATTTTACAGAACTCATGGTATCTTCTTCATTCTCCTCCCCTTATTTCTTTAGTAACTTTGATTTCTTGTGGAAACTAGAGACCCCTGATCCATACCAAACCCCATTTTGGTCAAGTTTTCCCCCCAACTCATACTGACCTTATCACCTAGAGTAGAAAGTATCCCAGATCGTTTCCAAGGTTATAAATCTTCACAGAAGCACGCTGCCACATTTTTTTGCTCAATGAAGCACCTGATGGGTTTTAGCCTCCAATCGTTTTTTTAAATTGGGAATTCTTACAGATATTATAACAATTAGATCAAGTATAGTTGTACAATTGCTGCCACCATCATTTTCAAGACATTTTCTTTCTTCTTGAACTCTTTAATATAATCTTCCCTTTATCTCCTCCTTAGCCCACACTACCCTCAAGAAATCATATTATATTATTATTATTTTTCCATATCTTACACCATCAATATATCAATTCACCTACAATTCTCTTATTTGCTCCCCTTGAGTGAGTTGATGAAATCATCATTGCTATCAACTCCACCTTCCCCCATCGCTCCTAAGGGAGTCATTGCTCACATTACTGTTTCTGAAGAGTTATCTATCTTGGCTTTCAAGCATTGAACCCTTTGGCTAGTAGCCAAGACCTTACCCACAGAAGCACCAGTGCTTCTTACCTGATCAATCCACTAATTAATTGCCATTGAGTAGATTCTGACTCATGGTGAAAGAGTAGAATTGTCCCTGTGGGTTCTTGACCCTGTAGATCTTGATGGGAGCAGAGAAACTCATCTGACCTCCACAAAAAGCGGATGTGTTTGAACTGCCACCACAGCTCCTTTCCCAGTCAATACTATGCTGGTGGAAAGTGCAGTGTTATTTTCCTAAGAAAGCTTAGCATAATACAGGAGGCTTTCCCACTAGGGGGTGTAGTTTACTCATGCACTAAGAGCAAGCATTGTTCAGAATGGGAGTGTCAGCAGGAGTTTACATTCAAAGAGGCCTGTGAGATTGTACAAGGTTCCAGCCATAGAGTTCATATTCCTGAAAGGAACCCTGTTTAAGAGGACTGGGAAAACCGCCAGATGACCAAAGCATGATTACAGGTATAGGTAAACAAATGGGAATCCGATGCCAGGTGGGGACCATCTTAGGCATCAACCTTGAAAATAAAAGGAAGGCAGGAATGAGAGAGAAGTTGTTCCATCCATAACAAATGTGATTGGGATGTCCTGCCTGGATTGCTGCATTGAGAAAGATTTTGAAGCTATATCTAGTTCAGTAGAAATGGGTCAAGATGGAGTTTTGGTGTCTAATGTGCTAACCAACCACAAGTTAAGTGGTTCAAACCTACCACCGACACAACTGGAAGCCCTATCATTCTGTTGAGTCACTTCTTCACTCTGTGTAACGGCCCAGTGCATTGCAGGGCCTTAGCCCACACAACACTAATAATTCTGTTCCAGCATTGCCACAAGCAAAATGCTACTTCCTCCATGTTTTAAATGTCTCTGGAAGTAGCCCTGATAGTGTAGTGGTTACGTGTTAGGCTGTTAACCGCAAAGTCAGAAGTTCAAAACCACCTCTGCTCCTCGGGAGAAAGACAGGGCTTTCTACTCCCATGAAGCATTACATTCTATGAAACTCACAGGGGGGTAGTTCTATTTGTCCTATTGGGTTGCTAGGAGTCAGAATCCACTCAATGGCAGTGAGTTGGCTTGGTTTCAAATCTCTAGGTTAGGCCAAGAATTACTTGAATTTACTTCAGAATTGAACTATAGCTTCTTAGATCAACCAAAACCAAAACCGATGAACTCTTTCATTTCTAGATCCTGAGGCCAAATTGAGCTTGCAGATGTAAAGCTCAAATGTAAAAAGGGGAGTTGCAAGCTAAGGGGAAATAAACTTATGATGACAGACTCAGGAACAACTGGACAGCAAGTACAACAGAATGTGTGATGGAGGAAAGGGTGGAGTGCGTCTCAGCTGTGGGTCACGCACGGGTCATCCTGTTGACCATCAGTGTCACTTGCAGTGCTCTCACTCTGCCTTGGGATTCTCTTTTCTGTTGGCCTGTCTGTGATCAGGACAGGGGATTTCCATGCAGGTTACAGGCATGGAATGGTTACAAGTTAGGGAACGGTCCTCCAGCTTGTCCCTCTGAATCTGCTACATAATGATTTCCTTAAATTGTTTCTATAACAAGGTAGTATATTAGTGAATGGATAGAATCATTTCTGTCATTTTATGTGTCTCCAAGAATCATTTGTTTTTGTGTATTTCAAATCCCTATAAATCCCCCTGGAGGGAAGAGTGGAGGAAAGGGATTGAGCAGCATTTTAAAATTCAGCATCTGTCAATGTCCTCCATCAGAGACCATCAGGGACATAGATGTAGTTGAAGAAACCGGTTATGTTCATGCTTATGACAGGAAAGGAGAATGCACACACCATCGGAACCACAAGCTGGTCAGACCAAGAAAGGACTTATAGGCTTTGCGATTGGGTAACATAGGGGTGGGTTTGAAGAGGAGGACCCTTTCCTTGAATTGGATACCATCCAGAAGTGGAAGTAATTCTGTAATTAAGCATCTCAAGAAATTTTTATTCAAAGGAAGGAAGGAAAGAACTGCCTAAGGCTAAAGTTGTAAATTAACTTAGAACCCCATGTCACTTTTACTAGTTTGGATAATGGAACATGTGATTTTTTAAAATAATTTTTGTATTGTGAATTAGGTGAGGGGTTTACAGTTGAGGCTTTCACCTCTGCATTCAACAGTTGAAAGCATTCATCAACACCTGTGTCATGTTTGATATGTTGTGGTGTGGACAACCTTGATGCTGTGCCTGTGTTCAGATACTGTATGGAAAAGTTTTCATTTTGACTCATTATGATCAGTTTAGCCTTTACAGATCCTGAGGCTCGGTGGAATTGCATATATTGAACAGGAGAACATGTAAATCCAGCTGTGCATAGAAGACTCACCCACAGCAAAACTATGGTTTGCTGGCTTTTCTGCCACCTTTCATCAGACTGGTGAATCATTTATGTTCTTGCTCTGTCCCTGGATTGTAAACAGCGCAAGAGCACAAACCTGCTTTGCTTACCAGTGGGTTTCCAGAGTCTGGCTCAGTCTTTCATTGATCTAAGTTCTCCATTTTTACTGAATAAATGCGTTTTCTAATTAATTCATTAAAAAAGTGAGTTTCTTCACAGAGATTACCTTATATTCAAGTCTATACTTCTAGAATTACATAATATTCTCACCTCATTCAATATTCTCAAGTTAAAGGGGCACTTTTCTTACCATGTGATTAAAAAAAACAAAACAACAAGAAATAATGGAGTATTTCACTTTATGAATAAAATATAGTGCTCAATTCCAAAGGTTTGACACCTGAGGAACAAAGAAAACCAGAGTCACGTTCAAGATTTAATTGGCGTCTTTCTGCATTTTCCAGCGTATTTAATTTCAAGAGTGAATTGCAAAGCTCTAAGACAAATTGAAATAAATATTAATAAGTCATTGGTATCAAGTAAATGATCTTTTCTTCCCAGCTTAATTGAATTATAATTGTAATGTTGAGGAGAGAGGGGTCTGGATTTGAAAACTTAACATATATATCACTCAAAACTGTAAAGAATTGTTTCTCTCTCACGAATCCCTTCTAAACTAGAGACCCCCCCTCCCTTGGTAGTCACAGTGAAAAATTATAGGAGCTTTTAGTAAATCTGTCAACTGGTAAACTCAGAAGCAGAGCAAAGGGAAAGAAAAGCAACTTAAAATAGATATTTCTCAAGAGTAATGGCAATATATAGCTATATGATTCCAAACTCTTTTAATACAATTGCCTGCATAGTCTTAGCTTTTTCAATACCTGAGAGTGCCTACAGGTGGATAACACTCAATAAGCTTCATTTACCTGTCCAATAATTCTAATACGAGTTATCAAAATATCAGATAGTCAAATATCAGATAGTCAAATCTTTGATGACATTTTGATCTGCTTCCCTAACTCCTACATGAAATTTATTATGAGTGGAAATATTTTTGTTGAGGGAGGAACAAAGATTATTATAAATGTTAACTTCTTCAGGTGTCAGGTAAGATCTGGTGGAAGGCTCTCTTGTGATCTTTGGGATTCAGGAGACTACTGGTTTTTGGAGAGTTTTGGGTGGGAAGAAATGGTAGATGGCGCAGGGAGGACAGCAGGAGGAAGCCAAGGAGGCTCTTTAATTATTTAAATATATTCTTTAGCCTCAACCTGGTGTTCCAAAAAGGGAGAGCAAGATCTCTTTTTCAATATCATATAATTTAATCCTCCTGGAAAAACAGACCTACTGATGTCAGTTGACTTAATTGCAGGTGAAAGGTGTTTCAGGATGCAGGCAGCATAGAGCCATAGTTAATAAGAGCTTAGGAATTGGACCTTGGTGTAAGTTTTGAGTCTTTCACTAATTGACTGCTGTGAAATTGGGTTAGCACTGCAATCACGTAAACCTCCACGTTGTTGTCTGTAAAATGAGACAATAATTCCATCCATGGGTTTATTAAGAGGGTTGGGGGAGATGATAGGAATAAAGGACTTAGAATTGGGCATGGATATTATGTACACTCAACACAGAGTGTGCTGCTAGTCATGAGAACTAACGTTATTTCTGTGGGGGAATCTATTACATTCTAAAGAATTGTTTTTACAGTCTTATAGTACAACTTGTTCTAAAGACAGGGACTATCTGCATTGGAAAGACTTTTAAAATTTTAATTCATCCTGGCTTATCGGACAATCTTATGCCAAAACCACAGGATCAATGTGTGGAAGAAGATGTCTGATTTGAGATGGAGTCAATGACTCAAGTTCAAATACTAACATGATAGGTAGTTTCTCTGAGCCCGAATGGCCTTGTCCATAAAATGGTTATAAGTATGGATACCTACTGAGATAGGCTCTTGTGAGTTTCAGTGTGAAAGTGCTCTACAAACTACAAATGGAAACAACTGTTCATATCAGGGACAAGGACCCTAATTGTCCAGGAGAAGGCAGGCACAGGCGTGGGGGAAACATTTGCCTTCTTGAGTAGCAAAGCGGTTACAGGCAGTTCCTGAGTTACAAAGCATGTGAGTCAAAGTGAGTCACATTTATGAACATGCTCTTTCTTTTGCATCTTATCATTAGTGATATGGACAACATATGCTTAGCACGATTAGCTGATGGTATCATTTTCAGATGTTCATTTAGAGATGTAAGATGTCAATGATTTCCTGCTCAGGCTATACCAATAATGAAAACTAACACATAAATAAAGAAGGATTTTACTTAAGTCAGACCAACTTATGGCAGAGTCATTGGAGTAGAGCCAGTCATAAGTTGGGGCTATCTGCCCTACATTTTATGATAAATCATATTCCATGGAAAAATATGACTTAAAAATTGATACTAACCGCATCACTCACTACCATCGAGTCAATTCTGACTCTTATAACTCTACAGGACAGTGTAGAACTGCCTCTGCTGGTTTCCGAGACTACAGATCTACATAGAACTAGAAAGCCTCATCCTTCTCCCGTGGAGTGACTGGTGATTTCAAACTACTGACTTCCAGTGAGCAGCCCAATTCGTAACCCACTAAACCACCAGTGCTTCTCGAAACCCATCCGTCCTGAGCAAACTGGGGCAGTTGATGCCCCTCACTGTCGTTGATCCGATGCTGACTCATAGCAACCCTCCAGGGCAGGGTAGACCTGGCCCTGCGAATTTCTCCCTCACAGTGGCTGATGTTGCGATCAGCCCAACACAACCACTGTACCACCAGGGCTCCACAGTTGGGGGCTAAGTGAGTCCAATGGTGGCTCTTTATAACAAGGGCTCCTAGGTAGCCCTAATTATGTCTTAATGGATTATCTTCTTTAACCCTCAAAACCAAAACCCTGAGTGATTACTTAGATTAAGTAATTACTAGGTCACACAGTATTGATAGCAGTGCGGAGATTCCAACCTAGAGATCCGGAGTGTCAACCCTTAACCAAGCACTCCATTCTGCTAGATTGAGGCAATGCAACAACTGCATGTTAACACTGCCTCTCAGGAGTAATTTAAGTTTACAAGTACTTTTTAGGTCATTATCACCTTTTTATTCCCCCAGACACCTCAGAATCATTCATTGACCAAGTACTCACTGAATGCTTACTAGGTGCCAGACACCTTAGGTGTTAAAGATAGAGTGTGAAACAAATAGACATCCTGTCTCCCTGGAGCTCACCTGAAGTAGACTAGAATAAGGGCAACAAGCGGTGCCCTGGTGATGTAGTGGTTATGTGTTAGGCTGCGAACCACAAGGTCAGCAGTTTGAAACCACCAGTTACTCCAAGCCAGAATGACAAAGCTTTCTGCTCCTGTAAAGAATTACAGTCCTGAAGTCTCCCGGGGGTAGTTTCACCCTGTCCTATGCACAGGCTGCGCCAGCATCAGCTCCACGACAGCGAGTGTTTTTTTCCCCTGGGGGGTCACAAGGAGGAGGTCGGGACTCAATGGCATAGAGCAGGTGCTACAAGAGAAGGAGAAAGAGAATATTAG
The DNA here is from genome assembly GCF_050624435.1 of Tenrec ecaudatus. Taxonomy (NCBI): domain Eukaryota; kingdom Metazoa; phylum Chordata; class Mammalia; order Afrosoricida; family Tenrecidae; genus Tenrec; species Tenrec ecaudatus. Next base: position 157,033,540 of record NC_134531.1, on the reverse strand, counting down.
GGGTGGGTCTATCAGGTAGGCCGGTACCTCAAAGGAAGAGACATCAGACTGATGGTAAAGAGCCGGCCCTCCCTAGAGTGTACGTGAAAAGAGTCTTATCAGAGGGAACTCTTTGTCCCGCTGCAGGACAAAGCTTCATATGCTCAAGAGAACAAACAAACCCACATCAGGAAACAAGAGGCAATGTGGCTGGAGGATGTGTGGCGAATGAACTAGGAAGTACAATCTCAAGTTTGTACATACGAGATAAGATCTTCAGGTTGACAGGAGTCATGTGATTTCCTAATACTACTTAGTGACCAGGGTGGAACTAGGTAGGGCTTCTGATTCTGCAGCTTGAGTCTTGAGACTGAAAGCTTGTCACTTGAAAGGGTGACAGTTTACTGATATAATGTTCAAAAATACGAGGCACTTGTTGTTTTTTCTCACGTAGCATCTCAGGGAAATTCAGTGCCATCTTTTATGACTCCTAGCATCTCTAGAGAAGGGCTGCAAGCTGTTCACAGGCCGACCGAAGCCGTCAATCTTGGACGACGCAGGCCGGCCCGTCCTTACTACCTGGAGCATGGGGTGGGTTCGGAGCGCGGGCCTTTTGGTTATGTGTGGAAGGCTTACACCATGACCCAACCAGCTCTATATCATTGTGAACTCCCTGCCTTCGAGTGGATTTGGACTCAGACCCTAAAAGGGTGGGAAAAACTGCCCCTGTGGGTTTCTGAACCTGTAAGGGCTGACTGGGAGAGAAAGAAAGCTTCGTGTTTCTCCGGAGGATTGATTGGTGGTTTCAAACCACCAGCCTTGCGGTGAGCACCCCAACGCTTAACCACTATGCTCCTGGGGGCTCTTTAGAGAAAAAGACAAGTCAAAACAGCTAAAGGAATGTTTCTTTGCTGAAGCTGGCTGTGGGAATCTAACCTTCCAATGATGTGGCCTCTAACACTGCCGTTCCTCATGGCTTCCTTAAAATAAATACCAGACTCACTGCCAGCAAGTCAGTGCTGACTCATAGTGACCGGGTAAGCACAGTGTAAAAGTGCCCTTGTGAATTTCCCAGCCTATAAGTCTTTAGGGAGTAGAAAGCCCCATCCTTTTCCCACGGAGGCTGGTGGTTTCAAACTGCTGACCTCACAGTTAACAATCTAATGGGTAATCACGCACCACCTGTGCTCCTACGAGGAAAGGTTTCTGTTTATCAAAGTAACAGAGCAAACCTATTTAGATTAAGAGTTTACACTCCAAAGACATTGTTTGTAGTTGACGGAGAAGTTCGAACACACATTGCAAAAAAGATGAAAGTGGCATTGGCTACACATTTGATGCTCAGAAAAGAACAGTTGTTAGTTATGTGCTTCCACTTACGTCACTTACATGTTAGCGTAGCAGTACACGCAGGTATTAGAATACGTAACATTATTCGAGGCGCAGAGTGGTCTTGTCCGTATGGAACATATGTGTTTCTGGTTTTTCTTACTTTCATAAAAAGTGCATATGTTTTCCTAAAATGAAATTCACAAGTCAAATTCTATGCCTTACAATTCTCACGGAATTCTGCTTTAAGTGCTCAGGCCTGTTCTTGTGTGCAGAGAGGTGATCATGATGTAATACTCTCACCAAAGACAATGACATCATCTCAGGTTCAGCAACCAGAGCCTTTGGGATGGCCCCTTGAAGACACGTGCGCGCGAGAGCAAATTGTAGAGGGCTGCTACTAGGTTCCACTGCATGCACACGGGGCGGCCTGTGCCTTAGGAAGCAGGTGTGGGCATCCTCTGGCTCAGCGAACGGCTACAGATAAGTTTTCTCAGTGACACACATGCCTCCTAGTCTCTTTTGGGTGCCTTAAGGTCAAGATCCTGGGGGGATCTGTAGAGTCAGCTCAAGGCAGATGGGGTCAACTCAAAGTTAGGGAGATTGTTTTCTGAGAGTTCAAAGGGTTAATTTTTATTGTTTTTCTGGAAGGATACATGGTGATCACAGGGGCTTTTCAACTGTATTGGTGAGTAAAAGGCTAAGAACGTTGCGATGAGGAAGCTGTTTCCACCATGACAAGGTACCTACTGACGCTTGCAAGGTCTCGAGGGCTGTCCTAGGAGAATTTCACTGGCAGCTTTACCCCATTCACCCTGCAGCTGATTGTGCCCCTTCAGACTTCATTCTGTTTCCCAAACTCAGAGTGTTTAAAAGGAACATGATTTGAGTTCCTCCACGATGTCACAACTGCTGTTTGACATGGTGTCAACTGAAGCGCGCAGTCCTCTCCAGGAAGGATGCGAGCAATGCAAACACTGCTTTAAGAGCTGTATGGACCTAGATGGAAGCTGTCTTGAGAAACGATAGCCTCATGGTGTGATATTTTTTGCTTAATAAATGTTTTAAAACTTGTAGCGATACGATGCAAAGGGCTTAAGTGGAGAGCAAATGCTTTGAGAATGATTGGGGCGGGGAATGTATGGATGTGCTTTATACAATTGATGTATGTATATGTATGGACTGTGATAAGAGTTGTATGAGCCCCTAATAAAACGTTTAAAACGAACAAACAAAAAAACTTGTAGCGATACTTTTTAACTTCCCCCATATTTGTCTAATTTTAGAAGGAAAGGGATCATTCTGAGGAGTGACAGGTGGTTATAAGTTCTGTTTTGGTGTGCCCTTTGGAATCACTTTAGTTGATCAAGGATCCCTTTTCATTGTGGAATAAAAGTAGGACACGTTAGAGCAGTGGATCTCAACCTTCCTAAAGCCATGACCCTTTCATACAGTGCCTTAGGTGGTAGTGACCCCCGCAACCATAAAATTATTTTCATTGCCACTCCATAACTATAATTTTGGTGCTGTTATGAATTGGGCGACCCTGTGAAAGAGTCATTCGACACCCCCCCGAAGGGGTCATGACCCACAGGTTGAGAACCACTGACTTAGATGCTCCTACTTCTGCCTGACCTGTAGTTCAAGGTCCTTTGGGGAATAGGAGGACAGGACACTGAGGAAAGAGGTTTCCAGATAACTGCCCAATCAATCTATTTTGTCCTCTTTCCTCAATACAGCCTGAGTTGGCTGAGTAAGCTGATCTCAGAGGGTCTAGAAAGACAGAATAGCTTGTCTTCAAATTAGAGGCGAAGCTTTAGAATATTCATGAGTACCATGCCATGTGTTTAAGAATCAGCTGTGACTATTTCCTATTCCAGTTGTTCAGATATATTACTAGGGAGCTTCAAAAATTTTATGAAGCTTGAGTATCTATTGATTTCCATTTTCCACGAACCCTTTGCTGCTCCCTTGTATATTTGTAGATCGTACAATAGTAGTAGTTGTCATTAGTTGCCATCAAGTAATTTCCAACTCATGGAACATGCCCCCCCCCCCCCCCCACCACCAGGCCTCCATATATAATAGGTCTTTCCACAGAATCTTCAAGAGTGTGACCTTTCAGAAGCTGACTGTGAACTGCCTTCTAAAGCACCAACATGTGGATTCAAGCTGCCATTCTTTCTGCTAGCAGTCAAGTGCTGAGCTATTTATACCATTCAGGGATCTATATCTACTCTGTCAGTTTCTGTCTATCATCAATGGCTCGCCATTGCTTAAAGCAATCTTTTCCAAACTACAGTGATTTGGCTAATTTGCTTCTCCATATGCATGTATCATTTAAAAATTATGTTTTTTTTTAATGGTTAAGCTTGACCACTTACTTTAGATTTGCCCATAGAAGGAACACATATTGAAATAAAAGATGTTCATTGCCAGGTCCCTACATCATCACTGATGCTACTTCAATGTCATTCATTTACCCTGGCGACCATTTGCATGACTGTCATCTCCTCTTCTAATGATTAATCCTATGTAGGTATATGTGAGAAGGCTTTAACCAAGGAACTGATGATTACTGGCTCTTAAAAGGTGACTACTACTCTAAAATCTTAGATATGAGGATTGGAAGCAGGATCATTAGTTAGAGGAAATTACATGCCAAAGCACAATGCTGGATGAGTAAGGGCCCCAGAAGAGTACAAGTTAGCCAGATCTCAAGGGGTCAATATTGGCAGTTTCATATGATTTAATATTGTTCAAAGTAATAGGAATACTAGGAAAAAATTGAGGGAAATAGTGAAAGTAATCATTCTTATGTATGAATTAGAAAACTTACCATAGGAAAATCGAAACCCAAATTATCTGAAACAAAATGTATAGAAAAGAGAATCAAACAATGCATTGATGACGTATGAGCAGCTCATCGACCCATTAAGTAACCACAAATGAAAGTAATAATTTAAAAGCTCTAGGCAAACAAGCAGCTCCTTTATACAAGGCTTATTTGATCATGCCTTATTCCCCCATACTATTTCCTTCTTTTCCTCATGTCTAGACACTTAATATCTTAGCTGGGAACTTAGCCTTGACCCATTTGCAGGTTGAACTGAAACAAAACCAAACTCAGTGCCATCGAGTCGATTCCAGTTCAAATTGACCCTATAGGACAGGGTATAACTGGTCCTGTGGGTTTCTGAGACTGTAACCTTCAAAGTCAAGTTTCTCCTGAAGAGGGGCTGGTGGGTTCAAACTGCTGACCTTTGTCTTAGCAGCCCAACACGTAACCACTATACTACCAAGATCCTTGAGCTTTAAACAGCTGGGAATTAAATTCAAGCTTTTCCTCTGGGACTTAGCATACTCATTCACTTTATGCTGGCTCTGACATGGTGTAGACGTATTTACATATTTGTGACAGCCACCCTACCTGTATGCGAACCCAAATCCTAGATAACTGCCTGCTTTGTTGTGGTGAGGTGCCAGTTACCTGTCCAACATACACAACTCCGTGGAGAGCAGAGCGACTGCTGGGGCCTGTGCCATGCTCACAACCCTGGCTACGTGTAAGACTATTGTTGCAGCCTCTGTGCCAATCCAGCTGGGTGAGTTTTCTCCTCCTTTCTTCTCCAGGGCGAGGCCCCTCCTGATCTCATGTCCAAAGTACTTATGATCATTCTGGCTGTATTTCTTCCCAGATAAATTGGTTCGGTCTTTAGGGAGTCTATGCAATAGTTAGTACTCTTTTAACACTGTCATTCAAATATACCTATTCTTTTAGATCTTCTTTAACTGGTGTCCAGCTTTTGCATGCATATGAGATCAGGTACACCATGGTTTGGATTAAGGGCACCTACATCCTGAAAGGGATATCTTTGCTTTTTAACACTTTGAAGGTCTTTTGCAGCAGATTTGCCCAATGTACTACATCTTGATTGGTTGACTGCTGCTTCCAAGAACATCGGCTGGGGATCCAAGTAAAATAAAATCTTCCATAACTTAATGTTTACACCATTAATCAGAACGGTCAGTAGTGATCCATGCCATAGGTTGTAGTCTTTGGTCTATCAGGAAGGGCTTCAAGTTCTCTTTGCTTTCAGCCAAATTATGTCACTGCATATCACAGGTTGTTCATGAGTCTTATTCCAAGCCTGCTTGTCCTCTGTCTCAGATAATTTGCTCAGCATAAAGACTGAATGCACGTGGTGAAAGGATACAATGCCGACACACACCGTTCTCAATTAAAAGCCACCCATCATCTCCTTGTTCTCTTTGGATGATTGCCTCTTGGTTTTACCCAAATACAATGCAGGATTCCAAAATTTCTTTCCTCTCAATGGTATTCACAATTTTTTATGCCGCCCACAGTCAAATGCCTTTACAACATAATTAATAAAACACAGGCAGACCTCTTTCTAGTATATGTTGTTTCCATTCATGGTGCGTCTGACATCAGCAATGATATTCCCCATTTCAGTATCTCCTTTTGAATTAGTTTCTGAAAATGGTTTATTCTTGGTTATAACTTTTTTTCCCCCAAACTGGAGTTGGGATGGCCTTGGTGGCTGTGGGATCTGCTTGGAGAGATCCTCTTCCATTGGAGGCTTCTCAGCTGCGGCTGAGCTTCCCCCTTGCCCCTCTCCCACACCCTCACCTGTACTGGCAATATTCATCAGGTCAGCTAAGTCCATATCCTTGTGATCCCTCATTGAGAGAGAGAGGCAGGCAGACAGAGATAGGAAAAATCAGGAAGAGAGAGGAGAGCCGGATTCAATGGATTATCAACGCAAGGGGCCAAATCACGTGTTTAGACATCTTACAGCCTGTCTGTCTGCTGAGATATATTGAGTCCAAATCTGTCAATGACAGAGTGATTTGAATAGTGAAAACTGGAATTAACCACCAACATTCATCATCGCTGACGAAATTCATCCTACATGTCTCAAAGGAGGCCAACACTTCAAAAACCTTTACATTTAGAAAACAAGTATTACTGGCTTGTCTCTTCCCTGTAAGATCAAATGTCTCCTCCCTTCCCAAGTTATCTTTTGAAAAACCTTACATGAAAAATAGGCAATAGTGAAGATAACCATGAAGAAAATTTTCATTTTTTCCATAAGGAGCAATGTGACTCATTAACCAGAGTTCCTTCAGCAGAGAGTTCATAGAAACTCCCCTCAGAGTCAGTTCTCTTGCTGAGCAGAGACCTGTGAGCCCTGTCAACAGAATCTCGGGTTCCTCTATGAAGTCACTTCACCAATGATCTATTTACATGTGACCTCAAAGTTACCAGGTTACTGCAGACACAGAATGCTTTTAAGGGGAAAATATTTAGTTATTAACAGGTTGTAGAGTGCCTGGCGTGAAAGCGAGATTTAACATTATTTTAAAAAATAATTCTTACTGAGTCCCATAGAAGTACATTCCATCTTAAAACTGGCAAACATAAATGAAGATGAAACAAAAAACAAGACTAAGAATGTGGATGTCTGTGGCACTTATCTGCATTTATGTCGTTCCTTGCTCCGTCAGCTGCAAGATTCTGATTCCTGATGTGACTCAGAAAACAGAAGAGGTTCTGAGATCCCTCCCTGGGGAATTAATGATTAAGGAAATAACAATAGAACATCACAGGGATAGTTAACTAGATTCCCCCCTTGTTTCTTCCCTAAAGGCAACGATTCTGTCCTGTTAGGAATTTCATTATTTCTTGTTATTGTCATACTCATTCCTACCTTTCTAGCCATACCACTTACTTAAACCCCAAAACACAAAGCACCCCCACAGGACAGAGATAACTGCCCTCCAGGCTTGGAGGCTACAAGCCTTACTAAGGCAGATTGCCTCATCTTCCTTCCACAGAGTGGATGGTGGGTTTGAACTGCTGATTTTTCAGTTAATAGTCCAGTGCCTTAACCCACTGGGCTCCCACAGCTCTGTCTCGCCTACTGTCTCACAGTTAACATAACCAATCCAAACCCACTACCATCCCATCGATTTGATTCTGGCCTGGTGCCCTAGCGGATTACATGTTGGGCTACTAACTGTAGAGTAGGTCATTGGATCCCAGCAGCTTCTCCACAGAAGAAAGTCCAGGCTTTCTTGTCCCAGGGAGATGTACAATGTCAGAAACTCACAGGGGAATGTCTACTCTGTCCTATAGGTCCACTGTGAACAAGAATTAATTAATGCCAGTGAGTTGAGTTTACTTGACTATATTTAACATAAAACATTGAATAAAAAGCACAGGCTATCTCTCACCCCTTAGGGCATTGTGTTTATGTAATAATTGGCTGTCAGCGTAGGGAGGTGCCTGGGAATTCTATTAAAAAAGTAATTCTATACCAAAAAAGTAATTCTATACCAAAAGGTGTGTTATGATCATGTGTATCTTATGACGAATAGGGTTCAGTTCATATTACCGCGTAAAACAAATTCATGAGAAATAAGACCAAACAATTGAAAGAGCAATTACACTCTGTCCTCAGGGTCAGCGGCTCCTGCAGGTTTCTGAGACTTTAACTTTTCACAGGAGTAGAAAATCACATCTTTCTCTTGTGGAGCATCTCGTGGTTTTCAGCTGTCCACTTGCAGTTAGCAGCCCAACGTGCCACTATCAGGGCAACCCAAGCTCCCTTGTTCCGACTAGGACACGTCAATCCCATGTTAGGGCTTCCCTTTCCGACCTGCGAGAGAAGGGTCTTTATCAGGGGACCTTGTCATCAGAGTCAATCTGCTCTAGAGTTTTCAAGGCCGTGACTTTTCAGAAGCAGATTATCAGGCTGGTCTTTCAAGAGCTCTGGGTGGCTTTGAACTATCAACCTTTTAGCTAATAGTGTAGTGCTTAACCATTTGTTCCATCTAGGGATTCCAAAGGAAACCTAAGAATCCTTTTTAAGATTTGAGGTAGAATGTCCAGGCCAATTGGGAAATTTTTTTTCCTGTCAGAACTTATTTGGTGTCATATGTTAAGTTCTGGGTGCTATACTAAAAGAGTCTGTAGGGACATAAGGACAGTGGAAAATCTGAACAACAAATCCTATGAATGGTAAGGAACTGGATAATTTACTGTGGAGAAGTAAAGATCCAGGAATATGGGCGAATGTCCCTAAGGTCCTTTCAAATAGAATAAGAAGAATCTTGTTCCTCCCTCCAGACAGAGGATAACATTTATATTTATTTCTCACAGTAATTCTTTCAATAACTACTATTCATACGTTCATTTTGCCTTTGAGAAAACTGAGGCAAAAAGAGTGTTACAAAACTCTTTCAATGCCATAGACTCTATAGGGAGTGTTACTAAATAGTAAGTATTGAATTGAAACCTACGAAATCGGACTCCAGAAGCCACTAACTTAGAACTCTGGTATTTATCATGTACATTCCACATACAGAGTTCATGGAGGACAGGACTGTCTTGCACATCTTACTCATCGTGGGCATCCATACTAGGATCTGACACATTCTATAAATCAATGAATATTAGTTAAAAGAGAAAGCAAATGATTTTCTGAATAATCCAGCTGCGTAACGTTGGAACAGGCTTGAACTTGCCACCTCCAGGGCTCTCCAGACAGAAGCAAAAGTTGAAGGATGATTTCTCAGACATCTGGATGGATATTGGAAGTAGAAGCTGTGAGATTGTGTGCTTCTACAATTTCATGATACATTTTGAAAATAGCTTCCAGCAAAAAAGTATTTCTGTCCATCTGTGATATGAAAACATCCTAGCATTCTCTGGGTGGAAGGTAGTTAGAGAGCTCCTGGTACCCATTGCAGGGGTATGGTCACTTATAGAATGGAGACATTCCTTGAAGACATATGCAAAGACAGGCACAAAATTCTGTTTTCATGGTGCTAAGAAGGCCAAAGGTAATGAGGTAGGGTCAAAAGAGGTGACGTGCCTCACTTCAGTGTTCAGCTTTCACAGACAAATTAGGCAATTACAAATACTATGATTTGGGTTAGGCATACCTTAGTCTTCAAAGTGACAGCCTTACTGTTCAACACGTTAAAGAGATCTTGTGCAGATTTGTCCAATGTAATATGTCACTGAATTTCTTCACTGCTGCTTCCATGAGCATTAATTGTGAATCCAAGCAAAATGAAATCCTTGACAACTTCTCTCTGTAGGGACTCATTTATTGAGGATATTTGCCTCCTTTAGTCCCTAATCCAAGTTTGTAATTCTTTTCTAAATTTCTAAAATTTCCTTCCAAAGTAGCCTGAGCCTATTTACAGGGCTTCTATCAATGTATTTCTGTTGATCCTGATTCATAGTGAGTCAGTGTGATAGAGTAGGATTGCCTCATCTGGTTTCTAGGGCTGTAAATCCTTATGGAAACAGATTGCTATCGTTCTGTCACAGAAGGACCGACTGATTGACCTTTCAGGGAGCAGCAGAGTGCGTGACCGCTGCTCCACCAATGCCCTGTCCAGGTTCACTATCTCAAGGTATTATTTGTATGTGCACCATTAGCCCAAAGGGTGGCCCAGTCGTGATTGTTTGGAGGGATTTGTAAAATCTTGGAATTCAGGCTTTGGAATCTCTGTCCCTGTGTACAAGGCTGCCCATGAAGCAGAAGAGAACTTGGGATGACTATAGAAGGCAGTGAATTGTAAACAGGGCAGGTGGTTGATGTCCTGGGACCAGCTGTGTCCATTAGACTGCATTCCACCGACAAACTCTAAGGATTCTGAGAACTGAACATTTTAACCTGGATTTTAATGTTTCAACGAAGCTTTATTTGTCAAGGTAAATGGATCTTATCTATAACAAATATAGTGGGTAGCAATGCATTGCATATGGGGATTGAGTACCTTTTAGGGAAAACATATTACTGCATAATTATAGAAACTTCTCTTATACAAAAGTATCAAAAAGTGAATATCTTTCTACATATCCTCTATCTAGGTCTGAACTTTCTGAAGTGGTGTTTCCATATCTTCAGCCTTTGCCTAAGGAATTCTGGGTTCTTCAATCCATACCATGTCAAAATGGCAGTTTAAGCAAACTTAAGTAACTCAAAATCATGGTACTTTTAAATGTCTTGTGAGTTCTGGAAACGAAAATATCTGAAGGGGCAAGATCAGCACAGGAGGACACAGGGGTAAGGCTTCCTATTTAAATTCTCATGGTACAGCCCTTGCTCCCCTAAAAGAATGAGCAGGCACATTTTCATAATGGAAAAAAATTCCTGAGAGCAATTTTCCTGGCTTTTTCTCTCTGATACAACTATCAATTCCCTTAAATCTGCTTCCCAGTAAGGCCCACACCCTGGCTCCACTGTGTCCTTAGATAAAACTGTCTATTCCTTTGGCATCCCCAAAAGGCAAGTCACCTTGTCTTTCTCAGCTGAGCTCTCTTCCTTGCATTTAATTGTCCCAGCACATCCTTTCAACACTACAATTTTGATCATATCTGGGTAGTGGAGGTGTCTAAGGAGACGAAGACAAGCACAGTCCTCTGAGAACCTGTCTATAGCCATGTACAGCGACAGCTACCTCTGATCAGGGACAGGTTTAGACAGGTGTGGTTTGGAATCTGCACACGTCGCTAGGGACTGGAGGCCCCGTAGTAATACTCTTTGACTATGCTCATGTAAGGATGCTTAGGCAGTGCTTCCCAGCCAGAAAGGATGCATAGCTTTGGTGCAGCTACACTAGATTTTCTCCATTCCACACTTGGCCTCTGACTTCAAGGGTGTGCTGGTGAAGAGTGTGCTTTCCAGAGACTGCCTTCGTTAAGTGACATGCCGACTGTGTCACTTGCTGGTTCTCTCATGTGAGAAAAGCCTTATGTAAAACTGGGAATAATATATATATATATATATATATATATATATATATATATATATATATATATATATATATATATATATATCTCCTAGAGTTTCTTTAAAATAAATTACTTAAAGTATTGAAAGGGTTTGCATGTACAGTGCCTGGGAGTGGTAAGAATGCAATAAAAGGAGTTATAACATGCATTACCACCACTCCCAAACTGGAATAAAAGCAAAATAAAGGGAACAAGGGGTGGGTCTCAGAATCAGCACCCAATAAATATGGAATGGACACATTTTTAAACATTTATAATTTTGTGTCTGTCATGGGTGAATTGCTGTTGATTTCTACTCAATAAATGAAAGAAATCTATTGAACCACATTTTGTTTATACAGTCATCTCTTGACGAGTCTTTCAGCTTGACTATTGTAAACAGTTCTACGAACACTGGGGTACATGTGTCCGTTCATGCCTGCTGAGTAAAATAAGCCAACCATATACTATGTGGTTTCACCAATATGAAGCCTACAAAAAAGGTAATATAATGCAGAGCTCAGAGCTTACTAATGCTTATGAAGGGCAGGCGGCGGGGGCAGGAGAGGAGGAGTAATTATTTCGGAAGCATTGAGATTTTGTTTCTAGCCTGGAAAACTCGGTAAGCAATATTGATGAGGGTTGCACAACAGGTTGGTGCAGTTGTTCTCACTGACAAGTGTAGGTGAAAAAGGAGTGCCCCTGTGTTTCTACAACATCAAGGGGAAAAAAGAACGAGAAGACAGAGGCTAGATAGGTGGCCCCTCACAACGATTTCACAAGAAGCATTCTTATGCAGTGAGAAAGTTGGATTTCCTGGGCTGGATGTTCCTGTCCAACCCTGGGTTTATATGACACTGACTACTCTGTGATAGTTAGGGATAATTACACCTTGTAAGAATAAAACAGAATTATTAAACTATCAGATGAAAACATCTTTGAATGTCCTCTCGATGCTGCAGGTGAATTGAAGTGCTATGATGGTGTGAGGTGGGTGTGAGCTATTGCTCCCATGACACAGAAGGTGGCCATGGGCAGTCAGATGGACACTCAAGAAGTGGCTTGCTATTATCATCCTAGCCCATTTGGGGTTTGCATTAAACCCTGGCCAGATGTGTCACCTCTATTAAGAAATGGCCACTTCTCAGAACAGGATCCTAGAACCAGTTTAAATAACTCAATGAATCATAGGAGTGTTGTTTTTGTGCAAGATGATTGCATAATTTGACCCAAATGAATTAGACCTTGCATTTGCTTAGTGATGTTCTCAATATTTTTACATACAATATGACATTTACAAAATGTTTTCTATTGTGAATAGATTGAAGATATTCACAGCGAATCTGTTTCCCATGCAAGGATTCACACACATCTGGTTTAATGTCATGTGGTTGCGATCTCCACAAAGTAGCATCACTTACCCTCTTCTTCTGTGTTTCCTGCTTTTATTCCTCGGTCTCTTTACCCTTCTGAACTCTGTCCTTGGGCAAATGATGTCCCTTTAAACTCAAGTGGTTGACTATTCTAAGGTGTGTGTGCCTCACTAAGCTATTGTTCCCAATATAGACCTGCCTATTGTTTGGCTGAAAATTGAAGCATGGGGTGACTGAAGGGTGATGAAGGGTGATACTTAAGGGGGCCTCACTAGTATCTAGTTGACCAGCAAGCTTGGTCTTTTCTGATTTTGAGTTTGGGTCTGTATTTTCTCCCACTTTATCCAGTATCTTCTAAGGTGATTCCGTGGGACCATCTAGTTCTTATCCCCTCAGGATGACCCTATGTATAGCAGGAGGAAACACCATCTGCTCCTCCATCATTCTGATCATTGTTATGTTTAGCCCATTGTTGCAGCTGCTGTATCAGTCTAGCTCCTCGAGGTTGTCTTCTTTTCTTTGCTGTCCTTTTACTTTACCAAAGCATGATGTCTTTTCTAGTGACTGGTCTCTCATGAATCAGTTGTCCAAAGTATGTCCAAAGACAAAGTCTTACATCCTCCCATTGAAGGAGCATTCTGGCTGTACTTCATCTAAGACAGATCTTTTGGCAATCCACGGCACTTTCAATATTCTTTACCTGAACCATAACTCAAATGCACTGATTCTTCTTTAAACTTCCTTATTCAATGTCCAAGTTGGACCTGACAACTAAAGTTACTCTAGCTTGCATCAGGTGCAACCCTGTCCTAGTGACATCCTTGCTCTTCAATACTTGTGCAGAAGATTTACCCAATGCAATGCTTCCTTTGATCTCTTGACTGCTACTTCTATGAGCATTGATTGTGGATCGATGCAAGTTAAAATTCTTGACAACTTCAACCTTTTCTCCATTTGTCATGATGTTACTACCTTTTGGTCCAGTTGTAATGATTTCGGTCTTCTTTACATTGAATTGTATTCCCTTCTGAAGGCTGCAATTCTTGATCTTTAACAGCAAGTACTTCAAGTCCTCCTCACTTTCAGCAAGCAAGGTTGGGTCATCTACACATCAGGGTTTGTTAAGACTCCCTCCAATCCTGATGGCATATGCTTCTTCATATAATCCCGTTTCTCTGATTATTTACTTAGCCAATTAAGTAAGTATGTGAAAGGACACAGCCCCGGTGCACACGTTTCCTGATTTTCAACCAGGCAATACTCCTTTGTTCTATTCAAATGACTGCTTCTTGATCCATGTACAATTTCCGTATGAGCACAATGAAGTGTTCTGGAATTCCCTTTCTTCTCAATGCTCTCCATAGGTGGTTATGATTAACATAGTCTAATGCCTTTGCATAATTGATAAAAAACAGGTAACCATTTTTCTCGTACTGTCTGCTTTGAGCTAAGATCCACGTGATATCAGCAATGCTAATCCTGTTACTGATCCTTTTCTGAATCCAGCCTGAATTTTTGGAAGCTCCCTGTCAACCATTTTATTGCTGCAACCACTGTGGCGCTGTCATCTGCAAAATTGTACTTGCACGTGGTATCATTGATATGCTTCTACTATTTGGGCATTCATTTGGGTCGTTTTTCTTTGGAATTGGTAAAATTATGGATCTCTTCTGTTGGTTGGCTAGGCATCTCACTCCTAAATTCCTTGGCATAGAATATAAATTATTTCCAGTGCTTCACAAGCGTGGTGAAACTTTTCATCCGGTAGCCCATCAAATAATGGAGAATTGTTTTGCGCTAATACCTTTAGTGTAGCTTGGACTTCTTCCTCAATGCCATCCTTCCTGGAGCGTATGCTACCTCTTGAAATGGTTGAATGTTGACCAGTTTTTGTAAAGTGACTGTATACATTCCTTTCATCCTTTTTGATACTTCCTACATCATTCAATATTTTGCCCATAGAATCATTCAATATTGCAACTTGAACTTTGAGGGATTTTTCCTTCAGTTCTTTCCGCTTGAACTATGCTGAGCATTGTTTTCCTTTTTGACTGTCTCTCTCCAGGGCTGTGCACAATTCATTATAATGCTTTATTATGTTTTCCCAAGCTGACCCTTGAAGGTTTTCTTGCTTCATTATTTCTTCCATTCTTTTAGCTACTCTATGATCAAGAGCCAGTTTCCCACTCGCTTCTGACTTCCACTTTTTTCATTTTTCAATGATTTTTAAATTTCTTCGTATATGATGTTCCTGGTGTGGATAACATTAAATCTATCGTTAAGATGTTTTTGAAAATCCAGGTGAGATATACCCAATATTGTATTTTGGTTCTCCTGGACTTGTTTTAATTTTCTTCAGCTTCAGCCTGTACTTAGTTAAGTGTGAACAACTGATAGTCTGTTGTATAGTCAGCTCCTGGTCTTTTTCTGCCTGAATATATTGAGCTTTTCCATTGTTTCTTCCCATAGTTGTAGTCAATTTGATTCCTATGCATTCCAACTAGTGAATTCATGAGTATACTCATCATTTGGTTCTTGAAGAAAAGGTACTTTCAATGAAGAGATCTTGAAAAATTTTGCCATGCAATCTCCAACCTTTTACCTTGCACCAAGGCCATGTGTTCCAACTACTGTCCCTTCTTCTTTGTCTCCCACTTTCACGTTCCCATCAGCAGAATTTACCAGTGCACCTGATGGCATGTTTCATCAATTTTGTCATCACTAAATGATGGTCAGTGCTTAAATGGAATAATAGTTGTATCCGGTGGTCTTTCTGATAGGTGTGTAGATATTTTCCTATTACAAGCAGCAGTGTACTTCAAAATAGTTCTTGAGATATTCTTTTGCAGGTGAATGCAACACAATTCCTCTCGAATGTGTCATTCCCAGCCTAGTAAACCACATGATGGTCTAGCTTAAGTATACAGAATACTAATCATTATGACTATATTTAATTTTCTTAGATTCATCATTCATACCTTCTTGTTTTTGATAAGTCATAGATGTTTGCAGCCCTTTCTACTCATTTTGAATTGTTGCTGTATCGACAAATTTAGGTCCCCACAGGTTTACACCATCCATATCATTAAGGTTGACTGTGCTTTGGGGAGGTAGCTGCTCCCCAGTCATATCTTGAGTGTCTTTCAACCTGAGGAATTCATCTTTCAACACTATATTACACAGTGCTCTGCTGCTATTCAGAAGGTCTTTATAAAGTTGTTAGTCCCCTCAATAGTGGGTATCTTATTCCTTCTCCTAGTCTCTTCTTAGTCGAGACTAAGAACACTGAAAACGATCCATCATAGGTGAACCTGCTAGTATTTGAAATACCAGTGTCATAAGTTCCAGCATCATTGCCACATAAAAGCCAATACAGCCTAACAAAATGACAGCGTATTGATGTCAGTTTGTTATGGCAATACTAATGAACTACTTTAGTAATTGTTTATGCAGTTTGCTTCCTTAAAGATTTAGAGCCTCAGAAACCTTATAAGAGCAGTGATGCCTTGTCCTATAGGGTCTCTAGATTGGAATTGACTCAATGGCAGTGGGTTGGTTAGGATATGTAGTTATATGTGTGTATATATCTACGTATTTCTACCTTTTGTATCTATATACTCTCCTAGATGTTAAAGAGTAGAGAAATAAACATATAGTTTTGAATCAAAGATGAACAAGACCAGATCCTCTGCCTTCAGGGGAATTCAAAACCAAACACACACACACACACACAAACACACGCATGCACACAATCTTTTTTTTACAGAAAACGAGCATAATTTTGCAAAATCCTGTAGAAGATCCTCATAGAGGTTATGTGTTTTCAGTTCATGGCAGTAAACTTACTTTGCTTCCTTTTGGGACTGGGAGAGGGAAGATGTTCTCTAAGAGGGGCTGAGAGTGAACAGGCAGAGGAAGGCTGCTAGCTGTAGCTAAGATGAGCTCAGAGGTAGATGAGAAGGCCAGTCCATGTTAGCACCACTGTGTGCTGAAGGGAGAGACGTCTAAATCAAAGGCAAACTCACTGCAGTTGAGCCAGTTGTGACTCCCAGTGCCCCCACAGGACACAATGGATGGAACTGTTGAGACTGGAAGCCTTTACAGGAGTGGAAAGCTTCATCTTTCTCCTGAGGAGTGGCTAGTGGTTTCAAACTGCTGACCCACTATGCCCCTAGGGCTCCTCTAAGGGAGAGACTGGGCCAACTACAAAATGTTGTGGTTGATCAGTGGTTCTCAGCCTTCCTCATGCCACGACCCTTTCATACAGTTCCTCATGTGGTGGTGACCACCCAACCATAAAATTATTTTCATCGCTACTTCATAACTGTCATATTGCTACTGTTATGAATTGTATGACCCCTGTGGAAGGATCATTTAACCCCCAAAGGGGTCATGACCCACAGGTTTAGTACCACTGTTGTTGATAGTTTTTAATCTACCATTTATTGTTTGGTTATCATATACTAAGCACAGTATACTATATATATATATATATAATTTATATCTATATTGGTTCATTTTAGTTATTTCATACTACATATGCTTTACTTCATTTACTCTGTCCACCAAACCCATAATGAATTGCTCGTGTCCCCATTTCAGGATACAGGAACTGAAATTTTGAGATTAAGCTACTTTCCCAAGATTAATCAAGTGGCAAATCTAGGTTTGCCCCAAGACCTCAATATCTTCTAGCCCCTAGTCTTAACCATCTTATTATATAGCCTTCACAAATAATTTCATTTTGACAGAGAGACAATTTGATATCTAAGGATGGTACAACAAACAGGTAACATGTGGACTTCCTGGATAAATAAGAAATAAACAAAGCCCCCAATTTAGCCAAAACACAGAAAAGAGCCTGCTATGTTTAGGCACCTGCTCCAGGACTCCATTTACAGAAGCAGTGAAGTAGATTGGGAGACGAGAAGTCAGCAGCATAACTTAGAGGTGCAAAGGTCCCAGAGGGAAGGCTTTGGGGTGCATCCACCGGCAAGGGTCCAAGGATGCGGAAGCTGCAATGAGCAGAGCGGAGGTCTTTGCACATGTGGAATGAGGTTCAGTAGGCACAAGCACAGACTGAGTCAGCCTTACTCTTTGATGAGTAACAGAGGGCTTGGCAGGGCTGGGCTCTGTTGTTTTAATCTCTGAGTTGTTAAGTACACACATCTGAGGATGTTTGGCAATAATGAATTAGGACAGGTTCCTGAATGCCCCAGAAGCATGTCTCGGAGTTTAAGTAGCCTTGACTCTGTAGTTAAGCACACATTTATAAAACGATGAAGTTTGCATGGGAAGAATGTGACTTTTATCTTTGGGCTCAAGATCCCTTTCTGTAAGAGATTGTGGAATGATTTTTTTTTAATTTTTTTATTTTAACAATTTATTGGGGCTGATACAATTCTTTTCACAGTTCATACATATACATACATCAATTGTATAAAGCACATCTGTACAGTCTTTGCCCTAATCATTTTTTCTCTTTTCTTCTTTTACATTTTATTAGGGACTCAAACAACTCTTACCACAATCCATACATATACATACATCAATTGTATAAAGCACATCCATACATTCCCTGCCCCAATCATTCTCAAGGCATTTGCTCTCCACTTAAGCCCCTTGCATCAGGTCCTCTTTTTTCCCTCCCTCCCTCCCCATTCCCCCTCCCTCATATGCCCTTGGTAATTTATACCTCGTTATTTTGTCATATCTTGCCCTATCCGGAGTCTCCCTTCCCCCCTTCTCTGCTGTCCCTCTCCCAGGGAAGAGGTCACATGTGGATCCTTGTAATCAGTTCCCCCTTTCCAACCCACTCACCCTCCACTCTCCCAGCATCGTCCCTCACATCCTTGGTATCATCCACCCTGGATTCCCTGTACCTCCAACCCTCATATGTACCAGTGTACAGCCTCTGTTCTATCCAGCCCTGCAAGGTAGAATTCGGATCATGGTAGTTGGGGGGAGGAAGCATCCAGGATCTGGGGGAAAGCTGTGTTCTTCATCGATACTACCTCACACCCTAATTAACCCATCTCCTCTCCTAAACCCCTCTATGAGGGGATCTCCATTGGCCGACACTTGGGCCTTGGGTCTCCACTCTGCACTTCCCCCTTTATTTAATATGATATATATATACATACATACACATACATACACACACTTATATCTTTTTTTTTTCATGATGCCTTATATCTGGTCCCTTGGGCACCTCGTGATCGTGGAATGATTTTTGAGATGGGTCCTCACACATGCTTTTGCTAACAAAAGCACAGTAAAATGCGGAGAAGTCAGAAGTGGGTGAGGTGGAAACAAATGAGCAGTGACAGGTTATCCTATGGGCAAGGTGAGCCTGGATTGACTTGTGTTTGTTTACTACACTGAGGCGAACAATTTCACATGGGGAAATGTGGTGAAAATCTAACAAAGTCATTCACTATAGACAAGTGAGTAAACACAAGTAAGCACCTGCTGATCTTGCTTATTGACTAATCCAGCCATGCTTGTCAGAGAAGGAAGTGCATTAAAATGAGTTCTAGAAAAGATGTAAGACTACACCTAGAAGACCCTAAAAACAGGGCAGTCCTGTTGAGTTTGGGCTCTCACAGGTTCCATTGTGTTTATCCATCTGGCTTCCACTTCCTTGATCAGGACACTGCTGATTATCATTCCAGAGACATTACTTTGACTGCCTTCTGAGAGAGACACGAGTTACCTGTTCCACAAGGATGGGCACACTGGATGTTCTAATGCCTGTTTTGCTTAAATACGAGAAAGAGCTACCTAAAAATCAAGCACAGTAAGATTCTTGGCATTGGAGGAGGCTCCGGCTCGAGAAGACAAGCTTGGCAGTGTATTTCTGTTTATATCTGTTTGCTTCTGCGTCTTTACAATTCTAGGGCAATTTTCTTGTCAGACTGCCAATGACAAGACAGGCCCTTAGAGGACAGGAACACAGTGAGGACTTGCAGGTTGCGGGGTGTGTGTATCAGCACAATCTTAGTGACGGCTCTGAAACCTTGAGGACCACCTTCATTGGTCGCTGTTGTTCGGTGTGTACTGGTCCTTGTTCCTTTTCTTTCTTTCTTGTTTTTTAACAGTGTTAATGATATATAATTCACATACCATACAATTCAGTAGTAAAGTCACATCAAGAAGAGTTGTTCAATCATCACCACAATCAGTTTTAGATCATTTTCATAATGGATTCTTTTCAATAGGATCTTGCAAAAGCATTCTATTTGAGTTGATGTATATGCTGCATACTCAAAGACTGGCGCTAGATCGAGAATGAAAATCCAAATTCAAGTTATCTGAGATAAGAAATGGTTGTTTCCTTCCTCACCTGCTCTTTGGTGGGAAATTTAATTCATTTTAATGATCTTTCATTCAGTTGGCTCTTAGAACCTTACTTGAATTCCTACTACAAACAGGTATCAGTTAATAATCTAGCAAAACCCAAACCATTGAGCTGCAGACCTTTCAGGTAGTAACCATGGACTGACACATGGTTAAAAGCTAATGGAAATATACCGTGGAATATGCTAATATAGGAGGACCAAATATGGTGTAAAAGGAGCTTTCTAGAGATGATGACATCAGAGTTAAGCAAATGATGAGTGAAAATCAAGTCAGGAAAAGAATTATTAACAAAGTCAAGTCTGAGTGAGCTGGAACCCGAGAAAAGGATTTGTAAGAAGGAATAGCATGTGCAGAAGTACAGAATGTAAAGGAGGCTCTGAGAATGGTGAGCAGTCTGGTACAGTGAGTCTAATGAAGAAAGAGGAACTTGTGTTGGACAATCTTGGTACATGAATCACTGATGGCTTGGTGAAACTAGAACGCTACTCCAAAGGACTGTTTCATTTCTCTCCCTTTGTAGAAAAGATAAAATCAGATTTCATATGTCAGTTGAAATGGAAACACTGCATAATTTAAAATTTATTAAATATATTACATATGACGTAACAACATTGAATAAAAAGGATGGGTAATTACCTCCAGCGTATAAATTCAAAGAGTAGCGAGACTCTACTCTGTATTCTATTTACCCAGACCTAACACACACACTGACTGGATGCAAAATGGATTACAAAACTAGCAAACCGTATCTGTGCTCTCTAAGTAGTATTTGTAATATATTATCTAATAGTGGGATAAGTTGCAGGTCCTAGATGTGAGATCAAATCTTAGGAAAAGAAAACATGAAAGACGTCAACAAACACTTAGGGACTTGTGCAACTCAACTGGGTGCATCTTGCCAGGCATGTTGGCAAGGTGATAGTTGGAAGTCAATAGAAGGTCAGCTTTCAATGTCTTGAACACAAGAGACATCTAGAGAACCTCATTTCTTTGGCCTTATGCCTAAGCTCTCTTTTTATCGCTTCATATTTCAGGTTTGCACAGGTGAAGGAGCCTTGTGACAGGAACCCTATCTATTGAGATGCTGATTGCAAAGTCAATGGGTTAAGCCCATCGATTTTTCCACATATGGAATTGCCTACTTGGTGGTAAATTAAGTTTTTTGTTTGGTGGTGTTGTGAATAAGATATTGGGCTACCAATTGCCAGGTCAATGGTTCACATTCACTCGCTGAATGTATACAGATAAAGGTGTGTGTCTCCTAAACTATTTATTGTCTTAGTTACCTTTTATAAGGTCACTATGAGTTAGAATCACCTTGACAGCTGTGAGTTTGGTTTTTCTAAATAATATACAGAGCAGCAGTTCTCAACCTGTGGGTCGCAACCCCTTTGGGGTCAGATGACCCTTTCACATCAGTCACCTAATTCATAACAATAGGAAAATGATAGTTATGAGGTAGCAACTAAAATAATTTTATGGGGCCACCACAATATGAGGAACTATATTCAAGGGTCCCGGCATGAGGAAGATTGGGAACCACTGTTACAGATGATTTTTTTCCAAGTCTGGGTAAAATCATGGCATCAGTGTGACACAGACTAGCATTCGCCACTGTAACACCATCTTGTTGATTGGTGCGTGACCTGCCTCTTTCCCCCTCCCATCTCAGAAAAGTCCACTATTGATTGATTTTAGAAAGTACCCTTCTGTTCTCAAGATCAGAACATTGTAATTAACGTTGTTCCTTTTGATGTTGTAGCCAGGATATTACTTGTGTTAGACCTTGTAGACTAGAGAAACAAATTCATAGACATTCGTACAAGTATAAGAAAGAGCTTTTTAAACAAGAACAATTGAATATTGAGAAAACCTCCTAGCCCAGTCAAGATGAAGTCCATGAGTCCAATATTAGCCCATATGTTTGCTAACAATCTGTAAATTCCTCTTCAGATTCATGCAACACATGCAATGACGCTGAGTGCAGGAAGATCACAGACCAGTGGGTGGGAAGTCTGTGGATCCAGTGGCAGTAGAAGCCTCTCAGGGTTGGCAGGGGTCTCCAGTGGCTCCTTCAGCTCCAGGGCTCTAGCTCCATGTGTATTGTCCAGAGAAATGTCTCACAGGGAATGAGAATGTGGCCCATCCCAGCGATCTATTTATCTCCTCAGCGCCTCTAAATGAGGGCCTCTAAATCAAGCTGTGACCTGATTGACAGGCTAAACTCCACCCCTGCATTCCTGTTTCAAATTGACAACAGATTATATAACTATCACATTGCTATTTTTATTTTATTAACCTGGATGTTATAATCAATGCTATACCCTGTAACACTCATTAACTCTAAAGAATAATAACATTAATTTTGTTTTCTGCTTCTGTCCATGCTTGCTTAAGTCCTAGACAAATGATAAATGAGTTTTTGCCTTTAAAGATGGACTGAAATGTCCACTTGGGACTGCAACCAAAGAGTCACTTTTAGATTCTCACCATCTGGTTATAACCGAATAAAAAACTTCTTTAAATTTCAAGACAAAATAGTGGCTGTCATTTATTTGAACCTGCAACAAGTGCTGGAGCATTTGATTTTCTGGTTCCTACTGGTTGCCACCACTTGGTGTTTCAATATTCTTCACCAACATCATAATGCAAATGCATCCATAAGCCAGTCTTCCTTCTTCATTGTCCAGTTTCACATGCTTATGAGGCAATTGAATACTATGAACTGCCAGAAGGTCAAACAAGGCCGTCTGGGATATAGTCAGAATGCTCTTTAGAAGCAATGATGGCAATACTGTCTCATGACTTTGGACATGTCACCTGGAGATACTAGTATACAGAACATTGAGGCAAAGGAAAACCTTCAATGAGATGGATTGACACAGTGGCTGCAACAATGAACTCAAACATGACAGTTGTGAGGATGACAAAGGACCAAGCAGGGTTTCATTTTGTTGTACACAGAGTTGCTGTGAATAGGAACTGATTCCATAACACTGTTAGGCTGGGTAGTCTTCAGAAATGAAACCAGTGACACTCATTGAGTTGACCAAAACCAAACCCGATGAAGAGAAGTTATGTGAGCCTGTGAACTGGTGCATACTGCTGCAGACTTTCTGCATGGCCTGTCCTGATTTGACTTTGCTGATGGATGCAGACTCACAAGGTTCCAACTGAAATAAGACTCTTCACATCAAAGAATATGATTGTCTCCTCAGAGCACTGGCTTGATGTAAGTGGGCAGTACAGAAATTGGATACTCAAAATTTGGGGGATGAAGGGATGAAGTGGTTGACTTACAAACTTTCATAGTTGGGGGAATATATGCATAGGATTATAGGATTAAGGTGTAGGTGTTACTTAACCGTGTTATGCCTAGGATATTTTTTTGTTTTGTTCACTTATAAAATGTTATGTTTAAATGAGGGTGGCACATTTTTGAATGGTATGCATTTTAGTTTTATCCTGTTAGGTACAGATATGATTTTATTATTGCTTGTTTGAAAATTATATATATGGCCAAAGAATTGTTTACAGGTGCTATGTTGGCAAGGGGTGGATTGTGACAGCTAAGGTTGATTGCGCCGACCTGACCAATGAACACTTGTGGGATTAATTGAAAGGTGGAAAAATAAATGGCTTGGCAAGTCTCGCCTTTCTGGTCTCTTGTTCTCTGATGGTTGGACCAGTGTGAAGCTGCCTTAGCTAGTTCTCTGCCTCAGCTGACACGACCAACTTCCTGCGAGACATCCTTGAGGAGAAGCCACATGGACCTACCATGATTACAGCCCTGGGTGTGGGAGAAGCCACGTGGAGACCCTTGCCAGTGCTGAGATGCTTACATGCTCACTGATTCGGTTTTCCTCCTGCATTCAGCATCATTGTGTGTTTTGTGAAATTGAGGAGGACTTTGTAGATTGTTGTTGGACATATTGGACTTAAGAGCTCAGACTGCACTGGGTTGGGATATTTTCTTAATGTAGACTTACCCTTTATATAAAACTCTCTCTTATAAACCATGTGTCCATGAATTTGTTTCTGTAGTCTACCCAGACTAACACACTCATATATGTATAGGATAAAGTTTTATACCAAGAAATAATCTTACATCAAGAAGGCATTTCAGCCTAGGCCAAGTGATATCCAGGAAATTGATGGTAGCAGGAGACCTCTTCAGACTCACATAGCTGCAAACCTGTGATGCAGAAAGGTGAAGCGTGGGCAGAAAGATCAAGTGCTACTGGGTGCAGGGTGCAGAGTTGTGTGGGATCCAAGGCCAGTGAAACGAGGCAGAGTGGTGACAGTTCTTAGTTTCAATGACTCACCTGGGGCCACCCCTCAAGGCAGGTATGGAGGCTGAATATGCAGGAAGGCGATGGGCAGGGAAGGAGGGTGAGATATTCCAAGTGTCTCTCACAAGAAAGTCATATGTCCCAGGAGGCCTCATCAGCCTGTGACCTGAATATGTAGGCTGGACTCCACCCTTACATAAGTGTAAGCTGACCTAAAATCTGTCATATGCACCTAACAATAACTTCTGGTGTTAACAGAAAATTTCTTATGAAATCTAGCCCCATATTGACCTAATATCCAGTGCTAAAAAGTAGAGTAAATCTAAAGGATTCAGTTCCCAAATAAAATGATTCAGATACATATATTTAAGGTAAGTCTATTTTATTTGACAAACGATGAAGACATAGTGGGACAGAATTAGTCAATATGGCATAGGTCATCTGGGAAGAAAGATGGGGCGCTTGTGAATGGATAGATGAAAAGTTATTTCAAAATTTCCAGGCAGATTCAACATTTTCCAAAATGTACAAATTTAAGTTTCTTGTTAGTTTTCCTGTGGAGAGAAAGTGGCAACAAATGAGAAACCTGGAAGCTGTATGCATTTCAATCAAACTTCACCCACAAACTAAAAAATGTACCCGCGTCTTTGCAATAATTGATGTTTTAAAAGGGGTTATGGTAATCTGAGAATATTTTAACAGCTGACATTGCATAATGTTGATGTTCAAACTAGACCTCAATCAATTTGTGTCCTTGAAAATAAGCTCTATTATGTTAATGGGTTTTTTTATTTAAAGGAGGTGCATGTAGAAACCCCTTTCATTTATAAGTTCTGGAATTTATTTGACCTACCGCACTCTCTTTTCAGAAGAATATTACTCAGTGCCACCCTGGCAATTAAAAACTTTTACATTAAGGTGCATAATCCAGGCTGAAGTGTAGCCATCTGCTTGTTCAGCCTCCTTGGATCAGGTCATCGCCCACCAGGGGCCAATAGCTCACAGCTTGGGAAGCAGGATAATAGTGATTTTTCTTTTCATTAAATCAGAGTAGTTTGACATATATGCTAAATTCTCCTTTTTAATTTTTGTATATTTGGGACATATTTGAGGCTAGTGGGTTACACATTGGGCCGCTAACTACAATATCTGTGGTCGAAACTCACCAGCTGCTTTGCAGGAGAAAGATGAGATTTTCCACTCCAGTAAAGATTTACAGCCTCAGAAACCCACAGGGACCTACTGGGTCCCTATGGGTGAGCCCTGGTGGTGCAGTGGTTGCACGTTAGGTTGTGAACTGCAAGGTTTGCAGTTTGAAACCACCAGCTACTGCTCAGGGGCAAAGATTGGGCTTTCGACTCCTGTAAAGAGTGGCAGTCTCAGAGACTCACAGGGGCAGTTCTACCCTATCCTACAGGGTCACTAGGAGTGGCATCGACTCAATGGCAGTGAGTTCAGATTTTTGATTTACAGGATCCCTATGAGTTAGGGTTCATTCAATGGCAGTGAGTCTGTTTTTGTACTTGGGTGACTTTGTACTGGTCATTAGGGGTATTAACAAAGCCAAATTGTGTTGGTGAAGTTGAACAATAAATGCAGCTTATTCTAACAGGTATGAAGTGTCCTGCCTAGAAGAGGGGTGTTCTTGGTCCCTGCAAATGATCAATCATGGATTTTGAGACTATGTGGTGACTTTTCTTCTCTTATTGTGTTTCTTTTTAGAGGGAACTTAAGCAAAAGCAAATTGAAATCCATGACCTTTAATTTTTGTCTCAACTTGGAGGATCTGGAATTCTTTGACTAATTCTTGCAATCAGAATACGTGGGAAAAAATGACCGCAGAAACTTACAAATCATGTAAATTTGGAGAATCCTATTTCTTAGGGTCAAAATGTCATGCTTCATACATTTCCTATGCCCAAACCACATAATCTAACTGAAGTATATTTGTCTTAACCTTTTAAGCAAAGAAAAAAGAAGATATTTTAATACTTACACAACTTCAGAACAGAAGAAGCATTCGTTGTCATACGTTTGGCCATCAGAGGCACAGATTGGTGCATAGATTTCATAACAGCGCCGTTGTTCTCTCGGTGGTAACTTTTCATATCGACTGCAATCAACCTGTGTGTGTGTGGGGGGGCGGGGATCATATTAAACACCTCCATTTTTTAAAACGAATTTTATCTTCAGAACTTAGTATTTTCCAATTAAAGTGGGAGGGCTCCCATTGCATGTTGGAAACCCTGGTTGGGCAGAAATTAATCACTCAGTTACGAACCACAAGGCTGATAATTGAAACCACCAGCAGCTCCGTGGGAGGAAGTGGCCGTTTGTGTGAGTAATGATGACCGCCTTAGGAACCTGGAGGCAGTTGTACGCTTACATAGAGTCACTATGAGCCAGGATCAACTCAATGGCAACGAGTAAGATAATTATAAGCACTAGTAAATCTTTGATTATTCGTAACATTAATTATTCATAACAAATTACTTGTTGCATATGTATAGAAATTCCTATCAATTGACCATTTTATCCTAACATTGTAGTAGATAACAAAATTTCCAAATTCCTGAAGCCAACCCAATTTGGTAAGCCACCTATAGGAGTAATGAACTATTGTAGAAATAGGCTAGAGAAGCCCAAGAAATCATTTCCTAGGGATTTAATCTGTGAGACAACTGTGGAAAATAACTTGAACCACAGCTCAGTTCAGCTCCAGACTGCATGACCCTGGAGCGAGTAGGTTACCTTTTTAAGCCTCAAGAGATTACGTAGTAGGTTACTTGTTGGGCTGCTAACTGCGAGGCCAGGATTTCATCCCCATTTTGCTCCAGAAACCTTAGGGAGCGGTTCTTTATTGTCATGTAGTCTTTATGCCTCAAAACCAACTCTATGAGAGTCAGTTTGGTGGCTTGGTTTTAAGCCTTACTGCTTTTCGTATATAAATTAAACAGCAACACAAGACCCAACTCCCATTGACGGAACCCAGCTCATAAGCACCCAGAGTGGAACTGCTCCTTGGGTTTCTGGGATTGTAAATCTCTGTGGGAACAGCCAGCCTTATCTTCCTCCTGTCCAGTGGTTTCTATCTTTGAACCATTGGCCTTAATTTTAGAAGCCCGATGCTCAATTTACTGTACCACCTCATTCCCTTAAAGGCAATAATAATTAGGTGATGAGAGTAAAGTAGAAATCACATGTGAATCTGTGTAGAAGATGTATATAAAAGGCAGTACAGGGCAGAGTATAGAAAGTGTTGAATAAATGTCGTTAGGTGCCATCAAGTTGCTTCTTACTCGTAACCGCCCTATGTACAACGGAAGGAGACACTGCCTTGTCCTGTGCCATCTTCCCAGTTGTTATGCTCAACAACAGTTGTTGGAGTCACTAGGTCAATCCATCTTGAGAGTCTTCCCCTCTTTCACCGCCCCTATAGTTTCTCAAGCATTCATCACACATTATGTTCTTTTCCAGGGACTAGGAAATAGTAGCTATTAACTTTAGACTTTGACTTTGATTCCAGGTCTATAGACGCTCTAGTCATGCACACACACACACACACACACACACACACACACACCCCAAAAACAAACAAACAAATAACCAAAAAGATGGAGTCTCTAACTCATTCCATCCCAGAGATACAGGCATATTTTTGTAACTAGTTGTTTAATATCTCCTCTTGCATAGCTCCAAATATGTTCAAATTAAAATGGAATTAATTGTCTCGTCTAAAACCCAAACCAAACTCACTGCCCTTGAGTTCATTCCGATTCATAGCAGCCCTCTAGGCCAGGTTAGAACGACCCCTGTGTGTTTCCCGATGGTAACTCCGTGTCAGCATGGAAAGCTCCCCGTGTCACCGGCAGAGCAGCTGTTGCTTTAACCGTGGCCTTTAGGTTAGCAGCCCAACAGGCAACCATGACAGCACCGTATATTCCAGTAACCCACAGACCTTCTAAGTTAGGGGCTGAGCTGAGGGCTGGCAGTACAAAGATGAGACGGCATCCATGTAGGAAGACCACAGAGACGAGAAGAGTAGAGCTGCTTACGATGTCTCTTGACATGCCACAACGGTTCCACTTCCCCTCTTTGCTTGCTTATGCCCAAGCGCCAGCATTTAGGTCAGACATTGTGAGCAGAAACTAGTTACGTGCGGAACATTCAT
The DNA here is from genome assembly GCF_050624435.1 of Tenrec ecaudatus. Taxonomy (NCBI): domain Eukaryota; kingdom Metazoa; phylum Chordata; class Mammalia; order Afrosoricida; family Tenrecidae; genus Tenrec; species Tenrec ecaudatus. The sequence continues at coordinate 157,005,217 of NC_134531.1, read as the reverse complement.
TAACCCATTTATTCTTACACAGATACACAATTGTGAAAAATGGCTTACACTCATGCCTTCCAGATAGTAAAATTTACCTTCTGAACCCTATTACTTTCCATTGAGGGGGCTGGGTGGGGACAAAGGAGTGAAGGAAATTGTCCAAATTGGAAAGCCACATGGCATAGCTTGGTTTATAACCCACATTACTTTATTGCTGGTGTAAAGTGTTTTTTTGTCATCACATTTAGATTTTTCTCAACAATAGTCATTATTTTCACTGAGTTATGACTGAAAAAAACCTTCACGCTTCATTCTCTAAGATAGAGAACAGTCATGGGCGGGACTCACTTAAAATTATAATAATCATGACTTCTTAATAAGCTCTACTGTGCTTTGAAGCCTTCTTCAAAATTATAATCTTAAACCTTATAATACTTTTAACAGGTAGATACTGTTCCCTAGTCCCACATTGGCATTTTCAAGTCCCAAACTACGATAGCTACAATGCTACGTGTCCCCCGACTTCTTCTATCCTTTCTACTTTAGAAATATGGCTTCTTCAATGCAACTAAAGGTTCTACTTCAGAAATTGATCTTAAAATATATAAAATGTTTAATATTTTAAATTAAATATAAAATATTTCTCTTTGTGATACTTATTTCAAATTTATACAAAAGTAGAGCTTTTATACCAAAATGATGTACTGACCTGTTTTCTCTGTTGGACACATTCTGCATCTGGCAAAAAAGAAAAAAGAGAGAGAGAAAGTTAGACTCTGGAATAACCTAAATTTTGAGAGAAAACCATCCTTTAATTTATGTTTTAGTTCTCAAGTTGCTCTGAAAATAATGCACTCTCTTCAGAATTATGCAGCACAGTGATACTAAGGGTGGACTCTCAGCACGGATCTTCTGGCTTCCTTTTTGGAGGGAGATTTAAATGTAGCCACAAGAACCCAAAACAAAACAAAACAAAACATCCAAACTGTAATGCTAAGTAAGGGATTGCCCTATCTTTTCTGCCTCAGAACCAAGGCTCAGTACATTTTGAAAAAGCAGGTGAATTTCATATTCATCAAGTGCTTTCTATAATATATCAAACATGGATGTGGACATATTGGCGAGTGGTTAAAAATACTAGGATGGAAGATTTCTCGTTAATAGGGGAATAATATAATAACTAATTCCACACAGTAGGTTACCCTGTTAGATAACGAACTGAGGCCCCCACAAACTGTGCTATCAGGTCAAGGCAGGGGTTGAATGACAACTTCTGAAGGATCTTACAGAAAATGTTTTGATGAATAGGAATTTGGCCTTACATGATCATTAAGAAGTCTGCTCTTACACGGTATTGTAATTTATTGGTTAAAAAAACCTCACTGCTATGGAGTCAATGCTGATCCCTAGCTACTTGCTTTGCATTTCTGAGACTGTAACTGTTTATGGTAGTAGAAAGCCCAGTCTTTCTCTCATGGAGCTGCTGGTGGTTTCAAACTGCTGACGATGGGGATCGCAGCCCAAAGTGTAACCACTACACCCAAAAATACATTTCAAACATATTGTCTATGTGATGAGAAAACAAAAAACTGAACCCACTGCCATCAAGTCACTTTTAACTCATAGCAAACCAATATGTGATGAGAGCATCTCAATGTTATGTGGACAGAAGAGGACTTGGAGCCGTTGATCTAGCATAGGAGCAGTTTCAGGAGGATGATACTCACTGAAGATGATCGTAAGTTGCAGAACCAAGATCAGGACAAAGGCTTTTGATGTCATGGTATGAAGTGGCCAAGGACAGTCAGGTGGAAGCAGAAAGAAAGACTCTCTGGTGTCTGCTCAACCGGCTTGGGTTCTGCCTTATATATTTCTAGAATCTTTCTCTCTGTTGTGAAACAGGTTTTGAGGAAATAGATTCCTGGAACAAGACAGAAACTCCTGTGAAGCTGTGGGAATTCTTTTCTTATGAAAGACGCTTGATTGCACATAACATTTCAATAGCCAATAAAACTCACTAAAACCAGGATTATTTTTATATGCCACTGCCTTACATTTGCAAGTGTTTGAATATTTATGAATACTTTCATAAGTTATAAAAAATTACCCCTAAAACAAATCTGCTGGGCACTTGCTATCATTTTCTTTTACCCGTGGAGAATTAGATTCCTGAGCAATTTAGATAATTGCCCTGGGTTTATTATATATTCTTTATTGGACTACTTTTTTCTGAAACAGCATGAAAGCTTTCCTGGTTCTACCATTTTGTACAGGCTGGCTGTGTGTTAGGCTGGGTCATTTTTCTTCCTTAGATATAGTAACAAACTGTATTGAGGTGGAGAAAATGACATTTATGAGAACTAAGGGTGGGGGCAGTATTCAGGCATGAGTAGAATGATATACAATTATTTTCCTTTGATAAGTACATTTTGAAATAATTTGATCTGAGGATAAAAACAGAAGAGAGGTTCAAGTATCATATGGTTTAAAATCAGAAAAGTCGTGATTCAGGGTGGCATCGTCCCGCCATCCTGTGCTGGTCAAGCAGTAAGAGAAGGTGGACCAGATGAAGGAAGAGGAGGCATTGAGATGAAGGAGGCTTCATTCACAGCCTTCAATATGCAGACAACACAGATTTGCTTGCTGAAGGTGAGGAAGACTTGAAGCCCTTTAATGTGGATCTTTCAATATGGATCAAGACCCAATCTAAAAGAACAACAAAAACAAAATAACCATCACTGGACCAAAAGACAACATCATTATAAACGGAGAAAAGATTGAAGTTTCTGAGATTTTCATTTTGGTTGGATCCACAATCAATGCTATTGGAAATAGCAGTGAAAACATCAGATGAAGCATGACATTAGGTAACTCTGCTGCATAAGCTTCTTTACACAGTTTAAAAGCAAGGATGCTACTTCGAGGATTAATTTGCGCCTGACCAAGGTCATAGTGTTTTCTATGGTCCCATATGTATGAATAAGTTGGACAATGAATAAGATCCAAGCACAATCGATACGGTTCAATGAAAGTACTATGGACTACCCAAAGGACAAACAAATCTATCTTGGAAGCAATACAGCCAGAATGCTCCCTAGAGGCAAGGATGGAGAGGCTTTGCCTCATGTGCTTTGGACATGTTATCAAGAGAGACCAGTCCCTGGAGAAATACAGCAGGCGTGGTAAAGTGGAGGGCCAGTGAAAGAGAGGATGATCCTAGATGAGATGTCAAGCTCATAGAAACAATGGTGAGGATGCTGCAGGACTCTCATTTTGTCAGACTGAGAAACAAAGTTTCTAATTCTGTCTGGACATATTGACTCTTGCAGAAAGACTGGGCATATATGCCACCAAGAAAGATGACTGGGGAATTCTAAGTATACCTTAAAAAACAGGCGCAACGAATGATATTTTCAACTGCTCACGGGCTTGTCTATGGCTATTATACTGAACATTAAAACCCATAGAGGGGCGGGACTGGTCCACGGTCACATGCTAGTTTCTGACAGATTACACAATAGAACCTAGGTCTCCTGACCTGTGGGAAACGGAGGAACGGGAAGAGAGTGTATGCAAACAAGTTCTTTATCCTCAGATTTTAAGAAGCCTGGCACACCAGGATTCTGGGTGGAGGGTGGCCTTCAAACTTGTGGACTAGAGTGGACTCACATTCTCAGAACCAAGATTGATAGCCACAATATCCTCCCCTAATCGTGCTACCTTAAAGTTACTTCTTACAAGCACATGGCTGAATACTATCTTGCTGGCAGCCTCATCTATAGGAGCAGACATGTTGCAATTGCTTTACCTGCTCAGGGGACAGTCACTCACCCTTACCTGCCCCCCAGTACTGGTGTTAGGTTACTCCTCCAATTAACCCAGAGGCCTTTAGGGTTAGGGTACACTCCACTTTGTTACCTATGCAGTTACCTGTAATTAAAGGCCCTTGAGTGGCCAAAGAGTATATAAGCTGATGGTGAGAGTACATTATTCTCTCTGTGTGTGGACCTGCCTCTTGAAGTCATGGTGGAGGTAAGCACCCCCAACCTTTGGTCTGTCTCTTAATTTCTTCCCTTCAGCTACACAACTGCCCCTCAGGACCCATCCGGATGTGAGGCTGGATCTCACACGACCCTATGTTTACCATCTTCTTAGGATGTCATATTGTCCCAAGAGTGCCATAATTTTTATCTTTTACTACCACGGTGCTTTCATTTGGTAACCCATGTCTCCTTCCTTACTTCTGTCCACAGAGGATTTTGCATCTCAGGTCCTGTGTCTCTGTTCTGCATGGAACATTTTCCTGCTCCTCTTCCCATACGTGGTTCCTTTTCCTCATTGACAGATAGAACTTTGGCTCAGTTGCTAAGGGGAGATCAGCAGTTTGAACTCACAAGATGCAGCCTGGGAGAAAGATATGACTGTCTGCTTCCATAAAGACTTCAGCCTTGGAACCTGCAGAGGTTTGTACTAACGCAGCCTGGTAGGAGCCCTGGTGCGTTACATGATCAGCCGCCAACCCCAATCCCAAGAATTTTCAACTGACCAGCCACCCAGCAGAAGAAAGATGACCGCAGAGACATGTTTATGCATATTTTGCATCAAATACACACATGCACGTTTAATGGGGGACCCTGAGTAATACTTTTAAAGTTACCGTTGTAAATAGAGCCTGCACAAGAAAGGAATCTTTCCTCTCCTACCCCGGTGCCCAGCACAGCGTATTGTACGAAGTAGTCAGAATTCAGCCAGTACTCCGTGGAAACGAGCAGTTCTGTATCCCTGACCATCACTCACCTGTCAGTTTGTCGTATGTTGCTAAGATGCCGGAAGCGATGCCCACCTGTATTTCAAGTGCCAGCAGGGTCACCCATGATGAACAGGGTTCAGCCTGTTCCAGATTAGGTATACACTAGGAAGCAGGAATCGGCTGTCTAGTTTTGAGAGGTTAGCCGCGGAAAGACTTACGACTAGTAGTAGAAGCGAGTCTGAGTCGTGCCAAAAGCTACGCCCCTCATATTGGAAGGCACACAGACTACAACTGGGAAGAGCTACAGCCTTGAAGTAGAGTCAACCTTAATGACAGACATGGAGCAAAGCTTCCAGGACCTTTTTTTTCAGATGGGTCATGACTCAAACTGAGAAGAAGCAACAGGAAACAGCCATTGAGGACCCCAATGAGGAATGTTGGGACTTGGCAGTTGTCCAGAAGGAAAGGGAATGCATGAACACTGACATATGAGGCCTTGGTGTGCTGAAATGGACTCTGCCCTTAGAAGGCAGTGGCTTGTGTTTGGGTCAGCCACCAACTCCAGAAAAGTACAGCCACTATTCTGGTTGCTGAATATATTCTTCTTTACAGTGGCCTGGTTCCCAGGTCACAATGACAAAAGGCATCAGAAGCTTCCAGTGCTCTTGTTTAGAACTCAAAACCAACTGGGTTGGTAACCTCAGAAAGGCCATGATTTATTCGCCTTTTCAATGGGACCCCATCCTGGTTATGCAATGGGACCTCAGCATAACTATGTGATAAAGTTCATACACATGTGGGACGCTTCCTGGATGGTGAACGACATTGACATTGATTTTGAAAACCTTCCCAGACCTCACCACAAAGCAGTGGCTTGAGGCAGCAGACTAAGAGCATCATGTAGACTTAGTGGCATTGCGGTTACGGCGCGCATCATGCCGAGATCCTCAAAATCTGCGCTTCAAAACCACCAGCTGCTCCGAGGGAGAAAGCAGGGCTTTCTACTCCTGTAAACAGTTACAGGATTGGTATCCTGCAAGGTTAGTGGGAACATTTTTAAATTTGCAGTCAGTAGCTAGAAGCAAGTGTGATCTGTGTGCTCCTGAGTTTGTAGCTGGCACTTGGAGCCCGAGGGACAGTGTCTGGTGAGATATGACACACAGCTATGTGTGTGCAGTTGGTGTCAGAGCCGATGGAGGAGTGGAAATTGGGGAATTCATGTATTTTCCTTGTTGGAAACACAATAATGGGATTTTGAGATTTCACACAACAAACTTGACATGTAGAGAAAGACTTACTAGCTTCCTTTATTAGCACCCTCACACATCCCGTTTGTGGTTGCAGTCTCACTCCTTGTGACTAACCTGTGCCTGCTCCTAAGTTATTCAGGTTTTTCCTCTGCCCTGACGTGTAATTATATCCCACGTTCCTTCTCTTGTGGAGCTCATTCTGCTTTGGTTCCTCTTATTTGTTTTATAATTGTTAACTTCTGGAGAGTTACTGTTCTCTGTCCCATTTTATAGACCCGAACCTTAATTATTTGCTTCTTTTGAATGCTTTGCTCATTCCTGTTTCTTCTCGTTATTATTTTTGCTCTTCACATTTGCAGATCCATTTGAGCGTGCATTACAGCTCCTTTTATTCCAAGATCACAAGCTTCTTTTTCAGCTAACGTCTCTTCAGTTGCTTTTTCTTTTTTGCTTCAGCTGCTTCATTAGTCTGAATCTACAATTTTCAGAGTTAGCTCCTTAATTTCTACAACTTTCAGAGTTGGCTCCACACATCCCATAGTTCCATGGCCTGAATTGATCTTGGTTTTAAACTTGACCTTGAAATGACCTGCATTTTAAATTTAACTCTAACGCAGACCCACACTGGTCCCTGATTGTTCTGTTGAAGATGTTATGTGACTCACGATCCTAAAGACAGAATCTATAAAGTTGGGATTGATTTAGAATCTAGTGATCGAATATCTAAAGGAAGCAAGCTACAACAATTCGTGTTTCTTTTTCTACCACTTTTCTTTTATGGAGAAGATAGGAGGCAGCAACGATGGTCGTAGTTTCCCTCTTTCTCCTTGACTCTGTGTGACGATCAGATTGTTACAGGCCTCCTTTTGTTTTCTGGAGCCCTGGTGCACAAAGGTTAAGCGTACAGTGGCTAACCACCGATGAATCCAATCAGTGGATTTCTCCAAGGGAGAAAGACCTGTCAACTCTACCACATGGGGTTGAGTCATCAGGAGTTGAACTGGATTCAATGGCGCTTAATAACAACCAAAACCTGGCAGTCTTAGGCCCATCATAGAGGTGGGCTAGACCATCCTGTGTTCATATCTGGGACAAGACTGATTCATCAGCACGTGAAGGAATTAGAAAATGTAGAAAATGAGGGCCAGGAAAGTAAACAAGGACCAATCTGGTCACAAAACTTTCATGAGCCCCCATTGCTCATTAGAAGAGGCTACTATTGTCCATGTTTTCTTGATCCCTACGTAGTGCCTGCATCTTACAGGTATGGAAACTAACCAAGCAACTTTCCTTAATCAGTGTCGTAGAAAGCGGCAGAAATGTCCCACTAAGGCTCTTACCAGGAGGACAGCAAGAGGTGAGGCAAGAGAAGAGAAGGCATGAAAAGAGACAGACAGGAAGCCCTCTTCCTAGGAATGCTATTTTTTGGAATAAAGTAGTTTCTCTTTTAAGGAATTACCGACAAAGGACCAGTATAAGGAACCAAAACAGTCCATAAACTAGTTTTTGGTGATGATTGCTGATTAATAAGTTGAAGACTGGGGAGAATATGGAGTGTTTACTCGTCTGTTTCTTAAGAACCACTTTAGGGTTTTTGTACAAACTTTTCTCTGAATAACGGGTAGCATGGTGTGTTAATGAATATTCTTTTTAAAGTTATTATACCTTGATCTAAGAAATAAATATCAGTACAAGTGCAAATAAACGCTCTGAGGAGATTCTTTTACTGAGTTAAAGCCATTCAAACAGTGAGACATGGGCTTGAAACGGGGGTGGGAGATGGCGCGGCAACTTCACCCAGGAAACACTGACAATGTTGATTCTGATTCTCACCTGGCATGTCTGCCAAGATGAGGGAGAGGGCAGTCAGAGCCTGGAAATGACGAAGATGACAATGAGGATGTCATCACTCGGTATCCATTTACATCGACGAGTTAGCATTTTCCATCATGAAGAAACTGGATTTTTCCATTACTTTTCCTGAGGGGAGATACAGATAACAATATCAATTAATACACGAGAATTTAAAAATATTAATCCTAAGAAGAACTCCAGAAATTGTGAAGTCCAGCCTAATTTTTCAGGTGAGGATTTGGAGTCTCCTAGAAGGGAGGCCTTTGTCACATGGAGTCTCTGTCAGAGTGAGGAGCAGAATACTTCTAGAATGATCCCCCCTGCCCCCCCCACCACACAGCCCATGTCCAGGGACCTCAGAAGCCACAGGGAACACCCAGTGTCTTAAAGCAAGCCTCGGATGAGGGAAGTCGAAGTGGCCAGCCGCATAGATTTTCCTAGACCGAAAGAACTGTGATGAGGAGCAGATTCTGGATTACTAAAGAGGGCTTTTTACCACACCAAAGGATATTTTAAATTTCTAGATTAGGAATCTAAGAAATCCTCCTGTTTGTGAACTAAAGCTTCCAGGACAGGGGACAAATATGTGATCATCTTCTCCTGGGACCCGAGCCTAACCTGACATTCTAATTTGCTTAGGGAAGCACAAAGAAGGCAACAAAAGCAAAAGCAAACAAATAACTACAAAACAAACAACTACAGGAAAGTGCCCCAAACTTAATGACCTGAAATAATTAGAGAGCTAACAATGAGTATAAAGGACTTATTATAAGACAAACTGAAAAAAAAAAACAACAAAGCACACAGCTCACTGCCACTGAGTCAATGCTGACTCACAGTGACTGTAGAGGCCAGGGTAGAACTGCCTCTGTGGGACTCCCTGAGACTGTAACTTTACCGGAGTAGAAAGCCCCATCTTTCTCCCAGTGTAAGACAAGGCATGCTAAATTTCAGATCAGGACACTAGAAGCAGCATCTACCTACTTATATTGCCTTCACAAACACTGATCAGGCCAACCAAAACACCTTTAAAAACATGCCTGTGGGTGCTGGTCCAACCACTGACACTTTGTAACCTGGATTTAAAATTAAAGGGGAAAAGAGTGCTAGTCTCATCTCCTTTAGATCAGCAGATGTTTGAACCAATAAGAAACCGAGAATAAAGGACCAGCACTCATAGTTTGTCCAAGAATCAAGTTATAAAGAGGCTAAGTATGGTAGAAATCAGATAGGATAATGGATGTCAATGTGTGTGTGCAGGGTGAGGGAAGGGAAAGCTCAGAATCTTTCTTTCAATAAGATATTGCATAAAAAACTCCCTACCAGTGAGTTGATTCCCACCCATAGCAACCCTATAGGACTACCCCATGTGGGTTTCCAACACTGTAACTCTTTATAGGAGTGGAAAGCCGTGTTTTCTTCCTGAAGAGTGGCTTTAAACTGCTGACCTGGCCATTAGCAGCCCACATGCATATCCACTATCCAACCAGGCCTTCCCAAAATATTGCATAGCATTCTACAATTTAGCACAGCCAGAAGCTGAAGTTGAGATTTTCATCATGTGTTTACAGAATCTGTGGACTCCAGGGACAATGGTTTGAACAATAAGCTCACGGTCTTGCTGGGTTCCTGCAACTGACAGATGGGAATTGGAGTTTTTGTGATGAAATGGAACGTAACCACCCTGCTGGACAGCTTGGGTCCAACCCTGACCCGATGTGAAACATGACGTTTTTCTCTCCCGCCAGTGACTGCTGGGCGAGGTGGAGTAGAATTTATGTGCAATATGAACAAATGGATCCTGGAAAGAGGAGGGATTGTCAGAGGAGGACACGGGGTCCGGCTTCCTTTTTCTGTACTCACAAGCTCTCAGTACACAGGTGGCATTCATTCCCATAGGTTATGTAGTCAGTGCCACAGACAGGCAGGTACGTAATGGGGCAGGGGATGGCCACCACCGGGTACTTCTTATAAATGCTGCAGTCCACCTGAGACAGAAACAAGGGAAGGGCTTACTACCACCCAGCACCCAAGTCAGCCTCTTCTGACCTCTGCTGGTCAGACAGCAAAGCTGCTACCCCGGGAGTCCCTGCTCAGACATTCTGAAGCTGTGTAGCCAGTTCCTTTAGTGCGTCCACCATATTCTTTATACAAACAACACTGCCTCCTGGCTGTGCGTATTAACTGCTTCCTCCCCTGCAGCAGGCATTTTTATAAATGCGCTACACTAACTTTATTTCTACACAGCATGTAACATTACCACTGGCTCTATTATTACTACTGCACTCTAAAAATTATTCTGTATTTTTGGACCAGGAATTTAAAAAATTTTTTTTCTTAAGGGTTCATACAACTCTTATCACAATCCATACATCCATCAATTGTGTAAAGCACATTTGCACATTCATTGCCTTCATCATTCTCAAAACATCCGCTCTCTACCCTAGCCTCTGACATCAGGTCCTGAAGGGATCATCCACCCTGGATTCCCTGTGTTTCCAGTTCCTATCTGTACATCCTCTGGTCTAGCCAGATTTGTAATGTAGAATTGGGATCATGATAGTGGGGGAGAGAAGAAGCATTTAGGAACTAGAGGAAAGTTGTGTTTCAACGTTGCTACACCGCACCCTGACTGGCTCGTCTCCTCCCCACGACCCTTCCGTAAAGGGATATCCAATTGCCTACAGATGGCCTTTGGGAGTCCACTCCGCACTCCCTCTTATTCACAAGACATGATTTTTTGTTCTGATGATGCCTGATACCTGATCCCTTCCACACCTTGTGAGGGCCAGTATATTTTTGTGACATGTATTTTTTTTCTTTAACAGTTTTCTTGACACTTCATCCACATATCATACCATTCATTAGTTCAATCATATGAAGAAGTACAATCATCACCAAATCAACTTTAGAATATTTCCTTCTTCCTTGTACTCATTGTTATTTGTGTATTTTTAAAATTGTGGCAAAAATATATGCAACAAAACACTCCAATTCAACAACTTCTACATGTATAATTCAGTGCCATTGATTACACTCTTTGTGTTTTCCAGTCATTATTGACACCATGGATTTTTTTATTGCTATCTTTATAACAACTGAAGAGAGTAGGACCCACAATTATTCATATTTACAAAAGAGGGAAATTCAGGCATTGAAAGACATAACATATACTAGGCAAATTCTAATAAATAGTAGAGTTTAGATTTGAATACAGAGTCTGTGTAATTAAGCAGAGAAACTCTGCTCTATTCTCTCAGGTTGTCCCTTCCACAAAGAGTTCAGCACCTTCTCAGTTTGAAGTAGCCTGTCTTTCCTTTAACACTGGAATTGTCTATGATACCGATCCGAAAACCAAACTCGCTTCTGTAGAGTTATTGCTGATTCAAAGCGACTCCCTGCGAGTTTCCAAGATTGTGTCTGTTTAAGGGAGTAGCTTTCTCCTGCATATCTGCTGGTGGTTTCAAACTGCTGACTGTGTGGTTAGCAGACCAACATATATACATATATGTTTATAGAATTTTTAACTTCCTTCTAGACAACAGAGGGCGCTGTATCATGTGTCAGATTTTCTTAATCCCCTTCCAAACCCACTAAGCTCACTTTAGCTATATGAATCATAAGTATTTTGTTGATTAAATGGCTGTCGATGGGAATTAAAATGCCACTCAATGTACTTACCGTTGTTGAGGCTACACTGGCAGCTTCTGAAAGAGAAATGCACAAGTAAGTGAGAAAAATTGAATTCTGACTAACTAATGTAAATTTGTACCTATATTTAGACTTTTATTTTCTGGGTCACTAAGTCTTGACATATTTCTCATCTTTATACAAAGTCTCAGCTGTTGGCTGAGAAAACATTTCAATGAGACAATCATGCCAGATAACCCCTCAGCATAGACAAGCGAATTACTCTAGTTTCTCCCTCTATTGACAAGGCCATTCTCTGGAGCTTAGCGTGTCTTTGATAATGATTCAAACTCAGTACTGCAGTCACCACTCCTAGTCTGAAACACCATCTTTGATAGCGTGTCTCTCCTAATTGAGATAAAGGAGCCCTGGTGGTGTAGTAGTTGTATGCTGGGCTGCAACCAAGGTTAGCAGTTTGAAACTGCCAGCTGCTCCTTGAGTGGAGACACAGGCTTGCTACCTCAGAAAAGACGTAAAGAATCCCGCTCTTGGAAACCCGTAGGGGCAGTTCTACCCTGTCTTAGGGGGTCACGATCAGTCAGAATACACAACGGCAGTGAACTGGTTGAGTATTTTTGGAACTGAGATAAATGATGCACTGGTAGTATAGTAGGTTAAATGTTGGGCTGCTAGCAGCAGGGTTGGTGGTTCAAACTCGCCACTTTGCCTGTGGGAAAAAGATAAGGTTTCCCTGAAAGATTTAGTTTCGAAGTCCCAAGGGACCAGTTCGCCTCTGCCCTGGAAAGTCACTAGGAGTCAAACTCTACTTTGTGCCAGTGCTTAAGTGATCTGAAGGGATGTAATTCAACAGCTCTAATGTCTTGTTTTAATGATTACTTTAACATCTAAAAGTGTAGCTGCCTGCCCTTTGGAACTCTGGAGAAAGATGAGACTTTCTACGTCTGTGACAGATTCACAGCCTCAGAAACCCACAAGGGCAGCTCAACCCTGTCCCGCAGGGCTGCTGTGAATCAGAATAACTGGATGGCAGTGAGTTTGGGCCTTCAGAAAACTGTGTTTTACTCTGATCTTCCTGTATTGATTTGGGAGACATCCACAGCTTTCTGACTGAAGAATAGTTATCTAAGAACACCTACTAATCCCAAAGTCCTTCTACATTGGTAGAGGCAAGAAGAAATTGCATAATTGAAAATTTTCCATCGATGGGAATCAGCATTTAAAGTGGAAGATCCTCATCCCTAAGTCCCCCAACTCTAGCTGGATCCAAAGTTTCCCCCATTCCCAGGGAAGAGCACTTTCTATTACAAAGGAGTACACTTTAACTTCACCTAAGCACCTAGATGATTTGGTCTCATGAGGAAACCAGGCCGGAGTTCATTTCTCCAGCAAGCCTTACTCACCTGCCCTACTGCAGAAATGGGCCACTGTGCAGAGGAGAAGGAGAGCCGCCAGGAACTTCATCGTGGAGATGGATGTGGTGCAGAGGACGCTCAGGGAGTCAGCACCTAAGATCTAGGAGAGAAGCACTGCTTTTATGCTAAGTTTTGTGCTCCGCCTTTCCTGTGAGGTCATCAGGAGTCAGTATTGCCCTGAGAGAATCTCGACACCCAATGGCACACCTTGGGAGATGTTGTTACAGTCCTTGTCACTTAGTTGCTACTTCTGATCTGACAAATTTGATTATTTGAGGTGAATGACAAATCTTCTGTCTGCCCCACAGGTGGGGCCTGTCACTTAGAATCCCAAACTTCCTATTGAAGAAGAGACTACGTTCAGCTGCTTAAACTTTATTTTTTGTTTATTATACCAAGATGTAGGTTATTAAGCAAAGATTAGGGAGATTGTACCTGCATTGTATTTTATAGTCCGGAGAAGTCTTATTTGGCACTTGGGGCAATGAACCTGGGAGGCCCTAAAAGAAGGAACAGAAATATTGGCATTTGTAAGGCTTGTAGAAGGACTTCGACAGGTTACTTTTGACATTTTCTAGCTTCATCACCCGGAGTAAGTCATTTATATGTGTGAGCCTGTATTAATCAGGAAAGTTTGGTTATATTGAGGTAACATATAACCCCAAGATTTCTGTGACTTTGAGAAGTACACATGTCTAGTTCTTATGGAAGCCTCATATGCGTGGTGGCCAGGAGCGAGTGATGCATTGTCCTCCGATTATCTTCCCAAGTTAATGGTCATGGTTGAGAGCGTTGTCAGTTACCAAATGAAGTGAAAACACTTCCTTCGGGATTTTTCTTTTCATCAGTTAACTGATCTGCCTTAGATGTGATGCCATTGTCATTTTTCCCAGCTCACTGGTCAGAGCCATCATGCGGTCGCCCCCAATTCAAGCAGTTACATGAAATCTTACCCTGCCCTCTGAAGACTGCAAGGCACACGATGGGCAAACCGCACAGAGACCGGCTCAGAGCCATAATACAATCACCTGTGCAGCGGGACTGGCTACTAGCCACAAGGTTGCTGCTGGGTACCACTGAGCCTTTTCCGACTCGAAGTAACCTCCTGAGACAATGGAGAACTGCTTCATCCGGCCTTTTTCTTTATGAGCTGTTATTGGGTGAGTTTGAACTGCCAACCCTTCAGTTAGTGCTAGAGTGCTTAGTTGTTTTGTCACCAGATCCCTTAGTCAGCTGTAACAGAGATCATTTAAGTGAAAGTCTAAGTTTTAAGCCCAATGCATGAAAGTATGTTTTTGTGATTGTTATCTTCATTATTGTGGAACCAACAGTTTCTAATACAGATTGCTGCTAGCACTGGAGTGTAAACGGCATGGTCAAGAGAAGCGTAAGTAAGTGTCAATTGCCTGTTGAAGTGAGGAACATAGATCTGAACGCCGGGGAGGAAGGCAGTACGTTCTGTTCCCACAGTCCATGACTGGTCAGCTTTTTTCAGTGCAGTCTGAAACACAGCATCTGCCTAGGAAATTAAGTTAATATTAAAAAATGTAGAATTCCATAAAACTTTGACTCTTACATCAATTCAGGAAATGATGCTATTTAGTGGTTATCGACATGGGCATGCAGAATACATTTGGAAACGTATTTGACATCTTGCTTCTAATAAATGTTCACTATAACTTGGAGTCTGTAGGTTAATCCCTGGATATCACTGTTACTTTATTTCTGAAATGGAAAGAATATTTACCCCACATGCTGATTTTATATTCGTGTTGTTACTCTTAGGTGCTGCTGCCTTAGTTTTGACTCATTGCAAACCCGTGGGACTGTAACATGAAATGCTGGCTAGTCCTGCACAGGCCTAACAATGGCTGCTTTGTTTGAGGTCATTGTTGAAGTTTCTATGTTGATCCATTTAGTTGAGGGTCTTCTATTTTCTGATCCTCCACACGATGTCTTTCTCCAGAGACTGATCCCTCCCCTGAGATGTTCTAAGAAAAGTTTCCCATCCTTGCTTCTAAAAAAAGCATTCTGGCTACACTTTTTTCAAGTCATATTCCTTCTGGAATTTCATGGTACATTCAATGTTCACCAACACCACAATTCAAAGAAATCAATTCTTCTTTGTGGTACTTACATAATCTGGTGTCAATCTGGGGCTTGAGAGGATTAAGAGTGAAGGGGTAGGTAGAGTCTAGTCTGTCAGTCGGGTCATAGCCAATGAGGCCTCTGTGTGGGGACAGCCTCCTGAGAATTCTGGGAACTCTTGGATTTCCTCCTTGGAGGAGAGAGATACACTCTCTCAGTCTCTTCTCTGACTCCCTGGAGAGACACTCTATTGACACTACATGGAACTACACTGATAGACCTCATGGCCTGGGAACTGGAGGAGCCACATGGAGACCCGCCCCTACAAGTTCTGAGTTTTTACAATGCCACTGGATCTGCAAGACTTCCAACCCACTGGCCTGTGATCCTCCTGCATTTGGCATCATTGCATGTATTTTGTGAGTCTGAAAAGGACTTTATAGATTGGTATCAGATACATGGTATGGCCTTGATCTGGACTGGGCTGGGATGTTTTCTCAATATTCAACTGCTCTTGTATATAAACTTGTTTCTTATACATATATGCATGTTTATGAATTTGTTTCTCTAGTTTACTTGGACTAACATGTTCTCTGATATTCCTAATTCACTGTTTAACTTTCACATGCATGAGAGGTGAGTGAAATCATCATGAATTTTTTCAGGTGTGCCCTATGCATCAAAGTGACATTTTGGCTTTTTAATATTTTAAAGAGGCCTTTTGTAAGAGTTATGCCCAATTCAAAAAATCGCCTGATTTCCTAGACACTGCTTCCATGAGTTTTGATTGTGGATTCAAGTAAAATGAAACCCTTGACAATATCAAACTTTTCTCTGTTTATCAAAATTTTTTATGGGTCTACTTGTGAGGACTTTTGCTTTCTTTACCAGGCATTATAATCCATACTTAAGGCTATATCTATTTATCTTCACCAGTAAGTATTTTAAGCTCTCTTAACTTTCAACCAGCAAGGTTGTGTCTTATGTTTATATAAATTGATAATGCATCTTTCTCCAATCCTGATCCCATGATCTTCTTCATCAGCATATATATGTGTGTGCATATATATAGATACACACACATATATAATACAATGTATGGTTAGCATACAATGAAATATGTGTGCATATATTAATATACAATTGCTTATAGTCTTTATGTATATATCTCTATGACACAAATAACATGCACATTTTACTTTTTTGCCTTGCTTTGTGAATGCCTGCATATTTCTGTAAGCATTTTATGCCAAATTTTATGGTTTTTTACATGTTATTGCCTTCAATTTCTGTTTCTGATCACATGGAAGCATCACTTAACATAGACATTGAACAATTATTTTTTTTCTCTTTTTTTACATTTAATAGGGGCTCATACAACTCTTATCACAATCCATACATATACATACATCAATTATATAAAGCACATTCATACATTCTTTGCCCTAATCATTTTCAAAGCATTTGCTCTCCACTTAAGACCTTTACATCAGGTTCTCTTTTTTCCCCCTCCCTCCCCCCTCCCCCTCACCCCTCCCTCATGAACCCTTGCTAATTTATATATTGTTATTTTCTCATATCTTGCCCTATCCGGAGTCTCCCTCCCCCCCCCCACCTTCTCTGCCGTCCATCTCCCAGGGAGGAGGTCACATGTGGATCCTTGTAATCAGTTCCCCCTTTCCAACCCACTTACTCTCTACTCTCCCAGCATCGCCCCTCACACCCTTGGTCCTGAAGGTATTGTCCACCCTGGATTCCCTGTGCCTCCAGCTCCCATATGCACCAGTGTACAACCTCTGCCCTATCCAGTCCTGCAAGGTAGAATTCGGATCATGGTAGTTGTGGGGAGGAAGCATCCAGGATCTGGGGGAAAGCTGTGTCCTTCATTGGTACTACATCACACCCTGACTGATCCATCTCCTCTCCTAAACCCCTCTATGAGGGGATCTCCAGTGGCCGACAAATGGGCCTTGGGTCTCCCCTCTGCACTTTCCCCTTCATTCACGATGGTGTGTGTGTATATATATATTGTATGATGCATTATACCTGGTCCCTTTGGCACCTCGTGATCACACTGGCTGGTGTGCTTCTTCCATGTGGGCTTTATTGATTCTGAGCTAGATGGCCGCTTGTTCACCTTCAAGCCTTTAAGACCCCAGACACTATCTCTTTCGATAGCCAGGCACCATCAGCTTTCTTCACCACATTTGCTTATGCACCCGTTTGTCTTTGGCGATCATATCATGGAGGTGTGCAGCCAATGATATGATTTTTTTTGTTCTTTGATGCCTGATAACTGATCCCTTTGGGACCACGCGATCACACAGGCTGGTCTGTTCTTCCATTTGGGCTTTGTTGCTTCTGAGGAAGATGGCCGCTTGTTTATCTTCAAGCCTTTAAGACCCCAGTCACTATCTCTTTTGATAGCCGGGCACCATCAGCTTTCTTCACCACATTTACTTGTTCACCCGCTTTGGCTTCAGCAGTTGTGTCGGGGGGGGGGTGAGCATTGTACAGTGCCAATTTAATAAACTAAAGTATTCATGCATTGAGTGAGTGCTTGAGTAGAGGCCCAAGGTCCTTCTGCCACCTTAATACTAAACCTATAAATATAAGCACATAGATCTTTTTCCCCATCCTCATATATACATTTGCATGTACATGTCTTTGTCTAGACCTCCATAAATGCCCCTTGACTCCTAGCTCTTTCCTCCATCTCCCTTGACTTTCCTCCTGCCCTACTACCATCCTTCATCCCCACCTGGGCTACAGTTATACCTCTTCTATACGCAACTTACCCTTGATCATTCCCCACCAGGCCTGCCACTCCCCCCTCACTACCATTTTGGGTCCCATGTTGTTCCCTTGTCCCTGTGTTTGTTAACAACACTTCCTTACCTCCCTACCTCCCCCCACCCCAAGTCCCCCTGGAACTGTCGGTCCAATTTGAACAATGATTTTTGTATTACTTGAAATTTAAGTAAAAAATATTTTCAGTAAATCAACAGTTGAAGTAATGATCTCTGAGTAACTAAGTTACTATAAACAAATGCATAGTATCAATGATCTATTTGCTGATTATTGGGGGATTACAAATTCATTTAATGTTTTTTGACCTGGCTTATATATTCAAATATGATCAAAAGTCACATTTTTGAAGTATTTTTGCACACATAGGTGGAGATTAAATAGAAGGAACAAAATTTTAAAAATGAACAGAATGATATGGTTTATTTTTAATATAGGAATATGGATAAATAAGTTAAATTTACTTCCAGAAATGTCACAAAATATGCTCAGTGCATGCTATGTATGATAGGTAGGCTTATTGTGCCAGCCTGGCCAATGAATACATGTGGGATTGATTGAAAGTTGGGGAGATAAATGGCTCAGCAAGCCTTGCCTTTCTGGTCTCTTGCTCTTTGATGATCGGACCAGTTGTGGCTGCCTTAGCTGTTTCTCTGCCTCAACTTGTGAGCTACCCTACCTGTGGGACACCCAACCCATGGACTGCGTCACTGTAGTTTGAGGTTCCGTCAACCCTGCTTCGTCATGCTACTTAAGTATACATTGCTTGAGCTGGATGGACCCTGTCATCTGGCTGTCTGTTGGTGACCTGCCTTGCAGTTTGCTGCCAGTGGTTGGATTGTCTGAATTGCTCTACAGAGGACTCAGCTGTCTGCTTTCTTGACTTGCATGCAGTGGTCCTCAAGACTTGAAGGGCTGCCAATGTATTAGCTGTCTCATGGTAGTAAGTTGCACTGAGCTATTTGTACTGCTCTATAGACTGATTAGCTGTTTATTTCTCATGTTGTATATATCTATCTAGATAAATATATATAAAATCATAAGTGTCCTGTTTCTCTAGAGAACCCTATCTAACATACTATGATAGAAGTGCTTTACTTAAATTTATATGAGCGAGTGACTTATCCATGTGGGTGTATTATTTCTGACAAAATTCACTATATATAATATATATAATTATATGTATATTCCAACCTTGCTTACTCTAGTTGATAATTTGGAATGTGGTACTCATAAAAAATCATGAAGGAAGGAATTTTCATTACCCTAATTTTATGAATGTGTAAACTGAGTCTTAGAAAATTTAAAGGACTTTTCTAAGATCGTGACAGCTGTGAGAGGTGCACTTGACATACGACTTTAGCCAGTTCAAACAGTTCCATTTTATTCTGCCTACTCTCTTCCCTCAAGTTCATGCCCCCTCAGAGCGACCCTATATGACAGGGCAGAATTGCTCCTGTGAGTTTCCAAGATTATAACTTTTTACTGGTATAGAAAACCTTCTCTTTCTCCCAAAGAGTGGCTGATGGTTTAAAACTGATGAACTGGCAGATCTCAGCCTTATGTGTAACCACTTGCGATAGTTTATTGTGCCAGCCTGGCCAATAAACACAAGTAGGATTAATTGAAGGGCGGGGGGATAAATGGCTAGGTGAGCTTCACCTTGCTTGTTCTGTGCCTCAATTTAAAGGGGTACACTACCTGTGGGTTGCCTAGCCTGTGGACTGTGTCGCTGTAAGTTGAGGTCCCTTTAAGCCCACACAATTGGAATGTTTGTCTCTGGAGCTGGGGGATCGGCAGGTGATGACAGTTGGGGACCTGCCTTGCTGTTTGCTGCCTGGGTGTATATAGCCCAGCTCTCTCTACAGAAAGGGACTGGCAACTGGTAGCTCTCAAGCCTTAAAGGACTGCTAGTGTCTCACCGCTTTATAACTTAACTGTTAATTTCTTGTATTATCTATCTGTATATAATTTAACGGTTCATTTCTTGTATTATATATCTATCTTTATAAATATATTTATATATAATTACTAGCAATCTGGTTTTGTCTCTCTAGAGAACCCTGTCCAACACACCACTACGCCACCAGGGCTCCAGCTTATTCTGTATATTTCCCCCATGATACATAGTGACATTGAGGGAGAAACAGAGAAAATCTGCTTTTACAGAGTTGACACATCAGAGACTTGATGAGCACCATGAGGGCTGAGTCAGGAGATGACAAAGTTGGGAAGACACTCAAGTGTTCCAGAAAGTTCTGGTGGGCCATTCAAGATGTAAGAAATTAGGGGTCCAGAAGTCCAAGTTCAGGTAACCTGCAACCTTAGTAGGTGTGGGAACTATGAGCTAGTATGTGGGAGGCTGTGTTGAAAGGCAAAGTGGCAGACTTTATTTCTCAGAGGTGGAGCAGTGCTGTGGTGGTGATGGTTAGTTAGGTGTAGAAAATAGATAGAAGGGTGGAGATAAAGGTCACTGGAGTCAAATGTGCGAGGGCAAGTGAGGTCAGGGGCTGTACTGTGAGGTTGCTTTGGTTTATAGCAGTTGTTGGGCTATAATTGCAAGGTCAGTGGTTTGAAACTCCCACCCATTCTTTGGGGAGAAAGATGGGGGTTTCTACTCCCGCGAAGAGTTACAGCCTCAGAAACTGAGAGAGGCAGGTCTGCCTCATCCTTCAGGGTCATTATGAATTGGAATTGACTTGCTGGCAGTGAAAGAAGTGAGTTTTCAGGGAAAGGACATTTTAAAAGTAAAGTCCGTGCAAGAAATTATGGGTGGATCTTTGTAGTGAGAGATGAAGGTTGTGAGTATATGAGTCCATTTCAGCATGAGAGGCTGTCATGCTAGTGAGAATCAAGATTAAAGGGACCTTTTCTTCAGTGACCACGAGGTAAAATGTTTGCTTATTTCTTTTCATATTTCTGCAGGTGGAGAAACTTGAGTTCTTGTCAAAGAGGATCACCGTAGCCATGTTTCCATCCTGGGAGGAAAGCATAAGATGAATACAGAAAAACATTGATGTCAAATGAGTGAAAGATTTGAAAATATTCCAGATTCCACTCCTGGTGGAGTTGGCATGCCATAGGGAAGAGGAAGGGTACCTTTAAGAGGTTTGGAGAGGGATGAGACAGGGCCCGGGTAAAGAGTCCTTAGTCTAGTTGGTTTGTTGTTAGGTGTTGTCACGTTGGTTCCAACTCATAGGCGCCCTACGTAAAATAGAACGAAACACTGCTCAGACCTGTGTCTATCGCTCACAGTTGTTCCTGTGTTTGAGCCCTTGATGTAGCCATTGTGTCCACCCACTGTATTGAAGATCTTCCTCTTTTTCACTGTCCCTCTACTTTACCAAACACAGCGTCCTCTCCAGAGACTGGTCTCTCCTACCAACATGTCTAAAGTATGTAAGATGAAGTCTAGCCATCTTTGCCTCTAAGAAACATTCCGGCTGTCTTTCTCCCAGGGCAGTCTTGTTAGCAGGAGGGAGGAAATCTGGTACAGCCTGGGCAATGCAGCTGTAGAATTAAAATGGTAGACATTGGAAGCTCCATTAAGAAAATGAACTATTCAAGGGAACTTCGAAAAAGTTTATGGCAGAATCAAGATAACGAAGAGAACATCCTTTTTTCAGAAAGCACCACATCAGATGCACATCTTGTGCCCGCGCTATGGCTCCAAGGCCTGCCAATGACAGAAGTCGGCCCGTGGCAAATGCAGCTACCCTGCCATGCACAAGGGCGAGTACAACTGGAGTTCCAGGCTAAAAGACACAATATCAGTGGTACTGGTGGAATGAGAAGCCTAAACATGGTATGCGGCACATTCCGGCATGGATTCCTTGAAGAAATGATGCTTAAACCCAAGAGGGCAGCAATGTCAGCATCCAGTTCATTTCAAGGATTTCAATAATTAGTTGTGCAATAAAATTTCTAATATTAAATATATTTTTAAGTTTTGGTAAAATTTCTATTATCTTTTCATTCTATTTTTCTTACTTTCTGAAGCCCTCTCCTATACAATGCATGTCTGAAGTGCCTAGAGCCATGCTATGTCTTCTGGCTTTGTATCTCACTTAAAACGTACAACATTCTGAACTAGTTATGGCTATTTGCTCTCTTTTACAGCTGAGGCAACAGGGCCATGAGAAGCAGCTAGTTTAAGGTTATGAACTGGTGTTTTTTTTTTAACCATGTTGGTTTATTGTCTAAAATCCAAATCTCATTTGATAACATTTGAAAAAGAAAAGATGAAGGAGATTAAAATATGATGTCTATTTGCCTGTCATGTTGAAATGATGGAAGTATAACTGACAGATTCAGGACAGTCAGTAAACACAGCTGATGTGGAGCAATGGGACAGAACACGTGGCATTGTCATGGGTGGAACTCACCTGGAAGAAAGAAGGGTGCAGGGGAAAGAAGAAGGAGCCCAGAGCCAGGAGGCAAGGGTTCTTGCCCTCCCCCATTCCATCTATGTGTCACTGTTATTTAAGACCCTTCTCCTCTTTGAGCCTTGCACTTTCCCAACATCCAGCCTTGATGGATCCTTTCTTTTAAATATATCCCTCTCCAGACAGCCATAATAGAGCTGATAAATAAGACATAGTGGTGATTAGAGGGTGGGACCGAGAGGTTGGAGCACTTCTAGTTGAGTCTGTTTTGTACTCCTCCCTGGACTTCTACCATTCACCACTCCCCTAAGTTGTTTCCTTCTTGTCCTCCAGTGCACACACAACCCAACACCCACAGATCTGGTAGCAATTTCAAAATCGCTGACCTCTATTTGACTCACTTAGCTCTAACCTTTGTTTTTCTCTTCTCTCCCCCCTGTGTCGGCGTTGCCCCAACTATGGGCATGTCCTTGGACACACTGGAGGACAATGACTTAGCAATCTGAGTGTTTACATTTTGACAGGTGTCCTCATGTCTGGCAGGGCCTGTATTTCTGGTTTTCTGCCTCTCATAGGGACAAGGGAGTTAGCACATCTAGGCACTTTTTTCTTTGGTTATTTGCAGTCTTTTTTGAACCATTGAGATTAAATACTTCTTGTCATGGGAAAAATTATATACATGAACAGTATCTTTTTTTTACTATTGATTCCTGTTGGTCATATGTGATCACATATAATCTAGATTACACACACAGAGAGAGAAAGAGAGAGGGGGGAATAGAGAGAGATGCACATACACACATTTCATGCACATATGAAGATTTTATTTTTTTGTTATTAGTACAACCCTATCTACTGTGCTGAGAGGTGAAGGGAGCCCCTAAAACCCCAGAGTTATCCAACATTAGAGAAACTACCACACTTATGACCCATGAAACATTGATAGGTGTTTCTTTAAAAGAGAAATCCTAAATCTTACATTCCTTTTGGAGGGATTAAAATGCACTTTATTTTTATTAAAGGCTTTACTGAATTTTCTGCAACACCTAAATTCTTCACTTTGTTTAACTCTGTTTTCTACCATTTTGATGAACTACAAGCTACTTATAGTCTGGTACTTATTGTTAGGTCCACCAATCCAGTTCCAGCTCATAGGGACCTTATGTACCACAGAAGGCAAGGCCTCCTGGTCCTGATGACTCTCACAGTCGTTGTCTGAGTCCCTGGCTGCAGAGCATTTACTAACATGTGATGGGTGACCTTGTTTCTCGGGGATCACTCGGGGATTACATGAACCAAATGGCAGAATAGGCAGCTCCAAACGCTGTTTCCCACCAACAGCTTGAAAAAAGCAAGACATGTTTAGGATCAACTTTGCTAGAATTCTAAAAACAGTCAAAGGCTTTCAAAAAATGAAGTGAATGTGGCCTCAGACAATACTATATCAAAAACGGAAGATAAGCTTTGTGGCCTTGTGCTTTCCTTTGTCCAATGCGTGTTTTCTGACTTGGCGGAAATCTTTAAGACTGTAACCTGTAATCTCAGTGTGGGATCCTGAGGGAGCAAGAATTTACATAGATTATTACTTGTTCTAACCTATCTGGACCTATCTGACAGCCTGGTCCAAGGTGCTCATATCTGTGTTGCTTACCTCAGAATTCACACAGGTGGGAATTAATGGAAAACAACGCAAGGTAAAGGATCCACTTTGGGCAAAGATTGTACTGTTGAGACATTCAATAGACCACCTAAAGATTGAGAGGCAAATCCTGGGAGAACTTTCAAATTATTTTCAATTGATGTTGTTATTATTTTCTGTTTAGTTGACTCCATCTTATAATGAACTTTTACTTAACAGAATGAAACGCTGTCCAGTCCTGAGCTGTTTTCAGGACTGTTGATACGTTTGAGTCTATTACTGTGGCTGGTGAATCAGCTCAGCTCATAAGGGGCTCCTTAGTTTTGGCCAACCCTCTACTTTCCCAACCATAATGCCTTTTTCTAGTGATTGGTCTTTCCTGACGGCCAGTCCAAATAAGTGAGCCTAGGTCTCACCACCTGACTTCTAATGAGCATTTTGGTTGTATTCTTTTAAGACGTATCTGTTTGTCCTTCTGGTAGTCCATGTTCCTTATTAATACCACATCTGGAACCCATCTCTTCGTATTTTACTTACCTTTATAATTTTACAATTTCTGCACACAAGATGACTAAAACACACAAGGCTTGGGTCAAACATGCCTCAGTCATCAATGTGACATTTCTGACTTATCGAATTTTGAATAGGAATTTTACAACATATTTTTCCCTATGCACTACATCATTTAATTTTACGATAGATTCCTCTATGGATGCTGATTACTGGTTCAAGCAAAATACAACCATTAATGTTTCAGTTTCTTCATTTATCATAATGTTGTTTGTCAGTTCAGTTGTGAAGTTTTTTGGTTTCTTCATGTTCTCATGTAATCTATACTGAAAGCTGTAATCTCTGTCATCAATGAGAGAACCAGTAGAGAGGTCTGAGGGGCTGGCCCCAATCCCAACTACGTAGACAGCCCCTCCTCACCCCCAAAATAATTTACTTCAGAGGATAGCACTGGAGCTGCAGCTCAGGGAGATGGACATGTCTGATCAGAGCACACGGGAACAAATGAAGGGGGAGGAAGAGAGAGTAGAGCACACCTTGGCCCACCAAGCCTTGAGGACAATATCCCTGCTCAGAACAGCGAATGCACAGAGAGGGTCATAGGGCTGGCCCCACTATGACACACAACATCCCCCAGTGACCTATGGCCCTAAGGGGGACAATACTGGAGACACAGTGTGGGAATTGCACACAATCTGACCCCACCACACCCAGGCAAAACACTAAGGCCATGCAAATGAATAGCAAGGGGAGCATGTTAGCGAGCGAGACCCTCACCCAGACCACTCACTGAAACAGAGATGGTAACAGTAAAGCTTTATTCAGACAAATTCGAATCTGGGCTCACACCCGCAACCGAGACAGGCTCAGTCTGTAAGGCGAGAGCCCCGAATAACAGCACAACAGAGGGTGTTATACTTCCTTGTGGGGCACCTTGCCGAGCAAGGGGAAGGGGAAGGCAAGTTCTTGTGTGAAACTGGTAAAGCATTCTCAGGAAAGTGAAACAAAACAGTTTTTAAGTCTAACAAAGCAGGTTCTACATTTAAGGTCAGTTTGTCTCCAGTGGTCTGCCAACTGATACTGTAGTTAGGCTAGGCTGCTTCTTGGAGTGTAAACATCCTGGGTTGGGCTACACCTGTCCCAAGCTGCAATTTAAAAATTTGTCCCTTTCTGACCTGGGGGTGACCTGCCTGTTACTGTTACAGGGCACCCATTCCTGACCGGGCGGTGGCCTGCCTGTTACTGTTACAGGGCACAGTGTCACAGAGCATAGCAAGGATATCTGAAGGGAATACCAAAAATAGACTTTGGGGCCAGGGCATGGCACCCCATCAGATTCCACCAGAAAACACTCCTAAGGGTCACCAAACATACCATCAACTATTACAGGCTTTTCTTTTTTTGTCAATGGATTTTTTTTGCTTGTTGTTTTGTTTTTCTCTGTCTTGTTTTTGTGCATATTATTATCTCTACAGGTGTCAGGGTATACCAGCCCCTAACACATCATCACAGGTCTGGGAGGTGCAATTGTACAGCAATAATACGTAAAGATTATAGTAAAGTCATAGAGAGCATGAGAGATAGAAGAGAGATTGAAACAATGGAGTCAGAGACAGTTCATAGTAGCATGCTCACCTCAGCCTCACTTGGTGGTCCACGTGGAAAGAGAGGGAGGGGAAGGAGGACAAGGGGAAAGGGAACAGGGGAGCAAGGACTGGGAGAGAGAGGGAGTTGACTGGGAGAGGCCAAGAGGGATCTTTATTGCTAACCAAGGCTTCTCTATCTTTGAGGGGGCATGCAAACCCCCAAATTACAGGTGAAGACATACATCATGGAAAGGGTTGTGCTATAGGTAATACAGTAATGGGAGGGGGTGGTCCAGGGGTATCCATGGAATAGGATGAGGAAGGATTGGAGGTATACATGTGACAAGATGGGTGGATCCTAGATTCAGGATGGCAGCCTAACTTTGGATGTCACTGAGCCAGTTTGATCTGTTCTTTGGTCCACCACAGAAACCATTATCAGTAGGGTGTAAACCCCACCTATGGGAACCAGACTAATGGTCTCAAGTCTTTAGGGAGAAGTAACCCATTGTCCTTAACAGCAGGGAGTGGGCCCTACCTGTGGTGAGCCCAGACAGTAGTCTGGCAACTGACTGCCTTCAGGGAGGTAGCTTGACAATCATTTACCATTATTAACAAGCAGTGTCCTAAGTCTAACATCTATTTGGGGGAGATAATTTTGGAGAAATCTTTCTGTATGTTCCCACATACAGGACTATCTAGATAAGACAGGCAGAACAAACAATCTGGAGGAGAAAACAATGGGACCACCAGTTCTGGGGGTACATGGGAGAGGGGAAGGTGGGGGAAAGGAAGTGGGTGTTAGTAAATCCAGGGACAAGGGAAGAAGAAGTGATCCAAAATTGATGGCGAGGAGAGTATAGGAGGATGGGTAGGGCTAGATCAAGGGCAATGTAACCGAGAGGAATTACTGAAACCCAGAAGGCTGAGCATGATAGTGGGACAAGAGGAAAGTAAAAGGATATAGAGGAAAGAACTAGGAGACAAATGACATTTATAGAGGTCTACATACAGGTAAGTACATATGGTGTACACTGGTACAGATAGGAACTGGAAACACAGGGAATCCAGGACAGATAAGCCCCTCAAGACCAATAATGAGATTAGTGATATCAGGAGGGTCAGGGGAAGGTAGGGTAGAAAGGGGGAACTGATCACAAGGATCTACATATAACTTTCTCCCTGGAGGACAGACAACAGAAAAGTGGGTCAAGGGAGACATTGAACAGCATAAGACATGACAAAATAATAATAATTTACAAATTATCAAGGGTTCATGAGTGAGGGGCATAGGGAGGAAAGGGGTCAGGGAGGGAGGGGAAAATGAGGAGCTGATACCAAGGGCTCAAGTAGAAAGCAAATGTTTTGAGAATGATGAGGGCAACAAATGTACAAATGTCCCTAACACGATGGATGGATGGATGGATTATGGTAAGAGTTGTCTGAGCCCCCAATAAAATGATTTTTAAAAAGAAAAAAAAAGAGTGCTTCAATTCTTCTTTGTTTTTGAAAAGCAAGGTTGTGTCATCTGCATATCACAGGTTGTTAATGAGGGGTTTTTCCACTTATTTGTTGAACAGATTAATATTCTTTTATCTTTTAGAAAAGAGTGTGTTGGCTCCTCACAAAGTAGCACGTAGAGCTACCACAGGGCCATCTGCAACCTGTCCACCCGTGTTCATTGAGGCACTCTTAACAATACCCCCAAAGCAGAGACAATTAAAATGTCCACCCATGAATGAAGGAGAGATACAATGAACATGCATACGATGGGCTCTTAAAACCAAACTCACTGCCATTGAGTCGATTCTAACTACTGACCTAGTAGGACAGAGTAGAACTGCCCCCCCGCCCCCAGTGCTAATGCGTTTTGTCAAGTATCTCAAGTTATTTGCTTATCATATAGCTGGAACAAGCAAGATGACAGGTGTGTAACCCTGACGGCTCCCTTTCTAATCTAGAAGCAGGCTGACATGCCAGAGACGTGCATCGTCGGTGCTCAGACAATCCGAGGATGCAGGCCTCTGAGGCCCTGGTGAGAGTCACGCTGTGTCTAGGATTCTGTTCTCAAAATGAGAGGCTGTCAGCTCTGGGAGAAGTTCCCCGCATATTGTGATACCATCTGAGTTAGTGATGTTCGTGTTCTCACCTACGCACACAAGGCATGCTCCCCTTCTGTCATAAAAACATCATGTTCTGCCTCAAAATAGAGAGTTTTTTTTTTTAATGCAGTGCTCTGGACAAGTAATATAGAGGTCTGACACATCATGCGTAACAGATTTGTAAGGCTCCTTGCTGGGGCCATGGTGAAATACTGGCTGTTTGCTAAAAGCTCCCCGTTCAAACCCACCAGCCACTAACCCTATGGGGCAGTTTATTCTTTCAGAGTGTCACTAGGCGGTGCGTCAGCAATGTGCAACACCCACAATGGCATTTCTGGGGCAAAAGCTACTGGCGCAGGCCAACATTAGATTAGTTTCTTTTCAAACTGTTTTTATTGTGATTTGGTCACGATTTACAGTGCAATTCATTCTCTCCTTGAACAATCCATCGACGCCAGTCTCCACTTTGCAGCCGCGTGTGCCCACGGCCCCGCTGTCCCCGGCTTCTGTTCCTTCTTCTTCCCTAGGCCTTGTGAACTCCGTGCTTGGATGGATGCTGGCATGCAACTTCAAATGATGGGTGATTTAATATGCACCTCCCTAGTGCTCGGGTTCCCCTGATCCACCTATTGTTTAGCTGAGGATGGCTCCAAGGGGAGAGCTTGTTTCCTAATATGAAGGGTGATCAGGGTCAGAGTCTCCGGGAATCTACCAGTTTCTTTCTGACCAGTAAGCCTGGTCTCTTCATGATTTTGAGTTCTGTGCCACATCTCTCTCCCGTTCGGCGTAGGACCTTCCAGTCTGATCTTTTTGCTCGCAGTGGGTGAGCCAGTTCCTTGGGCCCCAGGGCTGCGGAGTCTGCTGTTCATAGGATCCATTCTGTTGGGTGAATGGTCTCCATGAGCCTTTTATTTTATTTCCTCTTCTTTCCTTCACACAGGACAAGACCCCTCTTTGCTCCCGAGATGGCCTCTCATACGTTTTTAAGACCTCGATCGCTACTCAACAAAGAAGGGTATAGAGGAATATGGCCTTTGTGCCATGTGAGGGCCAGTTCACTTTGGTGTCCCCTGAAATCACCACCATGAGCCCTAGGCCAAGTGACTAGACTAGAGCTTCTCTATTTGAATCTAGGGAAAGCCATCAGAGGACCGACAGACTTCCCTAAAGCTTGTTCTCCATGTGATGCCTGAGCCGGCACATATTTGTTCTCCTTATGTAAGAATATAGAAGGGAATTTTCCAAGATTTCTCAGGGCAGGATCTGTGTCTAGTTCTCTTCAGCACAGGTCTCTGAACATGCTATCAGTTGCTGTGGAGCTGACTTTGACTCCGCCCCCATGTGTATGTATTAGAGTGGCATATTGTGCACCAAAGGGTTTCAGTGGTTCCTTTTTCAGAAATAGACCACCAGACCTGTCCGTGGAGATGCCTCTCTGTAGATGTGAACCTCCAACTTTTCAGTGAAAAGTCTCACCTGTTTACACCACCCAGGGACTTCCTGAACCTAAAACATGTTCATAAATGCTGAGCAGAATAGGTTTATATAATCCAGCATTTGGGACTGATTTTTTTCTTCTTTTGGAAAGGCAAAGGATCTTTTTATATTACATACATATCTCCCTCTTGCTACATCTTATCATTTCTCCTTACTCTAAATTATGTTGTGATTATGTCCTCTCTCTCAGCCAGTCTGGGCTCTGAAGTGAGAATGGCGTGGATGGGTAAATGTCCAACATGCTGCACATTTTAAATGGAGAGAGCATGGCTTCTGATAAGGAGGGGGCCGAAAGTGATGGAGACACTGAGGATAGTGTTGGACCACTGGTAGAGGGTGGTGAGTATGACCGGATATTAGGCAACCCGAGTGACCATGACAAATAAAGCCATCACTCTGGGAGGTGTACTGTGTTTTCTTTCCAAGTGACCTGATGGACAGGTTCAAATGCGTAATGATAGCCAGAGCTTCCACTGTTCGTGTTTGAAAGATTCAGTTGCAGCAGAAAATGTATACATTAGCTTCTTTTCAGAGTTATTTTTCACTCATCGCAATCTCCAAATTTTGAATAGAAATGATGGGCTTGGTTACAAATGTACAATCAAATTTTACATATTAGAAGCAGAAGTGTGAGCAGGTAGAGGTACCACAGAATGAAAGAAGAAATTGATGAGAAACCATGATTGGGGAGTACCCCATTCCCCCAGTCTGTAAATGTGAGCCTTTTACCAGCTCTTCAGAGGGTGTCCTAGGAGAGATGGAGAAAAAGACACTAAAGGCATTAGATGAGGACACAGGCATGTGCAGCTGTTTGAGAGTGTTTTCCAGCACAGGGGCACGGACGCGTATGTTCAAGAGAGAAGGGATTTAGGAACCGGGATTTGGGGACTATACACAAAATCTGTAGATTAGGAATTCTGTTTGGACAGAGAACCTGGAAAGCAAAGGAAAATGGTAAACGGATGCATTCCAAGGCTGTGGGAAGGAGATGGGACAAAACTGGAAATCATACCATGATCTTTTTGGTTTCATGTTTTAAATTTTCCAAATAGAAAACAGCTATACAACTGATAGGTGGCACACTATCAAATGGAATTGAGACCAGAGAGGAGAAAGTAGGAACCTTTGGAGGGAGGCTCAGAGTCTGGCAGGCCCGAGGGAAACCAGGTAGGTTTGTGAGAAGCTAGAATGATCACTCAGGAGCACGCTTGTTGCTTTTGACATTTCCAGTTTTGTTTTTGTCTTTTCTTTCCTTCCTTGATTTCATCTTCCTGAATCCACAATCAGCGTCCATAGAAGTAGTCAAGAAATCAACGACACATTGCACTGGGCAGACGTGGTCATGGTTCGTTTGCTACCTCTTGAAATGGTGGCACGCCAGACCGTTCTTTTGATACAGTGACTCGGTGTATCCAATCTTCTTTTGTGCTTCCAGCATCGCTGATCATTTCCCCACAGAAGCTTTCAATCTTGCAACTTGAAGCTTGAATTTTTGCTTGATTTCTTTCGGTTTAAGATATGATGCGTGTGAACTTCCTTATTGATTTTTTAACACTGGGTCTTTGCGCATCTTATAATATTTTCCTTGTGTTTTTCAGCTGCTCTTTGAGTTTTTCTGTTCAGCTCTTTGTCTTCATCATTTATTCCATTTGCCTTAGATACTCTACAATTAAGAGCAAGTTTCAGAATCTCTTCTGATATTCATTTTTATCTTTTCTTTCTCTTCCATTTTATGACCCTTTGCTTTGTTCGTGTACGATGCTTTTTATATCATCAGGTCTTCTCTCACTAATGTCCAAAGCAGCAAGTCTGTTCTTGAGATTTGAGATGTTCTTGAAAATTCAGGAGGGATAGACTCAAGATTGTGCTTCAGCTCCACTGGACTTGTTTAATTTTCCTAAACTTGAACCTGATTTTGTACCTGTCCGACAGGTAGGCCTTGGCCGAGTTTTACCTGCTAATGTGGAGCTTCTCCATCGTCTCTTCCCACAGATTAGTTAATCTTATTTTCGTCTTTGTGCATAGTCTCCAATTGTTTTGCTGATAAAAGGTATTTTCTATGAACCAGTCATTGGTCTTGCAAAATTCTATCATGCGATCTCAAGCTTCATTTCCATCGCCAAGATCATAGTTTCCAACTACCATTCCTTTCTCTTTGTTTCCAATTTTTACATTCCAATTGACAATAATTATTAATGCAGCTTTATTCAATTTCTGCTCAGTTTCTAACTGAAGGCAATAGTAGAATTCTTCAATTTCTTTCACTAGTTTTAGTGGGTGGTGCATAGATCTGGTAACAGTTACATTGATTTGATTTCCTTGATATAATCCTTTCACAGAAAGCATTGTGCTTCAAGATAGGTCTTAAAATGTTCTTTCTGATTTTGTATGTAATGCCATGCCTCTCGATTGTGTCATTACCAGGATACATTTATACAGAAACAGAATTTCCCCCTTTATATGTATGACTGTGGATATGCATACATTCCAAATATGCATATGAAATTATTCTACTGAAAGCTATGCATTAACAATTTTTTTGGTATTTAAACTTTTTTTTACAAACCAAACTTATCACCTTCAAAGTACTCTTTATATACTTAATACATTTTTCAAGTCTGTGATTCCATTTTTGGAAACATTTTTCAGACTTATCAGTTTGGATGGCTGACGGCAATTCCCTCATTTTATTCTTCACTTCTATGTCATCAAATCACTGTCCTGTCATGTCCCTCTGCATTTGTGTAAACAAAAAGAAATCACAGGGAGTGAGGTGAGGTGAGTTAGGTATGTGGAGCAAGAGAGACATGCTGGGTTTTTTGCCAAAAACTGTCACACTGAAATGGCTGCATGAGCAAGGTCATCATCGTGGTGGCAAAACCAGTCCCCTGTCTGTCACAAATCAGACCTTTTTGTTACCCACTACTATGAAATCTCTTCACAACTTCTAAATAGAAAGCTTGATTAACAGTCTGATCTGGTGGACTGAACTCCAAATGCACTATCCCTTTCACATAAACAAACAACAACAACCAAAAACACAAAACACAAATGAATGCTGTTATGATCTTAGATTTCACTTAATGAGCTTTTTATGGGTGAGATGACAATGCGTCTTCCATTGGATTGATTGAGGCTTGCTTTCAGGGTAGTAAGGGCGGTAGCATGTCTCATCACCTTGGGGGAAAGTCTGGGTGGCTTTGGAGCTGTTCTTTCCAAGCACGGCATGTTTCCACTAGACACTCTTTTTCTTCGTCAGTCAGAACCAGAGGCACAAATTTCACAACAACCCTTCTTATTCCCAAATCTCCCATTAAAATTCACTGAACTGAGCTTCAATACAGTCGAGACAACTTCTCCATCTCTTCAGTAGTCCAAAGTCTGTCGTTTTCAAGCAGAAGTGCACGAATTTTGTTCACATTTTCGTCCCTTTGGCAGGTTGATGGATGACCAGATGAGGTTTGTCATCAAACAACATTTCACCTTTTTTGAAATGAGAAAACCACTCATACCCTTGAGTTTTCCCCATCGTGCTGTCCTTGGAAGATGTGTTCAACATCACAACAGTTTCTGTGGCATTTTTCCTAAGTAGGAATTAAAATTTCAGTCACACACTGTTCTCTTAAAACAGCCATCACAAAAAACAAGGTTTGAGTAAAATCGCTTTCATGAAAAAAATCACTGTGACCAGAGAGAACCTTCCCAGGTGATGCCACTGTGTGCACTTAACTCAGATGCTTGCTTAGTGAAAAAAAAATGCGTACTTGAAGTTCCACTCTGCTCAGAGCAATTCCGATATTTGAGCGGTACCTCACATATATAATCCAAATTGGCCAATTCCAGTCCATTTCAGCTCACTAATGCCTGGGATATCAATCTTTCCATTTCACTTTTTACAACTTCCAACTTTCCTAGGTTCAGACGTAATACGTTCTAAGTTCAGCTTATTAGGTGTGTGCCCCCATTTCTTCCCACTTTGAGCCATGCTTCATCTGCAAATGATGGTCCTGACGGTTGTCCTTCAGGAAAGCCTTACTCCATTACGTCATTGTGGTTGACTCCACTTTGAGCAGGCAGCTCTTCCTTAGAGACTCTTCGAGTGCTTTCTGACCTGAGGGGTTCATCCGGCACTACGTCTGACTACATTCTGCTTCTAGTCACTAGGCCTTCAGTATCTGACAATGCTTTGATGCTTTTCATAAGGTGTTCAGCAGCTCATCCCTCTGAAGTGGACAACCTTTCCACGTTGGGCAGCCCTGCTGGTATTTGAAAGACCAGTGACGTAGCACCCAGCTTCAAAGCAACGCACAAGCCACTACAGTTTGATAAACTGGCAGACAGGTGTGTTTCCTTACATTGCTCCTTCAATATTTCCTAAGGATCTTGACTCTATTCAGGACTTGGCCTGCAGGTCTGAGGTGAGATCATAATTTTTTGTTGCTAACCATCTCCCAGTGCTGAGATCTGGAGAGTCTGGGGCAGATAAAGAACATAACTCCAAATAACTAAACCCACTGCCATAAAGTCTATTCCAACTCATACTGACCTTAAAGAGGGTTTCTCAGACTGCGAATCTTTATGAGAGCAGACAGGCTCACCAGTCTCCTGTCAGGCAAATGATGGGCTTGAACTGCTGACCTTGCTGACAGAAGCCTAACAGTTAACCCACAACTTTTTCAGGGGACCCACAGGACATGATTGTACCTCCTGAATTTCTCTTCTCCCAACATGGAATCTTGACTCCTCATGACCCCTCTGGCTATCTCTTTCATTAGGGCAGGTCAAACTCACCACTGACCCTTGGTGTTCTGTTCCTGGTGTTTAACTGACCCCTCCTTTTTGTTATTTTTCAAAAGAGTTAAATGTTAGGAGGCCTTCCCTGACAATACACCATTATCTTGCCATCATACTTGGTCCTATTTTTGTGTTCATTGCTACTATTTCACTTCCTGAATACTATGACCATGCACATGACCATTAGAACGTTAATTTCATGAGTATAGAGGCCTTATGAATATTCATTTATAACAGAATATATGCATAAATAAAAATCATTGGATAAATTAATCAAGTTGATTGGTCTGTGTTCTAAAAAGCAGCTTGCTCTTCTGTAGAAGACAGCTACTTAAGATTAGAAAAATAAAATAATGACAGCTCAAACCTAAAAAGTTGATGTTAAGATAGTATTTTTTACTATTTCATTTAAAACAGTTGGATAGTAAACAATAATTGGGCTCCCCTTTGAGAGCTGCTTTGATAATTTCTAAAAGTAAATTTTATTCTGAGATGGCATTTATTAATTCATTTAGGTAAAATAGTTTCATATAAAAAGAGCTCTATAATAGTTGTGCTAAATTATTGTGTGGTTTTAAGGAGAGTTTCCATGAATACATTTGGTTTAAGGCTTAAAAGTGATATCAGAGTAATATTTCAGAGATTTCTCCATCCTCCAGTGCTCCAGAATGTCCAAATACCATGAGATTTTCTATTCCCCCCTTTAGATCCAGATTCATCTTTAAGATCTTTGATCAAAATGTCCATTCATGGTTACTGGTTTCTCTATATTTCAGGTCTCATGGCAAAGGAGTTAATTGTTCCTGAAGGTAATTCACCACACACCATGACAGTTTCTTTACACTAGTAAATACTGTCTTTCTTAAGCATATGGTCTTCTAAGATCTATCTATGTGACATCATTCTGACAACAACAGCTGGAAAGAATGGGGAAAAAGAAAGCAAAAAAAAAACATAGTGACTTTATGTTTTGAGAGATAAACGATATGCGAACATCTGCTGTGGAGGGGACTCTCATTCAGTACCTCTACAGGGTTTCTGAGGTTGTAAATCTTGACAGGCAGAGGCTAGCCTCATCTCACTCCCTGGGAGCAGCTGGTGTGTTTGAACTGTGAACAGCCAAGCATGTGGTCAAGGGCCCCACACCTGCACCACAGGACCACCAGAGCTCCTTGAGAATCGGTGCACAACTTGGAAAAGTACTCAGTCGGTATCACTGAATCGTACAGGTAGTCATGGCTGAATCGATGTTCTGCTGTGTACATACTCAACACCAAAAATAAAACAGTGGTTTGATATAGCCAGAGCATGTGGCTTTGCGCCTCTTTGAGAATCTCTTCCAATTACTTCTGCCTGCCCCTTTTGTAGGGTCGCTTGGCTTTGTAGCCAACCACTGAGTGTCTTAGCTCACTGGCAAGAAGTCAATTATAGCTCCCAGTGACCCCATAAGACAGAGTAGAACTGGCCCGCTGGTTATCAGAGACTGTGGCCTTTCTCCAGGAGTAGAAAGCCTTTGTCCACCTCACCCCCACCCACCAGGAGAGGCTGCTGGTTTCAAAATGCTGACCTTGCAGTGAGCACACCAACAGTAACCACTTCCCCACCAGGGCACCTGTGGAAGGGTAAGAGAAGGATAATTTGGGTTCAGACTCTCAGCTCTCTCTGCCCATTATAGAGTACACGACTTCATAGCTCCCTTACCTCCTCTGAGTTTAGTCTCCTCATCTATAAAATGGGACAGGTGAAAAAATAAAATAAAGCACATATAATGCCCCTTGGTGTCACAGGTGTGATTAGTAAATTGACTCATTCTTGTTAGAAATTCACCTCCACTGAGAAGGCGGGGCCAAAGGGTTAAGCTGCCCCTTCCTGCGTGGAACACCTGTGTTCTCATCTGAACCCCTAGAGGGCTATCTCCATTCTGATCTCAGACACAGTAACCTCTCCCAACTCCTGCTCAACTTCAGCTGTGCTTAATACCCTGCTTGGGTCCATGTCTGCTTCCCAATCTCCTGGGGAGTTTCACACAACAGTGAAGGCACCTATAAATCAGCTTTCCTGGACTATCTCCTATTTCTTGATCTACCGAAATAGAACGGCTGGGGCTCTCTCATCCCCGACCAGATGAACATGATGAGAAGAATTTTAATTTACTTACTCTCCTCACTCTGTGGTCAGGAGCCCTGGTGGCATGGTTGTTACATGTTGGGCTGCTAACCTCAAGGTCGGCAGTTCGAAACCACCAGCCCCAGGGAGGGAGAAAGACAAAATTTTCTGGCTCCTAAGAGTTACGGACTCTGAAACCCACAAGGCAGTTCGATCTTGTCCCATAAAGTTGCTCTGAGTGGCCATGAACTCCACGCAGTATGTTTGGTTTGGGCTTTCTCAGTCATCAGACATTTCCCGTTGGTTGCCTGGGGTAGCCTCTGGGGTAGGACTCACTCCCTTCCTTCTCCGTTCCCTCCTTTGGGAGGTGATGCCGGATTTGGTATGTAGTAAAGCAGAGAACAGAGATGGAGAGCCTAAAAAAATTGAAAAAGAGCCAGCTATAAATGAGGCCAATATTCAGAAGAGAAGATGGATGCTGCATTTTGAGGAATCTCAAAGTCCTGACGCCCGATTCCCTGGTGGATACCTGGTGGATACCTGGTGGATACCTGGTGGATACCTGGTGGGTACCTGGTGGATACCTGGTGGGTACCTGGTGGGTACCTGGTGGGTACCTGGTGGGTACCTGGTGGGTACCTGGTGGATACCTGGTGGGTACCTAGTGGGTACCTGATGGATACCTGGTGGCGACTTCGGACTACAGGGAAAGGGGACCGGAGGGAGGAGGGAGGGAGAAGGAAAACCTTTGTGCCAGAATTGGACTGTGCTATTCACTGGAAGGATGACAGACACGGTAAAGAGTTAGGTGATGTCGTGTGAACTCCTCCACTTAAATCTAGGTCAAGTCGAACCCTCACTAAAAGGACGCTCAAAGAGCAGTGCTTCCATCTACTGGTGACAACAGGGAAGGCACAGAGAACAGGGCTCCAAACAAGGGTTTTTATACACACACACACACACACACACACACACACACACACACACACACACACACACACACTCACTCAAAACACTGACATGACAAACTCAACAGGAGCACTGCCACCATACTCACGCACACACACCCACTAGAACAATCGCCACCATCCTCCTGGTGGGTATCTGCACATGCTGGCAGTCCTTCTGGTGGGCTCTCTGTGTGCTGGCAATTTTTCTGGTGGGTAGCTGAGCTGTGTGTATGGTGGCGGATTTCTTAGTGCAAACATATGTGCAGCTGGTGGCCATTTTCCTGCTATGTGAGTGAGTGTGTGTGTGTGTGTGTGCGCGCGTGTGTGTGTAGGTAGCCATAGTTTTCCTTGTGTGTATTTGCCTCTCATGTCTCAGGCTTTCCTGGAGAAGGCTTGCACGAGCAGGTCCAACCTCGGCCTCCACAGAAGCCCCTCGCCCAACGGGGCTTGTTCTGCCACTGTCTGTGTCAGGCTCAAAGAGAAAGAGGAAACGATTTTTGTTTTTGTTTGTAACTAAATTCCTCATCTCTGAGTCAGGGATTGGTGGTTCCCAAAACCAGGAAAAAGTAAGAGAGGGGTGATTCATCTTGATTCAGGAAGACTTGATGAACTCCCACCCCAAATCATGTGGATAAAATGACCTGTTCACAGTCTCCAGGGGACTCTGTGACTTTGGGGTACACCGGTGAATCCACTGTGCTTTCCTTCCTGCGGTGCTCAGACCCCAAGGACGGTTCTTCCCTACTCTCTTCAGGCAAGCGGACCCTCACCTGAGCAGCTGGAGAGGTGTCAAGCGGTGGGGCACAATGAGAAGCCCTGTTTGAAGACCCTTGGGTAGCAGGGCTTGGCTCTAGGTATTTGTCCTCCTGGCCCCAAGTCTAGGACCACCAGAGTCCCTGTGAGACAGTCTAGAACAGAAGTGGGTGGGTGCTGAGAACACCCAGAGCTGACTTCTAGGAGCAGGGACAATGATAAGACTCACCATAATGAGGCCCCAAAGGTGTCACACAGTCTAGCTTGCCATTGTCACACAGTGCAGAGCACGGGGGAACCCAGCACGCTCCAGCTGACCATGACTACACATGGGGAGGACTGCTTTGTGCATGTCCCCTCGGTCAGGGTGCCTTTGCCCAGACTGTGATATCCCCGAGACTTGTGACTGACTGCCGAGATCAACAGCTCGGAATCACCATGTGCTCCGCAGGAGCAAGCTGCAGCTTTCCGGTCTCCTGAAGAACTGCCTTGGGAGAAGCCCGTAGGGAGAGGTTGACGCTTTCCTGTGGGTCACTGAGAGTTGGAATCGCCTGCGTGACAATGAGGTTTCGAAGACCTGCTTCTTCAGTCTGGAGCTGATCCCAGATGCACGGATAATTGTTGGCTATTGGCATGCGAAGGTTGAAAACAGAGGAAAGGCCCTTCAGTGTTAAAAAAGGAAATGAGACCCTAAATAAAAATCTGTCTTATAAAGACCCCTTTGTGAAGGCTTAAACAGGCAACGACAAATTTTCCCGTGAGGTAGGCCGTCAGTACGTGCGTATAATGGTGTCCAAATATTGACAGCCACATGACCACTGATGTGTAAACAGGGGAAGTGTTCCCCAAACTGTGATTAGTGTAACAGCAATTCATCAGTCAGGGTGTGAGCTCCCAATCCGAAAAGAGACCCTAATTGGATCTATTCACGATTGGGGAGGAGACGTATTTACAGGATTGGTTCTGAGGCCCTCTCGCACCTAGATTGGGATATGACTTTTAGCCATGAACTGGGGGGCCCTAGTGTCCAGTAGAGGCATCCTAGGCAAGCTCTTGAAGGGGAGACTGCTCCTCCCTGGGCTGACCTGGGGACTCAGGGTACACACTCTGCCTGAGGGCAAAGCTTTCACCCTGATACCAGTGTTCTCCAATGGCTCCATGCTCGGACTTTCCATGACTTGATCAGCCAGCTAGAGGAACCAAGTATCTGACTTGCAAACACTTGTC
The DNA here is from genome assembly GCF_050624435.1 of Tenrec ecaudatus. Lineage (NCBI taxonomy): Eukaryota > Metazoa > Chordata > Mammalia > Afrosoricida > Tenrecidae > Tenrec > Tenrec ecaudatus. The sequence continues at coordinate 156,965,873 of NC_134531.1, read as the reverse complement.
TGAGTCGAGAGAATCAGGGGTCAAGTCTGCTGTGGACACAATGGGGTGATGCTGCAGGCCAAGCACCACTCTCGCTCAGCGACCGCAGGGCTTGCGTTAGTGAGTGAAAACATTCCTCGTTGTGCTTTTGTTTGTGTTTTATAGGGGTAATATATCATAACTTTGGCTCCAAAGAAAGTTAGTGATACAGCATGTAGGAGCCATCCCACATCCGGATGGGTCCTAAGGGATGGTTGGGTAATTGAAGGGAATAATGAAACAGACATCAGGCAAAGCATGCAAGGACTCACCTCTTCCATGGCAGCAGGAACCAGGGAGAGAGAGAGAGAGAGAGAGAGAGAGAGAGAGAGAGAGAGAGAGAGAGAGAGAGAGAGAGAGAGAGAGAGAGAGAGAGAGAGAAATATGTATGTTTTCACCAACTTATATAGTCTTGGGGCATAAAAGCCTCCCCAACCACAGACATCGACCTACCTAACAAGGTGAGCAGGATCTTGACTCTAGCAGTCCCTGAGCTCCTTGGGGGAGCAACCTAACACCGGTGCTGGGGCAGGAAGGGGAGTGCAGTCCCTGAGCTGAGCAGTAGTAACTAGCCACGCGCTTGTAAGTAGCACGATTGTGGGAGGCTATGTGGGGGTTATTTTTAATGAGGAGAACGTGACTGGGACTCTTTTCCAACCCACAACTATGAAGGCCTCCCTCCAGTCAGGCTCCTGAGCTCCCAGGGTTCCCCAATCATGAAACTAGAGAATTTGTCCGCATACCCTCTCTTCCCGGTCCTCCGTTCCCCACACCAGCTGTAAAGCTAGGAGGCAAATCAGAGGATCACAAAAGAGTTAAAGGCAGATATCATTGGGAAATTTGAATCTAGTTGCCTTTTGTCTGGTTTGGCATCTGAATAAAACACAGCTGGCTGGCATCAACATTTTGTGGGGAGAAATGTGATTAAAGCGGCCAATGGAGCAAAAGGTGTGAAATCATTTACCTCTATGCAAAGAACCTAGATCATCGAAGAGGTTGAAAAGTGGCTGTTAATTTGGGCGAATCAGAAAGAATGGGATGGGGACAGCTTCTCTGAGACGGCAGGGGGTGGGGGGAATGAGAAGGCTGAAAGCCTCCTCAATGATTTACACTTCTGTGTGGTTTTTATTTGTTTTTCCGCGTTGGGGTTTAATCTCAGATATATTCTGTCCTTGGGGTAACCCTCTTGAATTTTTGTTATTCGTTTTCAGTACAGGAAGCCCAGGATCGTTGAACCCATAGACGCAGTAAGGACAATCAGGCTTTCTGGGAGGTACGGCGGTGGAGGCTCCCGGGGAGGTGATGCCAAGGAGCTCAGGAAGGTTTTGAAACAGATTGTGGTACCAAGTGTACCAGCTGTATGCGATTGAACTATGGCACAATATGTTATCCGTGTTAGCCCCAAATAAAATGGGTTTTTTTTGTGGGGAGGAATGACATGGGAACGGGTGCTGACCAGCTCCAAGTATTCAAAGCCAGCCTTGCTGGTGAGAACAATCCAAAATGAGAAGAGGCATACACAGGGTAGGGAGTCATGGGGAGGCGGTGGAAGCCGATCATTCCTGTGTGAATCTGTTGACTACGTGGAGCCCGAGGGTTTTAGTCTCCAGCAAATGTTCCACTGCGATGGGAAGCCAGTCTTCATTGGGAAAAAAATGCCCCAAAGGACCTTCCTCACCAAAGGGGAGAAGGCACTGCCCAGCCACAGGCTCTATGAGATAGGCTCATGCTGGGGTTGGGTGGGGTTGCTAGTGGGGATCTTAACGCGAAGCCCATGTTAGCGCACCATTCCAAGAACCCACAGGTTTCTAAGCAACGAAACATAATGAAAAATCAGTTAATTTTACTTACTGTATTGTGCTTTGATATGTTATATATTGTATTGAGACTTTTAGGGGGGTATTTTCACAACCTAGGGCTGTTAATTTTATGTTCAAGTTCTGGCTTTCGGCTTCAGAACAAATGCTGTGGATTTCAATTATTTCTTGCTTGAAAAATATGCTCAGTAATCAACCTTTTGGGGCGTTTGAACACGAATTGGAATGAATGGAGTTCAGCAACTGAGGTATCACTTTAGGTTGTGTGGACAGTGATCAGAGAGAGCTCAATAGTGGTGGAATCTCTGTGGAGAGTCAACATGGAGTTAGGAGCCCACTGTATCCCATAGCCTTTCTGAAAACCAAGAGCTCAGGATGAAGCTCTAATATAGGAGTAATTTGGCGTGTGTGACAGTTTTAGGTCAGGCGAATAGCAATTTAACTTGGATCACTGGAATATAGACTCATGACTCTTCAACCAATTCCCAGACGAGTCAGTTTACAGATCGATGAGCCCTTGAGTGAAGGGGAGACCAAGGCCCTTTGAGGACAGATCTCACTACACATCAGACATGTTTGCTTTCTCCCAGCCTTTCCCAAAGAGATCCACACCATTTACCAGAATAACTCACTGCCCAATACCCAATACCCAAACCAAACTCACTGCCCTTGAGTGAGTGCTGACTCATAGCCACGCTGTGAGTTTCTAACACTGTAACAGAGAGGCCATCCGCAGGTCACAGCATCAATACCCTGCAGGAAGTAGGCCACTGCTCTTTGGCAGGTGCTTAGGTGTTGAGTGAGGACCCCAACAGGATACCCTGCTTCTTAGGAACAACATTGTCAACAGCTTTTCTCAGGCCAGAGAGCCTGAGCTCACTGCTTGAGCTCAGCAAAGGGGGCATTCTGGGGCCCACACAAGTGCAATGGTGTCTTTTTCTCCAAGGGTTTCATAAAGAGGTTTTGTTCTCAGTCTAAGATTGCAGATACAAATTTGGCAAAATGTCACCATCCGTAAAGTCTTTTCAGAGCTGCCGGGTAGCAATCCCGCAAATGGCCTCCTTCTTGTCAGTTGGTGCTTCTCCCTGTCCTGTGAGACAGTACTCATTTTGGTGCCTGAACTGTTAGACTTGTTTCCAGGTGCATCTGACTTGTCGATTCCAAGCATGGGACCAGCTCCCCATGCTTATCAGCTCTACTTTCTGAGATAGAGAAGACCATGGGCCATATTTACCACCCTTCAACCTGCCGGCTCAGACAACGTCAGGGTATTTTAATGCAGTGCTAGCTAGCCTGACATGGAGGAGGTGCACACTGGCTTTTGTTAAGTAGCCTGTGTTGTACTAAAGATGTAGGTTATGTTATACTTCCCCTGGGTCTTTTGGTCCAAGGGTATTCAAACATGAATTTACAGGAACTTGGAATATTCCCTAAGGGTCACTGAATATCTGGCAGTTCCACACTGTTATCGTAAAAAGGGGCCAGAAACAAGTATTACTACACTAGTACTAAGGAGCCCTATTGGGGTAGTGGGGTATGTGTTTGATTGCTAACACAACGTTAGTTGTCCGAGACCACAAACCACTCTGCAAGAGAGAGATGAGACCTTCTGGTGTCCTAAGGATTTACAGCCTCAGAAACCCACAGAAATTCCACTCTACCCTCTTGGGTCACTATAACTCTAGCTGTAGTTAAGAATGAGTTAGAGTTGACCGACTGGTAGTGAGTTTGGTAACATACATTTATTCAGCTGCTCTGAAACCTTAAATGGGTCTGTTAGAGTTGAAACTCCTTTACTGAAATTAAAGTGCTTTGGTCTTGTTGTAAGGTGGCACAACTTCTCCACCATTGTACAGAAACCGTGAAAAAAAGTTAGAATAACTTTTACAAGGAAGCGTGGAATCAGCCTCACCTCGCAAACATTTGACATGAATTCTTCGTTGACTGCTATCTATGAAAGTGTCTCCTAAAATGTCTACTGCGTAATTTGTTTGTTGCGTTCTTATCCACGATAGCCAAAAGGCTAAACCAATCAAAATGCCCTTCTGTGGATGATGGATACATAGACTCTGTACATACGTGTAGTGGACCACTATGCATCCCTGACCCTGTCCCTGGAAAAGGAATCATGCTTGATTAAGTAGACAGGCAGCGGAAAAAGAGGCAGGCCCTGGACAAGATGGATTGACATTGACACGATCGCTGCCACAATGAGCCCACACATAAGAACAGTTGTGCAGATGGGACAAGAGTGGGCGTGTTTTGTTCTGGTGTTACTATGTACCTAGCGTTGCTATGAAAGCACCTAGCAACAACAGGTATCCCTAAAGTCAGGGGTGAAATTGGCAAATATCTTGGAGCATTGATGAATTTGGAAGACATTATGCTCAGCAAATGCAGTTAATTTCATAAATATAAATATGATCACTATTGATAAATAGTATATAAGATCACGATGATAAAAAGAAAGGATCAAGAAATACCGTTTTCATATCCAAAGAAGCAGACTGAGGGTGACCTTGGATCCGGGAAATGAAAAAGATGGAATAAATACACAAAACCAGTAGAGCTGCCCTCTATTGGCGATAAAAGTTAATGACACAGAGCACAGATTGCAAATCTGATGTTCTGTTTCTCATTTTTATCTTAGTCTCCAAACATAATAAGAATTTCACTCCTAGGAGCGAGTGAAGATTCCTTCATTTGTAAGTAAAAGAACAAGTCAGGCTATGCAGCAAGGAGAAGTCGCGGGAAGCAGAAGAAAGGATGGAGTGAGCGCAAGGTCAGGCTGGCTCCGTTGTCCTTTGGTGTTGCGTGCTGGGTGATTCTATAGGTCAGAGCAGAACTGTCGGGGGTTCCGAACATGTGGTCTTTATGGAAGCAGATTTGTCGGCTCCTTTTCTCCCTCAGAGTTGCTGAGTGGGTATGAACTGCCAAACTTAGGGTTAGTAGTGCTGAGCCTAGGGTCTCAAATGATTGGGCTCCCGCTCCTTTTAAAAAAAGACTCTGTCCTGGATTCCCTGTGTTTCCAGTTGCTCTCTGTACCTATGTACATCCTCTGGTCTAGCCAGATTTGTAAGGTAGAATTGGGATCATGATATTGGGGGGATGGAAATATTTAAGACTAGAGGAAAGTTATGTTTCATCGTTGCTACCTTGCACCATGACCCCACAGCCCTTCAGTAAGGGGTGTCCAGTTGGCTACCAATGGGTTTTGAGTCTCCACTCTGCACTCACCCACATTTTCAATGATATGACTTTTTGTTCCTTGGTGCTGGATACCTGATCCCTTTGACAGCTCGTGGTCACACAGGCTGGTGTGTTTCTTCCATGTGGGCTTTGTTGCTTCTGAGCTAGATGGCCACTTGTATTTTTGAGCCTTTGAGATCCCAGACGCTATATCTTTTGATAGCTGGGCACCATCAGCTTTCTTCACCACATTTGCTTATGCACACGTTTGTCTTCATTGATCGTATCAGCACTGATACGATTTTTAGTTCTTTGATGTCTGATAACTGGTCCCTTTTACACCTCGTGGTCAGCTGGTGTGCTTCTTCTTGTGGGCTTTGATGCTTCTCAGCTAGACGGCCTCTTGCTTATCTTCAAGCCTTTAAGACTCCACATGCTATATCTTTTGTTAGTTTGGCACCGTCATCTTTCTTCACCACATTTGCTTATGCACACATTTTTCTTCAGCAATTGTGTCAGGAAAGTGTGCATCCTGGAATGCTAATGTAATAGAACAACGTGTTCTTGCATTGAGTAAGTGCTTGAGTGGAGGCCCAATGTCCATCTGCTGCCTTAGTACTAAACCTATAAATATATGTACATAGATCTGTTTCTCTACACTCATATAAATATATTTACATATGTACATTGACTACTTCAGGACCAGTGGTGAGAGTGCTGATGCCTGGAGGGTGGAGAGAATGTGGGGCAGAAAGGGAGAACTGATTACAAGAATCTACGTAAAGCCTCCTCCCTGGGGGGCGGGGAGCAGAGAAGAAGGCGGGGGGAGACATCAGACAGTATAATATATGACAAAATAATAATAATTTATGAATGATGACTGTAATAAGAATTGTACCAGCCTCCAATAAGATGATTAAAAAAAAGGATTCTACCAAAATCTTCAGTCTGAGATGGATCTAATATGCAATCAAGATGCATTCATGTTTATTTGTGATTGGAATGCAAAAGTTGGAAACACAAAGAAAGAATAATAGTTGGGAAACATGGCCTTGGTGATAGAAATGGCAGTGGGGATCATTATGATAGAATTACAAGACCCATAATCTCTTCATTGTAAATACCTGTTTTCAACACCACAAAAGGTGACTATAGACATGACCTTCTAGGGATGGAATACACTTAAATCAAATTGACTATATCTGTGGAAAGAAACCATGGAAAAGTGTAACATCAGTAGCTAACTAGCACAAGGCCAGGAGCCAACTGTGGCACAGGCCAACCATTGGGCTGTTCGGGCTGTTATGTGCCCAAAGCAGCCAGGGCACAATTGACAGGTGCCATGCCTCTGTCAATTTCCATCAATTCCATCATGGAATTTAATCAATTTCATCAAGGAGTTCAATTTCCTTCAAGGATATAGTGAGGTAAGCCCCTAAGGGAGGCTTTCCCTCCCTGGAAAGGCTGGAAAGGGAGCCCAGGAAATTCACTTCCCAGTGCACTCTTCCTGAGGGCAATAGTATTCATGTCCTTGGCCAATGGTCAAAGACTTCAGGGAGGCTTAATCCAAGTGGGGACTCTCAAAATGGATGTTCAGCTTTCACTGCCATCCAAAGCCTTCACAAACCAGTTGCTCAGAAGTTAAACTCTAAGATACACTGAGGGGTGGATGTCTTCATGTGCAACTCTGGTGCACCAAGTGACCAGAAACAACCGAAGACTGCTTTGGTTGCTAGTCTCTCTTTTGCTTTGCCTAATCTCAGGAGCAGCCCGTAAGGAGAATCCTCCTAAAGACCATCCCTCATTTTTATTCTGAGCTTGTACAAGTAGTATTATACATGACATTTTTCAATGTTTTGTGTTGTGGCTAGATCCCATCAAATCATTTCTGACCTATAGAGACCCCAGGGCACAACAGAACGAAACACTGCCTTGCCCCATGACATCCTCACAATTGTTCCTATACTTGAGCTCATTGTTGCAGCCACTGTCAATCCATCCTATAGAAGGTGTTCTCTCTTTTGCTGGCCATCTACTATATCAAGCATGATGTCCTTCTACAGGGACTGACCTCTCCTGATAACCTGTTCAAAGTATGTAAGATGAGATCTTGCCATCCTTGACTGCAAGGAACACTGTAGCTATACTGTTTCAAAAACAAATTTCTTTGTCCTTTTGGCAGTCCAACGTATTTTCAATATTCTCTTGCCAGGAGCAAAATTCAAATATATTGATTCTTCATCAGTCTTTCTTATTCAATGTCCAACATTCACATGCACACGAGGTGACTGAAAATATCATGGCTTGAGCCAGGTGTACCTTAGTCTGCAAAGTAACCTCCCTGATTTTCAACACTCTAAAGAGGTCTCGTGCAGCATATTTACCCAATGAAATGTTTTGTTTGATCTCTTGACTTTACTTCCATGAGCATTGATTATGGAAGCAAGCAAGATGAAATCCTTGAAATCTTCAATCTTTTCTCTATTTATCTTGATGTTACCTACTGGTGCTTTTGTGAGGATTTGAGTCAGCATAGATATTGAATATATATGGTGAGAGGGCACAGCCCTGACATATGCCTTTCCTAATTCTTAAACCATGCAGTGTTCCCTTGTTTTGTTCTCACAACTGCCTCTTGCTCCATGTACAAGTTTCACATGAGCACAATAAAGTATTCTAAAATTCCCATTCCTCTCAGGGCCATCAATTTATGACAGTTTGTTAAATAATTTGTTAAAGTAAGTTTCCTTTTTCTCGTTATTTTGAAAGATGTGGCCATATAAGAATCAGCTGAAGCTTCTCCTTTTATTATTTGTCTAATGATATACAATGGAAAGAATTTCCATGTATTGTGCATAAAGAACTTCCCAGGAATTTCAAAAGTTTAGTCTTCAGTTTACTTTTTCTTCAAAAGTTATTTTCCATAAAATAAGTACCATAGACATCTCTGTTGATGTCTATGTAAACTATTTAAAGATTTGTGTAAATTTAGGATTCTGGTACACACACACACACACACACACACACACACACACATCAGAGATGGCCGTGGAACTCACCTGGTCATTGGAGGTGGTACCAAGGATAGTCCCCTCTGCCTAAGGGCACTCAAAATGTGACTGAGGAGGAGCTCATTCTTGGAGTGGAGTGGGGGTAAAGCCTGTTGGAGTCGAACCTTCATTTGCTGATGGATCACTACCCAAAGTAAGCAAAAATAGCTGCAAAAATCTGTCAACGACAAGACCTTGGAATGTGCAAAGTATGAATCTAGGAAAATTGGAATTGGTAAAAAATGAAATGAAATGCATGAAGATTGATATCCTAGGCATTCGTGAGCTAAAATGGACTGATATTGGCCATTTTGATCTTAGTGATATAAATCAAGCAAGAGATCAGATGATAGAATTTTAAAAGACCAACAACTTGTTCATAGCAAATACATTTTTTTCAAACACACAAATGGCTACTAAGACATGGAATATTCCAGATGGTTTTCACAGAAATCATATTGACTACATCTGTGGGAAAATATGATGAAGAAGCTCAAAATTAGCAGCTAAATAAGGGCACAGGCTTTCTGTGGAACAGAGCCTCAATGACTCATATGTGAATTTAATCTTGAGTCGATCCCACCTGCATTTTGTTAACATCTCAAGAACAGATTGGCTACATTGAACACTGTTGACAGAAGATCTCATGAGCTGTGGGAGGACATCAGGAACATCATTCCTGAAGAAAGAAAACGGTCATTAAAAAGAAAGGAAAGAAAAACTGAAAATGGATGCGAGAAGAGGCTCTAAAACTTTTTCTTAATTATAGAGCGGCTAAAGCAAGTGGAAGAAAGGTTGAAGTTAAGGAGCTAAAGAGCAAATTCAAAGGGCAGCTTGAGAATACAAAGCCAAATATTACAGTAAAATGTGGAAGAACCTAAAATTAGAAACCAAAAGGGATTATTGTTTTCATATCTTACATCATCCTCTGTCTCCCTTCACTCACTTTTCTGTTGTTCATTCCCCTGGGAAGGGGTCATATGTCTATCCTTGGTCGAATCTTCATTTCTACCCCCACCTTCCCCTATCCTCCTGGTATCTCTATTCTCATTATTGGTCCTGAGGTTTTTATCTGTCCTGGATTCCCTGTGTTTTGGACTCTTATCTGTAACAGTGTACCTGTTCTAGTCTAGTCAGATTTGTAAGGTAATTGAGGTCATGATAGCGGGGGTGTGGGTGTGGGGTGATGGATCATTAAAGAACTAGAGGAAAGTTGTATGTTTCATCAGTGTAATACTGAACTCTGACTGGCTTGTCTCTTTATCAAGGGTTCGTGATGGAGGGAGGGTAGGGCTGAAGGGAGAGAAAAAATGAGGAGCTGATATAATGGGTTCAAGTAGAAAAAGTGCTTTGAAAATGATGATGTCAACATATGTACAAATGTGCTTGACACAATGGATGAATGTATGGATTGTAATAAGAGCTGTAAGACCCCCCAAAAGTATTTAATAAAAACAGAAAGAAACCCAAAAGGTAAGAACATGTTTACGCTATCTGAAACTAAAAGAACCGAAGAGAAAAAAATCAAGTCTCAACCTTGCAACATTGAAAGATGCTATAGATACAATATTGAATTATATAGCAAGCATCAAAAGAAGATGCAAAGAATGCAGAGTCGCTGTATTAGACAGAAGTGGTTGAAATTTCCCCGCTTCAGGAGGTAGCATATAAGCAAGAGTCATTGTTACTGTTCAAGCTGAACTGAAAGTGTTAGCCAAAACCAAGGTCCCAGGAATTGATGAAACACCACTTGATACATTTCAACACTTTGATGAAACACTAGAAGCACAGACTCTTGTGTGTCAGGGAGCTTAGGAGACAGCTATTTGGCCAAATGCCAGGAAGAGATCCATATTTGCACCCATTCCAAAGAAAGGTGACCCAGCAGAATGGGTAAATGATATTATAAATATCCAAGTAAGGCAAATATTGCTGAAGATCATCCAAAAACAGTTATAGCAGTTCACTGACAGTGAGCTACCAGAGATTCATGCCAGATTCAGTAGATGACTTAGGACAGGGATATATATCATTATTGATGTCAGGTGACCCTTGGCCAAAAGCAGAGAATACCATAAAGACGTTTACTTGTGTTTTATTGACTGCCATGGCCTTCAGCTGTGAGGATCACAACAAACCATGGATACCCTTGAGAGGAATGAGATAGAAGAATGAGAAATCCAGGATATTTCATTGTGCTCATGTGGAAGTTATACATGAATCAAGAGGCATTTGTTCAAACAGATCAAGGGAATTCTGTATGTCTTAACCTCTGAAAAGGTGTGTATCAAAGTTGTATTCGCTCACCATATTAGCTAAGATGTGTGTGGAGCAGCTCACTAGAGAAGTTGGGTTATTTGAAGAAGAAGAAGGTGGCACCAGGGTTTGGAGAAGGCTTATTTACAACTTACCATATGTAGATGACTCACATTGCTTCCCGAAAGTGAGGACCTGGAACATTTGTGGATGAAGGTCAAAAACTGAGGCCTTCAGTATGGATTGTGACTCCATGTAAAGAAGACCAAAATCCCCGCTAGGCCAATAGGCAACATCATGAGAAATGGAGAAAAGGTTGGAGTTGGAAAGAATTTTGTCTTCTTTGGATTCACAATAAATGCTCATGGAAATGGCACTCAAGAGATCAAACTATGAATTGCATTAAGTAAATCTGTTTCCCAAGACCTCTGTAAAGTATTGAGAAGCAAGGATGTTACTTTGAAGACCAAGGTGAATCTGACCCAGGCTATCATATTTTCAGTTGCCTAATATGCATATGATAGTTGGACATAACTAGGGGAGACAGAAGAATCGATGCTTTTGGATTATGGTGCAAGAGAAGAATATTGAAAGTACCATGGACTGCTTGAAGGACAAACAAGTCTGTGTTGGACCGAGTATGGCAAGAATGCTCCTTTGAGGCCAGAGGGGCATACTTTGGTCATGCTGTCTGGAAGGACATAATGCTTGGTTAAATAGAGGGTCATGGAAAGACAGGAAGACCTTCAATGTGACGGATTCACTCACTGGCTGCAATGACGGAGTCGAACATAGCAATGATTTTAAGGGTGACACCGGACCCAGCAGTGTTTTGTTCTGTTGTGCATAGGGTAGCTCTGAGTTGGAAATGCCTGGGTGGCACCTAACAACCACACCAACAGGTGCTAGTGAAAATGTGGGAATTACAATCTTGGGCTCACTTGCAGCCATTGAGTTGATGCTAACTCATAGTGACCCTACAGGACAGGATCATATTGCCATTGTGGGTTTCTGAAACTGTAACTCTACTGAAGAAAAAGCTTCAGTGTTCTCCTGCCAAATGGCTACTGGATTCAATCTGTTGATCTTTTGGTTAGCATCCCCCTACACCACAGTCTTGGACTAGAGACCTGGAAGCGATATGGCAGATATCAAGCATTAGAGCTCGTTGTGCCTCAGTTCCTTTGATTCTACACAAGTTTCTTTGATGCATACAGTTCATGTAACTGATATATTTTTGGCATGAAATCTATACTTAGAATATTTTCCTCATCTACATTGGTTTCTTTCCCCCCTTTGATGATTGTCTATGTGTCCCTTCACTTACTGTGGCATGGGTAGTCTTGATGAATTGTGTATGATGTACTTTTCCAATCTCCAGGCAGGAAAAAAATATTTTTTCTGTCCCTTATCTCTCCAAAGTCTTTGGTCTTACCTACTTCAGTCTCTGGTTTGGATATAAAATAGCTGGTCAACACAGTAAAGGTTGCTGGGGAGACCAAAGGGAACAACACAGTCACTACTCTCCTTTGCACTGTTTCTTCCCCTTGAAGCAGATAATTTGTGACACAGATGGGCTTACTGCTTGTATTGGTCCTCGTCTTGTCCACCTGGTAGTAATTGTGCCTACTACTTTGGCGACTGACGCAACATTAAAACTGCATTGTTGTACATACCAAATAGTATATTATCACCTTGACCTTCCCATGGATGTACCCATTAGCATACTAATAATTTTGTTCATTTCAGGATGGAGCATACTGGGGAAGAATTTCCTAATGAGCAATAAAAGAATATAGTAACTAGAGGGATTGTAGCTAATTTTCCCAAGTGGGAAGCCATAGAATGTATTCTCTGGTTCAGGTTCTTCTGTCCATCAACAGTTTGATGGACTATGCCATCAACTCGTGGAAGGGTTACCATCATCTTCAAAGCTAACTAGAAGATAAAATGGTTCACTTCTTGTTGAGCATCAAGACAGATTTCATCATACTGCTGGTATTTTATCTTTCTTCTGGTGAACAAATTTTTAATTCTTGGGTAGAAAATTTTTGATGTTCTAGACTAGGGGTAGCCAAACTGAATCTCACTGGCCAGAGGCAGCACTTTTGGCATGTACATATGGCTCTAAAATAAAACTGAAAAAAAAAAAAAGAATATTATTTAGATAATGATGATTTCATTTGTTTACAAATACATATTTATGGTTCTCTTATCATTTTAAAGTTGTGAGGGACAGAAGTGTGTCTTCCATCTCAAAAGTTTGTCAAGCCCTGTTCTAGACAATTCTGTCAGGAATGGTTTCCTCCAAGGAATAGAGTTGGTTGTTCTAATTTTTTCTGTCTGAATTATAAAAAATGATATATAACAGAGAAAATAACCTTTAAATTATAGCACTTGGAATTTTGTCTTTACTTGTATTATAAGAGAAAGAGTCTAGTGGATTTTATGGTTGTCATGTTTGAAAAGGCTACTGTATATACTTGTGTATAAGTCAAGTTTTTCAGCACATTTTTCTTGCAGTTTTTGTGGTAAAATTAGGTGTTTTGGCTGATATTCAGGTCAGCTTATGCAGCATTTCTCCTGATTTCTATAGTTGAGAATGTTGAACTAAAATTGTTTTCCATTTTCAGAGATAAAATTCTATATTTTTAAAATTAAATCCATTAGAATCTTTCAGATCTGATATTTGCTGATTTTCACTCCTAACATATGTCAGGTGAGTGCTAATTGATAACTCTTAGGACATAGTAATTAGATTGGGAACTTTGGCAGTCTTGATTCATAAGCCTCACATTTCAATGAGTTGACTAAACATTGTCTTCCTTAGTATCAATTTCTTCAATTTAGAAAAGTAGAAAATGAAGAACATTATGTATTCAAATAGAGAACTATGGGGCAGCAGCAAGATAATATATTTGACAGACATATGCTGAAACAAACAAGTCTGTTTATAATTTTACAATCTGAGATTCTGTGCTCATGCAGTTCCAGAGAAAGCTCATTTATTGCTGTGTGATTTCCTCAGAAAAAACACTGCAGCCTTGTCATTTCATAATACCAGTGAATGCATGATAGATGATATTGTTAGTTCTTTTTTCCTATTTTTCAGATACAGTCTTTTTTAAAATATTAATTATGAGAGAAGTGAGTTAACCCTTCAATTTATATTAAGTTCGTGCTTATTAAAAATTTTCAAAACCTTGTCATATCAAGTTATTCAAAAATTACTCAAGCAACTACCATGCCACCTAAAGCAAAATCTTAAGTAATAACCTATAGCCTAGAGAATATTTAGAAATTGTCAATATCAAAACTCTTTTATTTATGCATATGTTCCTTCTCTACAAATGCATGCTGTTTTCCTTAATCATTAAAAAATATATAGTATTATTCAATCCCCTACATTTCTGTATTTAAGCATCTTCTAATATATTAAATTTTGAAGGATTCTATAATGAATAATCTTTGATATATGAATTTTCAAAACAATAAAGAAGAAGATAAATATGAGTGTCAGATACCAATTTCCAGAAATTTAATTTTACAACACAAACAAACATTCCGCAAACTTATTTTGGCTATCTTATTATAAATTATGAATTCTTCCACAAAAGGTAGCTGCTTGGCTGAATGTTTTAGAATAATTAAAACAAAGCAAAACCAAAAACAAGCAAAATGAAAGCAAACCAAAAACAGAAGCAAAAAAAGAAAACAGACTATTTGAAAGCTCAAGGGTGAGGTTAATTTAAACATATTTATTTTTATAATCATTAAATTATAATTAATAAAATATAGTTGGCATATTTGGAGAAGGAAATTTATCAGAAGGTTATATTACCAATGCTATGTATGTGTTTAGATGCAGAAATTCTAAATAAAATCTTTTCAATATGTACTAATGTATAAAATGTTATCCAAAGATAATCAAATTCTCTTAATTAGCAGCATATGCTTTTATCAGAGGATATCTGTATAATAATTTGTTATATTAATATGATGCTCATCAAGAAATCATATTATCTAAACAGTTATAGAATAATTAATAAATAATGTATATATATAGTATATAAATTTACTGATGGTTTGAAGAAAATAGAATTGTTTATACATAAATGTATATGGCTTTCAGAAACATCAAAAATGAATTTTAATTATGTATATTCCTCTTTGTAAATAGCTATACATCTGGTTAATCTGATAAAAAATATAAAGGAAAGATAGTATAAAGGTGAACTTGAGGATTTCCTATGGGAAAGTGGTTATGAATTTTGAGAAAAATCCTAATAAAACTACTTTGGTTTTGAATTTATGGGGTTTTGTGTGTGTGTGTGTGTGTGTGTGTGTAAATTGGCTTCTGTCTTCATGGCTGTTTGCTTTGTTGCTTGCCTACAATAAAGAATGTATAAAAGAGACATCTTTGAAAATGAGCTGTCAATGTACAGCCTCTATCCTATCCAGCCCTGCAAGGTAGAATTCGGATCATGGTAGTTGGGGGGAGGAAGCATCCAGGATCTGGGGGAAAGCTGTGTTCTTCATCGGTACTACCTCACACCCTAATTAACCCATCTCCTCTCCTAAACCCCTCTATGAGGGGATCTCCATTGGCCGACACTTGGGCCTTGGGTCTCCACTCTGCACTTCCCCCTTCATTTAATATGGTATATATATACATATATACACATACATATATACATACACACATATATACACATACATACACACACACATATCTTTTTTTTGCATGATGCCTTATACCTGGTCCCTTGGCACCTCGTGATCGCACTGGCTGGTGTGCTTCTTCCATGTGGGCTTTTTTGCTTCTGAGCTAGATGGCCGCTTGTTCACCTTCAAGCCTTTAAGACCCCAGACACTATCTCTTTTGATAGCCGGGCACCATCAGCTTTCTTCACCACATTTACTTGTTCACCCACTTTGGCTCCAGCCGTTGTGTCAGGAGAGTGAGCATCATAGAGTTCCAATTTAATAAAAGAAGGTATTCATGCATTGAGGGAGTGTTTGAGTAGAGGCCCAAGGTCCTTCCGCCACCTTAATACTTGACCTATAAATATAGACACATAGATCTATTTCCCCATCCTCCTATATATATTTGCATGTACATGTCTTTGTCTAGACCTCCATGAATGCCCTTTGACTCCTAGCTCTTTCCTCCATCTCCCTTGACTTTCCTCCTGCCCTACTACCATGCTTCGTCGGCACCTGGGCTAGAGTATACCTCTTCTCTAAGCAACCTTACCCTTGATCATTTCCCACCAGGCCTGCCACTCCCCCTTCTCTACCATTTGGGGTCCCATGTTTTTCCCTTGTCCCTCGTACATATGAGGGCTGGAGGTACAGGGAATCCAGGGTGGATGATACCTTCAGGACCAAGGGTGTGAGGGACGATGCTGGGAGAGTGGAGGGTGAGTGGGTTGGAAAGGGGGAACTGATTACAAGGATCCACATGTGACCTCTTCCCTGGGAGAGGGACAGCAGAGAAGGGGGGAAGGGAGACTCCGGATAGGGCAAGATATGACAAAATAACGATGTATAAATTACCAAGGGCACATGAGGGAGGGGGGAAAAGGGAGGGAGGGGGAAAAAAAAAGAGGACCTGATGCAAGGGGCTTAAGTGGAGAGCAAATGCCTTGAGAATGATTGGGGCAGGGAATGTATGGATGTGCTTTATACAATTGATGTATGTATATGTATGGATGGTGATAAGAGTTGTATGAGTCCCTAATAAAATGTAAAAAAAGAAAAGAGGAGAAAAAAATGATTAGGGCAAAGACTGTACAGATGTGCTTTATACAATTGATGTATGTATATGTATGAACTGTGATAAGAATTGTATGAGCCCCAATAAATTGTTTTTAAAAAAAAAGAAAATGAGCTGTCAAAAGAGAAAATAGAATTTAATGTTGTGGAAAATTATAAAAACGTAGGAAATGTATCCTGGAAAAACTTTCCCTCAGCATGCTGCTTGACTACTAGAATTCTCTAGGAAGAAATACATCAAACCCGTGACTTGGTTGCAAACATTTGTAGGGCTAACAGAGAAAGGCACCGTCTAGAGCAGTGGTTCTCAACCTTCCTAACACCGCGACGCTTTCATACAGTTCCTCATGTGGTGGTGACCCCCAACCATAAAACTATTTTTGTTGCTACCTCATAACTGTCATTTTTCTACTGTTATGAATCAGGTGACCACTGTGAAGGGGGCATTCAACTCCCAAAGGGGTCATGACCCACAGGTTGAGAACCGCTGGTCTAGGGAATACTTCTGAGAAGTGAGGGAGGGGCCATGGCAGCACCAGGCTGCTTCCACTTCAAATGGTTGAAAAAGACCTCCTGGAGGTCAAAGAGTTCAATCATCACCTCTACTTTTTAATTTTTAACAAACCTAGACTTGTGTAGCAAAACAAACATACAAACTGTAAAACTGTTCAGAAAAGTCAGGTCTGCAAGTCTACAACTGGCTTAAACAGGGTGATGGAATACATGGCTGCGCACCAAGATCACACATCTGTCTTTAGATAGCTTCTATGACTCTCTCTTCTCTGGAGAGAAAGAAACCAGTAACCGTATAAGTCCTCAATCTGAAAAGCACACGTGGTTATAAAAATAACATCTGTTGTTCTGACACTGCCCCCTCCCTGTCCATGACGCTGCCTGTTCACCTCCCCCTCCCCGTGCCCCTCCCCCCCACCCTTCACCCCCAGGTCTCCCCAGGACCTTGGTCCTGCTGCTCAGCACACTAGTTAACAGGAGGTACCAAGAGGAGGAAATAAGGGGACAGTGACAGTGGGGCAGGAGGAAGTTAAAGGGAAACAGAGGAAGGACCTAGGAAGCAAAGGAATGGATAGAGGTATAAACATAATGCTGTGCATATGTAAATACATTAATCCACAAAAATAGAGGTATTGGTCTATGTACATATATTTATATGGCAATACACTGAGGTAGGGGGTGGACTTTGGGTCTCTGCTCATACCCTCCCTCCATACAAGAACACTTTGTTCTAACATCGGCAGTCTGAGATGTTCGCCCTCCCGACACAATCACTGAAGACAAAACAGGTGCATAAGCAAATGTGGTGAAGAAGGTGGATGGTGCCAGGCTATTAAAAGATATAGCATCTAGGGTCTTAAAGGCTTGAATTTACACAAGCCACCATTCAGCAGGGCAGCAAAAAGTCTACATGGAAGAAGCACACGGCCAGTATGATCATGAGGATTCATAGGGACTGGGTAATAGGCATCAGCAGACCCACATACCAAACAAATGAAAACATATTTTTGAGAATGAGGGTTGTGGAGCAGAGATCCAAAGCCCATCTGTAGACAAAGGAACAATCTCCCCACAGAGGGGCCACAGGGAAGGAATGAGTCAACCAGGGTTCATTAACACATTGATGAAACACACAACATTCCTCTGGTTCCTTGAGGCTTCCTCAACCCCAGTACCATGACCCCAGTGCTGCTTCTCAATTCAGACTAGACTGGAACATGTACACAGGGATAGATAAGAGATGGGAGCTCATAATATACAGATTCTGGGAACAGGAGTGGGAATAGTGATGCCAGAGGGACAGAGGAAAGAGGGGGAGAGGATGGGAGAAAGGGGAAACCAATCACAGTGATCAACACATAACCATACACCGCTCTCCATGGGGAAGAACAACAGAAAACAAGGGGGAAGGAAGACAGTGGTCAGTGTGAGATATAAAAATAATCACAATGTACAATCTATCAAGGGGTTATGAGGGTGGGGGGGCGGGAGGCAGAAAAAGAAGGGGTGATACCAAGGGCTCAATATAAAGTAAATGTCTAGAAAAGAATGAAGGCAACACATGTACAAACTCGCCTGATGCAAGCGATGTATGAATGGTGACAAGAGTTATATGAGTCCCAAAAAAATAATCATCTGGGAAACATTAAGTCAGGAAAAATAGAATAATTTTTAACAGTAAAACACTTAAATATTTCTGCTGATATTTTCATATTAATTTTTGTTTACTTTAGACTCTTAAAAACTGTGTTTACAGGTTTACTGTGTTGAGCTGAGTTCTGAAGAGAAAGACCGTACTGTGACAGTAGAGACCACAGGCATTGGGTCCCTTCATGCAGCTTTCTTTTCCCTTCAGGTCTAGCTCTAGCCCACTCTCTTACAAACCACTTCCATTTAATGCGGGGGCACTGTTGGGTGTTGAGATAGTTAGTTTATTGTGCCAGCCTGGCCGATAAACACATGTGGGATTAATTGAAGAGTGGAGAGATGAATGGCTCGGCGAGCCTTGCCTTTCTTCACTCTTGCTCTTTGATCATTGGACCAGTGTGCAGCTGCCTTGCTTGTTCTGTGTCTCAATTTACAAGCTACGCTACCTGTGGGAAACCTAACCTGTGGACTGTGTCGCTGTAATTTGAGGTCCCTTTAAGACCTGCTTCACCACACAATTGAAATTTACATCTCTTGATTTGGGAACTGACTGTTGGTGACCTCGCTGACCATAGGTGACCTGGCTGACTGTTTGCTGCCTGTGCCAGGATAGCCCGAATCTCTCTACAGAGGACTACCTGGCAGCCCTCAAGACTTGAAGGACTGCCAGTGTCTCACAACTCTCTCACGGGAGTGAGTTGCACTGAGCCATTTGTACTGCTTTATAATTTAATTAACTGTTTATTTCTTATGTTTATATCTAGCTATCTGTACATAATTTAACTGTTCATTTCTTGTGTTATATATGTATCTATCTGTATAAATAAATATATATATGTAAAATGATTAGCAATCTGGTTTTGTCTCTCTAGAGAACCCTGTCTGATACAGGTGTGTCTAACTTTATAACTCTGCGGGTCAGACAACACCCAGTTCATGACATCAGCTCAGGCCACATGATCCATTGTGAGGACTTCAGCCTGTACTAAGGCCCAGTAAGATGCTCAACACTGTATTTCAAAAGGGGTGGAGCTGCCCGCAGACCACGACAGAATTTTGCTCCCAAACCCAAGGGTCTGCACTGTGGTTCATAGCTAAGGGCCTGCCAAAGACTCCAAACTGTGTCTCTGTCTGCCACCCGCACTTCAAGCCACCTTGGAACAGCTGGGTCATTGAGCCACGTGGCAGAGCAGCCTGCACAGCAGCCAGAACCTGATGCAGAGCCTTCTCTTGCTCTGAGCCCCACTCAAAGCTGGCAGCTTTTCAAGTCACCTCATAAATAAGCTAGAGTAGCCCACCTAAATGAAGCATAAGTTGCCTCCAAAACTCAGAGCCCACCAGCCATTGTGCCTCCTTTTTAGTTGTGGGAAGGCTGGCTGCATCTCACCATCACTCTGTGCCACTTGGCTAGCCACCTCATATTACCAAGGAGACAGGCCATACAGCATGGCGATGCCTTGCTATGGGACCTGGTGGCATACCATTGTGTTACAGAGCAGTCAGATCAGGCAGCATACTGGGTCTGGACAAGAAGGAAGTAAAAAGGAGTGGCCAGCTTCTTATATCTAGGCCTCACCCCATGTAAATGTTACCAAGTTGCAACCTGACTGATAGGCTAGATTCCACCTATATTTCTTATAGCGCTACATTGGCACAAAAAACCTTACCATCTGACTTGTGGCTGCAGAGTCCAATGACAAGGTTGGCAGGACACATGGCAGGCTGAAAATGGCTCCCAGAGTCAGCAGATGATAGGGGATGGTTGACTCAAGTCTAAAAGTACCCAAGGGGAACAAATGACAGAATTATAGGTGACTGGATACATTGGATGGTGTAATATATGGTAATAATAATATATCATATAATAATAAGGGTTCCTGGGAGCTAGGGGGGAGGGAGGGGAAAAGAGGAACTGCCATCAAAGAGTTTAAGAAGAAAATGTTTTGTAAATGATGGTGGCAGCAACTGCACAATTACGCTCGATCTAATTGAATTATAGATTATTATAATACCTATAAGAGTTCCCAATTAAAAGAAAAAGAGGTCAGCAAGCCAGATGCAGGGTCCAGATCTAGTAAGAAACAAACAAACTCTCCATAGTGTTTAGGTGTATAAAAGTAAGCCCTAGCGAGGATGAAATTTCCCTCCAATTGAATCAGGGCTGGAGGTGATTTCTGCAAAGCGTGTAACATGGAGGTGACTGCCAAAATACTGAGAATCCTGCCCTGGCCAAGGTGACACAAAACCTGGCTATCACAGATACCTATTCTACTAAAAGGGATCATATTAAAAAGAAAAAGAAAATTCTTTAACCCCATCATTTTGAGGCAGCCTCTGTTTTTACTTGTAATATATTATCTTTCACTAGCATTTCACATTTGTCTTTGTCATTATTACCATAAGACTCAGAGATAAACTACATATGAGTAAAATACTGTTCAGGATTATAAAATTAATAATTTCACTGATGTAGCACAAAAGGGTGAGGAGGAATTGGATACACAGATATTCTTGGTGGAAACGTAAGCTGGTACAGCCATTGTGGAAAACCATTCCAAATGCTCTTAAACAGTTCAACATACAACTGTCATATGAACCATCCACAGTAGTCCTACTTTGATTGGTAGAAATAAAAGAACATGTACATACAATGACTTGTAAACACATGGTCATAGCAGTTTTATTCAGAATAGCCAAAGACTAAAATTATTCCCATTAGAAAACAATTATAAAAAAAACATTGATGTCACATGCAAGTTATTTTTTCCCACACTAGCCCACAGGCCCCTAATTTTTTTGCTGTCCACCATGAATAGAATTTGGAAGTTTATGAATATGTTCATTTCAGTTATTTAAAATATTTATTCATATCCAATTTTGACCAAAAATAATGGCCCCTACTATAGAAATCATGAAGGGAAACTGAAGGATTGGACCAGAGCAACAAAATTAGCTTTGTATCTGGAAACTTAAAAATATCTACATATGAGGAAATTAAGAAATTCCCGCCGAAAGTAAAAAAGAAGAGACATCATATTCAAAGTTGGAAATACTATTTAATTCAAGCACTTTGTTCTCCATGTTTATGTTATTCTAATCAAAGTACCATTAAGGTAAATTCTTCTACCAGTTGTCTCTATACAATGTCACTAAACTACATCTGTACGAACATTTTCTTATGAAAATACAAGAACTCAATGAATACATAAGCAATGGGTAGATTTTTCCCTTGCCTTCCTTCCATACATATTTACTGAATACCTGTAATGTAGCTAAAGGAGCCTGCTGGTACTATTGGACAAACACTAGACTGTTAACCACAAAGTCAGTGGTTCAAATCCACCAGCTACTCCATGGGAGAAAGATCAGGCTATCTGCTCCCATAAATATTTATAGCTTCATACCCCTATAGAGATAGGTTCAGTATGAATTGACGTTATTGCAGTGAGTTTGGTTTTGGTATCCTGTGGCTGACAACTTGCTCTGGACTGAGGATAAAAAGTCAGATTTAGGACTAAGGTGTACCTTAGTTGTCAACGTTATCTCCTTGCTTTTCAACACTCTGAAGAGGTTTTGTGCAGATTTGTCCAAAGCAATACATTGTTTGATCTCTTGATGGCTGCTTCTATAAAGGATTGATTGTGGATAAAAGAAGGACGTAATCTTTGAAAACTTCAATCGTTTCTTCATTTATGATAATGTTACCTTGCCAAGCTTGTCATGCAAGCAAAAAAGGTTCATGAAGTTCCCAGCAAGGGGAGACATGGCAGAAGCCTAAGGTAATACAGACCTCGGTCTCTTTGAACAAGAGGAACTTTGATGGCAAGAACATTGCTTATAATGAACAGAGGTAGTGAATTCCAGGAATTGGGTCTGCATGGGTGGAGTTATGGTTACTGGGTGTACATACAGGAGACATTCAAAAATCGTCAGGAGTAAAGGGTTCTGGGTAGGCTATCGTCTCTTCTTATGGGATGGCATGCATGCACATGGCAGCTAGTTCTTCCGGGTTAAGTCCTCTAAGTCATTTTCCTCTTGGGTTCAACTCCAGGTCATGGATGTCTAGTCTGCTTCTACTTCCGTGAATAGTTTAAGCTGATAAAAATGGATGGGGGGAAGGAATGCTCTAGGAACGGTATGGTAGTAGTGATTGTACAACCCCCCCTTGACATATTTGAATGATTGACCTATCCAATTCTATGATATGTAAATTGTATGCCAATAAAACTGTTGAGAAAGAAATAGATGCAGAGTAAGGTGTGGAACTAAAACATACTTTCCTTATGGGGAGAAGAACACATCATTCTTGTGTGGACTGGGGCAGGTGAGTGGTCCAGGGGAGAAAATTGAAAATGATGCAGGCTACTGTTATATGACACCGGTTTAAATGTTAGCGGCTGCAACAGCTACCAGCTATCATCTCAGTCTGTCTAAATACAGCTCCCTCTCCACCACCCCCCCCCCAAAAAAACCAAACAAAAACCCAAACGGTTACCTGGATGTACAGTATGATTGAGCTGGCTCGGGGAATTTCATTAGTTATCTGAACTTGGAAAATGGCATTGGAATTATCTAGCCTCTTTCCTAATCTGTTTTAAATTTACTCGATAGCAGTGAGCTTGAGTTTGTTTGTTTTTAAACATTTTATTAGGGGCTCATACAACTCTTATCACAATCCATACATATACATACATCAATTGTATAAAGCACATCTGGATGAGCTTGAGTTTTTTAAGGAGTCTGTGGTAATGTGGGTGAGGTATTGGGCTGCCAATCACAAGGTGAGTGGTTCAAACCCGCGTTGAAAGAACGGTAAGGCTGCCAAGGGAACAATTCTGCTCTGTTTTGTAGGGTCACTGTGATTGGAATCCCCTCCCCGGCAGAGGGTTGGGTTGGTGTCAGAGGGCAGGATTGAAAGGTGATGAGGGCAGGAATGTGGACTTCATTGTATGGGA
Organism: Tenrec ecaudatus; assembly: GCF_050624435.1. Taxonomy (NCBI): domain Eukaryota; kingdom Metazoa; phylum Chordata; class Mammalia; order Afrosoricida; family Tenrecidae; genus Tenrec; species Tenrec ecaudatus. Next base: position 156,942,650 of record NC_134531.1, on the reverse strand, counting down.
TTTTTTTCCCATGTCAACAACAAGGGCTAGTTGTCCAGTGCTCCCCAACTTGAGAAGAAAAGAGAGCATTAGTACCAGGAATCAATGGAAGATTATGTAAAGCGGGTCAATAACACTATAGGTTCTGAAACTTGGGAGCCAAGAAAATGCAAAACGGCAAATGAGGGCAGTTTACAACATTGAGTCAGTTAATTTTCAGTTCGTGGCGAAGTTGGAGCTTGCCTATGCTGAGGTGCAGTGTAGGAAAGAGTTTTAGAGAGAGCCAAAACACCCCTTTGCGAGTGAATTCCAATGTGTCCCTGTTACTGGCATTGTTAAGGTCTTGTCTTAACAAGAAAAAGATGGACTCTCGCAGACATAGGTCAACACATGAGAATTTTAATAGACGTTAGTAGGAGGGAGAAAGGTCCCAAACCTTCCACGGACCCCAGCACAAGTATCAAACTTTCCAACGCCAAAACACTCAAGATTCGTGGGCCCTTCCATCTGAGCATGCTCTGTCTCCTCATTAGCCGCTATTGGGGAAGCGAGCAGTTCTGGGAGATGCGGTCCTTACGGTGAGACTGCGCACAACGCTCTGAGCGCGCTCTGTGAACTCGGCCGGCTCTCGCCTCTGGTTAGGTCCAGGTATTCACTTCTGCTTCCTGCTCGGTCTCACCCCCCTATGTCGAACTGTTTTATAGGTCTTGGGAGTAGTCTTAATGGAAGCGACTGCACGTTTTGCTTCCCTGGCACCACTATATGGGCTTTGAATCATCAACTGCTGGGAGATGAGTCGAACTCAACGGTTTTCACCCCCAGAGCACTGTGGTTAGTGGAGAACGCACAGAGAAAGTGGGTGCTGTACTCTTGCTCAAATGTTGTGTGTCGAGAGTTGCCACGAATGGTGACAGCAGCAGGATTTTGAACAGGGTCATTCTAGCCTTATCCTGTGCAGGTAGACTGAACCAGGGTCTACATTTTAACAAGATTCGTGTATACTTAAGCATCACCTGGAGATCTATACGAGTTGTTGGATCTTGTTAAAATATGGATTCTGATTCAATATATATCTGGGTGGAAATGCTGACTCACAGCGGGATGAAACTGGAATGAATGAGGTTTAAAGCCCTGGAGAGAAACTAGTTTTCTAAACATATACAACAAAGAAGATTTCTGGGAAGCCGGTGAAACTGAGTGACCCCAGGAGGCAGAGGGGTCTGGAAAGAAGTGATGCAGATCATCTGGCATGTGGTAGTCACTGTACCCTGGGAGCCAGAACTTCTTGTTCTCGAGGTGCATAATCAGAAACCTCAGCAGGTACAGAACCGCCGGGCATGTTCCTGTCTGCTGGGTCATGAAGCATCATAGTGAACTTTTAATAGATCACATTCAAGACTGACCTGTAGGGCAACCAAGGGAAAGGAAGCATAACTCAGTTGAACACGGCATCTGAAGCCTCCCTCTGACTCCTTGTTTTTCCTCCACGTGCCCCAGGTCACAAACTCAAGCAGCAGTGACCTTGTGCCAAGGTAGCTGTGACCCCAGGGCGACTGCATTAGGCTCCTACTTTGTCAGCACTTCGTTCAGGTAACTTCTCTTCATGTCCTCTACCTTGGCTTCAAATCACAGAAGAGGTCTCTTCAGCTTTCCATTCGGTCAGGGTGTCCCCTGCCCCTGCCTGGTTCTCTCACTTTCTCGTCAGTGAGAGTAAGAGAAGCTTCACTCCTAACTTGCATCCATGGCTACAGCGCACTTTCCCTCCCATCCCTGCCCACTGTCTGTAAGTCCTGGAATAGACAGGATGCAGATACGGCAGCACTTGAGGGATTTGAGAGAATGAGCTCTGGGTCTAAATATTTCCAATCCCACAAATGAGACTTTGATCAGATAAACAAATTGCTAATTTAATCTATTTAAATTCTATGTTTCCTATATTCATAGAAATTAATCCATTCAATATCCAACAGAGTTGGTATATATATTTTTTGTGGTTCACATGGCCACACTCCTATGTGTGGAGTTAGAATTTGAACTCAGGTCTAACTCCAAATCCCTATGATTCCCAGTGTCTCACTTACTTCATTAAATCAGTTAAAGGAAAATGTAATAAAAAGAGTGAAAGTGAACACACACACACACACACACACACACACATACACATACATATATATCCACAATTAGATTCTTGTCTTGGGGCAAGTACATAACTGAGTCTTCAAAATGTTTGTGGAAAATTCTATTACCTTTTATTCCTATTTTTCCCTCAAATATTTGAAGCCCCCATCTTCCTTTAAGTCTTAAGACCGAAGACCAGCGTTTGCATTTTGAGAACATTCTTTGTAGGCTAGCTCATGTGGCTGGCCTGAAGGAGAGAGCTCAATGTGGGAGGAGCTGGAAATCACCCCACGGAACCAAACCCCTTGGGAGACAGGATGACAGCATGTCTCTGAATATATATGACAATCTTAAGATGAAGCCTATTTTACCAGAAGACCTAATAATTCTGTATGTTCCTGTATTCCTGGACAAGAGCATCTCAGCTTAGACGCTAAATTATAGAGCCATCCTAGATTTCTAGATAACATCTCTAGGATCAATGCTAGTGATAGCTGAAATAGAGAGTCCTGCATTTACTTCTTACGTTAGGCCAATATTGTGATTACATACAGGCTCCTGACAGAAATTTTAAAAAGGGTTATTGGGCCGGTACTTTCTTCTCTATAAAGGCACTCTCGGCCTTGAATTTCTAGAGACCAGGCCAGTGTGAGACCACTACAACCAAGTTTTTGACATTAGCACTAGCTAATCTCAGAGTAATGGAGTCTCTTATGTTTTGGGATACTAAGCTGTGCACATAATTAGTAATAAACTATCCTAAGCATGCTTGCAGGCCTCTTCAAAGCAAGACAACAGGCAAGAGAAATGGCTGCTTGTCCCCACATAACCCGATTTGTCCTGGTGATCTCCATTTTAACGCAGATTGGTTTTTCAGGTAAGTAACCTTTTAGCTCTTAAGGAAAAAGTATTTAATTTATAAGGCACGAAAAAGTAATCTGTGACTTTGGGTGGGCAACTTGTCATTGAAACATGGGCATTTAGACTTGATTATTCAAATTGAGTACCATTAAAGTTGTGATGTTCTAGCTCTTTCTATCAGATTTGTGTTCTACTTTGTCGATTCTCCTTCTCATTGATGTTTTGTTGAGTCAGAAGAAATACTCTAGAGTAGAAAATGTACAAAACTTCAATGATAAGCAGTGCATTGATTGAAGATCTTTTATTTTCTAAAAAGATGCACAATTTTCATTGAGGGTTTACAAAAGATCTGTGATATTTGTTAATGTACATAAGCCAATAAGAAACAAAAGAGGTTTGTGTAAATGGCAGTGGGTTGTGTAGGTAATCACATTTGTCTTTTTGGGTGGGTAATCAGCCAAGTGATTTGATATAAAAACAAAAGCCACATTACCTGCTACTAAAGCAGGTAACAGCAGCATATTATATGCTATTTCCATTACACCCTATTAAAATAGAAGTTTTAGCATTCTCCCAAACACAATTCCATTGCTATTTAGTCAATTCCAAGTCATAGTGACTGTGTTAGTCAGGGTAGACTAGAGAAACAAATTCATAGACACACTCATATGTGATAAGAAAGAGCTTTATATACAAGAGCAGTTGAATATTGAGAAAACATCCCAGCACAGTCCAGATTAAGTCCATAAGTCCAATATTAGCCCATATTTCTGATACCAATCTATAAAGTCCTTTTCAGACGAATGAAACACAAGCAATGATGCTGAATGCAGGAAGATCACAAGCCAGTGCGTAGGAAGTCTTGTTGCTCCAGTGGCATTCATTGTAAGCATCTCAGCGCTAGCAGGGGTCTCCACATGGCTTCTCTAGCTCCGGAGTTTGACTCCATGAGGCTGTCTCTATGTGTCGTCTCCACAGGGTTGTCTCCCAGGGAATGAGCAGAGCGAGAGTGTCTCCCACCTCCAAGGAGGAAATCCAGGAGTTCCCAGAATCTTCAGAAGGCCATGCCCACGCAGAAGCTTTATTGGCTATATCCTGATGAATGTAGACTAGACTCCACCCTTACATTCTTGATCCTCAAATTGACACCAGATTATGTAACTACCACAGTGACCAAACGAACAAACAAATAAAGCCACATTCACTGAGAACTGCCCTGTGAGTTTCCAGGACTATAACTCTTCAGGGAGCAGAACGCCGAGTCATTCCCCCTCAGAGGGGCCAGGGATTTTGAATTGCTAACCTTAAGATTAGCGGTGCAAAGTGTAAACAGTAAGCCACCAAGGCCCCGACAGATCACGTGGACATGATCAAACATGTGTTTGAGATCAGCCTGTGCACGTGTGAACTGGCACCCTAGCAGCAAGACTCTTAGTTACCTTCATGTATAGAGGTTCCACTGTGGTTTTAGTTTGTGTCCTCCTAATGATTAATAAAGGAACCTTGCTAGAGTAGTGAGTTACACATTGGGCTGCTAATGACAAGGTCAGAAGTTCAAATCCACTAGCAGCTCTGAAGGAGAAAGATGAGACATTCTGCTCCTGTAAAGTATAGAGCCTTGGAAATCCAAAGAGGGCAGTTCGACTCGACCTTCCATGGGCATCATGAGTCAGGATCTACTCAATGGCAGTGGTTTGCATGTTTGGTTTTGGCCCTGAAAGGTCCCTGGGCAGAGTAACTACTAAGTGAAAGGTTGGTAATTGAAGCCCACCAGGGACACCCAGAAAAAAATAAGTCCAGAAATGTGCTTCCATAAAGATTGCAGCCAATAAGTCCCCGTGGAGCAGTTCTCCTTTGTGATCTGCAGATTCATGATGCGTTGGAATTAATTTTATGCCAATGAGGTGGCTTAGTTTTAATGACTGTTGATCTTGATTATTTGTGTGTGTGTGTGTTCTTATTAGCCTTTTATGTTTCTTTTTTGGTGAAATTCAACTTTTTTTGCCTAGTTCTTTTTTTTAATTTAAATTGGACTTCTTGTTTACTTATTTTTTAAGTTTTGACCAATCTTTGTGGATTTCAGAAAAAGTTCTTTATTAGGTATGTGACTTGAAAATACATTTTTACAGCCTGTGGCTGGTATTTGCATACATCTTCTTAACTCTATCTTTCGAAGAGTAGAAGTGTTCATCTATTATAAGGTCTAATTTATGCCTTTATTTTATGGGTTATGCTTTTAGTTTCTTACCTAGGAAACATTTGCTTGCCCTAAGATACCAGTGGTTTCCTCTTATACACTCCTCTAAAAGTTCTTATCATTTAAAACTTTAGATATAGACTTATGATCCATTCTGTGTATCATGAGTTTAGATATTCAATATAAGGAGACAATTTTATTTTCAATTTTACTTGTAGTTACTTAATCATTTGAGCATTTAAAAAATCATATTATTGAGGGCTCTTACAGCTCTTATCACAGTCCATACATGCATCCATCGTGTCAAGCCCACTGATACATATGTTGCCATCATCATTCTCAAAACATTGTTTTCTACTTGAGCCCTTGGTATCAGCTCCTCATTTTTCCCTTCCTCATTCTCCCTCATGAGCCTTTGATAATTTATAAATTATTATTGTTCTTTTCATGTCTTACAGGGAATGATGTCTCCATTCACCCACTTTTCTGTGGTTTGTCTCCCTGGGAGGGGGTTATATGTAGATCATTGTGATCATTTCCTCCTTTCTCCCCCCACCTTACCCTACCCTCCTGTTATGGCTACTCTCAATATTGGTCCTGAGAGGTTTATCTGTCCTGGATTCCCTGTGTTGTGAGTTCTTATCTGTACCAGTGTACATACTTTGGTCTAGCCAAATTTGTAAGGTAGAATTGTGGTCATGATAGTTGGGGTTGGGGAAGCTTTAAAGAACTAGAGGAAAGCTGTATGTTTCCGTGGCACTGTACTGCACCCTGACTGACTCATCTCTTCCTTGTGACCCTTTTGTGAGGGGCTGCCCAATTGTCTACAGATGGGCTTTGGGTCGCCACTCCACTCTCCCCCTCATTCACATCGATATGGTTTTTTGTTCTGGGTCTTTAATGCCTGATACCTAATCCCATTGACACCTCTTGATCACACAGGCTGATGTATTTCTTCCATGTGGGCTTTGTTTCTTTCAGCTCGATGGTCACTTGTTTATGTTCAAGTATTTAAGACCCCAGATGCATTATCTTTTGACAGCTGGGGACCATCAGCTTTCTTCACCTCATTTGCTTATGCATTCCTTTTGCCTTCAGCGATTGAGTTATGGAAGTTGAGCATCACAGAATGGCAGGTTATTAGAACAAAGTGTTCTTGCATTGAGGGAGCACCTGAGCAGAGGCTCATTGTCCATCATAGATTTATTCCCCTATTGTTATAGGTAAATATATTTACTTATGTCATTTTTCTCCTACTTCCTACTTCTTTCCTCTATTTCGGTGGTTCTCAACCTTCCTAATGCCAAGACCCTTTAATACAGTTCCTTATGTTGTGGTGACCCCCCAACTGCAAAATTATTTTGTTACTACTTCATAACTATAATTTTGCTACTGTTATGAATTGGGGGGCCACTGCGAAAAGGCTGTTTGACCCCAAAAGAGGTCGCAACCCACAGGTTGAGAACCGCTGCTCTATTTCCTTTTAGTTTTCTCTTGTCCCACTCTTAACTTTGACCTTCATTCGACTTTCATTAATTCCTCTTGGCTACATTGCACTTGATCAAGCCCTACCAGCCATCCTATGCCCTCCTTGCCATCGATTTTTAGGTCACTTGTTCCCTTGTCCCTGGGTTTGTTGGCTCCCCTCTTCCTTTCCCCTGCCTCCCCCTTTTACATATGCCCCAGGAACTGTCCCTCTCACTGTTTCCACCCGCAGATTGTTTATCCCCCCCATCTTATCTAGATAGACATGCAAAAACAATAATAAACACACAAGCAATGCAAACAAAACCAAAGAAAAACAAAGAGAAACTCCTATGAATAGTTCCAGGTCTGCTGACCCTTTGGAGTGTTTTCCAGTCAAGTCTGATGTGGTGCCATGCCCTGGCCCCACAGTCTATTTTTAGTGTTCCTCAGGGACTTCATTCCTTTGCTTTCCTTGCTATTCTGTTGTGCGCCCTTAGTGTTTCGACACTCTGTGGCGGGGTCAGATTGAGCACAATTTCTGCACTGTGCTTCCAGTGTTGACCTCCCTCAGTGAGGGATGTCGTGTCTCCTGGTAGGACCAGCCTTATGGTCCTTTCTGTGCATTGGCTGCTCTGAGCAGGAATATTGTCCTCAGGGATTGGTGGGTCAGGATGTGTTCCATCCTTTCTTCTTCCCTCTTTGCTGTTTGCTCCTTTGTTGAGCACCATTTTTTAGAAGATTATTCTTTCTTCACTGAATTTTCTTTACATCTTGGTCAAAAATCACTTGACAATGTATGCATAAATATGCATTTGTTTACATTGATCTATATTTATGCTAATATAACACTGTCTTGATTTTGTCACATTTAAAAGTGTTGAAAGCAGGTAGTATTATTTCTCCAATTTTGTTTTTAAATTAAGTAGGCTTCTGAGTTTCTTTGCATTTATATATATATATGTGAGACTAAGCATATCAACTTCTATGAATAGGCCTGATATTTTGTTTAGGATTGTATCAAAACTATAAGGGTATTAAAACTATAAATGAGATCATTGTCGTCCTAATCTTATAATATTTTTCACTCCATCAGCGTGGTGTTGTGGCTTGGTGACACTGAGTGGCTCTCATTCATAGTGCCCCTGTGTGCACAAAACCACTGCCCAATCCTGTGCCACCTTCACAGTAGTGATGCTTAAACCCTTTGTTTCCGCCACTACGTCGGTCCTTCGCATCAAGTCTTCCTCTTTTTCACTGCCCCTCCACGTTGTCAAGTGTGGTTCCCTTTTCCAGGGGCTGCTTAAGGAGCCTTCTAGTTGCACGTCTTCCAGGACAGCTCTGTTTGTCCTTTTGGTGGTGCTTTCAATACTCTTCCCCAGCACCAGCGTTCAAGGAGCGCCTGATGGATTAACTGCCCTTCACATTTATTAAGTGAAGGCCTTTATTTTTCTCTCTTATAAACATATTTTTCTAAATCTGACATTCAAAATATTCTGGAATTTTGGAACTAGATAGGAGCAGTTCATTTTTATTCTGGTAAAGAGTGTCTACATAACTAGGGAAACCTGTTCATAGAAACATTGATATGTTTTCATTTCCGCTATGGAGAGAGTTCAAAATAGTATGCAGGATTTCTCCAATAATCTCTAGGATTTCTAAATTTGGAATTTTCTAGAATATTTCCTTTTGGACGAAGAGGTGTCTCAGTGAGGAGTTAGGAGAGAACATAACTCCAGTGAGCCTTTTCTTATTCCACCTTCCCACACCTGGCACTTACCCTTTGCTTCTAGCACAAGGCCTTCTCACATACAAATCAGTTCAATGACTTTATATGTTACTTTGCATTGAAATCTAAAAATAACCTTCAATATATACAATGGAGTACCTCCCCCAAACTGGAATCATGTGCTTGGTGGAGTGGAGTACCTCCCCCAACTGGAATCATGTGCTTGGTGGAGTAGAGCTGTCATAGTAAGGATGTCTTCCTCCAGCAAACATCGACTCACTCAGAGTTAGTGGCATTGCCTGACAGGTTTCTCTCTGGTCATAGTGAACTTTTTTTGTCACAGCAGTTTCACTCAAATCTCATGTGTGTGTGTGTGTGTGTGTGTGTGTGTGTGTGTGTGTGATGGCCAATTTAAGAGAACAGTGTGTGGCTGTGAAATTTTGTTTCCTGCTCAGGAAAAGTGCTGCAGAAACCGTTGTGATGTTGAACACAGCTTACAAGGACAACGGTGTGGGGAAAAACTCAAGTTTATGAGTGGTTTTCTCATTTCAAAAAAGGTGAAATGTTGATTGATGACAAACTCCATTCTGGACGTCTGACAACTTCCCAAACAGACAAAAATGTGGACTCATGGTGAATTTGGAGTTCATTTAACCAGATCAGACTGTTAATCAAGTTTTCTATTTAGAGGTTCTGACAAGACTGCATAACAGTGTGCAACAAAAAAGGCCTGGTTTGTGGCAGCCGGGGGACTGGTTTTTCCACCACCACAATGCACCTGCTCCACGCAGCCATCTAAGTGTGCCAGTTTGGGGCAGAAAAACAGCATGCCTTTCTTTCCCCATGCACCTTACTCACCTGACCTCACTCCATACAAATTCTTTTTGTTTTTGAGAATGAAGAGGGAGTTGAAAGGACAGTGATATGATGATGGAGATGGAGAAAAATATGAGGGAGCTGTTGTCAGCCATCCAAATAGATGAGTTTGAAACATGTTCCCAAAAATATAATCGCCCATTTGACAAATATTTTAAGTGTAATAGAGAGTACTTTAAAGACAATAAGGTTGTTTTGTAAAATATATTCATACATACATACATAGCTATTATTAAAAATCCATTGTGGGGGAAGTACCCCCGTGTATGTAATTATCCTGATTAAAACAGAGAAGCTGAAGCTATCAAAAGGTAGGTAATATGCGGAGAGTGCTGTCATTTGCAAGTTATTCATACGACAATAAACTTTGTTATAGTCTCTACTCAGTGACAAGGAGACCTGGCAGAATAGTGGTTAAGCACTGGACTGCTAACCCAGCAGCCTCTCTGCAGGAGAAGACTGGCTTTCTATCTCATGAAGAATAATTAGTCTCAGAAACTGACGGGGAGGTTCTACTCTGTCCCATAGGCTCACTACGATTCAGCATTGACTAAATGGCAATGAGTTTGCGCTTTCAGTCAATGACATAGTAAAACAAAATGAAGGGAGTCATAAATAAATTGACGGTGTAATTGTGTAAGAAATGCCACCTACAAGTTCTGCTACTATAAACTCTTCCTTAAGTTTTTTGCACATACATAATTAAATTACAATTATTTATTCAGTGAGTGACTTCAAGGAGCAATTATTGTACCCTATGGAGAATTATTCCCATTATGCTATTTTATCTATATTTTCTTTTCAGATTTTTCTAAAGCTTATGATGTTTCTCAGTGGCCAAAGGTAAGTTGGCTCATCTGAATTCTCGTCCTACTCTGATGACTCATTCGACACTAAACATTATGTTGTTGTTGTTAGGTTTGGTCGAGTCAGCTCCAGTCTATGGCAACCCTATGCACAACAGAACAAAACACTGCTTAGTCATGCACCATTCTTACAATTGGTCCCATACCTGAGCAAACTCATTGATGAACTCACTATGACAATCAATCTCATAGAGGGCCTTGTTCGTTTTTACCACCTTCCCACTTTATCAAACATGATGTCCGTCTAAGTGAACTGGTCTCTCCTGACAATAGATCCAAAGTACATAACATGAAGTCTTGCTATCCTTGCTTCTAAGCAGTAACTCTGAACTTACTTCTTCCAATACAAATACGTTTGTCCTTTTAGCCATCTGTGGTATTTTCAATATTTTTCTTCAACACCACAATTTAAATGCATCTGTTCGTTGATGGTCTTCCTTGTTCAACTTTTGCATGCATAAGATGCAATAAGAAACACCATGGCTTGGGTCAGGGGCACCTTAGTCCTTAAAGTACCATCCTTGTTCTTCAAGACTCGAAAAAAGTCTTGTGCAGCAGTTTTACCTAATGATCTCTTGACTGCTGTGTCCATGAACATTGATTATGAAGTCAAGTAAGGCAAAATCCTTGACAACGTCACCCTTTTCTCCACTTATCATGATGTTACCTACTGGTACAGTGGTGAGGATGTTGGTCTTCCTTCCAGGGAGCTGTTAGCCATAGTAAAGGCTAACTTCATCAGCAAATCCTTCAAGTCCTCCTTACTTTCAGCAAGCATACCGAAGGTTGACAATAAGCCTGCTTCCAATCCTGATGCCACACTCTTTCTCATATAATCCAGCTTCCTTGATGATTCTCTCAGCACACAGATTGAACAAGTATGGTGAGAGGATACAACCCTGATGCACACCTTTCCTGATTTTAAAGCACCACTTATCTGTCAGTTTGTCTTACTGTAGTGGATTGTGTGTTGCTGTGATGCTGGAAGCAATGTCACTGGTATTTCAAATGCCAGCAGGGTCACCCAGAGTGAATACGTTTCAGCTGAACTTCTAGACTAAGAACAGACAACAAATATGGACCAATGGAGGAAGAAGCCACTGAAAACCATTTCCATAATTTTGAAGCAGTGCCAAATGCAGAACGTTGTCAGAGATACTGCCAGAGGACGGGCTTCTCAGGCCAAGGACGCTCTTAATTGTGACGGAAGAGGGCTGGTTTCCTGGAGGGGAGTCAACCATAGTGAAGTGAATCAGATAATGCTTATTGAAGTAAAGCTTTCAGGACCTTAATTTGCTGATAAAACATGACTCAAAGAGAAACAGCTGCAGAAATCTAATGATTGGAACTTGGAATGTGCAAAGTATGAATTTAGGAAAATTGGAAGTGGTCCAAATGAAACAAAACATATGAAATTTATATCCAAGGCATTAGTGAGCTGAAATGGACTAGTTTTGACCATTTTTAATTAGAAAAATGTAATATTTACCACATTGGGAATAACACATTCAAGAGGCATGCCGTGGGCTTTCATTGTCAGAAAGTATCTTGCTAAATCCATAATGAAGTACAATTCTCTCTGTGATAGCTTATATCTATTAACCTTCAAGGAAATCCAATCAATACAAATATTATTCAACTTTAAGAGCAATCACAAAAGCTAGTGATGAAAAACTGAAGAATTCTACCAATGATTTCAGTCAGAAATCTATCAAACATGTCATCAAGGTTCATTAATAGTTATTGGTGACTGGAATACAAAAGTTGGAAATGAAGGGAAGGCAGAGTAACTGGAAAGTATGGATTTAGTGATAGACATTAAGCTGGGGGTATCATGATAATATTTTGCAAAACCAACAGCTTGTTCATAGCAAATACCTTTTTGCAATAACACATAAGATGATTATACACATGAACTTTGGAGATGGAATGTACAGGAATCAAATTGACTATATCTGTGGGAAAGATGGAGAAGCTCAATATCAGCAGCTAAAACCAGACCAAGGGTTGACTCTGGAACAGACCATCAATTGCTCGTACATCAGTTCAAGATAAAGCTGTGGTAAATGAAAAATCCACAAGAGTCAAAATATGACCTCGAATATACCTTACCTGAAGTTCGAAAACATCTCAAGAACAGTTTTGCTGCATTAAATTGAACACGAATGACAGAAGACCTGATGAGCTGTGGGAAAACATCAAGGTGATTATTTATGAAGAGAGCCAAAAGTCATTAAAAAATAGGAAAGACAGCAAAGATTAAAGTGGCTGTCAGAAGAGACTCTGAATGTGCTCTTATTAATAAAGTAGCTAAAGCAACCGACAGAAAGGATCAAGCCAAGGAGCTGAAGAGGACATTTTGAAGGGCCGCTGGAGAAGACAAAGCCACCGTGATCATAGGCTCCAGCACAGCAACACTGTGAGGAGGGTGCATGACTGGGCAGTGTCTCCTTCTGTTGTATGTGGCATCGCTTTGGATTGGAACCTACTTGCTGGCAGCTGACAATAGCAATTACTCTTTGCAACTCCACTGGAGCCCCAATAGCTAGAATGTCACCAACACAAAGTTTCTCTATTTCAAACTTCATCTAGTGCGTTTTCAAATATTCTTAGTCAAGGCACCGAGTTTAAAAGAAAACTTTGAGGAAGATTAATTCAGCTAGACTTTTATAATAGTTATGGCTTTAAGCAATAATGGGGTGGGGGAACACTGTAATTAGAACAAATTGGCCTGTCTGAAGTCCAGAGCACAGAAAGTTATTGAAAAAATTGGGTATGAGGATAGAATATTTTTTCTGAATGAAGGTAGAAATGTTGGACAATCAATAATTTTAAAACAACCACCTTGTCAACCAGTTGATGCTGACTCATAATGACCCTACACAACAGGGTAGAACAGTCCTGTGTGTATCTGATATGGTAACTCTTTGCAGGAGTAGAAAGGCTACAAGGGATATACAGAATGGAATCTATTATTTATTGTTCTTAGATATTTTGTTATATTTGCAGCCTGACTGTAAAATGTACTATCCAGAAGAGAATTATCCAGCACACTGTCCTGATGTTACATCTTATATTTGTGCTTCAACTGGCCACACTTACCAGAATGAGTGCTTCCTATGTATTGATCAAGAGTAAGTTTCACAGTAAAATGACATTATTTCTTAATCTATGCTTCTTTACAGAGATTTGAAATATTATTAGCCAAAGAATTGATTCTTGCTAACATGATATTTTCTTAAATAGTCTTTTCTGTTTACAAACAATTTATATATATATATAAATCATATCATTGTGTGCTCACCTTCCCAATACAATTGTTGACGACAAGTGGGTGCATAAGCAAATGTGGTGAAGAATGCTGTTGGTGCCCGGCTATCAAATGATATAGCGTCTGGTGTATTAAATGCTTGAAGGTAAACAAGCGGCCATCTAGCTCAAAAGAATCAAATCCCATATGGAAAAAGCACACCAGCCTGTGTGATTGCGAGGCATCAATAGGATCAGGTATCAGGCATCAAAGAACAAAACAATCATATCGTTGTGAATGAGGGACAGTGCAGAGTGGGGATCCAAAGCTAAGGTGACCAGATTTTAACACTGGTAAAGCAGGACACCATTGATAAAACTAATATCCTGGTGAAATAGCCACATGACAGCCAAAAACCGTTTGCCCTAGCTTATTGTGGATTCTTTCCAAAAATCGTGACTTTTAAAAAATGCCATGGGATGCGGGAAAAAGTGTTAAACATTGGGACTGTCCCCCCAAAAGCGGAAAAGCCCATCTGTAGGCAACTGGACATCTCCTTATGCGGATGTGGGGAGGAGTAGAGCCAGTCAGGGTACAGTGTAGCAGTGATGAAACATACAACTTTCCTCTAGTTCCTAAGTGCTTCCTCCCTACTCACTATCATGATCCCAATTCTACCTTACAAATCTGGCTAGAGGAGAGGATGTATACTGATACAGATAGAAACAGGAAACAGGGAATCCAGGGAGGATTATCCTTTCAGGACCAGTGGTGAGAGTGGCAATACTGGGAGGGTGGAGGGAGGGTGGAATAGGAAGGCAGAACTGATTACAGGGATCTATATATAACCTCCTTCCTGGGGGACGGACAACAAAAAAGTGGATGAAGGGAGATGTCGGACAGTGTAAGACGTGATATTATTATAAATAATAATTAATAAATTATCAAGGGTTCATGAGGGAGGGGGAAGTAGGGAGGGAGGGGGGGAAATGAGCTGATGCCAGGGCTTAAGTGGAGAGCAAATGTTTTGAGAATTATGAGGGCAACAAATGTGCAAATGTGCTTTGCACAATTGATGTATGGATTGTGATGAGTCATATGAGCCCCCAATAAAAATGATTTTAAAAATTCACTATTAAAAGTCTATATAGTCACTATTACAAGGTTATTTCATATTTAAAGTTGATTGTAAAAGAATAACAAAAAGGTATATGATATATTTTTAATTATACATAAATCTTATTTGTATATAGTCTATAGATTGTCTTAAGTATGAAATAGATTTTTTATAGGCACTCAAATTTTCCTTAGATCACATTGTCGATCTGTGAACAGCACCAACTAAAGCTCCTTTTTGGTAAAGGTGTGTACTACCAGCATGACAATATGGTTACTGTAAATAAAAACTGACAGTCAATGTTTATTTCTCTCAAATAAATGCTGTGGAAAATTTAGCTTAAGAGTGAGCACTCATTCTTAATCTACTCTGCAAAACTTCACCTAACTCACAACAGAAAGTTTAAAAGAATCACTATTCCTTCTGATATATGTTGTCTCAATTTGAAATTATTGCTATCAATTAGCCTGGTTCTTTGCAATAACATTTCCACGCCTAGTTAGAGCTTCCTTTGGGAGGAATCCTCATGGGCTTCAAGCATTGTATCCTCATTGCAGAACACCAAAAGAGATGAGGAGTAACTTATATCTCTTGAGAAGTTGGCCCAATTAAGGAATTTTAGACTCATTTCTGTAGAGCAAGTACTTGCTTCTGAGGATGATGGGAATTTTTTAAAGAAAAAGTATGGATGTTGAAAAGTATAAATTAACCAACACTCTACTATTGCCTTCAAAGAAAGATTAAGTGAGAACTCAACCTTGCTTACAGAGAGCGAGGAGGACTTGAAGCAGTCGTTGAAGATTGAGGAAGGCAGCTATGAGTGTGGATTACAACTCAATGTCAAGAAGACCTAAATTCTCACAAAGGGAGAAAAGACTGAAGTTGTCAATGATATTTGTCATGCTTGGATTCACAATCAATGCTGATGGAAACACCAGTCAAGGGGTCAACAGATGAGTTGCATTAGGTAAATCTGCTTCACAAGTCTCTTTAGAATATAGGAAAATAAGAATGCTGCTTTTAGGATTAAGATGTGCCTTCTCAAAGCCATGGTGTCTTTCATTGCCCCCTATGCACGTGAAAGTTGGACATTGAATATGGAAGACCAAAGAAGAATGGATCAATTTGCATTGTGCTGGAGAAGAATATTGAAAGTACCCTGGACTGCTGAAAGGACAACCCGATCTGTATTGGAAGAAGTGCAGCCAAAGTGGTCCTTAGAGGCAAGACAAGCAAGACTTTGTCTTCCATACTTTGGACATATTGTCTGTCAGGAGAGATCAGCCCTTGGAGAAGGCCACCATGCTTGGTAAAGTGGAGGGTCAGTGAAAAAGAGGAAGGCCCTCACCAAGATGGATTGACACAGTGGCTGCGACAAGGGGCTCAGGCATAGGACCAACTTTGAGGTGGGATCAGGACCATGCAGTGTTTCTTTATGCTCTACAGACAATTAATTCCCATTCCCATTTTTTAGCACAAAATGTTCAATGGCATTGGTTGCAAGATAAAAGGTTTTTAAGCATAGAAAATATGCACCTGAAAAGGGAACAGGCAATCTAAACAGATGAAACTAGAGACATATTTGGAACTGAGAAATGTCTAATGTCCTCATTATTAGCGGCCATTGAGTCAATTCTGACTTTTGACAAGCCCATATGTCACAGAGTTAAGTGGCACCAGATAATTTTCTTGCCAGGAGTTATTAAGAAGACAGATTATCATATATTTCATCATTTAAAAATTTAATCAATTATTTTTATCAATAAATCATTTTATTGGGGCTTTTACAGTTCTTGTAAAAATCCATCCATCAATTGTATCAAACATATTTGTGCATATGTTGTCCTCATTGTTTTCAAAACATTTTTGTTCTGCTTGAGGCCTTGGTATCAGCTCCTCTTTTTCCCTCCCTCCCTGTGTCTTTCTTCCAGGGCTCTGCTGGATGGATAAGTGCTGCCAGCGCCACTGTAACACTGTGTTGAAATGAATGCTATCTATGTCCTGAACAGTCACATAGAAGGATAAGAATGTAGGCAGGGGGTAGTTGTTATAGACTGAATTGTGTCTCCTGGGAATGTGTCAACTTGAATAGGCCATAATTTTCAATATCACGTAAGATTTCTCAATTGTGGTTATAATGTCACTATCCTGTGTGTTGTAAATCCTAGTCTCTATAAAATTCTGAGGTAAGATTTGAGGCAGAATATTTGTTTACACATTAGACTATTATTTTGAGTCAATTCCTTTTGAGATATCAAAAAGTGAGATGATAGTGGCCCTACTATCACCAAAAGTTTAAATACTAGGAGCAGAGAGAGTTCTTTAGGTTAGGGGGTCCCCGGGCTGTGAACCTGATAAATACAGGGTAAGATTTATGCCTGGAGATCAGCAATGGGCACTGGGGTGATAGATGTTGAAACACGGTAATGATCTTCCTCCAGATCCAACACAGAAAGCTTTCCCCTGGAACCTGTCATCCTAGATTTGGACCATTATAGCAACCTAAATTGTCAAGAGAATAAATTCCTATTTCTGAAAGCTATCCACTCGTGGTATTTCTGTGATGGCAGCCCTAGGTAATGAGGAGAGGAGATTTGTAAATAGCACATCTATCATAAGAAGAAGAATACGTTCTAGTCTTTGATCAGTGAGGTTCTACTGAAGGATTCCAACCGAGAGAGTGAATGTGAATTATGGTGCTTAGAAATAGCACTTGGTTTAAGAAAAACTATCATTATTATGTGAAATAGGGAGGTATTGAGAGCAATGTGAGGTGACTATGAAAAGCTCTGTATTGAAAAACATTTGAATAAACAAGTCACAAGGAACGAAAGATCATACTTTGATGGAAACAACTGGAATATAAAGAAAATTGAAAAAAGACGTTTCCTTTGTGGGGATTTTATTTTGAAGATAAGAGAATTAAATTCAAAAGAGATGCCCACTCACCTTAAGATACTAATCTATTTATTATTTCTCTTCTCCTTAGGACTAACAGAAACATTAAATTTAAAAAACATGGAAAATGTGAAGACTGAGCGACAGAGTGTCTAGAATTGCTTCTCCTTTTCACTAAATAATTCTGAAAAATATTTGATTTGGAATTTAAAGGTCAACTGCTGTACCTGAATTTGGAACAAAATAGGATTAGATAAACAAATAGATCAAATTAATGAAAACGCAGTTGGCATTTACATTATGAATAAACACATTTGATAGCTGTTCATCTCTGCATACTAACAAGTTAAAATTACCTTCTGTTGTCTCTGAGAGAAAAACTTCACTTCTACTTATTCTAGGCCTTCCGGAAGAGACCTTCCCCTATTTTGTGTTAGTCTCTTTCTGAATCTAATCTATGTTTTTAAATCTCAAAGGATATAGCATAATGTGTGAAAGTGACTATATCAATAATTACATAAGAGTTAGATATCTAACACATATTGTTGGGGATTATCATTCAGTCTGTAACAGGAGCTTCTGACTCTGTACCCTTTAAGCAAAATAAATACAATAATTGGGGGACAATGCTTTAAGTATTATCATATGTTATATATCTGCATTATCTCATTATCCAACCAGAAAAATAAATCATATTCAAATTGAGGAGTATGATGTAGCATATTTATTGAGCTCAGTATTGATTTGGAATTCTATGTATAAGCACAACATACAATTAAAAGTATTTTCATATGTATATTATAATTAAACACCACAGAATTATGCATTTGAAATGACGAATAACATTCCTTTAGTCCATCTTGATTATCTCAACAGGAATCTTTTACTCATCTATCACTGTGTCACTGAGTGAGGAAACTAGGTGTAGAATCGCAATGGGTCAT
Organism: Tenrec ecaudatus; assembly: GCF_050624435.1. Taxonomy (NCBI): domain Eukaryota; kingdom Metazoa; phylum Chordata; class Mammalia; order Afrosoricida; family Tenrecidae; genus Tenrec; species Tenrec ecaudatus. The sequence continues at coordinate 156,924,351 of NC_134531.1, read as the reverse complement.
ATTGATGCAGAGCCACATCATAGAGTTAGCATGAGCCCGATGTCTGAAGTAGTTTTACCCCAGCTTGCATTATAGAGAGAGAGAGAAGAAAACAATGAAATATAAATTCCCTACTAGTAATCTAAGTGCTTTTGCATGATTATTTAAATGGGGAGCTGTGAGAAACGAACATCAATAGCTAGAAGTCCCAAATAGTCTTGCTAAGGATTTCATTTTGAAAACATAGAGCATTATTTCTGAATATGGAAAATAATTTGGTCATGAACTTGCAGCTGTTGAGAAGGCAAAATAATCTGTTTCCATATATATATGACTATCAAGACTACTAGAATTTTTCTCTCTGGTAATACAGGTAACGAATAATGATGCCAACTGACAGAACCTACAGGTTACCTGGCTCTGTCTTTATTATCATGTATCACCCAGACACAAAAAGAAGCGCAACAACCAGTTACGTTCCTCAGGGGAGCAATCCAAGTCTTTCCAGGATTGTCCACAACATGATAAGTAGTCCAGTCAGTATGGGACAATGTACTGACGAAAAGAATGATGAAATACCCAGCATATGATGAAAACTTTCTTGATACTCAAGGAGAAGTATGTTGTTTTATCTTTTCGTTACCCTAGAACAGAGGTTGGTTCTCAACCTGTGGGTCATGACCCATTTGGGTGCTGAACAACCCTTTCACAGGAGATGCCTGATTCATAACAGTAGCAAAATTACAGTTATGAAGTAGCAATGAAAATAACTTTATGGCTGGGGGTCACCACAATGTGAGGAACCGCATTAAAGGGTCTCAGCATTAGGAAGGTTGAGAACCCTGCCCTGGAAGATGGCGATATGTTTAAGATGTGCAGTATGTTTAAGGCACAACCCCATCAAACTCAATGGACTGACGAATGGGAACCAGAGAATATTTCTATGACGTTCCATTTGGGAAAAATAGCTACAATCTCTGAATTCCTTTTTTCCTTTATTGTTAAGGAGGAAAATCTTTCTCATTATTCCCCCTTCCGGAATGAACAAACATATGCATGTGAATGAATACTTCATTAAAAATCTCAAGGAAATAAGGTTCTATACCTAAAGTATGTGCAGTTTGAATGCTTGATTCAGCCATCACAGTAATAAGAACGTATTATAGTGTGGACAAGACACGGACCAATACTGGCAGCAAGCCGACCACAAAAGCATCACAATCTGTATTGCAAAGTACCCACCTCAAGACTAGGAAACAGTGCAAAGGGAAACAGTCACTGTCTGCTCCCTGCCTTGTTCCCAGCTAACTCCACTGTGCTGAGGGAGCATTTTGTACTTGAATAAGAAGAAAACATTAGCTAGACCAATAATATGTAAGGATAAAGGAACACAAGTTGTTTCTGTCAGGAAATTAGAAAGTTCCATCTTGTAGAATTGAGCAAAAACTGTCGTTGCCGCTGTGGAATCAGTCAAAAGAACTGTGGGAAGGAGAGTTCTGGTGAGTGTATATGCCAGCCACCTAAAGCACGTGACACAAGTATTAGTTCTAGCTTCCTACTCTAAGACAGTAATTCAAACATTCTCATCAGAGCGGAGGCAGTTGCAAGTTTGGGGTTTTCGTTTGTTTATTCATTTGTTTTAATACACTTTTGCATTTCACATTTCAATGGGATTTGAAAGTGCAGTTATGGTTGGAGAGAGGTTAAGTTTTGCAACCCAGATTAATCAGTGAGAGTCTAAGCTATCCACCTTTGGAGATGTCATACATAATTGAAGATGTATTTCACAAACGTTTAGAGGCTAACTTTATTCATTTGTTGCACATTTAACTTTTTAAAGTGTTATTAAATATAAGTAAATATTTACTTGGAAACGTTATATGATGCATCGGTTTCCAAAGTTATTTTTTTAAGCATTAAAGAGAAAAGATGCTATGTTGAGGACAAAGGTATGCTTGACCTTAGCCTGGGTATTTTCAACAGGCTAATATGCATGTGATCTGAATGAATACGGAAGATTGAAGAAGAATTGATGTATTGAATTGTGGTATTGATGAAGATTAGTGGACATACCATGGTCAACCAGAAGAACAAACAAATCTGAGAGAGGACTCAATGTACATTCACTGGTATCATTTTTCTCAATGAGAATAAGTTTTGCAGATTGCAAGCATAACTATTTCTCTATTCATTTAAATAAGTCATAAAATACTACTACATTGATATTAACTTACTCAAATTACTCTTATTTTTATCAAACTTAAAGTATACTCATACTTTATTCTGGCTCCAATAATTATGTAAGTTAGTTTGAGCTGTTGTCTGTTGATTCCAACCTGTCGTTGTAAAGACTCAAATTAAATTAGTGTATTTAATAAAAGAAGAACAATGAATTATAAAAGAGAGTCTTTTAGGGTTAAACTATAAGTTACCAGGGACTGAGAAAACAGCTCTCAAGGAAGAAAGAAGATGTGCAGGGCCTGGACAGTGGCAAGGTCCAACAGCTTGACAAGCTAGAGACCAAGTTGTTCACAATGTCTTTTGTATTATTTGTATTATTGTAATAATTGTATTATTGTAATAATTGTATTATTCTTTTCTTATTCCATAACTGTTTCTTCAGCATAACAATGGTACTATAGCTTTTAGACATTTAGCCCTCACAAACGTGATGGTGCAGCTGCTCATTGGTAAGGTGCGTGATGTGAGCCTATCTGTGGTGAGTCCTCAGAAGCCTTGAGCTGCTTCATCCATGCTCACGGGCCTAGATGAGTGAATGAGCCCATTCTCACAGCTAGGTAGTGGTTCCTTCCAAATGACAAGTCTGGGCATATAAATCTGACACACTGAACATCAATGGAATTTGTGGTAATGCCTAACATATGAAGTAATATATTTTTCCAGAGTTTCATTACAAGATTCTCAAAAGTCCCATATGGCTGTCATTCAAATGGTCAATGTTTTTAATTTTCTCTGGTGATTATTTTCACAGAGATGGATGGAGCCTACTGTACTTGTGGTAAGGGTGGCTACGGCCTACATTCCTGGGGGAAAAGGAAGTATGGAGCCTTCCTTTCAGAGTCTCAAGCAGCAGAGGCCTTCCTTGTGCATCAATCATGGCTGGAGCCTTATTTTCCAGGGCGCCGGTATGGGGAATGGTCAGTGCCTTCCTTGCCAGGTCTCGGAAAGGTGAGGGCCTTCTTTTCCTTTCTGGGATGCGGGGACCCCTAGGACCTGCCTTACTGGGTTGTTGGGATAGTGAGGTCTTCCATGTAGGGGCAGTTTTTATTCCTCGATATTTCCCTCATGATTGCTGTAGAGTCATTTATTCTCCATTTAATCAGCCAAAAATCTCTCGAGATTTCTCTTTTTGATTCATGTATTATTTAGATGAATATTGTTCAAATTCCAAATATTTGGAAATCTTTGTTATCTTTCTGTTATTTATTTTTTATTTAATTATTCTTCACTGGGACATTCTTTGTGTAATTTATATTCTAATAAAACTAAATTTATTAAAGTGTGTTCTATAACTCATGATGAGGTCTATTAAGGATGTCCCTAGTAAGCCTGAAAATAATATGCAGTCTGCTATTGAATGAATTATTCTATTAATTTTAAACAGATCCAATTATTTAATAGTGTCAATAAGTTTAACTGTATACTTATAAATTTTCTGGCTATTGCATCTGTCAATTACTGATAGGGGTGTGATGAAATCTTCAACTATAATTGTGTGTTTGTTCATTGGCCATTTACAGTTTTATCAGCTTTTATCTCACACATTTTGATACTTTATTGCTTGGCACATTCATAATCAGTCCTGTTGCATAATTTTCCATTGTATTTTCATAGTTCCTCACTGGTCTGAACATGGGTTAACTCTTGACTGCTAACTGCAGCTTGGCTTCTGTGGGAGAGAGATTTAACAATCGCTCCCATAAAGATTGACTGTGTTGGGGTCCTTATGGCTCACATCCGCTGTGTGCTAAAGGGGTTGCTATGAGTCAGAACCAACTTGACAGCAAAATATTTGATTGTGTGTATGTTTGTGTGTGTGTGTGTGTGTATTTGTACCTCGCTTGTTCCTTTTGGTCTTCCTCTTTTTTTAAATTTCTCCTAGTTTTAAAATGGGCATTTTTTACAATTTCATTTACTTTCTTCAGTAAGTATATGTTGCACATTTTATTTTTCTTTGTTCACTTTGAGTTTGTAAGGTTTATAAATATATTAGCATACTTTAAAGTAACAATATGTACCTTAATGACTAACACACGTATCCTAAGTATTATTTTTCATTACTCTCTCCTCTTCCTCCAGACCCCGGAGAAGGAAATCATGCTTGGTAAATGGGGCAGTGAAAAAATGAAGCCCCTCCACAAGATGGATTGATCCAATGGTTTCAGCACTAGACACAGGGACAGGAACGATTGTGAGGGTGGTGGAGGATAGGGCACTGTTTCGTTCTGTTGTGCACAGGGTCGCTATGGGTGGGGACCGACTAGATGCCCCCCCCCAACAACAGCAATCCCTTGCAATATTGCTGTTTATGAACTGTAAACATTTCTTGCTGCTATCATTGCATGAATTGTGTTTACCTTTAGTTCTGTTTGAAAGCTTATCTTTTCGTAGGTAGATCTGATTAAAATGCTGATTCATAGTGACCCTCTGTGGGTTTCTGAGACTGTACCTGTTGACAGCAAGAGAAAGCCTGGTCTTTCTCCCTGGGAGCTATCCATGCAGATTGCAGCCTAGCATGCAAAACCAGTGCAATGCCAGGGTTCTATCTATCTATCTATCTATCTATCTATCTATCTCTATGTATATTCCTCCATAAAAAACTATTAACATTTCTTGCAAGCAAGTTTACTGTCAGTTATTTTCAATATTTTGGTTTTTCTGAGAAAGTATTTATTTCTTTTGCTTCTGAATGACGAGTTGAATGCAGTCAAGAATTCTAGCTTGGTGTTTAGTTTGATTTTTTCTTTGTACTATTTTAAATATTTTACACCAATATCCTTGTTAGACAGGCTTTCTTAAGCGACTACTCAGACTAGAAAGAAAAACAGGTAGCGTTAACAAAGATAGCATTATTTAACAGTTTATTGACATGCTTATATTTTTTTCTTTAGTTAAGATTATATTTTTAGACATAGAGTGAACGTAGTAGTATTTCATGCTGTCATTGAATAAATCAATTTAGAAAGTAGATGCCTACATCACTGCATATTAGAGTTGGAAATAATTCTAAACGCTACTTTATTATGTGATTAACAAAAGGACAGATCTGATTACCTACAAGCTTAAGGCCTTGATTGAGACAATTTAATTATATGTAGAATTTCCCACAGAATGTGAATAATTAAGTGGCCAATGGTTGTGCAGCTTCCTCAGAATTTAGCACTCCTTGTAGTGAGAAAATTCAAAACTGTATCCACTGTCTCTGTAGAAAAAGAAGATAGCAAGGAATAAAATATATTACGCAAGGACCACATGAAACCCTGCACGTGCACAGTGTGCGGCGTGATGCGAACCACGTGAGCCTGGGACACAATGGAGAGGCTCTATGTGTGTGTTCCACTGCTCCAAGCTGCGGGGCCCCAACTGTTTCCTTGGTCCTCCCACTCGGCTCACTCTTGACCGCCTTAACATCTGCCCCGGCCTGGGCAAAGAGACCCATGAGGATTATCGTAGTGGTTCTCCAGAATCATGTGACAATTTGGACATTAAAGATATGAAGATTTCTTGAGCTAACACCTGTAAGGAAAAATGAAGAGGAAGGCAGGGAGAGTCGCCCAACTTTGAGATGACAAACAGCTCCATCCGAGCGAAGGAGGCAGGAAGGGAGGCTAGGGCGAAAGTGCCCCAGAATGCCCCTTCTTCACACGGAGTCATAGTGGTGTATTCCTTCCTCAGGTGGTCTGGCAGGGTCCTTGGTAAATGAACCCCATACAGCTTGGCAGACACCACAGAGAGCCCCTTAGCAGCAAGCCACTGGACTTCAGAATTTCTGTATATTGGTCTCTACCCAGCCATCACAACTTGTATTAGGTCAATTATCAGATTTACACGGTTGTTGAATGTGAACCATAATTTATCTAGAGTGGAAATAGGAAAGCATCTTAAGAAATGAGAACTTCATTATGTTCGACAAACATCATTGCCGATGTTGTCGTGCCTCTGATATCAGCAATATGGGTATGCTAACACTTTGTGCTTAGTGTGTAACTCTGGAAGAATCAGGATGAATTATTGCGGTCTTACCTTCTTTCATAGCAGAAGTAACACTCATTGCCGTAAGTATGACCATTGGTTGCACAGATTGGATTGTTCTCTCTGGTGCAAATTCTTTCATTTTCACTGTACAGCGTACAGTCAGGCTGTTACCCAAGAGAGACAGTGTGGTATTTATCAGAGAAGGAGCCTTTGAACATAATCTGACTACTAAATGTCATATACAAACGCGGGTAAATGTATGCCACATACATGTTTAAAAACGAACTGCCATACACATAACCCACCTAAAATAAAGTAGAAGTAATCATAAGTCTTCAGAAGGCCTAATTATCTATAAAGGGAGCAGACAAGTTGCTTCATATGTATAACCTCCACCACTCACTTCTCATGCTACATGATCTTCCTCCTTCCATCACACTAGGAAGAAGAAAAACAAGGGAAATTTCTACTTATTTTTCCTTTGTCTTTCTCAGGCACTCCAAGATCAGCACTTAAACCTATGAGCCACTGTACTGGAGAAAGATCTGGCTTTCTGCAGCTATAGCCTTGTACAGTTGTCGGAACCCGTGGGAGGAATTCTACTCCGATCTATTGGGTTGCTATGTGTTGGGATCAACTGAATAGCAGAGTAGCTAGTCTCAATTATTGCCCTGCTATATATGTGTGTTTTCTCATATGTAACATAAATGTGTGTATGTGAGAGAGTGTGTGCATTTGTATTTGTGTGTGTGTGTGTGTGAGGGAGTGCATTTAGAGAAAGAACAAAAGGTAGGCGGGGGAAGTATAATTTTAGTATCGACACTTTTAGTTATGTAACATAAGAGATACTACATGTACTTTTACATCACCTTTTAAAATTTGTGCTCCTTAGGTGTTCAGATTTTAGAGTGAGAGTTTCTGTGTCTTCTATGCAAAATTCTATTATAGGGATATTTACAACTTAGGTCTATTTTACTCATCCTAAAATGGATATTTTACTTATGTTTTTATAGAGGTTTGATTTTTTTAGAATATTTTTCTGACAAAGAAATCATACAAATACAGTTTCCAGAACGTTACAGAGTTGAAACCATACAGTGTACATTTTTCAAACGGACTTCTTTCACTTAGCTATAGGCATTTCAGATTCTCCGTGTCTTTAATAGCTGAATAATAATCCACCGTACAATTATAAAATACAGCTTATTTATCCATTCACCTATTACGCAAATATGTCAGTTGCTTCTACATTTTGGCAGTGATGGTTAATGTTGCTATACACATTCATGTGCAGGTCTTTATTTAGGCATATATTTTCCATTCTTTTGCAAAAATTAGAGTACAGTTACTGGATTTTATGGTAACCTATATTTAACTTTGTAAGAAACCGCTACAATGTTTTAACAAATGAGTGTGTCATCATATACTTCTAACCACGGTGAATGACTATTTCTATTGCTGCTCGTTCTTGGCAATATGTAGTGTTGTCAATAGAATTTTAGCCATTCTAAAAGTTATGTTTGTAAGGAGCTCTGGCGGGGCCTTGTTGAACAGTCTGGCTACTCCCCAGAAGGTCAGTAATATGTGTCACTAGATGGTCCAGGGAGGAAAACACACGGCAACCTGCTCTTGTGTAGCATCCCATGCCACCGTGCAAAACAAAACAAAACAAAACACTCTCATCGTCTTCAGATGTATTCTGTTTTATCCTAGGAAACCCCATCATAAATGGTTACTATGAGTTGGGAAGAGATTTAAGGTCACTGAAGACTGTGTCGTTGTTGGGTGGTTGGTTCTCCGCCACCCCCCCCCCCCCGCCTCTGTTATGACAGGATAGCTGTGTCTACTCTACATACCCTTCCACCTCTCCCGGGTGTCTCTGTATAACACTTAATACTTTCATTTTGAGTAATGAGGAAACAGCATTTCTACCCTCTCCAGCTAATGCCAAGTGGTCGCGTGTTTCTATTTATAATTGTGGAAATATTCTACTCCTTTACCTTCTGTAATATTGTAAAAGAATCTTTTTGAAGACCCTTTTTGTTGTATATTTTGTTTACTGACCATTACGAGAAAGTAAAATGGTTGTCATTTTCATCTCCCAAGTGAATTATTATTAACTTACTGCTGCATTGTAATCCTGAGTATCAGCATACACAAAAACTGAAAGAAACACAGCACAGATGAAAAAGTTTTAAAATGAGCAGAAAAAAGTCAATCTTTGTATATAAGGAACTATCTCCTAACCCAGAAAACCTATGAAAATTGTTGATTTGGAGATTCTATTTGTCAGCAGCAAAGACATCCAATCACAAAATGTCAAACTTTGAATCACCAACTAATTTCTCTCTGTGAAAATAAATTTCTTTAAAAAATATATTAAACCAGATGGCCATGGAATTACCATATTTAAAAATAATGATCAAAGGTCCCTTAATCAGAGAAAACAATGTCTGGGATCCAGTTACTATTATGAGGAACATAATTAATATTTAATTAATCACAAATCTGCTCTAATTATTTACGTTTTTTCGGTAGTTCCAAGTGAACCAATAAGATATCATGCGCTCAGAGACCTTGATGTGCTCTTTCTTTACGCTGGGTAGTGGCTTTAGAAGACCGGAGTTGGCAAAGAACATATCAAACAGTTCAGAAATACTGGATATCACATAGATCATTCCTTCTAATACTTACCCTTCAGTAACCACAGACTATGACTTCACAAAGGGCTGAACTAGAGTTTAGACTAAATTATAGTTGAACAAAGAGCTGGACTCTACTGCTCATTCCAACCCACTGTTCTGTCTTCCCCTCTCTACTATAAGAATGCGAAAAGAGCAATTACTTAATGCATTGTTTAAAAGACACCTATTGGGCTGCCTTCTTTTTATTAGTTAAAAAAAAACAACAACCTAAAATGAAACTCACTGCCATTGAGTCAATACCAACTCAAGATGACCCTCCACAACAGGTAGAGCTGCCCCTGTACGTTTCTAAGACTCTGTGTAATGGGAGTAGAAAGCTCTGTCTTTCTCAGGCAGAGCCACACGTAGTTTTGAACTGGCAACTTTGAGATCACAGCCCAATGAGTAATTGATCACTGGGTTGCCATACCAGTTGAGTGATTACTAATTCTATTCTTGTCTTAGTTTGCCATATTGTGGTGGCTTGCATGTTGCTTAGATGGTGACTAGGTTTTGGTAGAGTTCACAGTTTAAGAATAGAGTAGGAAGAAGGAAGAGCTGATTGATTTATGAAAAATCAGTTACTGGGGCCTTGTGAATAGCAGTGGGCCATTGGCTCATAGAGTAGACCAGCTCTTTGTTCAACTTAGATTCAGAAGAAGATGTAGAACGAGGGATATTATTGCTGACTTCAGATGGATCTTACCTAAAATCAGAGAATACCAGACAGATGTTTATTACCTGAGAGCAGAGAATATGGGAAGAATGTGTACTGACAATGCAAAGACATATGCCTATGTGGATCATGCCTAACTCTAGATAGCATTGATAAGAATGAGAATTGCAGAACACTTCATTGTGCACTTGTGGAACCTGTGCATAGGCCAAGAAGCAGTCACTCAAAATGAGCAAGATTGAAAATCACGGTTTAAAATCAGGAAAGGTGGGCAGCTGGGTTGCATCCTTTCACCAGTAAACTTCACAAATGTTCCAAGAAGCTGGACAGTGAAAAAGAACACAGCATTGGGACCTGAGGAAATTTCATAAAGAACTTTGATATGCGGGTGATGCACAACCTTGCTTGCTGCAATTCGGCAGACATTGGGACACAGAGGAAGACTGCAGAGTCTGCCTGCACTAAAGGTTACACGGAGTGAAACAAAGTCCTCCACAGTGGACAGACAGGCAACTTCATAATAAGTTAGTGGGTAAAAGAATGAAGTTTGTCAAGGACTCCACTTTATTTGTATCCACAACCAACTCTCCTGGAAGCAACAGCCAAAAAGATCAAGTTGGGCACCAGGTCTCGTTTAGGTGTTTAAGAGCAAATAGGTCAATTTGAGGACTAGCATATGCCTGACCCAAACCATGGTGTTTTCTATTCCCTCATATGCATGTGCAGGCTGGTCAGCGAATAGAAAAGACTGAAGGATAGATAATGTATATATTTGAATTATGGTGTTGGCAAAGAATATTAAAAGCACCATGCGGCTAACGGGACAAGTACTATTTTCCTTTATTTGCGGATAAGGAAGTACAGCAACAACGCTTCTTGGACGTGAGGATGATGAGTCTTCATGTATTGCATTTTGAATATGTTATGAGGAGGGAAGAGTCCCTCCCTAGACAAGGCTATGCTCCTAGGAGAAGTAGGGGGTTACTCAGAAGAGAGGAAGGCCCTCAGTGAGATGTACTGACACCGTGGCTGCAACCATGGGCTGCCTCAAGCAAAAACCATTGTGAGGATGTTTGCAGGCCCTGTTTCATTCTGTATATAGGCCCTTGCTTAACAATAACAACATCCCCACAAAAGAAACCTCTCTTTCGCATGGGGATCTAAAGTGAACTCACCAGAACAAGAAGGGAAGTCCACCAAGATGATGAGGCCAAAAGCTCTGATCCATGATGTGCACAAAGGCATTTTACCGGATGTGTAGAAGCAGACTTCCAGAGTAACACCTGGCACCTGGAAGAAACCCACATTTCCAAATGAAAGCTTCTTACTCACAAAGAACCTACCAGAGCCTGTGAAGCTTCCTAATGAAGGTGGAATACTTCTTCTTTTTTCCCCCTGCCTCTACCCCTCCAATTCAAAGCATATGAATAAATGGTCCCTTAGAGTTGAAAGACAAAGTTCAAAATAGAGACTTTGCACACATCATTCCAACTCCAAATTTGCTGACATCTAGTTGATTCTGACACATAAAAACCCATAGAAACTCCCTGTTTTACAGCCTTATGAGTTGGCTCACAAGAAGCCTGGGTGCAATTGAATTTCAGGGTTGTTTGTTTGTTGTCAGAAAACAGATGCAATTATTTTGGAAGTAATCTTCCTGGGCCAGGTCCTATTGTAAGGCAATGTCTTACCTGACCTTGCTCACACAGAAAGTGGGGTTGGAGTTCCCTGTGCTGGAGTTGTGCCTACTTTATCCACCTTATGAAGGTAGAGTTCTAATCAGTTGCATGTCTGGCATTTTTTTTAAAGATGAGGACATTGGTAGGGGGTAGACAGATAGCCCAGGGTCACACAGATAACATACAAAGGTAGTCTGTGTTCTGCCTGGAGGCTGTAAGTAGTTTTTAAGATATGCTTCACAAAGAATCTTCCATAAATTATTCCTCAGCTGGAGGTTTGTTCCAATATTATCTGATTATCATGAAGCATGGGAGGAAAGTAGTTTAAAAATTATAGTGAGTTTAGTTCCCAAGATAGAGAAGTTATGTGAAAAACCTAAGCGACTCAGTAGGGAAGGAAAAGAGATGAAACAGAGGGAGAAAGACTGTGTTTCTTTGAAGAACTGTGTCGCCAAAGCAAACCCACTCATTGCAGAGTCCATTCAGATTCATGGTGACAACATTGAGTGTAGAATAGACCACTCCTTGGGGTTTTCTTGGCTGGAATTTTTATGAAAGCAAGTCATCAGGTATATATATTTTTTGGTGGTAGCATTGGATAGGTTTTCACTGTCAGCCTTTAGTCCATTGTAAACTACTTGCAACTCCCAGGGATCTTGACGTGTTTAGATCTTAGTGTTTTACAACACTGGAAGAACGTTAGAATTAGCAAGAGAGTTCTTTTAACAGAAAAAAAAAATCTTTTTGAGATAATTGTAGATACACATACAATGAATGAGAACCACAATCAATGCTCACAGAAGCAGTCATTAAGAGATCAGATGATGCATTGGGTCAACCTGCTGCGTAAGACCTCTTTAAAATGTTGAAAAACAAGGCTATTTCTTGTAGGACTAAGGTGTGCCTGACCCAAACCATGGTCTCTTCAATCGCCTCTCATCTCTGTGAAAGACGGGCATTTTAAAAGGAAGTCAGAAGACATATCAATGCATTTGAATTACCCTGGTGATGAATATGGTCAAAGAGCAAGCAGATCTGTCTTGGAAAAAGTGCCACCACAATGCTCCTTAGAGGCAAGGACGGTGATTCTTTTTCTCACATACTTTGGACATATTATCAGGACAGATCAGTCCATAGAGAAGGACATCATGTTTGATGGAGGGACAGTGAAGTGAGAAAGGAAGGTTCCCCAACAAAACAGATTGACACAGTGACGGCAATGATGCGAGGGCTTGGGCCTCGGAGTGATTGTGAGAATGATGGGCAGGACAGGATTTCGTTCTGTGGTCCATGGCTGAGCTGTGACTTGGAATTGACTCAATGGCATCTAACAACAGTGACCAGATAAGAAAGAGGAGCACTAATTGTCACCTCTGATTTCTTTCAGTAACAACACCTTGAAAAACTGAAGTACGTCATAACTAGGAAGTGACATCTTTTAACATTTTTATTTTAATTTTTCCCCTGTTCATCCAGTGTCCAGCTGCCATCCTCACAGTAATCAAACGATGCATCTGAAAGTGTGTCCTTAATTGGTCCTTATGAACTGTTATGCCCCAAACGATCACTCAACTACTGACTTATCTTTTATTCTAGACCAATGACAAAGCAACCCCCAATGGAGGCAAAGCCACAGTGAAATAAAGTAAATATCATTGCATTCCTCAATTAGGTGCCAGAGAAGGTCTTCAAATTCAATTTTATATCACCATTTGCATGTTTTCCTTAGAGATTCACCAGAAATGTAGTCATTCATTAAACGGAAGATTATTTAAATTTGGATATTAATAAAATCTCTTTATAGAACTCCAAAAACCAAACTCCTTGCCATGTAGTTGATGCCGACTTAGCCACTGCATGCGACAAGGTAGAACTGTCTCTATTTCTGAGACTGTATCTCTCTCCATCCAGGAGCAGCAAGTCCAGTCTTTCTCCCTCAGAGTGGCCGGTGGTCAGCAAAAGGCTGATGTTCCAGTTAGCAGCCCAGTGCATAACCAGGGCTTCTAGAGAGAAACCATACAAGCCATTCTGCTTTATTTTATATGTTTAATCAGGAGCGTCCCATATTGCCACCAAACAAATCCCAATAATTCTTTTGAGCATTTTATGCATTACTAGATTTTGTATGTCAAAATTTTATTTAGAACAGTGGTCTCAAACTTCCTAGTGCCGTGACCCTTTAACACAATTCCTCATGTTGTAGTGAACCCCTACCCATAAAATTATTTTTGTTGCTACTTCATAACTGTAATTTTGCTAGTTATGAATCGGGCAACCCTGTGAAAGGGTCTTCGACCCCGAAAAGAGTCTCGACAGGTTGAGAACCGCTGATTTAGAAGTTTAGCATGTGCAAGTACTAGCAATATGTATTTTTTGTTAGTGACCCTGTAAGAAATTGATACTATATTTAAAATAATTTTGCTCTGAATATATGCTTTCTTGTATTCATTACAAAATTTTTCATTGCTCTAAAGCAAAGTTCATCTTTTGGATTTTGTGAGAAATTTTTAGATTATGTAATCACTTGACTTTTTGGTGTATTTTTCAGTTTCTTCATTAAAATAGATGTTTTTATTAATGCATCATTTTATTGTGGGCTCTTGCATAACAATCCATACATCAGTTGTATCACATTTGTACATATTTTGCCATCAGCATTTTCAAAACCTTTTCCTTCTGCTTGAGTCCTTGGAATCATTAGCTCCTCTTTTTTCCACCCTCTTTGTCCACATGCACCATGAATTACTTATCCTGCGATGAATACGCAAGAGGTTATTCACTGAAGCATTATCTGTAATTTTTAAATATTAAAAACCACTTAAATGCATAAAAATAGGTAACTTGAAAAGTATTTTGTGCTTTCAGAAATGGAGCATTATGTCATTGTAAAGAGAGACATGTCAACCTGGATAGAAAGGTTTCTGCAGTTTCAGAATTCCTACTTAAAACCCAAGAAAGAGGTAATAACTCACGATTTTCCTCTATGATGCATCTTTCTGGTTGGAAGCCATTTTTGTGTAACAGTTTATTTTACAACAAAAATTATAAAAGGTATAGAGTATGACTTTACAATGAATTTTCAAATTGAAAATCACACAGGATATTTGCACACAAAACAAAAAAGATTCAATAAATCAGTATTTTTAGTGGCGTATGTCTACTGCCATGAAGAAAAATATCCAAGACCCACACGGAGAAAACTCCAAACAGGAAGTGAGCTTTCATGGACACAGCCTGGGTATGGAAAGTCAAGTAGAAAAAAAGCTGATTTTCATAGTAGTACAGACTTTGCCTCTAATGGATGATATCCCCTAGAGTGCTGGAATACCTTTCTTGATAGTACCCTTTGCTTCATACTGTATGCTTTATAATATAGGAAAGAGAATCAAGAGAATACAAGGCGCACACACCCACAATTATGAAGAGAAAAAGTAAAGTGTGCCAGTCAAAATACCTCATCTAATTTTAGAATCCTCAAAATAACCAATGAGGACTCCTCTGATATAAAACCTAGAAGTTCAGTATTAAAAGAAAGAAAGAAAATACCTGAAAGATTATCCTAATGTACGCTCTTTTTAAAAGGCCCAACTTAACAACCCTAACAGGGAAATATTATTTTAAAAAAATTTTGGTAGTAGAAGTGGGGAGAGAGAAACGCTTTTATGCCTTCAAATTTGGCAGCCATTCAAATGTAGTACACTGCTTCTCTCCATTCATAATTGAAGTAATGTAATAGATATTCACAATTCAAAACACCCCAAACCTCCTCTGAGGAAGAAGTGATAAATTCTGGTACATAAACACAATGGGATATTATGAATCTCTAAGAAACAATGATGAGACTATCAAACACCTTTTGACATGGAGAAATAGTTTAGATATTATGCTTAGTAAAGTTAGTCAATCTCAAAGAGACAAATATCTCATAAAACCATTATGATAAGAGTAAAAAAAAATTGGTTTTCACACCAAAAGGAACAGACTTGGAAAACGAGTAAGCTGGGGGATGGGCAATGTATGAGAGGGGGGAAAAGGGGAAAGAGTCACAGGGTGAGAGAGTGATACTGGGATGCTGTCACTACTCTGATGTGATAGGTGTGGCAACTATGTATAACAAGTTTGTTACTTTGAGGGCTAAGGTGCACCTGACCCAACGCATGGCATTTTCAATTGCCTCAAATGCATGTGAAAGTTGGACAATGAGTAAGGGGGACGAAAGGAGAAGCAATGCATTTGAATTATGGTGCTGGAGCAGAATATTGAAAGTACCATGGACTCCCAAAGGGACAAATCATTCCATCTTGGAAGAAGTACAGCCAAAGTGCTCCTTAAAGGCAAGTATGGCCAGCCTTAGTCTTACAATCTTTGAACATGTTGTCAGGAGAAACCAGTCCATGGAGAAGGACATCATGCTTGTTAAAGTGGAGGGACAGTGAAAATGAGCAAGGCTACCAACGAGATGGATTGACCCAGTGGCTGAATCACAGTAACAGTTGTGAGGATGGCAGAGGAATATGTTTTATTCTGTTGTGGATTAGATCGCTATGGGTCAGAACTGACTGGATGGCACCTAAGAACAAGAACATATGCATAGAAACGAGAAATACTGTTTTCTCCATGTCTCTGCCTTTCTGTTTTAACAGTAACTTGGCAGCTATTTTCCCAAAGGAAACAGGCATGTGCTTCAGCATACTATCAATTTCAGAGAAAATTTGGTTACACAGTTTTTCACATTAAATTAATTTACTGGAAAATTTTTTTACTAAATGATTATTGAATTCATACTACATATCAAAAATTGCTATAAGCACAATTGCGAAAGACATAAGAAAAACAATGGAAATTCTTACTTTCATCAAGTTTTCATTCTAGCACTGATACACACAAATAAAATACATCCCAAGCAAAGGAGCACTATGAAGGCCAGAGATTATTGACTCCAACAGGAATATTGAAACTGAATTTGATGAACAATCACAACATCTCTGAGAATGTCACAGTCTTTTACAAAAAGTAAGATCCTTATAATTCTACTTATATTTAGGTTATGTATCTAAGAGCATTTTAGATCACTTAAGTTTCAGAATTCTTAAAGTTTCTTCCATTTAAGGTAGCAATAAGGTAGGACATATATTTCTTGTTTATTGCTTATGCAAATCTCTCAGACTCTAAATGTCATATATTAGGTTTGGAAGTGTTCTCAACGAAGGAGTCATCTTGATTCTTTTCAACATGTGGACCAAGGAAAGCAACAAGACTCAGCATCGTGACAGGATCAGATTTGTACTTCTGCAAAAGTATTTGCATATACTTATAGTGTATGTACACGGTGACTGTCATGTTAAGGGTTCTGTCCCAGAATTCACTTCACACTTATGATCTGTTGGTTTATGGAAAGCTTGCTGAAATTGCTTCATTCTTTTCCCAACTGTTTTCAGATAGTATTTTCTGTACTAATTTATCTCAAAATTCATCAGTGCTTGATCAGAGACAAGCTCTAGGGCTTCTGTGGTGAATTCATCTTTCCTTTGTTTTTTTAAACCCACTGTGTTAGTCCAGGTAGACTAGAGAAACAAAATTTATAGATATTCATATGTGTATAGGAAAGGGCTTTATATACAAGAGAAATTGAATATTGAGAAAACATCCCAGCCCAGTCCAGATTAAGTCCATAAGTCCTATATGAGCCCATATGTCCCATACCAATCTATAACATCCTCTTCAGACTTATGAAACACATGCGATGGCCCTGAATAAAGGAAGACGACAGGCCAGTGGTTGGGAAGTCATGTGGATTCAGTGGCATTGCAAGCATCTCAGTGCTGGCAGGGATTTCCCTGTGGCTCCTCCAGCTCAGGGCACTAGCTTACCTCCATGCATATTGTCAGCTGCAATGTCTCCCAGAGAGTGAGTGAGTGTCCTGCTCCCAGCAAGCTATTTATCTCCTTAGTGCCTCCAAATGAGGTCATCAAGCTGTGACCTGATTGGCAGGTAAACTCCAATCCTTCACTAGTAAGTCTCAAATTGACAACAGATTATGTTACGACCACACCCATAATACAGGTTAAATTATTATGATGTTTGGATAGCTTAGGTTGAAAATATACATAATTTTGTGATATAAATTGACACTCCCTAGGATGGAGGTGTTGATAGTAAAACATGATGGGTGCGGGGTTGAGATGCAAACTCAACTGAGTTAGTTTGTAACCAGTCTTGTTTTTTCATTAATGGTCCAAAAGGAGGAAGGCAGAAACCTTGAATCCAGGCAGTTTCATTAGAAGATATTTGGTGGGTGGGGCTGGGGCTGTTGGCATCCTACCAAGTAAGAGGAAAGCATTTAGGTGGCTTGGTAAGATGTGCCCAATATACCTTGGGTGGTTTAACAAATTCAAAGGAAAAATATTAATATGGGAATTATCTTTTCCACCTAGTGACTGTTTTGAGAAATTAAACTAAGATGGTTCAAAATTTTGTTTTCGGACACGGGTATGCCCTGGTAACTTCTAGCACTGTTAACCTCTGGCTGATCTAGTTTTTTCAATCATCCCTAGATGATCACTTTTGCTTGTCATGTTCAAGGGGCCTCGTTGAGCCACGCTCAAATCCTGCATCCTTGGTATTGAGTTGCATAAACATTTGCGTGTTTATGCAAATTGAAACGTGCTGTTCAGTTAGCTTGTCAGTAAGCAAGTCAATTGCACACACTTGTCCCACTTGTCCATTATATTCTGGAATTCTCTTGGCCATATTGTTAACCCATGTGGCCTTGCCACAAACCATATTCGGCAAACAGATGCTACCCACGGACCTTTCTTTGGCCGACTACTGTACTTACATGTCACCATGGAGCCCTTCTCAAGCATGATCCAGCCCAGAGAGTCTTCTAAACATGCGATTTCTCATCTTCTCAAGCGCATCCATATTTCAGGATGTCCAAACCAAACAAAAACCTGACAATGGACCTTGTTATAATTCTAAGGCTTTTCAGCTTATTTTTCAAAAATTTTTGTATTAAACATAGTACTGGTCTACCATATAATCCTTCATGACAAGCCAGTGTTGAGCAAGCTACTTAGAGTGACCAAATAAGACAGAATAGAGCTGTCCCTGTAAGTTTCCGAGGCAGTACCACTTTATGGGAGAAGAAAGCCTCATCTTCCTCCGGCACAGCGGCTGCTTGTTTCTGATTGCTGACCTTGAGCTCTACAGTGGCAGCCCAACTGCAACCACTACATCCCCAGGGTTGGGCTTTTTTAATACTAAAATCGGCAAACAAAAGAGGACATGATACACATTCACTTAAAATTTCTTCAGTGTGTGGTTTCTTATATTCTTCATTTCCTATGTTAGAGACCTGGAGGCCGTATAGAGCAGCAGTTCTCAACCTGTGGGTGGCGATCCCTTTGGAGGTTGAATGATTCTTTCACAGGGGTCGCTCAATTCAAAATAATTTCATGGTTGCGGGGGTCACCACCACATGAGGAACTGTATTATAGGGTTGCGGCATGAGGAAGGTTGAGCACCACTGGATACAGGATTAGAATGTGTAGTAGATTTTAGCTCATGTTTATTGCTAAAGACAGTAGAAAACACACTTTCTCCCTTGCCCCCACCCCAGGTTAGAGTCCATACTTATTAACTGTAAAGTTTAGGGAGCAATAGCTTCTTCTATATCTTGTATTCATTGAACATCTGAAGAGCCTCACAGTCAAGCATTTTATAAAAATTCTTAACAAATGGCCCACTTTTTATGGTCTTGGTAATAGAAACAAAGCTGAAGATCACATGTAGGAAATCTGCACGACCAGTGACTAGTTCATAACAAACATTCTTTCAACAACACAAAAGGGAACTATACACATGGATCTCTCCACAAGAGACACATACAAACCAAGTTGACTACATTTGTAGGAAGACGTGATGCAGAAGCTCAGTATCAGCAGCCAAAGCCAGGCTAAGGGCAGACCGTGGAACAGATCAATAAACAACTGTTCACACTTAAGTTCAGGTTGTACCTGAAGGAAATTAAAAACAAGTGCATTGGAGCCACACAATGAATGACAGGTTTATAAAATGAACAATAGCACTATGACTTTATAATAATTTACATCTAAAATAATCAAGCATTTATGATCAAAAGGGCAGCGTTCTCTCAAGCATTTAGGAAGGAAGTGGTGCAAACAGAAAACAGGAAAAAAGTGAGATGAGTGAAAATATGTTGTGAAGTTTGGAGTCAATGACAGGACAAAATGCATTCAAATTATTGAGTGGAAAACTTATTTTTCCTGCTAACCTTTTCCTTCCTAATTTCCAATACAAAGTTAAAAATCAAATACTACAATAAAACCCTATAGAGCTGTTCTGCTATAATCGTGGGGCCACTACGAATCTGAATCAATGTGACCAAAATGGATTTATTTTATTATTAGTGAGGTTTTGTTGTTGCTTTGTCTGATCTTCTCTTGGAGGACATATTTTTTTTATTATTTTTTTCTCTTTTCTTCTTTTACATTTTATTAGGGACTCAAACAACTCTTACCACAATCCATACATATACATACATCAATTGTATAAAGCACATCCATACATTCCCTGCCCCAATCATTCTCAAGGCATTTGCTCTCCACTTAAGCCCCTTGCATCAGGTCCTCTTTTTTTTTCCCCTCCCTCCCCATTCCCCCCTCCCTCATATGCCCTTGGTAATTTATACATCGTTATTTTGTCATATCTTGCCCTATCCGGAGTCTCCCTTCCCCCCTTCTCTGCTGTCCCTCTCCCAGGGAAGAGGTCACATGTGGATCCTTGTAATCAGTTCCCCCTTTCCAACCCACTCACCCTCCACTCTCCCAGCATCGTCCCTCACACCCTTGGTCCTGAAGGTATCATCCACCCTGGATTCCCTGTACCTCCAGCCCTCATATGTACCAGGACAAGGGAAAAACATGGGACCCCAAAGGGTAGATAGAGAAGGGGGAGTGGCAGGCCTGGTGGGAAATGATCAAGGGTAAGGTTGCTTAGAGAAGAGGTATACTCTAGCCCAGGTGGCGATGAAGCATGGTAGTAGGGCAGGAGGAAAGTCAAGGGAGATGGAGGAAAGAGCTAGGAGTCAAAGGACATTCATGGAGGTCTAGACAAAGACATGTACATGCAAATATATATAGGAGGATGGGGAAATAGATCTATGTGTCTATATTTATAGGTCAAGTATTAAGGTGGCGGAAGGACCTTGGGCCTCTACTCAAACACTCCCTCAATGCATGAATACCTTCTTTTATTAAATTGGAACTCTATGATTCTCACTCTCCCGACACAACGGCTGGAGCCAAAGTGGGTGAACAAGTAAATGTGGTGAAGAAAGCTGATGGTGCCCGGCTATCAAAAGAGATAGTGACTGGGGTCTTAAAGGCTTGAAGATAAACAAGCGGCCATCTAGCTCAGAAGCAACAAAGTCCACATGGAAGAACACACCAGCCTGGGTGATCGAGTGGTCCCAAAGGGATCAGTTACCAGGCATCAAAGAACAAAAAATCATATCATTGACTGCACACCTCCATGATAGGATCGCTGAAGACAAATGGGTGCATAAGCAAATGTGGTGAAGAAAGCTGATGGTGCCCGGCTATCAAAAGAGATAGTGTCTGGGGTCTTAAAGGCTTGAAGGTGAACAAGCGGCCATCTAGCTCAGAAGCAAATAAGCCCACATGGAAGAAGCACACCGGCCAGTGCGATCACGAGGTGCCCAAGGGACCAAGTATAAGGCATCATGCAAAAAAAAAAGATATAAGTGTGTGTATGTATGTGTATATATGTATGTATATATATATATCATATTAAATGAAGGGGGAAGTACAGAGTGGAGACCCAAGGCCCAAGTGTCGACCAATGGAGATCCCCTCATAGAGGGGTTTAGGAGAGGAGATGGGTTAATTAGGGTGTGAGGTAGTATCGATGAAGAACACAGCTTTCCCCCAGATCCTGGATGCTTCCTCCCCCCAACTACCATGGTCCGAATTCTACCTTGCAGGGCTGGATAGGACAGAGGCTGTACACTGGTGCATATGAGGGTTGGAGGTACAGGGAATCCAGGGTGGATGATACCTTCAGGACCAAGGGTGTGAGGGACGATGCTGGGAGAGTGGAGGGTGAGTGGGTTGGAAAGGGGGAACTGATTACAAGGATCCACATGTGACCTCTTCCCTGGGAGAGGGACAGCAGAGAAGGGGGGAAGGGAGACTCCGGATAGGGCAAGATATGACAAAATAACGAGGTATAAATTACCAAGGGCACATGAGGGAGGGGGGAAAGGGGAGGGAGGGGAAAAAAAAAAGAGGACCTGATGCAAGGGGCTTAAGTGGAGAGCAAATGCCTTGAGAATGATTGGGGCAGGGAATGTATGAATGTGCTTTATACAATTGATGTATGTATATGTATGGATTGTGGTAAGAGTTGTATGAGTCCCTAATAAAATGTAAAAGAAGAAAAGAGAAAAAAATGATTAGGGCAAAGACTGTACAAATGTGCTTTATACAATTGATGTATGTATATGTATGAACTGTGAAAAGAATTGTATGAGCCCCAATAAATTGTTAAAATAAATTAAATTTTTTAATTAAAAAAATCATTTTATTGGGGGCTCGTACAACTCTTATCATAATCCCTCAATACATCTATGTGTCAAGAGCATTTGTACATTCATTGCCCTCATCATTCTCAAAACATTTGCTTTCTACTTATGCCCCTGGTATCAGTCCTGCACTTTTATGCCTCCTTCCCCATTCCCTCCTCCCTCATGAACCCTTGATAATTTATAAATTATTATTTTGTCATGTCTTACACTGTCCGACATCTCCCTTCACCCACTTTTCTGTTGTCCACTCCTAGGGAGGAGGTTATATGCAGATCCTTGTAATCGGTTCCTCCTTTCTACCTCACTTTCCCTCCACCCTCCAGTATCGCCACTCTCAGCAATGGTCCTGGAATCCCTGTGCTTCCAGTTCCTATCTGTACCAGTGCACATCCTCTGGTTTAGACAGATATGTAAGGTAGAATTGGGATCATGATAGTGGGAGGAGGAAGCATTTAAGAACTAGAGGTAAGTTGTATGTTTCATCGTTGCTACCTTGCACCCTGACTGGCACGTCTCCTCCTCGTGACCCTTCCGTAAGGGGATGTCCAGTTGCTAGATATGGGCTTTGGGTCCCCACTCTGCACTCCTCCTCATTCACGATGATATGAGAGGACATAAATTTTTAAGATGTATTCTCCAAGATATATTATTTTTCTGTATATAACATATTGAATGAAGTGACCCAAATATGAAGAAATTGATCAGCATTTTGATTAAATATTTTGACTATCTGGTCCTTCATCTCTATTTCACTCTGAATTTTTTTATTCTTGAGTTTTAATGTAGGCAACTTGTTTCCTATGCTATTATTGAGCTTTCTTTTACAAAATTCTTAACTGTGGGCTCTTCAAATGGTGAAGGAATACCAGATCGAGAAGAGGTTACTTCACCCTAAACTGTACATTTACGAAGTAGGGGTTACCACCTGACACTAACCATCCCTCCCATGACAATATGATTCTCTGTTGTGTTCAGTAATTCATTGCATGGCCACACAGAACTCACATACAATGTTCACAATTATGGGGGTTAAAGAATTAACAGGTTCACTCGTTTAGAAGCCAACAACAGCAAACACACAGTCTTTGCTTACGGGAATTCCTCTTCTATACTAGTAGCCAGAGGTTCCTCTCTCTGCTTCCGCCCCATAGTCCCGAGGCGTCTGCTTTGTTCTGTGGGCTGGGAGACCCAACTATCACTGTGCTTCACTAGGCTCCTCAGCTCTGTCTCCGCATGGCCTCTCTCTCTCCTCTGCTGTCTTCCTCATTTCAGGCAGACTTTCCCCTGTGCTCTCCTGGTGGCTCTTCTCACTTGCTGGCTGTATTAGTCTGGGTAGACTAGAGGAACAAATTCATGGACACTGTCACATGTATACGAAAGAGCTTTCTATACAAGAGCAGTTGAACTTTGAGACCACATCCCAGCCCAGTCCAGATCAAGTCCATAAGTCCAATATTAGCCCACATGTCTGTTATCAAGCTATAAAGTCCTCTTCAGACTCATGAAACACATGCAGTGATGCCTAATGTAGGAAGATCATGGGTCAATGGGTGTAAAGTAGTGTGTATTCAATGGTGGTGTAAGCATCTCAGGGGTCTCTACGTGGCTCCTCCAGTTCCCAGGGTATGGGGTCTATCCGCGTTTTGTGTCTTGGCAGTAGAGCATCTCTCAGGGAGTGAACCGAGGGAGAATCTCTCCTTTCTCCAATGAGGAACTCCAGGAATTCCCAGAATTCTCAGGAGAAAACCATGCCCACACACAGGCCTCATTGGCTCTACAATGATTGACAGTCTAGACTCCACCTTTTTTTCAAAGTTGCAATTAATTTTAACACTCTTTGTTTTGAGAAACATAAATAATGCCACACTTAAGGTGTAAATCTCAGGAGAGGTTTCTAATTGAATTGTTCAATTAATTAACTAATTACACGTTCTAGGAAATTTTCATATATTTCCATGGTACTTTAGTACCATTTGTGAGTTTACAAACATTATTTGGATTCTAATTAGAATTGTTCAAATACTTCATAGAAATCATAACCACATTGATTTTAATCATATTACTCCCAAGTTATAACATACCTCTGCCAATGTCTTTATGTGTGAGACACTTTGTGCTGAATACTTGGCCTTATATATAGGAATTTTCCCTCCTAGAATCTAAGCACTTTGGGATCTGAAAACAATTTTCCAAGTTTCCTAATTTTACAATTTCTGACTGAAATAAAACATTTTACAGATATTTCTGTCACAAACAAGAGATCATGTTAGAATTATTCTTCGGACAAACAAGTAGTTAATTGAAAAGCGCAGGTCCTGTCCTCTACACCAAACTACACAGTGCCTCTTGTGTGAAAGTGACAGCATACTTGGAGATAATCTTTACGGTATACCAGCACCCCTGCCCCCCTGAATACTTGGATTTTTTGATGTTCAAAATGTTCAGTTACCCACTGAATGCAGAGGATAATCAGATTAATGGGGATTACAGTTAAAAAAATTTTCAACGCAAAGCTTGCTTTAGGCATCCTATTTTTTAATTATTGAAATGATAAAAGAATACACAGTACCAATGAGCAACATTTTATTGTGACTTTGATCCAATAAAAGGAGAATAGATTTGGTGTTTTCTGCATACAAAATCCATGTCCTTCCATTCCATCTCCTTCTATTCCATCCAGGTCCTTCCATTCCATCTCCTTCTATTCCATCCATGTCCTTCCATTTTGTATTTTCCTTTTACATTTTCCTCTGGAATGTGTCTACACTGTTTTACCTCAAGCCCTCTGTAATGGACTAACAAGTCAATTTCCATGTCCGTTTCTATTCCGTGGAGTGCATACAAACCACTAGTGGGGTATTTCTAAAACAAAGACCTGAAAATTTCCTCCCTTACACAAACTTCTTCATGACTCCATATGACCTAGAAGATACTAGTTTAACACCTAGGTACAGCCTCCAGCGGTCTTTGTCATTGCAGAACTCTGAGAAAGTTCAGTCTGCCTCCTCCTTCATCTGGTGTCTCTCATACATGCACTCTGTCTATCAGAGAAAGTCCTCTGCTTTCCACTCACGTATCCTAGTGTATCACAATGTATTCTAGGATTGGTAATGTCTTCCGCCATAAAATGTATTTTATTCCTTTTTGATATGCTGTAGGCACAGCTGGATCAGAACAACCTGAAGAAAAGCACAAAGCCTAGCAAGTAGCAGGCATCTAAGAGTTTCTCTTGAGCTGTTTGTTGGATGAGTGAACGAATGTCTTATACTTGGGGTCAATGTTACAAACAAATGGGCATTCATTTGATCTACATACCTGCTGTATTCCCTGGCAGTCCTGCTGTGTTTATCATCGCTTGTGAATTACTTAGCCTGGCCCTTCTAGCCAGAGCTCTCCTTGCTGGGTGGGTATCTATGAGGCAGGATTCAGGTAGGATTTGTGTTTGTCCCTATCTTAATAGAGAGTGTGACTCAAGTCGCCACCCCAGTTTCCTTGTTGGTATGGTCCGCATCTAATATATAGGCACAATCTTGAGGCTTGCCAATGGGCCACCATCTTTGTTATCTGTGTTAAAAATGAATCTGGTCCCTATTTTAAGCTGTTTCCTTATTAGGAAAATTGCTGGCTACTTTCAATGTATTTTCTTTCTTCTTGGACTCTTATGATACCAGCTCCCATTTCTTTCCTGTCTTTTTAATGACGGTTTGTTTTTTGGATATTGCATTCGTTGGGTATCACAGCTCATCAGGTCTCTGTCATTAATATTCTGTGAGTCAATTCTGTTCTTGAGATGTTCTCAAAATTTAGGTGGAATTTACTCAAGGTTGTATTTTGCCTCATGTGGACTTGTTTTAATTTTCTTCAACTTCAACTTGAATGTACTCATGAGCAATTGGTCTGTTCTGCAGCCAGCCCTGGTTTCATGTTCATGCTGATACCTAGTTTCTCCATCGTCTATTCCCAGAGACAATTTTATTTCTGTATACCCGATCTAGAGAATTTCTTGTGTATTGCACAACATTTGTGATGTTCAAAAATGTATTGGTGATGAAGAAGTAATTGACCTTGCAAAATTCTATCGAACAATTTCCAGCTTTGTTTCTATCATTTTCTAGACCATATTTCCATCTACTTTTCCTCCTTCGTTGTTTCCAACTTTTTGCATTCCAATCACCAATAATTATCCATGCTTCTTGATGGCACATGTGATCAATTTCAGACTGAAGAGATGGATAAAATTCTTCAATATTCCTCTCACTAGGTTTAGTGGACAGTGTATAAATTTGAATGATAGTTGTATTGACTGGAATTCCTTGTAAGCGTATCAATATATCCTTTCACAGGCAGTATTGTACTACCAAATTGATCTTGAAATGTCCTCTTTGATGATGAATGTGACATCTTCCTCTTGAATTTGTCATTCCCAGAGTAATAAACCATATAATTGTCTCATTCAAAAAACCTGGGTTGCTAAACTATCTGAGATCAGATTTGGCCCGACTAACACATACAGTGATTATGTGGGTCCTCAAGGTCATCTTTCAACTTTGTGGTGCTGAAATCATGCAGCCCGGATGTGAGTAAGATGCCATCTTTGGACATTCCCCAGCAATGCAGGGATGATTTGACGTGTATGACACATCCAGTCATAGTCTTTGTTCCTCCCACTGAATTATTTGTCCTGAAGGTTTGGGTAAGAGACCAAACCAAAACCAAACTCGGTGCCATTGGGTCCATTATGAATCATGACACTCTTATATGACAGGGTAGCACTGGCCCAGTGGGTTTCTGAGAATGTCACTGTTTACAGGACTAGAAAGACTCATCTTTCTTTCACAGACCAGCTGGTCGTTTCAAACTGTTAATCTTGTCGTTTGCAGCCCGGCACTTAACCACTATCCCAAAAGGGCTCCTTGGGTAAGAGAAATAATGATAAAATGATGATTCAGCTGTTAGTGAGTGTTAACAGGGTCAATCATGCTGGCCGTGCTGCAGGTGTCAAATGAGCTATGTCAGAAGCAGAAGGAGGCATCTCACTACCATTGACAAAGTGGAGGTAACTGAAGCATATCTTGTAGACCAAGAAATCTCTGTGCTTTGAACCTTCTCATTCCAAGGTCATAAAGTTGTGGCACCAGAGACTCACTCAACAGAGCAGTGACAGAGAAGGGGCGGCAGCAGAGCCAAGAGTCAGAGCACAAGAAAATGTGCTGGGCTTTTCCACAGGTGGAGCAAGCAAAGACTTTGGGCAGAGGATTACAGGGGAGTCGTGTACCTCCAAGCACTTAATTGAATAGCTAGAGCTGAATAGGTGTGGATTGAGCCTGTGGCAGTGGTGTGTCCTTGGGGTGTTTATTGGCATAAATAAGGTAGCATTGGCATAATAATAATAAGGCATAAATAAGGTAGCATTGCTTGAGCATGGCAGAGACCCAGGGCCATGTGGTTGAGAGGGCAAGGTCCAGGAGGTTCCCGTTCAAATAATTGCATTTTGAGCATTTGTGACCGATCACACTTCCTTAATAAACCCCACAATCATGAGCATTGTCTGTGAGTTGTATGTGGCCATTGCAATGAATTATCAAACAGCCCAGAAGTAGAGTGATGGGGAAGGGAAGGTTTGTGTCAAAATTAGTAAAGAATGTTGAAGGGTGAAAGCATGTCTCACCTTGGCCTCACTAGATTCCGCCTTGGGAAGCTGATGCTGATGATTCTCCTTCCCCTCGTGAAGCAGGAAGTGAAGTCAGAGGTCAGAGATGCCCCTGTGTCATTTCTTGCACTCCTACTATAGCTTCACTCTAAGATCCTAAGAGAAAGCTAAAACAAAAAGACACTAAAACAAAAACAAATTTTTTATGCCTAGGATCTAGTGCAAAACAATTGAATTACAATCTTGAGGGAGGAATCCAGAGCAGATCTTTTATGAAGCTCTGCAGATGGTCTTCATATTAGTCTGGACTTTTACTTCTGCCGTATTAGTCCTATTTGTCAATTACAGATGCTAGGATTTAGTTTTTGTGTTGTTTTTCACTTCCTGTGTTAGTCTAGGTTGGCTAGAGAAGCAAATGAGTCCAGGGACACTCATATGTGTGTAAAAAAGACCTTTATATCAAAGAGTAATTGTATATTAAGAAAAGATCCCAGCCTAGTCCCGACCAAGTCGATAAATCCTACATTTTCCCAAATGTCTGATGCCGGTCTATAAATTCATCTTTAGCTTCATGCAACACATGCAATGATGCCAAATGCAGGAAGATCATAGACCTGTGGGTGGAAAGTTTTGTGGATCCAGTAGCGGTGGAAGCATCTCAGTGCTGGTGTGGATCTCCACATGGCTACTCCATCTCCATGGCTCTGATTGCCATCAATATTTGGCTTGTCAAGAGGAATGTTAAACAGAGAGACAGAGTGTAGTCCTCCTCCCAGGAGCAAAAGAGGAAGTTCCCAGTATTGTCTTGGTGGGTGCTTCCTTGTGACCTGATTGACAGGCTAGACACCACCCCTACATTCTATTAGTCAAGTTGACATTAAATTATGTAACTATCACACATCCATTCTTTTGATTCGGCATAATTCCTTTGATTAGGTAGATTTTATATTCTTTATCTACTTTAAACCCTAAGCCTGTACTTATCAGTTTCTTCCCTCTGTGTATTCTCTCTCACTGTGTGTGTGTGTGTGTGTGCGTGAGCATGCATGGTGACTATTTCAATTAGATGCCTATATGATGCAACTTTCCAGTCTCCAGACAAAAACAGGATAAACCTGTTTCTTATCACTCTATAGCCATTGATCTTAATCATATCTCAATCCTATTTAAGAATGTACATAGAAACATCTACTCAATATATTGAAAGTAGCTAAGGAGGTCACCATAATAAGACAAATTGCTCTATCTTTTGAAGTGAGTAATTTGGGGTCTTGATTATGGTGAATTCTGTGGTAAGGTTGCTGACAGGTTTGGTACTAGTTTTGTCTAGTCTATAATAATTGTCAATATTTTTTCTGATAACTGAATCAAGTACTCAAGACTATATATATCTTAAATACTGCACAGAAGAATATTATCTGATGTTTTACATTAACATGCTCATTTTTAGTTAAATTTCAGATGGGGAACAATGAACATATCTTTCCTTAATGAACAGTAAAGGAATATAAAAGCAGGAGACTGTAGTTATTCTTTCTCACACAGAGGTCATAGGAAGCAGTCTCTACATTGACGGTTTGATAGAATATGCTATCCACATGCTGAAAGTTTGCTCTTCTTCCTTATTCTAAGGCAGCAAGAAGAGCCAATGACTAATTTCTCACTGAGAATGAAAACATTTTTCCTCATGTTGCTGATATTTCATCTTTCTTCGGGTAAGTATATTTTTCAGTCCTAGTAGAATATCTCCAATATCCTTGACTAAGACACTAGTGTACTGGTAACAAATGGATGTCTTCTAGGAATAGAATTGGATGTTCTATTTGTTTCAGTTTGAGTATTAGAAAAAGAAAATACAGAGTGGAGCAAATAGCTTTTAAGTTATAACGTGGATATAATTTATGTTCTTCATTTACATTTGGCTATGTGTTGGGCTGAGATATGCAAGGTCAGCATTTTGAAACCACTAGCTGCTTCATGGGATAAAGACAGGGCCTTGAACTCACAAAGGCATTTTTACTCTGTCCTTTCGGGTCACTCTGAGCCAGTTCCAAGTGAGTTACCTAAATTATCAAGGGAAAGAGCCATGTTGTATATTTGATTGGTCACCATATCTAGGAGCAGATAATTTTTCCTTTTTCCTATTGTACAAAAGATCATGTTCCTTATTTTCAAAATGAAACCCATTAGAATAATATTTCAGTTCTGGAATTTTTAAACTTTTCATTCTTCCCATCAAAGAATATATCAAGTGAATGCTACTTGATTGCTTCCAGGACCCAGTAATTAGATTGAAACCTGTGACTGGCTGTCTGTTTGGATTCATTCCCTTCATGTTTCTTAAACTTGTCAAATTGTCTTCTTTGAGTTTCATTTTCCTAAATTACAAAAAATATTTTACAAATAAAATCTTCAGGGGAAACTCTTAAAAGGACTTAATCAAGCAGATCCATTTGAACAGAGTTAAATCAACTAAAGGAATCAAGACTGCATAGAGTTTTACAATCTGATTTTCCATGCATAGTGCCAAAGAAGGCTCATTTCCCACCTGTGATTTATTCAGGAACAGATCTTTATCCTAATACATCACAGGACATATTAAGATATTTAGTCTTTTTCTCTTTTGCAGATACAGTCTGTTCTCAATCAAACCACGATGAATCGAAAGTAAGTTAATCCTAATTTATAAGAAAGTTTAATATTTTTAACTGTAACGTGAACACTTATTTAAAAATTGTTCATTACACTTAGGCTATAGATTTTTTTCATATGTTTGCAATGAACTTGTATGTTGCTCAAGACTCCAAGTCCACATCAGTTTTACTTTTCCTCCTATTTTGAGAACTATATTAAGATGAGGGGGATGAAATCTGGGTTTAATTTTATTTTTCCTGTTAAACCCTCCACTTATGTCCTCTTCCCCTACCCCATCCCTTTCCTCACCTTGATCCCACCCCAGTTCCTGACCTCCTCGTCATCATCAATGCCTTTTCTATTGGTTTTAAGCCACATTTCTTCTTTGATTGGTTTTCCTTATAACAATGGTGTTACTAAACTTTGTCTTGTAAGATTAACTCTGTTTGCTAAGCATAATGATCTCTAGCCTTTTCCATGTCTTGCTGTGTTTAAGAGCATTATCGTTATTTTTTTATTGATTCATAAAGTTATACCAGAATATACCATGAATTATCTATTGCTCTGTAGTTGATGTTTTTGGTTGTTTCCATGTGTTTGCTGTTGTGGAAATTACTGCAATAAAAATAGGTGTACACATGCCTGCTCGCATTACACGCTTAATTCCTTCAGGGTCTATACCCAACAGAGAGGTTGCTGGCTCATAAGGCACTTGGATTTACTTTTGTTTAAGGAAATGCCATACTGATTTCCATATCGTTGGAATGTTTTACAGTGCCATCAGCAAAAATGTAAAAAGCTTTCCAATCTCTCCATATCCTCTCCAGCATTTGTTGTTTTCTATTTTATTGATTTTGCCAAGTTTTGGGGTGAGGTGATATCTCATTGCTGTTTTCATTTGTATTTCTCTTATTGATAATGAACATTTGTTTGCATAGTTCTTAGCCACCTGCCTGTCATCTTTTGTAAATTGTCTTTTCATGCCTTGTGCCCATTTTTGTTTGGATTGTGTTTTTCTTTTAAGATGTTATAGTTTTCTGTAGATTTTTAGCATTAGTCTTTTACCTGCTGGATTATTCCTAAATATTTCCCCAATCTGTGGACTCTCTGCTGACTCCTTTGATGCAATCTCTTGTTGGGCATAAGTGGCATATTTTTTAGTAGGTCTCAGTTCTTTATTTTGTTTCTATACTGTGGATACTTTTGATTATGGTTGGTAATATGTTTATGCTTTGTATTAGAATCCATAATCTTTTCCCTATTTTTTTCTTTGATGATCTTAATAGCCCTGTCATTTGTATGTAGGTCTTTGATCCAGCTTGACTTTGTTTTTGTTCATGGTGTGAGGTATGGATCTTGTTTCATCCTTTTGCGAGTGAGGAACCAGTTGTTTCAGCACCATTGCTGAGAAGGCAGTGACTTGCCCATCTAATGTGGCTTAGTTCTTTATTAAACATTAGGTGTCTAAAGGTATTTGGTTGTATTTCAAGATTTTCAATTCTAATCCATTGGTCTGCATATCTATCATTGTATCAGTACTGAGGCTATTTTGATACTGAAACTATATCGTAGGTTTTAAACTTGGGAGTGAAAGCCTTCTGACTTTGTTTTTAATTTTTTAATAGTGTTTTATTTATCTGTGTTTCTTTCCTTTCCCTAGAGAGTTGGCAATTTGCTTTTTCATTTTGTTCTAAAATTGCACTGGGATTTGGGTCAGAATTGCTTTGAATTTGTAAAGCAATTTTGGTAATATTGACGTTTCACACCATTTACCTATCCAGGAACTTGGTAACTTGTTCCATTTGTGTAAGTTTCTTTTAGCTTGTTTTATGAGTATTTAGTAGTTTTCTTTGGATAAGTCTTTTGCTTTCTGGTTTTTCCTAACTCTCTCCTGTTCACCACTGAGTCCAGAGTGACTGCACCTGGGTAGAGCCCTCCGGGGGAAAAGGCAACTCAAGGCGTTTGTAGGGTTCTTTCTTCAGTTTCTCCCTGCAACTCCTTCCTTAATTGTTCGCTCTTCTCAGAGGGGGTCTGGAACCCAGGCTTTTACAATCTTTCCACTGATCCAAAAATTTTTGTTAAGAGAGGGATTAGGAATGACCTGGACTTCTATTTATGTCATTACTCTGCCTAATTAGGGTGTAATTTAAATAAAAAATCTAAATATCTACTTCTCACCCAGGGGATATTTAGGACTTGTCTATACCTATGATCACTATTTTCCATGCACACATTCCTCCTTCTTTAGGAGTGCATGTGATTGTATTTTCAATTTCCTAAAAATATGAAGTTTTACTCAATTCTCTATATTTATTTATCTGTTTTCCTATATTTTAAAATTACATGATAAATTGCCCATAGAGTGAAAAGACAAATAAAAATTTATACATAAAAGAATATATTTTTTAAAGGTACAGAAAACTTATATTGAATATCTGATTATAAATTGTCTCATTATACACACAGCAAAAGGATATAGAGCCAAGAATGTAATTAAAATGATCTATTTTAAAGTTTAATTTTGGTGTCAATTTTAATGAACATATTTGGTATTACATATACTATTCATTAATTCTTATTATTTATCTACATTTAATCTAGCATTATATTAGATGAGGACAGTTATAAATAAATTATATTACAAATATTATTCATGAGTAAATATACCAAAATAACAAATATAATTTTAGCATGCAGAATCTAGTAATGTCTTATCTGTTACCAAAGAAGGACCAAGTTGACTTTATAAATAGACTATGATTAATTCAGATTATATATTGTATCATGAGTATAATGTTACACATCAGAAATTATATTATCTCAGAAAACAATGATAAAATTATTTTAGTAAGTATAATCTATATAAATATAATCATTTTGGAAATCCCGAATTAGTCATGTAGCATACATATACTAATGTCAGAAACTTCCAAGAATGAAAATTAAATTGTACTCAGCCTTACAGATCACTATGCAACTAATTAATTAAGTTTAATTAAGTAATTAAGTAAAGGAATGATCATACAAATTTGAACTTGAAGGCCTCTTGTTACATCAGTTTTATGAATTTGAAGACCTACTGAGGGCTATGTTATTTTTTGAATATGGTTTATTTTGGGGGGTTTTGCTTCCCTGGGTGTTTCCTTTACAATTGATTCTTAATAAAGAATTTATGAAATACCTATTGCTCATTTTTCATATGCTGTTTCATAATGAGAAATTAAAAATGAATGTTCAGAACTGTGCTTTGAGGATATGTAGACAACCTTTCTGCTTTTTTACAGCCAGATTGTAGCTTGTATGCAGATCGCCCACTTTATAGGTGCAATAGGATGTTACATGAAATCTGTGCATCTGATGGTATGAATTATGGTAATGACTGCATGTTTTGCAGTGCACAGAGGTAAGTGCATGGTAGTAACAGTTACTGAAATAACAGTCACAAATTACTGAAAAACAAACCAACAAAACTTCTGCTGAAAGTGTGTCTGTTAATCTTTGAATATACTCCCTTGAATGATGCACAGAAGCCAAAAATTCTGCTAATAGATTAGTTTGACCTATCATAGGACGATGCAGATCTGTCAGTAAATATTCAAATTAATTGTTTGTTGTATAAATACTTTTCCTGAATT
Source organism: Tenrec ecaudatus (assembly GCF_050624435.1). Taxonomy (NCBI): domain Eukaryota; kingdom Metazoa; phylum Chordata; class Mammalia; order Afrosoricida; family Tenrecidae; genus Tenrec; species Tenrec ecaudatus. The sequence continues at coordinate 156,890,568 of NC_134531.1, read as the reverse complement.
CTTAGAAATGGGCCAGTATGATATACAGTTTAGGCCTGAGGGTTTAACTGTGTATCTCTCATCAGCATGGGTCCCAAAGGTGGAATGGACTGAATAAACAAGTCCTGGAGGGGAGAGGGCATATTCAAGGCAGGAGCAGTGGCAGGACCCAACTACCTGAATAAGTAGAGCCAGGCTCTACCTTGCATCCCTATTTGAAGCTCAAAGCACCTGGGATGACATCATGGAATTTTATGCATGCTTTTCTTCTCTCCCCCTCCCCCACCTCTTTGTTTCTGCAGACTAAATGATCAAATTACATTTAAATACTATGGCCGATGTTGATTATGAGGCACATCACTGTCTTCAACCAATGCCTGAAGTCCTAAATTAGTTGGCAATTCCTGTTTAGAAGATCAAAATGGATAAGAAGAATATGATGACTCTCTCCAAATCTAAAATTCTGTCAAGTTAAAGTTTGCTAAAATTGTAAAAGTGATTAACTGTACTAAGTAAACATGTAGCATCATATGTTCTCTTTTGAAATTACATTTCTTTTCTTGTTTGGACACCGATATAATGCAAACACTTAACCTAAACAATGATATTTGAAGCAATATTTTCCTATTTATCTATTCCAGTGTTTCTCAACTTCTTAATACTGCAACCCTTTAATACAGTTCCTAATGTTGTGGTGACTTCCAACCATGGAATTATTTTTGTTACTACTTCATAACAGTTGTTTTGCTACTGTTATGAATTGGGCGACCCCTGTGAATGAGTCAGTGAACCCCAAAGGGGTTGCAACCCACAGGTTGAGAACCGCTGCTCTATTCAGTGAGGTTAAACATTAGATAGACCAGTGACTGTATTACTTCTCCCCCAGTAGAGAGTAGTGGGTCATTTTTTCCTTGTCTACAACCGTTTTTATGCAAGTGATTTTAAAAACAGTTTTATTGACATACTTCATATCACACAGTTTAATCATTCAATCATATTAAGAATAATTGTGTGATCATAAGCACAATCAATTTAAGAACATTCACTTTTAGTACTCGCTAGCTCTCTATTTCCACCCAACTTCCCTGCCATGCCCCTGTTGTTTTTGCTGTTAGGTGCTAGCCAGTCAATTCTAACCTAGAGCAACCCTGTGTACAACAGACTGAAACACTGCTCGGCCCTCAACATTGTCCCTATGCCTGTCAATTCATCTCATTGACAACCTTCCTCTTATTCCTGGCCCTCCATTTACCAAGCATGACGTCCTTCTCAGGGTCTGGTCTCTTCTGACAGTTTTGTCATTCTTGTATCTAAGGAGCACTCAGTACTTCTTCCAAGACATTATTTGTACATTTAGCAGTCCTTGGTAATTTCAATACTGTTCTCCACACCACAATTCAAATGCACCCATGCTTCTTCAGTCTTCCCGATTCAATGTCCAACTTTCACATGCATATGAGGCAAGGCTGAATACCATGGCTTGGGTGAGGTGTACCTTGGTCCTCAAATGACATCCATGCTTTTCAAGACCCTAAATAATAGTCCTCAAATGAAATCCATGCTTTTCAAGACTCTTAAGAAGTCAGCCATAGTGAATGAAGGGGGAAGTGCAGAGTGGAGACCCAAAGCCCATTTGTCAGCCACTAGAGATCCCCTCACAGAGGGGTCTAGGGGAGGAGATGAGTCAGTCAGGGTGTGATGTAGCACCGATGAAGAATACAGCTTTCCTCCAGTTCCTAAATGCTTCTTCCCCCGCGTGCCTCCCCCCTCAACTACCATGATTCGAATTCTACCTTGCAAGTCTGTATAGAGCAGAGGTTATATACTGGTGCATATGGGAGCTGGAGGCACAGGGAATCCAGGGTGGATGATACCTTCAGGACCAGGTGTGTGAGGGGGCAATACTGGGAGAGTAGAAGGTGAGTGGGTTGGAAAGGGGGAACCGATTACAAGGATCTACATGTGACCTCCTCCCTGGGGGATGGACAACAGAAAAGGGGGTGAAGGGAGATGCTGGATAGGGCAAGATATGACAAAATAATAATTTATAAATTATCAAGGGCTCATGAGGGAGGGGGAAGCAGGGAGGGAGGAGAAAAAAGAGGACCTGATGCAAAGGGCTTAAGTGGAGAGCCAATGCTTTGAAAATGATTAGGGCAAAGAATGCACAGATGTGCTTTATACAATTGATGTATGTATATGTATGGATTGTGATAAGAATTGTATGAGTCCCTAATAAAATATTTTTAAAAAAAGAAGTCTTGTGTAGCAGATTTACCTAATGAAAGTAGTGTTTTGATTTCTTGCCTGCTATCTCCATGAGCATTGATTGAGGATTGAAGCAAGGCAAAATCCTTGACAATTAGTCTTTCCTCCATTTATCATCATGGTACTTATTGGACCAATTGTCAGAATTTTGTTCTTTTTTACATTGAGTTGCAATCTGTACTGGATACTGCAATCCTTGATCTCCTTCAGCAACTAGTTCAAGTCCTCCTCACTTTTAGCAATCAATAAAGGGACACCTGCATATCAGAGGTTGTTAATAAGCTTTCCTCTAATCCTCACATTCTTCTTTATATATACATATATATAAAACCTAGTTTCTCTGGTTATTTGCCCAGCATATAGATGGAATAATACCCTTGGGTAATTATTAATCCTGTAACTGTCTCTGTATCCTTGATTTAATATACAGAATATCATACTAAACATAAACAGGAAGTAAACAAGTAAACAAAAAACTAACAACAATGACTAGGCAAAACATAAAAATCGATTACAAAAGAAAACAGAAAATATTAAAATCTGAAACAACTTTAAAATGGGTCACATGGAGATCAAATTAGAAATTACCTTTTTACTTACCTACATCTGCCACAGACTTCACATTGCTCTCTGTCTGATAGCTAGGTTATTCACATCCCTGGACTCTGTCCAGAGGAGATTGGAGGTTTGAAATGGATTTAGGGCTTCCATAGTTCTTAGCTTTCTGCAAACCGGTTTTCACAGTTTAAGCTCTGCTGCTCCGTTAGATGTGGATTTTATTATTTACAGTCCTTGAATCACACAGGCTACTCTACTTCTTCCATGTGGACTTAGGTGACATCTCACTTAGATGACATCTTTTTTGAAGAAAAGTCTTAAAGATTCCAGAGCAGTGGTGGGATTCAGCCTATTCCCATTGGTCAGCAGAACCAATAGCTAATTTTTTTGTAGAGGTCCTTGCACTGATTGTTAAAAATGGCACTTGGAATCAGGCTTCTCTTGGAATTAAGCGGGTGAGCACCTTTCCTGTATGGAAATCACAAATTTACATTCCTTACTCTTTTCTAATGTTCATCTGCACAACAGCACATTCTAAGCACTCATAGTAATGTTCATTCCATCCATAGTATAAAAGATCGAAAAAACTGTGCTTGTATTTATTGTTTTATTTAATAAAACTCATTATACTTTTGATGAAATACTATATTTTTATTCCCTTGTGTTTGTCACCTCCTTAAGTAAATATATAACATAGTGAAAAAGGCTGACATGATGTCATTTGTTTCTGTTTTGTCTTGCCTCCCAAATTCCCATGAGCAATTATGAGTGAATTATTCAATGCCTGAAAGTGTTCAAAAAGTTAAAAAAAACAATTGCTGTAAGTTCATCAGAAGCAGAAAGGGGTTTGTGAAAGATGATCACAATACATTTCAAAAAACCCAAGTTGTCTAATTGTTTTTAATTTCAAACACAATGACTATGACCTAACTGGCTTGCCTCTGTAAGAGGTCTGCCAGCTTGCCATATGGTGGTGACTTGTGTGTTGCTGTGATGCTGAAAGCTATGTCACTGGTATTTCAAATGCCAGCAGGGACACCCAAAGTGAATGAGTTTTAGCAACGTCTCCAGAATGAGAGAAGACAGAGGACCGACTTGATTCCCTACTTTGGAGGAAGGAATCACTGTGATAGTATTAGATCTATCCACCTTTAAGGAAATCCAAGCAGTACAACTTTTATTGAAATTTATGCCTCATTGATTAAGAGCTCCTGATAGAGATTAGAAGAATTCTACCAATGTTACCAGTTGGAATTGATCAAATATGCATTCAAGGTGGATTGACAATTATTAGAGATTAGAATGCAAATGTTAGAATCTAAGAGGAAGGCAAAGGAGTTTGAAAATATGGCTGTGGTGATATAAATTAATTTGAAATTACATGATAGAATTTTGCAAGACAGATGTTCTGTTCATAGCAAATAACTTCCTTTCAACAACACAAAGGCTATTACACACATGGAATTCTCCAGATAGAATACAAAGAAATCAATTTGATTGCATCTGTGGGAAGAGACAATGGACAAGGTCAATAGTAACAGCTAAAAGCAGACCAGGGGCTGCCTGTGGAACAGACAATCAAATGATCATATCTAAGGTCAGGTTGAAAGTAAAGACAATGAAAATTAGTTCACAAGAGTCTTAATATGAGCTTCAATCCCTCTGACCTGAATTTTGAGAACATCTCCAGAACATATTTGATGCATTGATCACTAGACACAGTAGGCCTGATGAGCTGTAGGAAGACATCAAAAAGATCATACACAAAGAAAGCCAATGGTCATTGAAAAGATATGAAAGAAAAAAAATCAAGATGGATATCAGGAGAGACTGAACTTTGCTCTTAATAGGAGCGTAGCTAAGGCAAATGGAGAAACAGATGAAGTTGAAGAGCGGCATAGAATATTTCAAAGGGCAACTCAAGAAGACCAGGCTATTATTATATTGAAATGTGTAATGATCAAGAATTAAAAAACAAAAAACAAAAGTGAAGATCATGCTCAAGATAACTGAAATGAGAAAAGTCAAGGACAAATTCAAGCCTCTGAAACATGGAAGATTCTTTGGAGATTTCCAGGAAGATGGTGCCCAGGTAAGCAGCTTACATCTAGAGGTGTGAGGCAATTCATAAATTCATTATTTAGGATAGGAGCGAATCAACTCCTGTAGCAATCCAGAGTACCCCTGAGTCAAGGGAGGCCACTCTCCAGAGCCCCTGGGCTCTGCCCCAAATTCACCAGCAACACTCACAACTGTGAGCAGCAGCCTACTCCCCACACAGTGGTGACTGTGCTGCCACACCTTGTGTAAGATCTCTCTCTGGGCTAGAGTTACACCTCGGTCTTTGGCTCCGCACGAGAAAGAATTCACGCCGAATCCTGGCTCGTGATCCAAGTGAGTTTAATGAGAGTTAAAAAGAAGTTTCAGGTCTTATGCGGCACCCATAGGATTCCTCCTGACCATGCAGCCTGGCAGAGACTGCTCAGCATCATGCAAAGATCTCTCTCCCAAGTTCTCTGTCAAAAAAAAAAAAAAAAAAGGACCTTTCTCCCTCTGGGTTCCTGTCTTTTCAAGGATTCCAGGGGGAGGCGTGGTGAATGACCCCAGATTGACCCCACTTGCTGAATTGTAATCACCCGGCCCAGGTGGGCCGTTCCAGGTTTAACGTCCACCCATGCCCACCGCAGGAAAACCTAGGCCTTTGAACTTGTGCAGTGTGCCACCCTTTGTTCTCGTGCTTGGCTCTCTTGGGCATGCGTCAATGGACATCCCATCCCTGCCTATCTGCTTAACACTTGTACCCTGTTGGCACCAATGTGAGGCCCTAGAAGCTACAGCTTGACCGCATCCACAATCCGCCGGAGGTAATTCCCACAGGGAATGGCCCCCAACCCAGCCCACCAGCCTGAGACTGAACCTGCCGTGGTTGGAACCCTCCCCCATCCTTGTCACCCACACATAGCTCAGGTCCCTGCACCCAGGGCTCACTTATCTACCAACTATGGTCTGTGCCACTGAGGCGAGAGCCTGCCAGTCATCCTTTCAGGGGGCTGACAGCGTAAATGGAACACTTCAATAACTACAAAGAGTCCAAGCACAACCATGACTTTAATACACCTCTATCAGAGAAATAGGACAACAGGAAATATACTCAACAAGGAAGCTACAGAGATTAATTCCACAATTCGGTAACTCAAACATACAGGTATTTAGAGGGCTCACCTAAATGCAAAAAAACCCCAAAAAAACCCCACCAAAAACACTTTCTTTTCAAGTGCACATGACTCTCATTCAAAAATAGACCATTTGCTGAGACACAAGTTGAGCCTTACTAAATTCAACAGACAGAGATCATTGAGCTGTCCCTCTCAGACCAGCATGCCACAAAGCTGGAGGTAAACAAAAGGAAGATAAAAAGCAATACAAGCACAAACATTTAGAAGATGAATAATGATCTTCTGTGGAATTTGTGGGCACTGTCCCAAATTAGAGAGAAAATGAGGAATTTTTTAGACACTGAGAGTGAGAACACAACCAGCCCAAACCTATAGCAGACAGCAAAAGCAGTTATCAGAGGTTGTTTGATAGAAATTGCTGCACATAAGAAAATGGGACAGAGACACATGACTGATACACTATCACAAAATCCTCAGCAACTAGAGCAGAGTCAACAACAACAACAACAACAAACCCCACAGCAAAAGAAAATAAATAATAAAACTCAAGGTGGGGATAAATAGTGGGAGGACAAGAAAGCAATGGAAAAAATCAATACAGCAAAAAGCTGGTTCTTTGAAAAGAGTAACAGAATTGATAGACCACTGGCAAACCTAACCAAGGATAGGAAGGAGCAAACATCAATAGCCAGTATGAGTGATGAATCAGGGGAAATCACAACAGACCCTAATGAGACTAAAAGAATAATTACAAACTGCAATGAAAATCTGTATTCCAATTAATTAAAAAACATGGAAGACATGGATAAACACTTGGAAAAACAATTCCTCCATAGTATATCCCAGATAGAAGTCAGGAACATCAATAGACTCATAGCAAGAGAAGAAGTAGGTGTGGTTATCAAGAAACTACCAACCAAAATACTCCCAGGCCAGAAGGCTTCACAGGAGAATTCTACCAAACATCCAGACAAGAGATGACCCTGATCCTACACAAGCTATTCCAGAGCATAGAAGAAGATGGTAAACTCCCAAACTCATTCTACAAAACTAGTTTAACACCGATGCCTTTTCACACCTTTTTTATTTATATGTATCTTTCTACTCTTCATCCACATCCATCCATAAATATCTTTTATCCATTTGTGATTGAGGAGCTAGATGGGGTAACTCAGATGATCAAGTTGTTAAGATACAGAGGTATTCTGTGTTCTCTCTGTAGGCTGTAAATGGTCCTGAGATATGCCTCACTGAACATTCTCCATTGAACATCCCTTATCAAAAATTTTTATCTACAAAGAATGGGGGAGTAGGAACATTATAAGTATAGTTTTAGATCCTATGATAGAGAAGTTATGTCAAAATTTTCCTGGAGGGGAACAAAGAAATCAAGTGGAAAAAACAAAACATTTTGAGAATATGAATTATACCTGGCCTTAACTCCTTAATAATTTTAAAACCTAGATACATATTAGAATCACCTAGAGAGATTTTAAATACTGTCGATGCATTATTACCAAGAGAGTGAATCAATTATTCATATCTGGCAGTTGAACATTGATATATATCAAAGTTCCTAAATGAAAACTTCCACCTGCTACAGGAAACAATGGGCTCAGGTACAGGATATGGATTTCTGCCACAGGTGAGACAGAAGGCCAGAGATGTAAATGGAGATGGACCAGGTCTTACATGCTATGCGTGATCATTTAATTTTCAACCCATAGGTCAAAGGGATATTATAAGTAAAAAAAGAGAAAAGTATATGATCTGAGAGATTTTCTTCCTAATTAACGAGTCAGCTTTGAAGCTTAACTTCATAGAACGTGCTTTGTAAGTCAATTTAAATCTAATCTACCATGGGGAAATATGATCTCAACATAAGTCTTTATAGGATTTTTTTCATTTTACTTATGAGAATATCATTTTTGTTTCAGAGATTTGTTGTAGACCTAAAAACAAGATCTTTAACCACTCTCATATAAGCTATCAGTGAGGACTACATTTGTCACAGAATCTAATAGCCTGTTTTTTCAGTGAAGAGACTCAAAGTTTGAAAGGAAACCTTTATCTTGGTAATGCTCAGTGAAAGGTTTATGAAAAAGCACAAAAGCAGATAAGTCCAAAATGTGTCTTTAATATTAATCTTACAGTCATTTGTTGAATGCGTTGCACTGACATAATCAGAGTTGTTTGTGTCACCTATCCTTCTTCTGGGACAGGCATTTTAGGTAAAAGCAAACTGAAACCTAGAGTTAAAATTATTGGGAAACCTTTTGGGTCCCAAACACTGAGCCTCTTTCATTTTTTTTTTGTATGGTGTACAAATTGTTTAATGTAAAAATGGATATTCCTCTCTGTAACCTTCCCATAATCTACAATAAAAGATTTTTTAAGTCCATGGAAAAATTCTGTAATCCTTTGTAATAGTTTTATTGGCAGATCACTCACATATCAAGAAATTTAATCACCCATACATATCAAGAAGCACTGTGCAAACATCACTACAATCAATTTCAGAACATTTTCTTTTTATACTCATTGTTGTGAACCCCCCATTTTCCACCCACCTCCCCTGCTATTCCCTTAGGTATTATTATTACTTTTTTACAATAATTGAAACAAACTTTAAATGAATGTTAATTTAATTTGCATATTATAATTCATTTGATAAAGTTACAGAATTGATATTGTGTCCTGTATTGATACACGTCTTCCTTGCAAGAACGTATTACTGAGGTTGTAATGCTTATGTCATTCCTCATATCAGGCATCTTTGAGTTTGGGGTAGACCTATGCATGCTTGCAAACATTTATTTTCCTGTAACTTTTTTGTTTTGTTTTTTAAAAATAGTTTTATTGGCATATACTTCACAATTTTATGGTGTACAAATTGTCTAATGTAAAACTGATATTCTGCTCTCTAAACCTTCACATAATTTACCAAAACAGAATATTTTTCCTTGTGCTCATTATTTTTAGCTCACCATATACTTCCATTTTCCACTGCTGCATTCCTAGGCAGTTATGAATCCTAGGCAGTTACTGTCTCTCTATGTATTCCTGTCCTGGATTTCTGACATAGAGAATCATATAAAATATGAACAGGAAATAAAAGAAAAACAAGATCCAGTAATAACAATGAGGCAACACAGAAAATAACTCAATGAAAAGAAAGCAGAATATATTAAAACCTGAAACAACTTTAAAATAGGCCAGAAGGGAGGATCAAATGGTAAGCAATCACATTTTCAATGAACTACCTCAGACATCATCGACTTCACAACACTGCCTGCCTGCAGGCACGTCCCTGGAGTATGTTCAGAGGAGATTCACTGGACTTTTCATCCATACGTGCACCCCACAAATGGATTTTGGGCTTCCACTGTCATCCATAGTCTTTTTGTAAACTGGATGTTTACAATTTAAGCTCGGATACCATTCTTTCCTTTGAATTCGAATTTTATTATTTAAAATCCTTGGATCATACAGGCCTGGTATACTTCTTCCCTGTAGGCTTAGTTGATGCTTCACTTGCATAGCTGCTGGTTTGCAGACAAGCCTTTAAGACACTGTTCTATTGCATAGCCAGGAGCCATTTGAATTCTATATTGTTAGAGTACCCATATTTTCAATGATCTCCCTGAGCATTGAACAGTGTCATGTCATAAGGACTAATTTTCTTAGACTGGGGCTAGAATAAAATCCGTTCACATGTCTATGGTTGTTTATATGTCTCTCTGGTTCACTTTAGAGACATCATTGTCATTTTATGTTTGAGAACATGATAAATCATCCCCCTGAGGCATAAGGTAATTCTGTTGATAGTGTCATTAATTCAGTCAATGGTACAGAGTCTGAAACACTGTTGAGAAAATGAAATTATATAAGTACAGGGTATCTTCAGATTTCAGTACACAAGTTATTGCCTTTTACATGTGAAACTCTTAAGTGACTGGACCACACAAACAATGGGGTTGGTGATAGGGTAAAACTTTCATAGCACTCACTCACAAAGGCAGAAATACACCTACAAGTTTAATATACACCATAAGGAAGTAAGGAGAGCATTAGAATACTAAGTATATGGTAATCCCAGGAACCTGGTGGCTTGTGGTTATGAACTGAGTTGCTAACTACAAGGTCAACAGTTCTAATCCACTAGCCACTCCACGAGAGAAACATGGGGCTTTTTACTCTCACAAAGAGTTATAGACTCAGAAACCCATTACAGGAGTCACTAAAACTTGGCACCAACTCAATGGGCGGGGGGGGGAGAGAGAGAGAGAGAGAGAGAGAGAGAGAGAGAGAGAGAGAGAGAGAGAGAGAGAGAGAGAGAAAAGAAGAAGAAGAAGAAGAAGAAGAAGAAGAAGAAGAAGAAGAAGAAGAAAGAGGAGGCAGAGGTAATTCTGGGCCACAATTCATTGGGAACCATTAAAGCAGTAGATCTGAACTAAGGTCCCAACATTGATAATTCCATAACCTTGGGATAGAATTAATCTGCTTTTTCTCATACTAGGGCTTTCCAGTCTTAAATTCAAGGGAATATGTTGGTTCATTAAATCTGATTCAGGTAAATTAGAGGTAAATCTCAGTTCACTTAATGGGATTTACACATCAAATCCTTTCTGTGTGGCTCATGAAGGATGTTGTGTGCCTCCGAAAGACAGACTCCAAAATGTTAGTAGTATATAGTACATGACCTGGGTCAGCAAAGTCTGGATAGAAACTAGGCCAAAAGTGTCCAATCAGAACATATTACAGAGCATATTCTCCCCTTGAGTTATATATAAGTATTATTAAGTGTTTTTCCCCCAAAAGGAGGTGGCTCCTCTTGATTTACCCATCAACAGAAATGTAATTATATTCTCCAAGACATACATGCCTCCCTCTCCCCATGTTGGTTTGAATTTCTAGTAAGTTTCATTTATCACTCTTGTAGGAGTGTCAGTTGATTTGCGGTGATCTTAGCACAATGTTGTATGGCAGTAACTGAATGGTTTTCTCTCTCTCCCCATATGCTGAAAACTTGCCATAGTTATATATATATAACACATATAATATATTATAAACTTATATAATATATGCATAGTTTCATCTATATATATATATATAAATTCACTGCCATCGAGTCATATCCCTCATTTGGATGTACTACTTTGATCTACAGATCAAGTGACTTGAAAAGCTGCCGATTTTTCAGGGGGCCCAGAACCAGAGAAGATTTTTCAATAGGTTCAGACTGCTATCCAAGCTTCTCTGCTACTTGGGCCATGTGATCCTGCTGATACAATGGTGCTTGATATGTCACTGGCAGCTTGAAAGGCAATTTGGACTTATAGATGAATCACAGTGTAGACTCAGGATTTTGGAACAAAGCTCTGCCGTCCTTTGCAGACAACTATCTCTGTAAAACCACATTTAGCCTATTGCTCAGACTTAATTGAGACTGAACATCTCACCTTGGGCCACCACGCCATCATGTAGCCTCAGCTGCCCATTATGAACTGGGTGTTGACTGACCCCGAGGAGTACAAAGCTGAACACATGCAGCAGCGGTCCATCATTAAATGGAAGTGGTATGTGTATACTGGATAGAGCTACAACAGGATGTGCAGGTACATGTAAGCTGCATGAAGAAGTGGCCCAAGTGGCCTATGGTCTCCACTCTGTCACAGTACCTACCTACCTTCTCCCTGTCTGAGTCTATATCCTCCTGGGAAGTTCCTTCTGATCAGTTGACTGAGGCACAGAAAACTCTTAATTTACCAGTGGTTTTGCATGATATGGTTATTATTCAAAAATGGATAGCAGCAGCCTACAACCCCTTTCTGGGATCTCCCGAAAGGTCAGTGGTGAAGGGAGATCCTCACAATGGGAATAACTTTGAGTGGCATACTTACTGTTCAGTTTGTCTACGAGGAGAAATGTCCAACAGTGCAACAGTACACTGATTCATGGGGTGGGTACAATGGTTTGCCTGGATTGTGAGAACTTGGAAGGAACATGATTAGAAAATGGTTATGAGAAGGGGCGGAGAAGCTGTTTATATTTGAAGAGATCTCTTTGAATGGGCAAAAAGGGAAGATATTTTAGTCTTCTGTGAATATTAGCCAAAGGGTTACTTCTGAAGAAGTTAATTTTAACAAGTGGATAAAAGGCAAATTCCATGGACACTAATCATCATCACTTCCCAGCCACTGCTGTCATTGCCCAATGAGCACATACAGAAACTGGACATGGTAGTAGGGATGGAAGTTATGTGTGGGTTCAGCAACAAGAACCACTCACTAATATGGACTAGACTACCAACCATGACTCCAAGATATGGTGCCATTTCTCAAGGGGACCAACCAACAACCTGGTAGCAGATTGAGTACATAGTACCAGTCCATCATGGAAGAGCAGTGCTTGTTCTTACTACAATAACACTTACTCTGGATAGGATACAGATTTTCC